>NC_083243.1:161217716-161821287 GCF_032191835.1 Heteronotia binoei | reverse complement strand
TTCTTCATTTCTGAATGCAGACAAATGTGGAACTGTGTTCATGGCAAGGAAACTCTTAGAAAGTAATGGTTGGTAATAGCTTTATAATGCTACCAGGTTTCTTTAGACAGTAGCCACAAATCAAGTTACTGACAGTCTACCCTTATTTGATTTTTGCCTCCTGGCAGACACACTAAGTTGATTGGGTGCCTGAATCTGTCTTCTTCTATGGCTGAGGAAGCACTTTAAAAGCAGAAAGTGGTTTTGGAACATTTTTGATAGAGAAAAACAATCTTTGTTTTATATTTGCTCAGGAAAATACTTGACACTCATCACCCCTGTCATTCTGTTATTTTTAGTACTGCTTCATTCTGTAACCATAAATGTGTGCTTTCTAATACTGGCTATGTCCTAGAAATTAGCTCTTATAAACCTTGTTTAGCAGTAATTACTGTTGACTGCATTGAAAGAATGCTTAGTATACAGGAGTTGATGCTTTATTTAAGTAGTCATAATTTATCCAGTTTATTTGAATTGGCTCCTCCTATGGACAGAGCTAAGAGCATTGTAAGCTCAAAATCTTTCCCAGTTCCACATAGGGCTGATTCACGCAGTACAAAAAGTCCATGTGACAGATATGAGACCATCACCAAGACTTTGGATGAAATGTTTGCCTGGAGTTCCATTTTGGGAACTCAATTCCTAGGGCAATGGGGACCCAATTCAGATCAGGATTATAGAGCATGGAGAGAGGGAGCTTAAGCCTAACTGAAATAGCCCTGGGGAACCACTACTTGCCTCACTGGAGAAACTTTTATCTACTGATTGGTACATGTAAACTTCCCCAGTGGGGCAAACAGAGTTCCTGAGGATGTTTTAGGTTGGGAAAATGGGGTTGGGGAAGGCTAATATGCCTGCTTTCAATGTGTTGCAATGCTGATCTGAATTGGGGCCCATAACACTTGGGAATTGAATTCCCAGCACTGAACTCTAGATGCCTATCTATTAACATTCATTCTGTGGATTTGGAACATGTGAACGCCCTTAGATGTGGATGGGGTAAAAAAATGACATAACATAAAATTAAGAGGTCAGCTTTTAGAAAGTTATCTTAAAAATCCGACTCAGTACAAGGGTGTTTAATAAGCTCAGTAACGGAAAAGTTAAGAACACAAAACTTATATACCTCTTTTGGCCCACTGTTGCCTCTGGTGAAGGGGATTTCACAGGGCCTTGGAGTAATACAAAACCTATTTGATCAGAAGTGGAAGTGGAACAAATGTTTACACCATGAGCTACAATTCTTTCAAACCTTCTTTAGCTGTCTGGGGGGAAAACAATCTGTCTCATTTAGAAGCAGGTATGGATACATTGGCTGTATTTAAATGTTGCAAGAAACTAGTTTATAAAGTATGGCTTGACTAAATTCTGGGTTTTTTATTATATCCAGATGGAACATACCTTTAAAAATGCCAGTTTCTAGAGGCGAAAATGTAAGGGAATACACTTACTTTAGGCAGACTTGTTACTATGTATATTTCTTATGTCACAGTTCGGAAAGAATGAGAGGGCTTTACAAACATTATGTTGATCTCATTGTAGCTACAAATTGTTATTTTCCTTTCCTGGTCTTATAGGTGTTTATCTCCCTAACTTAAAACATCTGAAACTGAACAACAGTGTACTTACATCTGTGAGGTAAGAAGCTAGAAGTAAAATTCAATATACTCTTACATTCTTCTCCCCTAGTTAGGGCCAAACTACACATTCATTTTTTGTAAAGAGTTGTGTTCAACTTTCCCTGAGCCAGCTCAGGTTCCATACATCCACCCAGAAGCTGCAGGGAATGTCTATTAAATATATGAGAGCCCAAACAAGACACTGACACTGAAGATGTAAAATTAATGTTAAAACCAAGGATGAACTAAAACCCTCTTTGTTTCTTCCCTTAATAAATAAATTATTTATTCACTGCCTAAGCCAGCATTTAAAGCAGTAAAATCATACAAAATTAAAACTGATTGTCCATAAAATCATACATAAAAGGCATAAAATACTGTTACAAAACTACAAATATAACAAAACATGGCAGTTACAGCCAACAGATTGGCAAAGGTGTTTAGCCATTTCCTTATTCTTGTGGCAAGCCAGCCAAATTTTGCTAATTTGTATGTAACCTCAGGGTTCCTATCGCTAAGAAGATTCTTAAGGAGTTGCAATTTTTGGCTACTGGTAGGGTATCGAGGTCACCCTGTTGATTGGTTCTGTCAGAGCTCGCCGTTTGGTTGTGCTATTGGGGTCGTTTTGTCTGACAATGTCCAATATTCTCTGTTTCATTATCTCCCTAGCATTATCATAAGTGAAAGAACTGAGATATTGTTTGGAAAGGCCGTAATAATGTTTTCTGTAAAATTTTCCATTCCTCCTCCCCAGAATACACATTTATTTTTTTCAAAGTTTCCAGAAATCAGACTTTCTCTCAGGACAATGAAATTAATGAGTGTGTTCTTTTGTTAACTGAAATACTGACCATCTTTTTCCTATGTGTGCCAACATGCAATACAACACTTAGCTTACAGCCATATAGATTTCTGGATCCCCTGATAGGGTTGCCAATCCCCAGGTGTGGGCAGGGGATCCCCCAGTTTGGAGGCCCTCCCCCTGATTCAGGGTCATCAGAAAGCGGGGGGAGGGGAGGGAAATGTCTGCTGGGAACTCTATTCTTCCCTATGGAGATTTATTCCCATAGAAAATCTTGGAGAATTGATCTGTGGGTATCTGTGGCTCTGGGGGGGTCTGTTTTATGGAATAGAGGCACCAAATTTTCAGTACAGCATCTAGTGCCTCTCCTGAAAATACCTCCCAAGTTTCAAAAAGATTGGACCAGGGGGTCCAATTCTATGAGTCCTAAAAGAAGGTGCTCCTATCCTTCATTATTTCCTATGGAAGGAATTGAAAAGGTGTGCCGTCCCTTTAAATGTGATGGCCAGAACTCCCTTTGGAGTTCAATTATGCTTGTCACAGCCTTGATCTTGGCTCCACCCCTAATGTCTCCTGGCTCCAACCCCAAAGTCTCCTGGCTCCACCCCCAAAGTCCCCAGATATTTCTTGAATTGGACACAGCAACCGTATCCCCTGAACATGATATACGAATAAGAACATGATAAATGAATAAAATACTGAGCTTTCACAGTTACAGCATTTGGTGTATGATGCAGTAACATTGTTTTTACTATGTCTTTGATCGTTTCTAGGCATTATTAGAAGCCTAAACTTAAATAAGTTTGCCTTCTGCATGTTAGTACAATTAAATTGTAAGGGATGAGGAAAGGGGAAGCACTAGAACCTGGCACCATTCCCAGGCTAGAATTGTGCCAGCAGTTTTGAAGCAACTGCCCAAGGCAACTGTGGCTTTCATAGTTTATTCATAGAGCAATAGATTTTAGTGCGTTTTGTTGTTGTTTTTGGTCTGTTTATATTTTTCTATTCGTCTTTATTGTAGAATTCTTAAAGCATGCAAGAAAAGATAAAATAATATAACAAGTATAAAAATAATAAAAACAAATCAAGATCAATATAAAATCAAAAGCCAAAGTTTCCTCTTAATATACAAGCACTGGAGTCTATGCTGACATAGTAATATTTCTTTTAGATACAAATGTGCAAGCCAAGCAAAGTGAGTGCAATCAAGCACTTCTTCTGCAGATATAGCACAGCTGTTATCTCTGCCATCAGATCCTGAGATACCGTGTTTCCCCGAAATAAGACATTGTCTCATATTTGTTTTTTCTCAAGAAGACACACTAGGGCTTATTTTCAGGGGATGTCTTATTTTTTATTAAGTATGATACAACAATCTACATTTATTCAAATACAATTTTTTATTAAGTATGATACAACAATCTACATTTATTCTTGAACATTGTCATAACTCTCCAGACCCGGAATTCCATCCTGAATTTTTTGCGACGCCCATCACTAGGTCTTATTATCGGGGTAGGGCTTATATTTAACAAATGCATAGAAATCCTGCTAGGGCTTATTTTTGGGGTAGGTCTTATTTTCAGGGAAACAGGGTAGCTATGGACAGCCCCATACTGCAGCACTCCAGTTTCAACTAGCTCCAGTTAGAAACTTCCAACTCTGTCTCTGATTGTTCTCCAAATTTAAAGTACAAAGTCCTTTTCTTGCCTAAGTCACATACAGCACTGATCTCAAACACCAACTCTGCAAATAAATGGTAACTCTAACTCTCACTGAGGAAACTTCAGTGAATCTTCTGGCTGCTAGGAAAGTCATACAGCATCCGAAGCAGTATTTTTAATTTAAGAAATTTTAACTTTAGCAGCATAATTAATCTCTGAATAGATTTGTTTACAGTCATTCCAGCCTGTTCTTACATTCTTACATTCTGCACAGAATTTCTGTACTTGTTCTCTTAACATACATATTGTTTGTTAAATAAAACTACTTAAATATATCGTATATTGTATTCGTGCTGCTGGTGGTGGAAAGTCCCATCAGGTCAAAAGTCATTTATAGCAACTCTGTAGGGTTTTCAAGATGAGATGTCCGGAGATGGTTTGCCATTGCCTGCCTTTTGTGTCATGTCCCTGGTATTCCTTGGTGGTCTCCCATCCAAACACAAGCCAAGGTCATCTCTACTTAGCCTCTACTTAGATGAGATCAGGCTAGCCTGGGCTATCCCGGTCAGGGCCATACAAAACAACTTAAATATCTTGTGTTCATCCTATCTCTTTTAAATTTGCTTCAATTAATAAATAAATTGGGAGCTTCCAAGATCCAGTCAATAATCAGGAGATCCATCCAGGACATTAGAATCTGGAGGCCATAGGTAGGGTTGTCAAATGGGGTATGGCTAAGTAGCAGAGCATCTTCTGTTTTCATGTAGAAGGTCCCTGATGTAATATCTGAAATCTCCACTCAAAAGGATCAAATAGTAGGTGGTATAAAATACTTCTGTCTTCACAATGAAGTTTTCACAATGAAAATCATGTGGAACTGAGGAGTTGCACAGGAAATGTATGAATAAGAAATTGATGCTACATGTTGCCATCTGGTTCAGCATGCTTTAACACCAGTCATCTGGACTTGGAGCTCCCAGGCTCAGTGCTAAAAATGTGGCAAATTTAAAACTGGCTTTGGTAGACAGAGTTGTTTTACGGTGTCCTCTATTAATGCTGGGCTATTGTTGTCTAGCTGCACAGCCAAGAGGTTAAAAGTGCAGCAAGGCCCTTCCCTGGCAGCACTGCTCATGAAGGGTTATAACTAGGGGCACCAAATAGGGCACCCCCACATGACTTGCAGGGGTTGGGGCAGGACCAGCGCAGCACTGTGCCAAGCACATGGCTGGCCACTCTGCCCACCCAGCCCTCTTCGACTCCCTTGCCAGCACAGTGGTGGCAGCAGGAGCAGCCATGAGAGGAGGTGCCAGGTGTCGCCATGCAGGAATGGGCCTGGCTTGAGGACTTCTGATTTTGGTGACACATCTTTAGGAGTGGCTCGGACCAGCGCGTCCAGAGCCGCTTCTAAATCAAACTGCAGAGGGGTCCTCCACAAGGGGTGACTCGACTCTGGGACCCAGGAAGGGTCCAGGAAGGCAGGGAGCTCAAGCGGTTGAACAGGGGTTACAGCAGGGGCGGCTGCCCCCTGATCCCAGCTCGCTTCTAGCCTCGCTGTTTCGATTGCCATTTTTAAATGGCTTGAGGGTCGACTGCCGGACTTTCCCTTTTCTTTTTCTGATTTAAGTGACTCTGCATCTCAAGTGACAAGCTGCATCTACACTATTATGTCTGTAAGTTTTCTTTCCTCTTGCTGATCTCTGAGGCACTGTTTCTGGCAAGCAGGAAAAATGGAGAACTGGGACTGAAGTGGAATTCAAATAGAGGCAAAGATAGAGAAGGGGGGGAACTCTCTCTCCTTCTCTTTCAAGGCTTCTAAAAGTTTCTGCCTATCCTGGTGATGTTTATAATTCCTGCATGAGAAGAATCACATTAATTCTTAAACATAGAAAAGACTTGATGGCTGAACTTAATTGATTTGTTTTAAACCTCCTTCTGGAAAAAGATTTTACTTTGGGAAAGCTGTTTGCAAGAATATATGAATGTGAAGGACAGCTGGCTTATGAAGTAATTTGAAGCTTAGGCTGAAGTGCTTTGAACAAATTTATATGAACAACTAGACTTTTAATTTTAGTGGGTATTGTATACTGGATTATAAAACATAACGGTTGAAGGAAGAACACATGTGCCAATTTTTAAAGAGGATTATAATTCTCTGATGGTGGATGTTATGGATATAACCCTTTAATTTTTGCTTTTTTTTCCTTCATGGTTTGAATATTTTTGATATGGTTTGAATATTTTTGGCTTTGGATTTATTCTCCCATTTTTCCTCCTTTTATTTATCAAATCTGGAGTCTTCCTTATTTCTGCTACTACTTTTTTTGGGGGGGGGAGTGCCTGGTCCAATTTGTGTTTTTTATTTTTCTCCTGGGTTATTTGTTTAATTTTTAATTTTTTGATCTCACTTGTGGATTATAAATAGGGCATTCAGCCCTGGATTACAAATCTATACCTTGAAGCAGTTGGATGATCCTGTGGAGACTTGGATTTCAATTGAACTATCATTGGCAGAAGATTTGTTATAGTAAATTGCTTCTTTTAGTGAGTTGAATTGTTTTGGCTAAGTGGTTAAGGGTGTTGTACTGAAAAGCCTCTGTTTATCATAAGTTTTATTATAGTTTGGGGTCTGGCAAATTGTTGATAGAAGCTAGAAGGCTGTTTTCCTCTTAAAAGCATTCCATATTAAGGGTACTGCCTGGCAGAGATTAGCTTATCTGTTATAAAGAGAAATATTGAGTTCCAAAACAAACTCCAAAGAGGCAGCATACTGACCTGGTGGCTGTGAGTGCATTTACTTTAATAAGAATGGAAAATAAAGCTGCGATTGGCTTTAAAGAAACAGTAAAAAAAAAAAAAGAAAATCGAGAAGGAAAACCACCAATGTCTTCACCCAGCTCTGCATCTAGGCCAGGGAAATTTACAACCATGCAGGGAAATATGAAAGAAATGCAAAATACTCCATTAACTGCCATAGCACAGTTGACTAGTAAAGTAGATAATATTGGAGAACAGATGGCAGATATCAAACAAGAGCTTCTGGAAAACAGCAAACAGACAGCTGAGACCAATAAAGCCTTAAAAGTATTAGATGCCCAGGTGACAGATAATACACAAAAGGTGGAACAACTGGGAAAAGAACAGAACATACATGATTCCAGACTCTTGCAGTTGGAAATAGACAAAGCTGCCTATATGCTGAGGTTCCAAAACATACCAGAAGATAAAACTGAAGATTTGCAGAAAATATTAAGTGAAGCCTTGGCTGAAATTCTACAGGTGACTCCTCAAAGGATGGAAGAAGAGTTCGATCAAGTTAGACGAGTGCCATCAAGCTTCACGAGACAGAACAAACTACCCAGTGAAGTTCATTTGAAGCTTACAAGAAAGAGGACCAGAGATGACATTTTGAAGTAAGCAAGAGACAAACCTATAGATGATAACTGGAAAAATGGTGAAAATTTTAAGAGAGGTACCATGGCCAGTGAGACAAAAGAGGAGAGAATACCAAGCTTTAGCAGGCTTCCTGAGAGAAATGCCATATATATAGCTAATGCCTGAAGGCCTTCTTTTTGCTTATCAGGAGAATAGGTATAGGGTAAACTCCATTTTCAAAGCCCAAAATTTTCTGGATAGAGTGAA
This sequence comes from Heteronotia binoei, assembly GCF_032191835.1. Classification (NCBI taxonomy): domain Eukaryota; kingdom Metazoa; phylum Chordata; class Lepidosauria; order Squamata; family Gekkonidae; genus Heteronotia; species Heteronotia binoei. Next base: position 161,813,524 of record NC_083243.1, on the reverse strand, counting down.
GGAAAAAGAGGGGAAGGAAAAGAAGGACGATGAAGAGGAAGAAGAAAGCTCTGGTGAAGAGAATCCAAATGAACCATGGAGACACCGGACAAGACAGAAGACTAAAAAAAGATAAAAAAGATAGTGATAAGAAAAATCCATAATGGCTTCAATAATTTTTATTAATGTGAATGGACTCAATTCTCCTGTTAAAAGGAGGAAGACCTTCAGATATTTGACAAAATTGGAAATGGATATAATTTGTTTACAAGAAACCCATATTTTAACTAAAGACCAACATCTTTTAAAAAATAAGAAACTTGGTAGCTTATTCACAGCAACAGATATGAATAAAAGAAAAGGGAAGTGGCAATATATGTTAAGGATAAATTTAACCCACAATTGCAGTGTGCCTCTGAAGATGGAAGAACCCTATTAGTGGAAATCACAGTGGACAATAAAAAAATCCTACTGGCCAATATTTATGCCCCAAACGACCAACAAGAGAAATTTTTTCAAGATTTGCATCTTGAACGATCAAATTTGGAATATGTGGAATACTGTTTAATAGGAGATTTTAATGCAGTTTCTGATACACAACTGGACAAAAAAACACATAAACAGATTAAAAGTAAAAGTCTTCAATTGCCAATAAGTTTTTGGAAGCTAGCAGAAGAATTGGATTTGGTTGACGTATGGAGAACAAGATACCCAAATTCGAAAGACTTTACCTATTACTCTCCTAGTCACCAAATGTGGTCAAGAATTGATATTTGTTGGCTCTACAAATTTGGTCAAAGATTTAGTTGAGACAGAAATTCAAACAAGAGTCATATAAGGTCACAGTCCTGTAATGATAAAGTTCAAAGGCATACAAATGAGAAGATCATGGAGGTTAAATACCTCAATTTTGAAAGATAAAGAATTTCTCAGGGAATCTAAGGTTGAAATGGAATCCTTTTTCAAACAGAACAGAACACATGATGTAAAGATGCAAGTAGTTTGGGATACTGCTTAAGCATATTTTAGGGGCCTCGCAATTAGATATAGTGCCAAGAAAAAGAAAGAAAGAACTGAAAATTTTCAAAAACTAATGTTGCAAGCTGGAGAAGCTGAAAAGAACTTAAAAATACAACCGACAAGACAGGAGTTCCAAAATAAGGTGAAAGAAACACAACATCAATTGTTATTTACAGAGGAGATGGAGATAAAATTGAGACATGCCAAACAAAAAAATTTTGAGCATGCCAATAAGCCTGGAAGGTGGTTGGCCTATAGGATGAGGAAAGAGAACGCCAAAAGAATAATATCAGTCTTGAAAGATGAGAATAATAAAGAGAAAGCTCAAAAACAGGAGATGTGTCAAATCGTGGAACAATTCTACAAAAAATTATATGAAGATAAACAAGTTCACAAGACAGATTTAGAAGACTACATTAACCAAAACAACAAATTTACAGAAGAACAGCAAAAAATCTTAAATGATCCAATAACAATAAGGGAACTTGGAGACATAATGGCATCTCAAAAGAATGGTAAAGCTCCGGGTCCAGATGGATTGCCTGCAGAATTCTACAAAGCTTATAAGGAGTCTTTATTGTTACCATTTAAGCGTCTCCTTGAAAAGATTCAAGATGAAGGCCAAATACCAGCTTCTTGGCAAGAAGCTACAATATCCTTAATTCCAAAAGAAGGTGCAGATTTGAAAGATATAAAAAACTATCGTCCAATCTCTCTCTTAAATGTGGATTATAAAATCTTTGCTGCAATATTGGCACAATGATTGAAGAAAGTTCTACAGTCTACAATACATTAAGACCAGGCTGGATTGCTTCCTAGAAGATACTTGAAAGATAATGTTAGAAAAGTTTGTAATATCTTGGAATATTATGAGACTCACCCAGAGAAACAATCGGCACTAATTTGTTTGTACGCTGAGAAGGCCTTCGATAATGTTTGTTGGCAATTTATGTTGCAGCAACTGAAAGGTATGGAAGGTGGTGAAAATTTTTTGAGAGCAGTAGAAGCAATATACTCTCTTCAAAGAGCAAGGGTGATGGTGAATTAACAGAAGCAATTAATATTCAAAAGGGTACAAGACAAGGCTGTCCACTGTCTCCACTACTTTTTATTTTAACTTTAGAGATATTGAATAACCAGATAAGCGAAGACACAAGTATTAAGGGAGTTGTGATAAAAGATGAACAATACAAACTGAGAGCTTTCGCAGATGATATAGTTTTTATATTAGAACAACCAATAGACTTAATAGACTGTCTTATAAACAAGATCACTCAATTTGGTTATTGGGCAGGACTGAAGATCAATAACCACAAAAGAAAATTTTTGATAAAGAATATGATGATGGAACAAATCTAATCTCTTGAACAAAAATCAGGGGTTTTGTATGAGAAAAGAAGCAAATATCTAGGTGTACTTATCTCAAATAAGTGCAGCAGCTTAAAAATTAAAGCTTAAAGAAATTAAAAAAGACTTGGAAAAATAGCATGATTTGATTTGAATTTATCCTTAATGGGAAGAATAGCCTCAATAAAGATGAATATCCTCCCAAGGTTATTATTTTTGTTTCAAACTATTCCAGTATTTTTAAATAGTGAGTTTTTCAATAATTGAATAAGATGGTCTCTAAGTATATTTGGCAAGGCAAAAAACCTAGAATCAAACTAAAGATATTGCAAGACTCTAAATTGAGAACAGGTATGGGCCTCCCAGACTGGCAATTGTATTACAAAGCTTCTGTGCTCCTGTGGGTAAGAGACTGGATACTATTGAATGACAAGAGGCAACTGCTGTTAGAGGGACATGGTCTCACTCTGGGTTGGCATGCGTACTTATGGTATCAAAGACTTGAAGGACATTCTTATTTTAAGAACCATTGGTTTTGGAAATTTTTGTATCATACATGGTCATGGTTAAAACGAGAATTTACCAAAAAATTCCAAGATGGGTTTCTCCAGTAGAAGCATTTACTCATCCAAATCTTTTAAAACCTAACCAGAGTTATAAATATGATGACCTGTTGGGAAAAGACAATCAACTGAAAACCAGTGAGGAGTTGGAAAACATCGACATTAAAATGAATTGGTGGTTGAGAATGCAAGTCGAATCTAGGTATGTCAAAGACAAGACGATAGGCTTTAATACAGAACAATACCCATTTGATAAAATTTTCCTAGGCCCTCAAGAAAAGCTAATCTCCAAACTATATGTATACCTACTACAGATGAAGACTCAAGATGAAGTTGTAAAAGACTGTATGGTCCAATGGGCGAAAAAATTGGGCCATAATATTACATTAGAAGAATGGGAGAGATTGTGGAAGTGCAATATTAAATTAACTAGGTCAGTAACTTTTAAAGAAAACTTGTATAAGATGTTTTATAGATGGTACTTGACCCCACAGAAATTGTGCAAGATGTATACTAATATGTCTAGCAAATGTTGGAAATGTGCTAAACAGGTGGGTTCTTTTTATCATATGTGGTGGACATGTGAGGTGGTGAAGGACAACTGGAAAATGACTCACAAATTACTACAGAAGATTATGAAGACACAGATTCAATTCAAACCAGAACTATTTTTATTGAATATATTTCCTGAGGACTATTCCAAAGAAATGAGACATTTGTTGGCACATTTCAATACAGCAGCCAGGTTACTTTTGGCGCAGAGATTGAAATTCCCACAAGAATGGACTTGGTGGGAAAAATTCTGGAAACAGCAGAGCTGGACCTTTTATCCCAGCTGTTGGCTGGGAAATCTAAGGAAGAAGCAAGAAAATATTGGTTGAAATTTTATGCCTGGCTAGATACCCAGGACTCTTAAGATTCTCTGGTGTGAACTCATGTCTCCTTTTTCCTGTATTCTGTATTACAAGATTGCTTTTACTGGAAATGTCAAATTTAATAGATATTTCAGCAAAAAGATTTATAATACAAAATATCAAAATGCTGATGATACACAGTTTAGAGACAACAATATGTGACAATTTATGTATTTCAAGGAAGTATTGCAGATGTAGACTTGTATTCTTTGAAAGTATTCTCTATGAAGATTAAGATGATTTGTAATCTTTATTTCTCATCCCTTCCTATTCCCTATTCCCAATTATTTGAAACTAATAAAACTTTTAAAACCAGGAATGGGCCTGGCTTTTCCTGCAGGTGGTGGGGAGGAAGGGCACAGCCTGGCAGACAGGGTGGTGGGGCAGGAAATTGGGGGGGCTGTCAGCGGAGGGGGAGGCAGGTGGGTGGACCTTGCCTAGGGCATCAGCCCTGCCAGTAAGGAAGACATGGTAATTGTGAAACTCTTGAACCCCACAGGAGAGCTTTTGAGCCCAATTGTAATGTTTGATACCCTGTTTTTAAGAGAAGACAGAGCAAGTTCTTTGTGTTTGCTTTACTAATTGTGTGACAAGATTCTGAAAACTCCCATGTAGCAGGGGTGGTCAATGGTAGCTCTCCAGATGTTTTTTGCCTACAACTCCCATCAGCCCCAGTCAGCATGGCCAATAGTTATAGGGAGTTATAGGCAAAAAACATCTGGAGAGCTACCGTTGGCCACCCCTGCTGTATAAGATCAGCAGAACCCATGTTCTTCCAGCTACAGCAGCATCAAAGCCTTTTAATATTTACATGTCACCCTATGGTCTATACTCTTATTTCTCATTTGTTTGGATGTTGGCCCACTTATTGTGTGGTCAAGTGGGGAAATATATGCACAGTATATGATGAAAAGATAATGCTTTGGGTTCTTGTTAATTCCTGCTTTATTGGTTCCATCTATCTCTCTTGAGACAAGTAGTCAGATTTATGAACTAATAATTGGGGAAGAAACATGAACATTCTCTAAAGAGAGCAAGTTAACAAAATATCTTTTATTCTTCCATGATAACATGTTCCTTGTCTCCCTAATGATTCTGGCAAAAAATACCATATTTCAAGGCTAATGGGGTATTCATTCTAGTCCGGCTAAAAGCCACCGTTTTTAATCTAATTGCTTCTCTAGTTTCTAATTTCAGGGATGAGTAAAGGGATGCATGTAAAAACATAAACACATACTTTCTTTAAAAACAGGCCGTTCTATTAAATGCATCTTTTATAGTAGCGGTGCTTTGGGCCTATGCAGAAGTCTCTAATTGCCAAATGACCTGTCATTTTTAAAGGTACCACCAAGCTACTTGTTTACTTTGAGCTAGCCTTGTCTTTGCAGTAGCAGCTAATAAATTTATTTATTTTTATGCTGCCTCTCCCCCAGCAATTGGTACTCAAGGCAGTTAACAACATAAACACAAAACATAAATTAAAATATAAACATTCTATAATGTAATTTGAGACAGTGGCACTGTGGCATGACAAACAGAAATGTTTATGCTAAGCCAATCAAAATTGAATCAATGGAATGCCTGGAGGAATAACTGAGTCTTACAGCCCTTGCGGAGCCTAGACAGGTCCCACAGGGCATGAGTTTCATTAGACACAGCATTCCACTAGGTTTGGGCCACAGCAGAAAAAGCTCATGTTCTGGTCGAAGTTAAAATGAGCTGCCCAAGGGCCAGGCACCACCAGAATTCCATGTGAAGTGGAACACAGGCACCACCAGGGGGTTGTAACAGGAGAGGCAGTTCTTAAGGTATGGTGGTCCCAGATTATTTAGAGCAGGGGTGTCAAACATGCAATTTGGGGGCCAAATCAGGCCCCTGGAGGGCTCCTATCAGGCACCAAGCAACTGGCTGTCCTCTGCTTCCTTCTCTCTCTTTCGCTTTCTTCTGCAACACCGCTTGCTTTGCAAGGCTTGCTCATTTGCACAGAAGCTACAAAGCAAAACCTCTATTTTCTCCATTGGCTGAAGCTCCTCCCTTGGGGAGGAAGGTGGGAGGAATAGCTTGCTTTACCAGGCACTCTCAGTTGCACAGCAGAGCTACTGAGCCAAGCCTCTCTTCCTTCTATTGGCTGAGGCTCCCCCCCCCATTTCCTGGAGAGGGAGGGAAAGAGTCAGAGCTTCCTTTGCCCAGTTCCCTGGATCCCATGAGAGAAATACAAAAAAAGTATCTTTAAGACCAATGAGTGCTAATGGTTTAAATGTTTTAAGTTTTTAAAAATATATATTTGTTTTTTTCTGTGTTCTTTATAAAATTTATATCTCTGCTACCTAATCTTAAATAGATACACACATGGCCTGGCCTGGCCTGACATGGCTTGGCCCAACCTGACATGATCTGGCGAAGGGTAGGGAACGTTGGCTCTCCAGATGTTTTTTGCCTACAACTCCCATCAGCCCCAGCCAGCATGGCCAATGGCTGGGGCTGATGAGAGTTGTAGGCAAAAAACATCTGGAGAGCCAACATTCCCTACCCCTAAGGTCTCATTTATGTCAGGACTTCAGTCTTAGCTGGATTTAACTTCAGCCAGCTGTGCCTCAACCACCCACCCATGGCATCCAGGCACTGGGTCAGGGCTGAGAGAGTGTCCTCAGGCTGTTTACCCAGCAAGAGGAAGAGCTGATTGTCATCAGCATACTGATGGCACCCAACCCTGAACCTCCTGATAAGTTCCACTAGAGGGTGCATATAGATGTATGAAATAACATTGGAGACAAGGTCAACCCCTGTGGAACCCCACAATCCAGAGGCCACCTGGTCAATCTTTTGTCTCCAATAGCTACCCTCTGACTTTGTCATTGGAGGAGCAAAGCAAACTACAATAAGGTAGTGCTGTATACCCACAATGCAGCTAGGTGGCTGACTAGAGTAAATTATCAGCTATATGAAATGCTGCTGATAGATCTCATAGTATCAGCAGTTCTGAACCACCTCTGTCAAGTTGAATCTGGAAATCATCCACAAGGGCTACAAAGGCTGTCTCAGTTTAAAACCCAGGCCTGAAGCCAGACTTTGAATAGATCAAGTGCCGACATCTTATCCAGGAAAACCTGGAGCTCTTCAGTGACCACTTCAGTGACCACTTTCTCGGTTACCTTGGAAATGGAATTTTTAGAAAAGGAATTACCTTTCCTAGAAATTTACCATTCGTAGTAAATTGGATACCATGTGGTAATTGGCTAGTTTCTTTTTGTCTAAAGGCTTTTTCAACAGACGTTTAACTACACCCTCCTTCAAGGACGCAGGGAGCAAAAGACAATGCTTGCATTTATGTATGAGAAATGTATGACTGGGGGTGGGGTGTACATGTGTAATAGTTGTAAAGAATATTGGGATAGATCCAGACAACTGCAGATGAAGTGAAGATTGCGGAAGAGAAAAATATGTGGTGGAGCTCATTAGCATAACTCATTAGCATATGTCACCCTTCCACCAGCCAAAAGCATCCTGACGCAAGAAAGGAGAGCCCAGGCAAGTGAGGCCGGCTTGGGCTGACTAGAGATCCAGCCAGCCGAAGCAAGCCTCGCTCACCTGGGGCTCTCCTTGTCCACCCCCCCTCCACAGTCAAAAGGCCAGCAAGCCACCTGCTGCCCAAAATCACATAAGAAGTGGAGAAAGGGTGGCGTGGGCTTCTCCAGGGTTAATGAGGGCTGGTGGGGGTGTGGCAAAGCTCCTGGTGGCTGGCTGGCTGGCTGCCCGCTCTCCTAATCCAGGGATTGTTATGCAGCTGCACCTACTATTCAATGGACAAGGTAGGTAGGTGGGGAGGAGGAGGGGAGCCATCATCAAGGTTCAGGAGCTGTGCTCCTGTGAGCTCCTGCTGCATTCAAGGCCTAAGGAAGATGAACTGTGCTCCGCAGCAGAGACTATGTTGGGCACACAGAACTTGTTCATAGGATGCAAGCTGTGATTTTTGCTGCTGATTCCTTCTTTCTATAGTCTGCTACCAAAAGGTGTTACTCCTAGCCAGGGGCTGTTTTGTAGAAAAATAGGAGCTCATCCAGGGATTGTTATGCAGCTGCACCTACTATTCAATGAACAAGGTAGGTAGGTGGGGAGGAGGAGGGGGAACCCTCTGAAAGGTTCAGGAGCTGTGCTTGCCTTCTAACCTGGAACTGGACATTCTTTGGAAATATAATTCTTTGTGCTTGCCTTCTAAACTAGAACTGGAAATCAAATATGTACAAACCATGAATGATGGTTGGGGCAAAACAACAACAACTATTATTTGCAGCAAGTCTGGAAGAGAACTGGAGCATATGAGATCATGACTTCTTTTGTCCTAACAGTCATATTCAGACCCATGTTAAGTTTTGTTACCAATTAGTTTAGCTGTTTCACTTTTTGTGTTTAGATAGCAATGAAGTCTCTCCATATTCACATTTGTCAATAATACCTGATGGTATAGTAAGATTGAGAGACCATCCCACTTATTTTTATAGAGAAGTCTGTGGAACTATATATATATAAATTATTGGCCACTGTGTGATACAGAGTGTTGGACTGGATGGGCCGTTGGCCTGATCCAACATGGCTTCTCTTATGTTCTTATGAACTCAACAGTTTGCATATATTTTTCTTGCATAACTTGACATTATAAAGCACATTGTCTCACTGACTCTGGGTTTCACTTTTGACCTATGGCAACAACTCAAGACAAACTGTAATGATTTACTGTTCTGGTGAGTTACTTGAAAAGAATGCAAGTCAGCTCCCTGTGAAGGAGTACAGTGCTTCCAGATGGGAACAGAGAAACAGCTATGGAGGAATTTGGTGCTCCCTCACCCTTATTGCCTATTTCTTTATGTTCCTCTGTGTAATATTCTATATTAGAATGTACTAGCTCTGTGGATGAAAGTGCAGTACACATAGCTGAATCTCTGACAGTATACATGACTTGTGGTTTCACAGATTGACAAATATTGCTGTCTTCTAATTTGTCAGATCTCAAATAAGCAGTTCCTATTAATAGTTACCACCTAATCTCCACAAAGAAGCTGCAATGATAATTGAATTCTGTGATCAAAAGAACAGTGATACAAAATCGTGCATATTCTATTCACACATGCATGTATTTATGTGCTTCAGAACTGCCATTCCTCACAATGTATGTCAGTTTTGATCAAGCCTGTTGTTATACTGGACAAACACTGAACTTAAACGTTCTGTTATGCTGACTCAGCAAAAGGCTGAATTTCAGTTGCAATCAGCTGCTTTGATCTACAGTGTTAATAAAGATTTAATTAACTGGATTACAACTGAAATAATTAAATCATAGTTGTGACATGTATCATGCTGGATCTGATTCTGAGTAAGTAATGTTTGTGGGTAAACAGAATTTTATGTAAAATAGAAAAAGACTGTTCTTTGAAGATGGTTTGATAATAAGCTTGGAAGTAGAATTCCTATGGGCGTTTTCACACTTACCTTAAGCCAGAGCGACGTCCCTCTTCACCGCGCAGTGTCTGCACGGTTTTCGCACTAATTGCTGCGGAGCACCTGGAAGAGCCGCAAAGTCCCGCGGCTTTTGCGGTGCAAATGTAAACCGGTTTTTGGCGGTTTACATTTGCGCTGCAAAAGCCGCGGGACTTTGCGGCTCTTCCAGGTGCTCCGCAGCATTTAGTGCGAAAACCGTGCAGGCGCTGCGCGGTGAAGAGGGAGGTCGCTCCGGCTTAACGTAAGTGCGAAAATGCCCTATGTCTTTATTTCATACTTATTAACATGAACCTTTACTGTGATTTCTGTAACTGCATTGGACAAATATGCATTGACCTGCAGAATGGAAATGTATTTACAGCATCCATGGGACTGATAATATGTCTTCTGGCAGTTCTTTACATATATACATTTTCAGGAAATTTGTACCTGTCTGGAAGGAGCTCTGAAATGTTGTCTTGTGAATGAGAATTAGTGCATTGGGCCAGTCCGACTTGTTCTGTTCATAGATAAGAGCCACAATGAAAAGCTCTGAAGGACTGTGTTACGGGTGTAGAGCTGCACTCTGATAGGGGTTGCCTGACCGTGAAAAGAGCAGGTCAGTGCACCAACTTTTGTGTGCATCAGAACCATTTCATCGAGGCAAATATGTCAGGTTTAGCAAATTCTTCTGCTTGACTAGCGATCTAATACAAAATGACAAATTTCGAAAAATAGGGTGCATTTTTAGTTCTGTTGATTAGCTTATAAACATTTTGTAGATCTAGAACTATTCTAATGCAAAGTTGAAAGCTACTATACCTGTCAGTTCTGCATGAGAATAGTTCTGTATCCACAACATATTTATATGAAAATGTTTGGCCTCATCACTTTGGTTGTTTATTTGCAAAACTGCTAGAGTATTCCTCTCCACAGGCCCCGCTTAGGGCTTAGTAAATGCCATTCAGAGGTTAACTCCACCTTTGTTGCTGAAGGTACAAGACCTGACATAAAAGTGCTTTTTTCAAAAAATCCACTAAAGCCAAAGGAGAGCTCCAAGCAATTGCTGTCCTCCTCCCCCAGCCATAGTGAAAGATATTATTTCAACTGATCCAGAGCAATCAGAATTAGTAGGATCATAGAAACAACTTCAGATGTCTTGACAACTAGCTGATGATCTGGATATGTTTTGTTATTACTTTAAGAAGACTAACAGCAGAACCCGGGAGGGGGGCAGAATTGGCACAGGGAGCTGGTATAACCATAGGTTAGGTTAGGTTTATTCAATTTATATCCCGCCCTCCCTGCCGAAGAAGGCTCAGGGCAGCTCACAGTTTACAATAAAACAGCAATAAAACATCAAGTTAAGCATTAAGTTAAAACAATTCAGGTGCTAATTTCAATACAATTTAAAGATGGCATTCAGCGGTCTTAAACATCCACTTCAGTTCTGATATCCTCAGCGATGGCTGTAATTTCAATTGAATGCTAGCTGGAATAGCATAGTTTTGCAGGCCTCACAGAACTGGGCAAGGTAGCGCAAGGCTCTGACATCCTCTGGGAGTTGGTTCCACCAGTAAGGGGCGGCGATTGAGAAGGCTCTTTCTCATATTGTTTTGAGTCTTGTCTCCCTCAGCCCGGGGATCACAAGCAAATTTTGTGTTCCTGACCCTAAGTACTCTCTGGGGAACATGTGGGGAGAGACGGTCCCTAAGGTAGACAGGTCTTCGGCCATATAGGGCTTTAAAGGTAATAACCAGTACCTTGTAGAGAATCCAGTATACCACTGGTAGCCAGTGCAGCGCCCGCAGTCAAGGCTGTATGTGCTCCCACATGGAGAGCCCCAGTAGTAGCTTGGCTGCCACATTCTGCACTAGCTTCAGCTTCCTGATTCAGGACAGTAGAAAGCATTACTGTAGTCCAATCTCGAGGTGACCATAGCATGGATCACAGTTGCCAAGTCACCACGCTCGAGGAAGGGAACCAACTGCCTTACCCGCCTAAGGTAGTAAAAGGCAGATTTGGCAGTGGCTGCTAACTGGGTCTTCATTATTAGTGAAGGCTCCAGTAGCACACCCAAACTTCTGACCTTGTGTGCCTTTGTAAATGGTGCACCATCAAAGGCTGGTAGGGAAATTTCCCTGCCAGGACCACTCCAACTCAGGCAAAGGACCTTCGTCTTCGGGGGATTCAGCTTCAGTCACCTCAGTCTGAGCCATCCCGCCTCAGCTTGCAATGCTAGGTCCAGGTTTTCCAGGACACAGTCAGACCAGCCGTCCATCAGTAGATAGCGCTTACACTGGTGTAAAAGCCAGTTATGCTGGTGCAGGACACTATCCTGTGCTGCTCAGTACTGTTGGCACAGCTGCAACATGGCAGCTTGCTGGTGGAGCTCCAGCACAAAGCCCTGTACTGCTGGGTATGTGGGTATGCTGGGGGGTGTGGTGGCATTTAAGTGGCTTCCTAAGCACTTCCAGTGAGCGAACACCCCCCCTGAACAGTTGCAAAATTGCACTGGCAAAAAATGCTGGTGCAGCCTATTGGTTCCCATGTTAAGTCAAAATTCGTTGCCCCGTCACTGCTGTGGCCATACCCACAGGAACCCAAGCAGCTCATGATACTGACTTAGGGCACACCCCATCAGCACCCTTCCCTGTGCTGGCTGTATCCCTCCCCAGCAGCCAGTTACACACTCCCACCCTACAAATGCTTCCTGCAGGTCACTCCACAACTCATAAGGTAGGCTAAGTGGCATGGGACAGTGTCTGACAGCTCCCTGCTGTGCAGACTTAGAGCAAGTGAACATGAATGCACTTTGCTGGCAGGGAAAACACAGAGAGGGCACTGAGCACCACCGGACAATCACTTGGCAGAAACACACCACTGGGAGAACCAAGTTCACACCAGCTTTCAGCCCCAGCAGGTACCCTATCTCCTCTCCCAGGATCCACAGGGGCAGCTACAAATGAACAGGTAAGCAAGCCATCCTTTTCCCAACCCCTTTCCCTGCAATGTGGCTTCACTGGTAGCATTTTGCAAAGTGGAGCTGGTCAGCATTAGAGGGACATTCCCTATGGAGGCCTGCAAAGGCTGTCCGAATCCCAGCAACCCCAGAGAGAGATGGGTGTGCAAATTAGGGGATGGAACAAGACAAAGCAGCATGGAAAAGGCACCATGGGGTCGCACAACAGTTTGGTGCTATGGCCATTCTAAGCATCAGCCTTCCCACTGGCCCTCCAAGGAACTGATGACCATGGAGGGAAATGCCATTGCTATGGGTGCACTACCAGGTCCCTGCCACTTGGAATCATACCAGGGTCCAGCGCCTACAGAGCTAGGAGCATTCAATTTGCTTGAGGTGGGTGCACAGGAGATCCACCAGCCTGAGGGATCAGCAGTCTGAGACTGTGCAGTTCCCTCCATGACCACTCCTTCATTCCACATGTTGAAATGGCCACCTGTCATGGGAGATCCTAGCTCTGCTTTCACTGTTGCCCCTTCCCCTTTTCAAATGATCCCCATATGGTTAAAGATCAGAAGGCAAAATCCATCCTCAGGGCATGGATGCCCCTCCAGTCTGGCTGCCCATGCTCCAATGGCAAGCCCATTCACACCTATGGGCATGGGTGTCTGGATACTTTCTCTACCAGATGTGTGGCCACACCCACTAGATGTGTCTCAAGTCCTGCCTTGTCTAGGCCTCCAGTGACTGCTCTGCATTCCATTACCCTGACCATGGACCCTGTGATATGGCCCCTGTGTTGTGGAGCATTGCACAAATGGTTAACAGCTTGGCCACTGCCAAAGGCTGCACAGCTCAGTAGCCCCAAGCTGATGTAGGCAACAGAACTGCAGTTTCAGCTGGCCAAATGCCTGTGCAGTCACCATGTCTGGCAGTAGACGTAGTTGTAGGCTGCATGGTCTGATGGATCACCTTCTGGGTAAAAGATCAGCAAAAATGGCAGCAGGAGGTATTCTTGGTCACTTGGGGGGAATGCAACAAGGCTCATCAGGAGTTGTGCCCTTTCCTGATAATCACCCACCCCTCCCCACAGATTTGACCCAGGAACCATTCTTTCCCTTCCAGCCAGGTGGTCAACAGGCAGTTGATGCCAAATGCTGTGAAGATTTGGACGTCATGGACATGGCCCGGGAACTTGGCTATGAGATTCATAAAATTGCAGGAGGCCTGAACATTTGAGCTGTAGAAGCTATGTTGGTTGTAGTAGACCTGTGGCTCCTCCCCACGATGTTGGGGAAGCCGGTGAATTCCACGAACCCTTCCCTGATGTATGCCAGATTTCCCCCCTCAGTAGAGAAGCAGATGTGCTTCTGTAGGTGGGCACAAAGCCAGCTAGAAAACCAGGCAATGGCAAAAAGACTAATCCTCTAGAAGCAATACAACATTTATAAAGTAGAACAAGGAGTGGATTAGAAGAATGTGTACTGTGATATTTGAAAACAGTGAAGGTTTTATCTTGTTCCATTTTGAAATGAATGTAAACAATCATGTATGAAATGATTGTGAACAAAGGGCTATATAGCAGAATGAACCAGAGCTCTCAACAAAGAGACAGAACAATTGTCAAGCTCAAGGTTCCTGCACCTCAGCTTTGGGAGAAGAGTCTCCAGGTCCAGAGAAGTCAGCAAGCACCTAACAGGACATTGGATTATAATATTGTTTTTGGAGTGCTTGGGACCTATTTTTGGAGACTGTTTCTCTCTACCTGTAGGATGGTGAAGTGTTGCTGCATTATGTAATATTCCTATGTGTATGCATTAAGTGTTCACCACATATATTGTAACTGTTAACATTTATTTTACTTTATTGTGTTTAATGTTGTATTGCTTCTAGAGGATTGGTGTGCTTTGCCTGTAGGTGGGCAAGCATGACATCAAGGTGCGCAGGCAGCGACTTGCAGAGGATTCAGACACCTCAGGGACCTCCACCACAACCCCCTGGAAGGATCCAGTGGCCAGGAATCTCAAGGAAAGCAGGATCTTCTGCAAGATAGGGATAGCATGGGGTGTGAAAGCTAGGGCTGGAGGGCTATCCCTAGCTCCTGGCACAGGGCCTGGATGAAAGCTCTGTCTAAGCAGAACTGATCAAGGTAGGTGCTGCCCAACAGATGCAGGTCACTGATTTGAGCCCAGTAACAGTGGACATGGTGCCTTCTCTGTTGTCACTCTGCCACCCAGACATAGACTGCTAGCAGTAAGTGGATGTGGCAGACCCCTAGCATGGGTGGCAAAGGCAGAAGGGGAAACCATCTTGAGAGTGCCTGGCCAGACCCTGCAGAAAAAGGGGACAGCATTCACTACAGTGAAAGGCTGTGAGAGCCATGTCCTTCCAGCTGGCAGGCACCCTGACCCCCAGACACTACCTATCCCCTTCCTTTGCGGCTCAGTCCCCAGTGCCTACTGTCCTATCTTACCAGTTGAGTGCCATGGTGGGAATGGAGGGGGGCAAGTCAGGATGGTGAGGGGATCAACATCTTCGCATGGTGACTCAGCTTCCCCCTGTGTGTGGGTGGCATTGCTACAGCAACATCTGGTAGCAGCAATGGTCTCCGCCAGCCTAACTGGACCATAGCTGAAAAGGCACTGCTGCAGAGGTTGGTGGTGGAGCAAGTGAGCTCTTTGCCGCCTCCAGGAGCAGCTCTGACACCCCACAGCTCTGTGCCTTCTAGTGAATGATAGTGGAGAGTTTCTGCCCTGAGACATGGATGGAGATGTCCACTCTGAAGCACTGGAATGGTTCCTTCGGTCCCACTTGGAAGCATGTCCAAGCCCTCATGGTTAAAGCTGTCACGCGCAACTAGTGGAGGAGTGTCTGCCTGGAGCAGAGGCCATCATGTGGGCAGTGATACCCTGTGGTGGTGGGTGGCTGTAGCATCAAGGTGCTGTGTGATGAGTGGCAATGTCCCCATTACCACTTAGCCCCAGCTTATGTCCCCATTACCACTTATCCCCTGCCACTTGCAGCCTTGCCAAGCCTCCAAGGTGTGCTGACTGATTTCTTCACTTCCTACAGATGGCTCCCAGTGGTCACCAGGTTAGGTTCCCCATTGAGGAAGGGGACAGTACTGCCATCATCATGCTCTCATCTCCGCAGCTTGGTGTTGCTTCAACACCTCCAGGACCTCATGCCAAGAGCCCAGGCCCACGAGTCTAGCCAGGAGGAGTTGGAGCTCAGTGGCAGGGAGGAGGACTAAAGGGGCCAGCCAGTCAGCCAATGGAGACAAGGCAGTTCAGGGGGAGTGGAGACATGGCAGCACCAGCACCCAACTGGGAAATCCAGCTGATTGCTGTGTTCTCTCCCCATGCTTAGGTCCCTATTCCATGATGCTCGACGCTGAAGTCATGGACCACCTATGCGCCCTGATCTCCAGGAGCCAAACAGCAAAAGAAACTTCCATGGTCCTGTGGTCACTGGGCATCATGAAATCCCCAGGCCCAGCAGCTGAAGGAAAGATGACACAGAGGGCAGACTCCACATCTTCAACTGGCAGCAGCCCTGGCCTGCTGGAAAGAGGGGAAATTGGGGTGGCAGGGGCAAGCCTTGTTCCCCTGAGCCAGGTGTCATGGCTGCTGGTGGCCCAGATGAGGAGGGGGAGGGTCTGGCCCTTGGCTGGGGCCCTGGGCATAGAGCCCATGGCAGGCACAGCCCACACCACTCACCCTACTGGAGAGCTGGTGTGAGTTGTAGGAAGCCTTTGCCAGGGGCCAGCAATGGATGGAGGGGCTGTCAGCATCTGTGACGACAGCTGCCAGGCATCTGGAAGGACTTCTTGCCATTACAAGGGACATTGGTAAGGGACAGGGATGCATCACAAGGCTGCTGGGAGACCTGTCAGAGGTTCTCCAAGCCCCCGTCCATCATGATCTGCAACTCCATTTGCAACCCTCTCTTGCTTGTCATCCAGCCGGGATGACACGGAGGTTGGAACAGGGACACCCTTGTCAGCGTGAGCGATCTGCTGGACAACGTGGCCATTGCTGAGTGTAGAGTACCCGCACATCCACATTGTTGTGATGACAGACCACCCAGTCCATTGTACAGAGACAGCTTGGGGAGGGGGTGGTCTGTTGGGAGGAAGAGTCACACCACCCTCCCTACTGATAGGTGTGCAGGACTTCTGACCAGAGCCAGTCTCTTTAAGAGGGGGTGTGCTGCTGACTGACCCCTCTCTGCCCCTGCCAGTGATGGATGCTTTGATCAAGCCCCTTGACACAGGGCCCCGATTGGTCCTCCTGCCTGCCTATCATGCTATGCCACCCATACCTAGCAACAATTCTGGCACAGACACCACAGATGCCACCACTGCAGCACCTGGGGGGGGGGGAGGAAATGCTTCTCCCCCCCACCACCACCTGCCACCTAATTTTCCCCATAGGGAGATGACTGACAGCACCACAGTTGTGCTGTGGTTGGCCACCACACAGAATTGCTTTGCCTGTTTATAATATTCTATTTATATAAAGCCATCTGAAATGGGTCAAATTCTTTTGTTGTTGTTTTTCTTTAATGCTGAAGACGTGCTTTTAAAATGAAATTAAGAGAGGTGAAGAGCAGATGGCAGTTACCAGAGCAAAAAGAATAGTGTGTATTTTTATTAGTATTGTGGGTTCCAACTATTTATAAACACCATGACTGTCAGATTTTTTTCAAAATCTAGCTTTTCTAATATTTGTAATAGGTAATGCATAGTTCTCCCTAAGAGGCGGAGGACATCTTGGGTGTTTTCCCACCGTCCAATCAGGGAGGCAGGAATCTAAAAGATCTTCCCCTTCCTGTGGCTGTGGGAACCACCCTTCAGTTCTGTTCCTGCCTCAACAGGGAGAGCAAGTGTTTAGAATAGGCTCCTATTCTTTTTCTTGGAGAGAGACTAATTTCTTAAAAAAAAAAAAAAAACTTTCCTCAGATCCTTTTCTTCTCCTTCCTATCCTAATCTAATTATTCTACTTTACCCTTTGTCTAAATACTGCAGCCCTTTGTTCACTCACCAGTTCTTCTTCCTTTCACTACTCCTCCCCCCCCCTTTTCCATTTTCCTTCGGAGAGAGGAGCGGCGCCGCGGAAACCGCGAGCGAAACGCAAGCCGCGGCGCGAATAGAGGCCAGATGGCATGTCGGGGGAGAGATCCTTTTTTAGATGACGACTCGGCACCCGACGCATCGCGCGGGGCCGAAAGGCCGCTTCCCGGAGCCGGCATGACCTTGGGGCTTGCCTCGGCTGCCGGCAACGTGCCCTGTAGGGGCAGAAGAAAAGACGAAAGGAAGCGGCGCTGGTCTTTTTCTGCAGCGGAGGAGGCCTCCTCAGAGCTGCATTCCGGCCGCGACGGCCATTTTGAGCGCCACAAAAAGGCGCGAAAGGAAGCGGGCCTGCAGGCCGACAGCCTCCAGTGGCGGGGGACGATGGATGCCAATCTCCAGGCGGGAGACCCCAGCGCCTTCAGTGACCAGCCAACTCAGGAAGCTCCGCAGACCTACCAGCCCCAGAGGGGCTCTGGTAACGTACCCACCATGGGGCCCTCTTTGTTTGCAGAATTTTTAGACTCCATAAAACAGACCGTGGGTGCGGCAGTTATGGCAGCCACCCACAAGAGACCAAGGTCCCCTAGCCATGCTTCCTCCTCCAGATCCCCATCTCCCAAGAGATCCAGGGGGCATTCTAAGGCTCCAAGGGGTCCCTCAGCCAGTGATTTCCGGGAGGGTGAGAGGCTCCCATATGAAGCTCTATCGGAGGAGTCTTATGGGGAAGAACGGGAGGAGGGTGAATTCCTCTCAGATGAAGAAATAGAGAGCACTACTGTGCCAGAACCCTCCTCACGCCTTTTCAAACCAGAGGAGTTTCAATCCTTCTTCCCAAAGTGCTAGCTGCACTGGACCTTCAGGGGTCACCTGAGGAACAGGAAACTACAAGTTCCCTGACTAACCCCAAAAATAAGCCCAAGGGAAACGCAGAGTTCTTCCCAAGGCACCGTGCTTCGGACAACGTCTTCCCCTTCCCAGAGTTCTTTGAACGTCATTTAAAAGCTGAATGGGCCAAACCAAGTGTCAGCAAGCAGGTTCCCAATTCTGTCAAAAAATTGTATGAGCTTCCCTCTTTTGCTAACGATATGTTACAGGTTCCCCTGGTCGATGCTCCCGTGGCAGCCCTACAGTCCCAGGGGTTGCTAGCTGAGGACGGTCAGGGTTCAGTCCGCGACAGTTGGGACAGGAAAATCGACCTGGCCTTGAGGAGGAGCCACGAGGCCACAGCCCTGGCCATCAAGGCAACTACTGCTACTTCTATTGTGGCTAGAGCAGCAATAGTGTGGGTCAGACGCTTAGCACAACTCGTACCAGACACGGATAAGAGGATTCTGGAGGGCACCAGCAGACTCATGCGGGCAGCAGAGTTCTCAGCGGACGCCTCACTGGACTCCCTTTCGTTCTCAGCCAGGGCGATGGCAGCTAACACCATCGCGAGAAGGGGCTTATGGCTGAGAGCGTGGCCAGCCGACAATCACTCAAAATCCATCGTGTCAGGCTATCCCTTTCAAGGAGAGAAGCTATTCGGGGACTCACTGGAGAAGATCCTGGTGGAGACGCGAGACAAAAAGAAAGCAATGCCAAAGTTTCTGAGACGCCCCGACAGACGGGGGTTCGGTTCTAGTTCCTTTCGTAACACAGCCAACTTCTCCAAGCCTAAACAAGAATACAGAAGACAATCCTGGAGTCAATCCAAACAAACTTTCCACAAGAACTTCTCCAACCCCCGATTCCAGAGGAACCAGCCCAACCGATCGGACAAGTTTGAGAAGGGCCCCAAGCCCAGTAAGGCATGACTGGGATCTCATCCCAGTAGGGGGCCGCCTGCTTCACTTCCATCAAGCCTGGAGGGAGTCACGGGCGGACTCATGGACTCTGGACATTGTTACTCGGGGCTACACGATAGAATTCAAGCGCTCACCCCCAGACCGCTTTATCGTTTCTCCTCTTCGCTCGAACCCGGGTCGGAGGAATGTTACCCTCAGGGCTATAGACCACCTCCTAGAGATCGCAGCTATAGAACAAGTTCCCTTGAACCAGAGATGTCAAGGTGTCTATTCGATCTTCTTCACAGTGCCCAAAAGGAACGGGGACTGGAGGGCGATCCTGGACTTAAAATTCCTGAACAAGAACATCAAACTTCGACACTTCAGAATGGAGTCCATCAGGTCCATTACAGAAGCCCTACATCACCAAGATTACATGGCATCACTGGATCTAACGGAGGCTTATTTGCACATTCCGATCCTACCCGCGCATCGCAGATTTCTTCGTTTTTGCGTGAACAGATCGCACTACCAATTCAGGGCCCTTCCATTCGGCCTGGCGACGGCACCGCGGGTGTTCACCAAGGTCCTGGTGAATCCGATAGCACACCTCAGACAGAGGGGAATCCACGTGCACCCCTATCTCGACGACCTGTTGATAAGATCTTCGTCGAGGAGGGAAGCGGAATTGGACGTCCAGCGCACTGTCAATTGCCTGCAACAGCACGGGTTCTTAATAAACCTATCCAAAAGCCAGTTACATCCGACCCAGAAACTGGAACATCTGGGCATGATAATCGACACCAACTTGAACTCCATATTCCTTCCGGAGGACAAGATCTCAAAGACCAAGACACTGGTACAGCAGGTGATTCAGGGGTCATCATCAACGCTCCTGACACTAGCAAGGCTCATGGGTCTCCTGATCTCGAATCTCGAGGCATTACAGTGGGGTCGCCATCACACCAGACAGTTGCAAATGTTTCTACGACCCTATCAACTCCGCATCATGGAGAGATGTGCCATCTCACTGACGGTACCGATGAAGGTCAAGGAGAGTCTTCTGTGGTGGACCAAGACCACCAACCTTCGGCAGGGAAGAGTCTACGCCGCAGAGAGAGAACTACAACTGTTCTTAGACGCCAGCCTCTCAGGTTGGGGGGCTACTCTCAACGAGGTTCCCACACAGGGTCTGTGGTCAGCCAAGGAGTCGACTCTTCCAATCAACCTTCTGGAGCTCCGGGCCATACGATTGGCACTACTCTACTTTCAGGTCCAGGTATCGGGACAGCACGTGCTAGTGCGAACGGACAATATAGCGGCGAAAGCCTACTTAAACAATCAAGGGGGGTCCAGGTCCAGTTCCCTTTACAAGGAGGCTGCGAAGTTATTCGAATGGGCGGAACTCCATTTAAAATCAATAAGAGCGGAGCACATCAAGGGGGCCTGCAATGTCCAAGCAGACTGGCTCAGTCGGGAGAGCATTCAAGCAGGGGAGTGGTCGCTCAACAGGGCCTTGTTTCTGAAGATAGTGAACCATTTCGGCCCACCTTCACTGGATCTCTTTGCGTCTCACCAGAATCACCAGCTCCCTCGGTTCTTCACGAAGTACTACCACAGTTGGGCGGAGGCCACAGACGCCTTAACATCTCCATGGCCGCAGGATCTCCTATATGCCTTTCCCCCGATACCGGTCATTCCCAAGTTGCTCAGGAAGATCAGCCGGCTGGGGGCCGAGGTCATACTAGTTGCACCCTGGTGGCCTCGTCGTCCTTGGTTTTCTTCAATTCAGCAGATGTCGGTAGAAGAACCCCTCCACCTACCAGTTCAACCAGACATGCTATTGCAGGGACCAGTATGGCACCCCCATCCCGAATGGCTGAGTCTGACCGCGTGGAGGTTGAGAGGAGATCACTACTAGACCTAGGCTATTCTAGTGATGTGACCAATACAATTCTAGCTTCCAGAAGAGAATCCACTACACGGATCTATAACGCGTCTTGGAAGGCCTTCCACAGGTGGTGTAGGAGAAAACAGGTGGACCCGCTACAGCCTACGATCCCTAGGATCCTACAATTTCTTCAAGACGGCCTCCGATCCGGACTGAAACCTGCTACTCTCAGACGACAGGTCGCGGCCCTGGCATCAGTTCTCCAGCAGGTAGATGGCGTACATCTGCCATCCCATCCACACCTTCGGCGGTTCCTTAGAGGGGCTTCCTTGAGCTCTCCACCACAAACGCATCGCTTTCCAACTTGGCGACTGAACACGGTGCTCTCGGCTCTAACCAATCCACCCTTCGAACCATTAATGTCCGTACCATTAAGGATAATGCGCATGAAGACGATTTTCCTGGTGGCAATAACCTCGGCCAGGAGGATCTCGGAAATCGGTGTGCTGTCGGTCAGGAAGGAGCTTTGCATATTTCATAAGGACAAGGTCGTTCTGTACCCGGATCCCACTTTCCGCCCGAAGATTTCCTCTAGATTCCACCAGAGCCAGGAGATCAACCTACCATCGTTTTGTCCAGATCCCAAGCACCCGAAGGAGCGCACGTGGCATACCTTGGACGTGCGCAGGACACTCAAGATCTACTTGATTAGGACTGAGACATTTCGTAAATCTGACGCCATGTTTGTCAATGTGGCAGAACCCAGAATGGGACAGAAGATGTCCAAGTCTGCCATCGGTTATGCAATCAAGCAGTGCATAACGGAGGCATACAAGGCGTTGCACCTCAAAGTTCCACAAGGAATCACGGCACATTCGACCAGGAGTTCAGCGGCCAACGCGGCCTTCAATAAGAACGCCTCTGTCGAGGAGGTGTGCAAGGCAGCTACGTGGTCTTCAATATCCACCTTTATCCGGCACTATAAACTGAATGGCTACGCATCAGCAGACGCCGCCTTCGGCAGGCGAATCCTTCAACACGTCCTGCCCGAGTAGGGCGACCCCACCCTGCTTAACAATACTGCTCTGGGAGCACCCAAGATGTCCTCCGCCTCTTAGGGAGAACGACCCTTGGCACTTACCGTGAGGGGTCCTTCTCCTAAGAGGACAGGAGGACATCTTGCCCTCCCATCTATCGCCCTACCTTGGGCAGCCTGTTCCTACTCCGTTATTCTACACCTGTTGCTGGTACTTTCTACTAATTATGTCCATTGTCATGGGCCTGTTTTTTCTCTCTTACGTTCCTTTTTTAGGGTTTACCTTGAATTTCAATCTGCCGCGTTTAGGCAGTTGTACCTGACGTACCGTTATCTGTTTGCATGAGAAGTTCCTTTTTTTTACTAGATATAGGTTTTTTGTACTGCTTCTCGGAGTCACCCGAACTGAAGGGTGGTTCCCACAGCCACAGGAAGGGGAAGATCTTTTAGATTCCTGCCTCCCTGATTGGACGGTGGGAAAACACCCAAGATGTCCTCCTGTCCTCTTAGGAGAAGGACCCCTCACGGTAAGTGCCAAGGGTCGTTCTATCAAATGCTTTTCAAAAATGTCTACACTTTGCATTTGCTCAATTGCACTCACATGATCCTCCAGCAGCCCATGCTGGACTATCCTGAAACCTGTTGTTTCCACCAATGTGCCACCCACCTCCTGCTCTTGTTTCAATTAGCCTGCCATTGGAAAGGACTGGGGAGCTGGATGTTTCATGGTGAGAGGAAGGGGAAGCCCTTTTTTATTAGTCATAACTTTAGCAAAAATAATTGCTTGAATTATAGTGAAACACTTGATGTTGCAGAACTGTTATATAGTCATATTGTTTGAAACACAAAAAGATGGCCTTTAAATGACCTATGACATAGTTCCTTGTTGCTTAGGTATGGAAGATCAATTCTTTTCACGCACAATAGTTTAATGTACAATGGTGTTTAAATAATAAATGCTGAAATACAAAATACTATGTAATGAAGTTTATACATGTTATGTTAGACATTATAGAACTACCTGAATATATTGTACATCAATGTACATCAAAATATTATTCAGTGCTGCTGGCCCAAGCTGGCTTTTCCTCTTGACTTCAAAAAATGTCAGTCTGGGAAAGCTAGTTGTCATGAATGTGTATTATGGAAGTCTATTGTTAGATCATCTGAATTCTGGGATGCTGTTAGCAAGCAGTTCTGTATCAACAGTCCTGAGGCACAAATCCTTTTGTTCACTTTCCTCCCTCTCTGTCTGCAGTGCCATAAAGTCCTTTATTGCCTAGAGAAAGTGTTGAATGTAATCTGGGGTGCAGTTTGGGGTTAGCAACAAATAGATGCCTTTCTCAATATAACAGGCAGAGGGGTCCATAAGAGCTTGCCTTGTCCTTGTATCCCCCTCCCCTACTATTTCTTTTTTGCCTTCCTTTGCACACCCCATTGCCTCTCCGATTTTCTTGCTTTCTTCTTGTCTTCTCACCCACCAGCCTACCAACCTTTTTGTGTTCTCCTACCTTCAGCTTGCCTTCCTTCCCTCCACTGGCAGCCCAGGGAAGTCTAGCTGAGTTGCACAGTGGTTGCCAATGCAGGGTCCAGTTGTGTGGTGACCACTGCTGGGCAGGTGTGGCCCAGTTACAAGGTAGCCTCCCATGGTGCCATTGTGTACTTAGTCACAGGGTGGATGATGGGCTGAATGGTGGAAGCCCCGATGAGTCCTTTATCATCAAATCACATGATTGGATAGGGACAGGACCCTTTCTATGGTTGTATTGACTTTTCAGTTCTGCCGAGCTTCTCTTTAAAGAATCTGTCTTAGCAACATTGAGGTGGTTTCCTAGTAACCTCCAAAATGGCCACTGAAAGCTCAATAAGGCTACAGGCATATTTCTGTTATTTTGGGGAGTTTTATTCTGCTGATGTACTTTTTTTAGATTTGAGGGGGATTTTTTTTTTTTGCAAACTTGTGACGACTTTTAGGTTTGTAGTGAAATCTATCCCTGTATTTCCCTAGTTCCTTTTTACTGATCTGTTGGCCTGGTTCAGAATTAGTCATATAACATGAAGGACAAGATTTAAATTTTAAATTAACTTAAATTTGAGTTGCAGTTAGGGTTGCCAGTTCTAGGTTGGGAAATTTCTGGAGACTTAGGCATGGAGCCTGGAAGGATGGAGCTTTGGGTAGGGGGAGTCTCACAGTAGGAATATGTTATCCCAGAATCAATCTTCTGAATCAATTTTCTCAAATGAACTGATTTCTGTAGCCTGCAGAGAAGTTTTAATTTTGGGAGAATTCCAGGCTCCACCTGGGGTTGGGAGGCCTAGCTGCATACATGCAGTTCCATAGGCAGCCCCTTTGTCAAAGGATACTTCGGGGCAGGGCTTTTTTTGTAGAAAATCCCAGCAGGAATTCGTTTGCATATTAGGCCACACACCACATGGCACCATTGTTTAACACAGGGCTTTTTCTATAAAAAGCTCAGCAGGAATTCATTTGCATATTAGGCCACACCTCCTGACACCAAGCCAGCCAGAACTGCGTTTCTGTGTGTTCCTCCTAAAAAAAGCCCTGCTTAGGGGTTGAACGAGCTTTTGTTTTGTTTTGTTTTATTAATTTATTTCTCCTTGGTAGAAGATTGATTTAAGCCTTGAAGTGTGCAAACAGAATCTGAAGGATAAAAGTGGAGAATACACTACCATATCTAGTGCCCATTTTGTCTCCATGCTTGAGTGTGCATTAGTGTCTCTAAGAAGAAGATGATGCTTCCAGCTCATTGCCCAGGGCTCAGCTTGCCTGTAGTTTGCCCCCTAGAATACATTCTAAATCTATCATATTTTTTCTAGTTGAGGCACTCTCATACTGATTTTCAGTTCTGCACTTTTTTCACCAGCCATTGGAACAAAGTACACTATTTCTGGGAATGTAGGTGTATGCTGTCATCACATTTTTAAAATCTGAACCGGGTGTGATGCATAATCACAAATCTTTGCTGACAGAAATGTAATTTCTGGACGTTTCCTTCTCCTACTTTACACTTACATGTGCTCCTGAATACAAATGTAATATGATTAACTAGTGGGAGAGCTGGGCTTCAAAGTCTCTGTTGCAACTCTTGTTCTCTTAAGGGACCTTGGAACAGCATTGTCACATCTTCAAGTCCTTTGGATGGCTCGCTGTGGGCTTTCAGACTTAGATGGCATCTCTTCCTGCTGTTCTTTGAAGGTAGGGTGATTAATTATTTCACAAACTCCTGCAATTGATACATTTACTCAATATTTATCTTCCTTGTACTTCCATTCATTAGTTCTTTCAATGGACTATCCCTTTCTCTTTCAAGGGACTTTATACATTTTAGGTACTATACATGGAAGTAGATCAGACTTTAAAACGTTAAGGGCCCTAGAATCTTTTTTAAAAGACACTAAGTACGGATCAAATGCATGTTGTGCAGAAAGGAATCACCACCATAGTTTATCATATATTGTACTCAAGCTGACTCCTGGTTCTAAGAGTTCAAAATTATTAACAATCTAAAATAAAATATTGTGCTATATCCAAAAGACTAGAAAACATGCATTCAAATGCTTCAGCTTAATATAGCTTACTTAAATATTTCTTCCCCCCTAGGAACTCTTTGTAGCGTACAACAATATTGCTGACTTAAGCCCTGTGAGCCTGTTGGAACATCTTGAAATTCTAGACCTAGAAGGAAACAGCATTGAGGACATTGGTCAGGTTCAGTATCTAGAACTCTGTACCAAACTGACTACTCTTACCATGGAAGGGAATCTCATTTGCCTGAAACCAAGTCCACAATATTCAGAGGTAAATTTTATTCAAACTGCATGACAAAATAGTTGTTTCTTAGGTTGCTTCTACATAATGATGAGTCTCTGTTGTTACATTCATTGCTGCTGCTTTTTTGCTGGCTTTTAAAAACACAGTTGTCACATCGATGTTGTGCACAGAATCAGCTTGGCTTAGCTTGGCATGCTCTCTTTCTCTCTGATCCATTCAAAGCCAAGCAAGGCTGCGAAAGATCCCTTTCCCCATCCTACATTTCAGCCGCGCTATCACCAGCATTTGCAACCTGGGAATTGTTCTGTTTCTCCCCTTCCCTCTCTCCCCTCCCTTCTGGGTCTTCTTGAATCAGGAACTACTACCAAGAGTTAGATCAAGATGAGTAGCTACATGAGTCTGTTTGTAGCAGTAGAAAAAAGGAATAGTCCAGCAGTACCTTAAAGACTTTACAACATTTGTGGCAGGGTAAGAGCTTTTGTGAGTCACTGTTCACTTGACCCTGTGCACTTTGCTTGTTGTCCCTGCTTTGTCTCAAAACCTCAGGGATCGTGAAATCATTTGTTATGAGGGCCAGATCTAACATAAATGAGACCTTATCAGGCCAGACTATGTGCGTCATAAAATGTAATGCCAAGTAGAAAAGGTATAAACTTTATAAAGGACACAAACACAATTAAAGATTTTTTTAAAAAATAAAATAAAATATGCTTAAAAGATTAGCACTCTTGCAATATTTTGTTTATTTAACAGTCTGTGATAACTGCCACCTCTTGTTCTGAATTATTCCATCAAAATCTGGATACAGCCTTTTTCCATCTGAGGTGGGTCAGAGAGTTGGTCCTGTATCTCAACCCCCATGACCTGGCTACAGTAACCCACTAAATGGTCACTTCCAGGCTAGATTATTGTAACTCTTTCTACGTGGGGCTGCCCTTGATCCTCCTTCGGAAACTCCAGCTGGTGCAGAACACTGCTGCATGGCTGTTGACTTTGTCTCCTATACGGACACGGATCCATCCTGTGCTGCGTGAACTGCACTGGCTACACATTGAGTACCGGATCTGGTTCAGGGTGTTGGTACTTACTTTTAAAGCCCTATACAGCCAGGGGCCAGCATACCTTTGGAACCACCTCTCTCTGTATGAGCCCCATAGGTCCTTAGGATCAACAAACCAACAATTTTTGGTAATAGCCAGCCCCAGAGACGTCCATCTGGTCGGTGGAATGAGCTCCCTCTGGAGATCCGGGCCCTGCAGGATCTGTTTCAATTCCGCAATGCCTGCAAAACAGAGCTCTTTCACCAGGCTTTCAGCTGAGGCAGTAGGCGTCACTTGTTACCGGCCTCCCCCCCCCTTATTCCATCCCAGTGCTACAAGATCTGCTGGACCTGGACAATAGGTCACATCTGTGAGGCAGAATCTGTCGTTGTAATTTTAGATTTTATATATTTTAAATTGATTGTTTACTGTTTTTACTGTTGACTGTTTTTATGAGGTAACCCACCCTGAGCCTGTTCTACGGGAAGGGCAGGCTAAAAATTGAATTAATTAAATAAATAAATACAATGCCTGTGCTGTAGCAATCCTGAGTATACTGTTCAGGTGTTGTTCAGGTGTGCATCTGTAAGTTGCAAACCTAATTTTGATTTATTGACATTCATTACAGAAATCTCATGGTCAATGCTTTGAGCCTAAGACCCAGGGGAAAACATGAAATGGCTGGGCATTGCAAGCTTTTGTACAGAAGTTGCTTCATGTACTGGTCAGCCAATAGAGAAAATAGAGGCTTTGTTCTGTAGCTTGATTGAGCAAACCTGGCAAAGCAAGCTGTGATACAGAAGGAAGCAGACAACAGTGAGTTGCTCGTGGGCCTGATAGGAGTCCTCTGGGGCCTGATCCGTCCCCCAGGCCACATGTTTAATGCCCCTGGTCTACATCATGTTATATGCTAATTTATGCTAATTTCAACCCTGTCTATAAGTTTAAATGCTTTTCTCCCATTTCATTGTATCTGAAGTGTGTGTGTACACACAAAAGCATGTACCTTGAATAAACCTTTGTGGGTCTTAAAGGTGTTACTGGACTTTAGCTTTATTCTGTTGCTTCAGACCAACATGGCTACCCACCTGGATCTTCTTCACTGAATGTTTTCTAGTTGAAGCACCTGTCCTGCTTTGTACACCGCATTGGAAAGATCAGCAGTGGGTAGCAGTGAAGGAACACTTTCAGTAGCTATGCATAAGTTTTGCAGTAGAGCCAATAGCAGTTCTATGGGGCAGCTTGAGGAGTAGAAAACAGCACAGAGGGAAATACTGCAGCCAGCTCTCCCCATAGGCCTGGATGCAAGAAGAAAAGAGCATGCATGACTCTGGGAGACTCAAATCTCCCATCAAATGTCTGCCTCAAAACCATATGTTTTAACTTAACATTCAAAAGGTCTATGTAAGGTGAAAAGAGGCTTAAAATTTTCTGAGTGCTGTTGAGTTGTTTGTTTATAAAATGTTTTTTTTATTGTATTTTATTGTTTTATCATATGTTGTACTCTGCCCTGAGCCCTACGGGAAATGGGTGGAATAGAAATATACTAAAATAAAATAAATAAAGGTGTCACTCACAAGACACTTTTGCCCAAAAACTAATACATGTATTATGGTAAAAGCTTTTGTGAGTCAGAGTCCATTTCATCAAGTGCATGAATTGTTACATGGTAAATGTGTGTGTGTGTATACATGTGTGCATGCACAGAAACATGTACATACATGCTCCAAACAGAAGAGGGCAGGCATTTATTTCAAAGAGAAGTCAAAAGGCCCAGTTTTTTTAGACAAGATGTGTTACATTATATTGCAGAGCATAAATGAAAACAAGATCTAGTCAAAAGAATGATTCACTGTGCCTTGCTGTAGACCATTTCTAACTGTTGATGAACTGGCAAGGTAGAACAGATTGATATAGCATATATAAAGCTGTATGTCGTGACTCCGCTAACTAGCCTGTCCTATTATATTGAATCTGCATATGAATTGCAATTCAACAGCTTCTCTGTGGAGTCTCCTTTTGAAAGTTTTCTAGTGAAGTACTGCAACCTTTATGGCTTTTATTCAGTGTTCTGAAATACTCTTTTGCTGGTCTCTTGAGTGTTTCAATTTTCAATGTCTGACTTGTGTACATTTGTTCTCTTGCGTAGATGTTGCTTAGTGTAAATGACAAAAGAACATTGCTGGTACATAATAGATTATTCCATGTTAAGAGGATTTGTAGGTGAATGACCCCTTCATGGTATGGCTAATGTTACTGAGGTTCTGCGGTAATGTCACTTGAGTGACTATGTGGACAAAGCTGTTGCAGTGGCTGGACCTTGGGTTTGCTTTTCCACTGATATTTTATTCCTGGTGAGTGGTTACTTCATGTTGGGGGCTATCTGTAAACAAGGACTGGCCTCTCCCCTGTTATAGAGGGATCATCTTTCTAAACTAATCATACTTCAGAGAGGTTTTAGCTCCAACATATGTGACAACTACTGTGCAGTATGTTGTTTTCCTTACTGGACTACAAGGCACCTTGTTTTGTCTGCAGCAGCATAACAGTTCAATCATAAACAATGTTCAGTGGATGGGTATAAATCTATTTAGGATGTTCTTTAACATGGCTACCCCTTTGGAATTTAGATCAGAAGTTACTCTTGTGAACTATTTCTAGTACAAAAATACTTAATGCAAACTGTCTTGAGGGCTGTTGGTATCCAAAATGGTTAGATACTCACCTAAAAGTGGGAGCTACAGTGTTCATTCCTATGAAACTGCAGTACTTATTTTCACCTTCCTGACTGGTGCTTATTTCTTTGCAGGTACATGATTCAGTATTTTGAATTTTAGGCTCAATTTCTTTCTTTCTTTCTTTCTTTCTTTCTTTCTTTCTTTCTTTCTTTCTTTCTTTCTTTCTTTCTTTCTTTCTTTCTTTCTTTCTTTCTCTCTTTCTCTCTTTCTCTCTTTCTCTCTTTCTCTCTTTCTCTCTCTCTTTCTCTCTCTCTTTCTCTCTTTCTTTCTCTCTCTCTCTCTCTCTCTTTCTCTCTCTCTCTCTCCTTCTCTCTCTCTTATTCCCCCCTCCCCACAAGTAGGCCAAGGCCAGATTAAAGGCAAATATGTAAGCCATTCAGCTTCACAACAGTACCCAGATAAATAAATAATTAAAACACATTAAAACAAAGAAGTTTAAAAACAAATTGCACAGTTGTCATGTTCAAAGGTACCTGTACGTCTGAATGTATCAGCCAAAGCACAGGCTGCTGATTTCTAATAAGTTTAGGACTAGGGACAGGAAAACGTGCCTTGTCCTCCAAAATATGCATAAGAACTGGGAGCAATCGACAGGGAGAGAGGGTGTGTGGCATCCCCTATTTTCATATTGTTTCAAGTCTGTGATTTAGACTTCAACTAGACAGAACTATCTACTAGCTCTGTATGATTATGCCCTTGTATTTTTAAAACATAATTGTATATACTGATTCAGTTTTAAAGGCTCTCTGCTTGCTGAGTGTAATTTGATTCCCAGATGAGCTCATCCCTTTCTGCTATCTAAATCAAAACCAACAACCGTATGATAAATGTGGCAGTCTCCATCACAACTGCTGTTGCAGAACCATTCTGTGCACCTCTCAATCAGGACAGAATTGCAAACTGGAAGTCTGTAGCCTGGGCACCATGTAGAGTATGCACTATGTGAGAAACACCATGTAGAGTATGAAGTATGTGAGAAGATGATTTTGTCTTCTGTACTATTTACTCACTTATGGTAAGAACGTTGGCCGAAAGCCACTGTAACATTATACCAATGCATAGTGCTCCCTAATGGAATGGCACTTTGTGATCCATTTTTAAAAAAATCTTTCCAGTTGTATTTGCTCAATGCTGCTGCTCCTGCTAAAATTGTGTAGCAACAGTAAGTTGCTTGGTACAAGACAGTAGCTAGAGGCAATGCTCTTTCTAAAGTAATACAGTTTAAAATGTTGCTTTAAAGGGCATTTGTCAGGGACAAGTAAAGTGTAGCTCAGGGACTAAGTTGGCTCCTAGCTAGACTTTAGCATAGCACCAGAGCTCAAGGATATCTTATTATGTTATTTGGAGGTATCTCCCACACGAGATTAGTCACTAACAGCTCTTTAACTCCTCCCCTCCAGCGTAAAGGATGTTTTGCAGAGCCTTACCTTTACCATGCATCTCTGCCATTTATTCTAAGGGCCAAACTAATAAGTCTGTGGGGGGCAGCCACATGTATTTATCATCTATTAAGTGAGGGGCTGGCAGGATCTTTTCTTCTTCTTCTTATTATTATTATTATAAAAGAGCACATGGGTGTGGAGAACAAATCCTCTCCTGTGTTACCGTCCTCTCTGTGTTCCCAGTCCAGCTTACTTCTGTTATTGGAGCTGAGCTGAAAAGTGCATGAAGGATTAGAATGCAGTGAAGTAAGGCAGGGGAAGGGTAAGTCTTGATTTTCTTTCACCTACTTGCTACTTTCCATCTGAAAATATGAAGGCAAGTAAGCTGCCAGGAATTTAGATGAACTACTCAGAATGGGAAGCAGGAGATGCACTGTGATGCTGAAAAGATCTTGGCAATGGCCCGAGAATGGTCAGAAGAAAGGATGAAGTCAAATGCACGCCCAAATGCACACACAGAGGTACCCCCAAGTATGCCTGGGGGTATAGTAATATCACCAAAATCAGAGGAAAATTTCTCTGTGTATACAGTAGTAATGGTGTGGTTGGATTAGAAATGTCTGATTGCTAGTGCAACAGTTGAGTAGGCAATATGAAGTGAGAGGGAATGCTTCTGTTTGGTGTCGTGGTTAAGTGTGCAGACTCTTATCTGAGAGAACCAGGTTTGATTCCCCACTCCTTCACTTGCACCTGTTGAAATGGCCTTGGGTCAGCCATAGTTCTCATAGGAGTTGTCCTTGAAAGGGCAGCTGCTGTGAGAGTCCTCTCAGCCCCACCCACCTCACAGGTTGTCTGTTGTGACGAAGGAATATAAAGGAGATTGTGAGCCGCTCTGAGACTCTTGAGTGGAGGGCAGAATATAAATCCAATGCCATCGTCTTCTTCAGAGAAAAGGGCTGAATATTTTTGGTACATTGAACAAAATTCTCTTTGGTTCTGTTTTAATTAATCAGGAATGCAAGTAATATTCATCTCATACAGAAAAAAGGAAATGCTATACACACTCTTCCAAGTGGTGAGGTTGCAGGGGCTAGTGCTCACCTGAGTTGATTCCCTTTCGAAGAGAGAACACTGGGAATTTGTACCAGCTTTGTAGTATTTGGTCTGTTGACTAGTAGATCACTAGTGGAGGCAAACTAGAACTACTATAGGGCAGCAGATCCAAAGAACATGATCCTGTGCTTTCAAAGTGCTTCAGCCAGCTTCTTGCAGAGTCTGTTTGCAGTCTGCTTTTCTCTGTCTCTTACAGTATATTAACTGTACTTTCTTTTCACATACACACTCACACACCTTCCAACCTCCAGCTAGATGAGAATCTTGCCTCTTCCAATCCCTGGTGGCTGCTTGAGCAAAATAATCTTCTGACGTTCTTGCACATGGAGGAGACAGTACAATAGTTATGACATCTACAATGGTTACCTTTATCATGTAGGATAGACCCACTAATCAGAGGCCAAGCCTTCAACTACTACTTGCACAGTTTTGAGCGGGGTGTACATATGCATTTTTGGCTATTTCTTAGACTTTTATTGAACATATGGTTAAAATGACTACCCTTAAGACTGTTCCATTCCATTCCAGGTCACAGACTACAACTACAGAGCTGAAGTGAATAAACTCATTCCTCATTTAAAAATGTTGGATGAAGTACCAGCAAACCAAATTGCCATCCCATGTAAAATGAACAAAGATTGGCTATTGGTCAAAGAATCCATCAAAGAAGGAAGTTTAGTTGAAGAGGCAGCTGGTTTAGGTATGCTAACTTACTATGCAAATCACACGTTTATTAGTGTTTCAGGAGAAGGAAGCACATGCTTTCTCTCCTGTGCACAGCAAGGCAGGCATTGTTATCAGGTATAAGAATGGATAGTAACTCGGTTCATGCAGAACAACAGTAGAAGGGTGAAACTAAGCCAGAGTGGCAGAGCCACATTTTCAAACATGGCTCATGTCAAACAGTTGTAAATTGGAGAGGAAAGTATATGAGCAACCTGTAATAGAAAAACAGCTAGCAGGAAGGGTGTGCTGAAATCTTCCTTCATATGCTGCTGTTTCTGAATTTTGGAGACACAGCTCTGTTACCCTCACAACTAGTTTCATCAACAAAGTTTTATTCTGGGTATAAGCTTTTGTGTGCTTCAGGTGTGTGCATGCACACAAAAGCTTAAACCTTGAATAAAATTTGTTGGTTTTGAAGGTGCCACTAGACTCAAGCTTTGTTCTGTCGCTTCAGACCAAGATGGCTACTTACCTGAAACTAGTTTCATCCTAAAAATCTTGTTTACAATGGCTCTTGGACTGTAGCAGAAAAAAATCTGAAACTATCATTTTGGCAAGGCTCTGTATTCCACTTACTACATTTCATATAAAAAAATTATTGCCCAGGAAATAATATCCTTAAAATTCTTAAGACGTGTGAGATCACTGTATTCATTTAAATTACCTGTCCATTTACAAAATAATTTAATAAGGCTCAAAAGCTCTTAGTGTTTCATTCTGTTCAGGAGTTAATGACCTGTACTGTGCTGTACTCTGTAATGAAGTTGCCCTTTTTGTGAGACTTTTTCTAGATCACAAGAATTTCTAGGAAGACAAGGAAACTTGTGCTGTACCATATTAAAAAATCCTGCATTAGTGTAGCAACAAATAAAGCAAAGCTACAGTTGGTAGTATATGTTCTGTAAAACTCCCACAGTTTTTCACCTAAATGTGAAAATCCCTACTTGACTTTAAAAAACAGTTGTGCTTATTTTTTATACCCATTGTAAATGTGTTACCGACTCCCCACTAGCCTTGTCCCAGTCTTGCACTCCTCTTCTCCATGGCGCTTCCATCCAATTTTGCACAAGCTGCCGTGGGGCTGCAAGTTGCCCAGACTCTTTTCCACAGCAAGCAGAAACCGGTTTTCAGAGGATCTTGCTTGCCATGGGAAAGAGGCGGGGCAAGTCACAGCTGTGCGGCAGCTTGTGCAAGATCGGACGGAAGGGCCGTGGAGAAGAGGCACGTGAAACCAGGACAAGGCTAATGGGGAATCGACCTGGGTTTTCTTTCTTGCATTCTGAGATCTTAAGTAGCCATGGCTACATATTCATTTGCACTGCCATGGCATCACAGTGACTAGAAACTGGCATATAAAATAAAGGGAGTCAGCTAGTTCAACTCTAACAGGAGCCCTTGAGTTGTACAGAAGTACTTTGAAGGACCTGTGTTTAACTCTTGTTCTAGAGGCTGTACTTAAGAGAAATGCTAAATTAACTTCAAGATGGGGGGGAGGATTCCTGTTTACTATTGTTTGTCATACTTCGCTAATATTGAATACTTGTGCCATCTTATTGTAATTTTGTCTTTAATATTTTATGTTGTTTTATTTTTTTGTTAGCTGCCCTGAGTCCATCAGGGGAGGGCAAGATATAAATCTGATTAAATAAATAAATATATCTTGCCTCTCAGATTCTCATTCAGGATCACTAACAAGAAGACCATGTTCTGCTGGAAGACCGACCACAAGTAATTTCTTCTCCGCTTCCAGGCCACAGACTGCGCAGAGACCTCCTACCGCTCATTTACTCTCTAGTAATAACACCTTCTTGGAGTCCACACTTTCTGAGGAGATAGTACCAGAAGATGATTCCAGTGACTTGACACATGGTAAAATATCACCTTGTGATGTTCTCCCCCACCTTCAACTCATAAGCTTCTCTTAAAGAAAAAAGGAAATACACATAGATGAGGATGAGTATTGTCTTCTCCATAAACTTTATTGAGTGGCGTATGCACATGGTGCTTTTGTACAGTATGACTGTGTTCTCCCCTTTCCTTTAACATTACCATTCCTTCCCCCTTTATCTGAGACACAACAAAGCAGGGCAGCCTAGTTCACTGATCAATTACCCCATCCAGATATTGATAGAGAACTAAATACTGCTTCCCCTTTCATGCTGCCATCTTATAGCTAAATATATAGGCCGAGGTTTGACTGATTTGTGTGTGCATAGATTTATTCCCTTCAGGAATCAACAGCCACATCAGAGGAGAGAACAAACAGTTCCAGTGGTGATGGGGGCAGAGGAATCCTACAGGGCAACAGCAATAGAGGAAGGTGACACTGATGGAGGATCTATTATAGACAATGGCAATGCCACTTCAGCAAAACCTATTTAGTATTGTGCAGAATGCGGCAATGCTAAACCACTTCTGATCATCTCATACCCTGAAAACCCTATATGAAACAATCTAAAGTTAAAAAAGATATAGTGCTAGAAGACAGAACCCACAGATCAGATAGGACTCAATCAACTATTGAGAAGAGCAGAGGATAAGTACAAGTAGCACTATTCTTAATGATGCAACTGGATTAAAACCAACAGGATGTTCAGTGGTTAATATGAATGAATGCAAAAGGAAAGTTCAAAACTGTTCAACATATATAGTAGGGACATGGAACGTGAGAAGTATGAATCAAGGAAAGCTCAAAATCATGAGAAATGGAATGTTTAAACATTGCATTCCTGGGAGTGAGTGAACTAAAATGGACTGGATTGGGACATTATCATTCAGAATATTACAGTGTTTAATTCATGTAGATCCAGGTGAGTTGCCACGTTGGCCTGAAGCCACAGAACAAAGTTAAGAGTCCACTGGCACCTTAAAGACCAGCAAACTTTTATTCAAGGTGTGAGCTTTCATGTACATACACACTTTGTCAGACAGAATGGAATGAGACTTACCAGTCCATACAGAGGTTGAACAGAAAATTGATATGCAAACATACAATATAATGAAATTTTTAACAGATGCAAACAATAACAACAAGCTAAGTTTATATGGTTATCATTATTTAGATTCAATTTTGGGAGAAAACAGGTAAATTATGGAGTGTTAAGAGTAATCATCCAACCCTGACTCCATCCATCTCCTCTCAAGTGTGGAGGTAGTGGTATCTTTTTCCTTGAGTTGGAGTGATTTGTTGTGCTGTGTTATGTCTCCTCTGTTACCAGACCAGAGGAATACATTCCAATATACCAATCTGATTCATTGCATTACATTACAATCACTATTCTACTGTTTCAAATAAGAAATACACTAAAATAAAGAGGATGTGTAGCCCTTCTTGGTGAAAATACAGATGTAATGACTGAATGAACTTAGCATGTGCAGTGAGATTTTTTAAAAAACCAATATCCCTGTGGAGTCCTGGAGAGGTATTTGTTCCAAGGTTTGTAAAAATTTGTAATTCAGCAGTTTCCAATATGTTTTTGAAGTACCTTTGCGATAAAACAGCTACTTTGAGGTCACCTATTGAATGTCCTGGAATGCTGCTCATTGAAGATGCCATTGGACTCTAACTTTAATTCAGGGAATGACAAACATAGAGGAAATGGAGGTGTGCTAATAATAAGGTAGCCCAGGTAGTCAGATAGCCCAGGTAGTCAGGGTCTATAATACAAAGTCTGACAGGAGGGCCTGTCCATGGGGTCGCAAAGACTTGACTGTGCGACTGAAAACAAGACTGAATAATATCACTCAGACTGCATGGAAAGCCTATCAATATAACCATCATCCAAGTTTATGTTTCAACTACAGATGCTGAGGAGGAAGACACTGAAAAAATTGATTACACACCTAACAAGATGTGCTGATAATCATAAATGACTGGAATGCAAACGTAGGAAACAAAACAGAATCAAATATTGTTGAAAGATTAGTGCTGGGAACAAGAAGTGAAGCAGGAAAGTGACACATAGAATTCTATGAAGACAACAATTTGTTCATTGAAAACACGTTTTGGGCAACCTAATAGGTGATTATATATGTGGACACCCCCAGACAGCCAATAAAGAAATCAAATAGATTACATTAGCTAATGAAGTTCTACTGTAGCTGCTAAAACAAGATGAGGAGCTGGTTGTGGTACAGACCATGAATTGTTAATATCAAAAACTGCAATAAAGCTGAAGAAAAATATCAAAACATTTATATTGCCAAAATACAACCTAAGCAACATTCCTGAAGAGCTTAAAGACCATGTAGAGAACAGATTTGCATTACTAAGTTCAAGTGAGTGGGAACTGAAAGAACTGTGGGTTGAAACCAGAGATAATATCAAGGAAATTTGCTTTCCCCAAAAGCGGCTGGGTGGCTCCTGCACAGTGCGCTCCTCCAAGGGGAACTTCTTTGTGCTTCAAAGTCCCACTATAGTAGTCTCCACAGGAGAAAAGTTTGTAAGCCTTTTGCTTGGATGTACTTACCTTTTCTCAGGCGGTCTGTTACCTAACTTTAACACAAGATTATATAAAAATATTGGGGATTTTGTATTTAAAGGGGCCCCGTGGCACAGAGTGGTAAAGCAGCAGTACTGCAGTACTGTGGTCTGAACTCTCTGCTTACGACCTGAGTTCGATTTCGGCGGAAGCTGGATTCAGGTAGCTGGCCCAAGGTTGACTCAGCCTTCCATCCTTACAAGGTTGGTAAAATGAGTACCCAGCTTGCTGGGGGGAAAGTGTAAAAGACTGGGGAAGGCAATGGCAAACCACCCCATAAAAAAGTCTGCCGTGAAAACGTTGTGAAAGCAATGTCACCCCAGTCGGAAATGAATGGTGCTTGCACAGGGGACCTTTCCTTTTTCCTTAGCCTTAACAGATTTTGAACATGGGGTTATATGATAATGATTTACCAGCATCCATTGAGAAAGATATTTTGAAAGCCTCCTCAGGCTGTTTCTCCTTTGCATCATGATTGAGGTTTATGTTGTACAGGGGACCTTTCCTTTCCTATAACAGGAATAGACTGGTGTAATTATAGCATGAAGTAATTGTTGGACTCTTGTGTCATCTCAGTTTTGTGTTTGACTATGTGTCGTCACAGTTGAGGTTCAGCTTTTAAAGTTAGAGTCTGAATCCAACTCCAACATTTGGAATTTCAGGTGAAAGTTCAACCTTACCCTATATGAATGTAGTTGAAATTCACCACCTCTGTGGAATCTCATAATATTATCAGTAATTCTGAGTAATTAGTTTACTCTTTCCATAATGAGAGGGTTCCCATCTATATTTTTGTATAATTTGCATATAGTGCTTATGAAATAAAACCAGGGCTTTTTTGTAGAAAAAGCCCAGCAGGAACTCATTTGCATATTAGGCCACACCCCCTGATGCAAAGCCAGCCAGAGCAGCGTTTCTGTGCAGTTCTGCTAAAAAAAAAAAAGCCTTGAATAAACTACACACACTTTTGTACTGTATTTAGAGCATTTTTTCATATAGTCTCTTTTTTTCCATTGTTCACTTTTAAGGACCTTTTTGTTGCCCTCTAGTTTTTTCCTGTGTATAAGTAGACTGGACATTCTGCTTTATAAAACCAGTTTTAAAAGCATATGGAATCGTAAAGTGGAACAAATTGTTTTTCATTTCTTTTTGCCAGGTGTCAGCAGAGTTATATGTGGGAACCCTATCAAAGCTCTTCATGCACGGAGACAAAAACTAGGTGTAGGTTTTCTTTTGTATGTACTTTACTTTGGGGTGGGAGGAAGCTACTGTGACACAAATTTTACATTTCCTTCTAAATCAATTTAGTGGATTTAGAAGGGTGCAACTCTGCTTAGGAATGCTCTGCCAGTGCGCTAAAAGTTAACTGTTCAGTAAAATGTCATACATTCCTACTATCTGTAGAAAGCCTTCTTAAGAAGAAATAAACAGAGGAAAAGGCTAAAAACATGCTTGTACTATAGAGGTTGTGTGGGGGCCATACCAAAACAATGTCCCTTGCTGAAGATATTAATTGCCTCATAACATGCTGCCATTTCAGCTGGCAAGAAAGGAAGGCATAAATGGTCTAAGGAATAAGGGTATTTCAGCCCCTGCTCAGTAAGCCTGCAGAATATCTGGGTCTAAAATCTTAATAATTAAAAACCTTGTTAGGCATAAGACTTGGAAAGAAATGATGGGGAGTAGTTACCCAGTAATGCAAGTTGTTGCCTCCATATCTGAAGCTAGAGCATTAGCATGCTAGACAGGACCATTTGTGTGCCCTTAGAGGCCTTATACACTTAATGAAATGCAAACTCAGAAGCCTTTTATAAAACACTGATGTTCTTTAGTGAGGATTCAATCATGGATATTTCTGTATTCTATATAAATGCTGTAAATGTTAAATATATGTGATTGTTGCTATTGTAGTTAGTGGAATAATACTTTACGCTGTTAGACCCACAGTATTGAGGTACTAAGCTGTGGTTAGTAACCTGGATAGTATTCTCTCATTTAATACACCTAGGGTTGCCAGGTCTCTGTTGGAAAATACCTGGAGACTTTGCGGGTAGATCCGGGAGAGAGCAGGATTTGGAGAAGGGAGGGGCCTCAGCATGGTACAGTCTCCAAAGAAGCCATTTTCTCCAGGGGAGCTGATCTCTGCCAGCTGGAGATCAGTTGTAAAAGTGGAAGATCTCCAGGCCTGAAGGCTGCCAACCCTAACCACCAATTCCTTGTGTTCTCACACACTCAAGCACAGAGAAGATAGTTAAGTCCTCAGTTGCTCTCATTATTTTATGCAGAACACATTGGTCAATTTAGAAGGGGTAAAATTTACATAGGGCCCAATGGAAACCTAATGGTTTCCTTTCCTTTTACTTTATCTCATAAAAGAAATAGTTACACTTCACTGTTATGGAAAAATAAAGTGCTGCAGTACAGGGAGTGTATGTTACCCTGCTACCCTTTTATATTGATGACTTGACCTCAACTGACTGAATACATAAGGTGTGTAATGTTATCTTTCTGTGCTCTGAGGATTCAGGGATTTTTGCTAGACATAACTTGTCCTGACCCTGTAGTACACTGGCTCCACTCCGTCCTTACCTCACATGCACAGTATTTTTCTAGTTATAAAAAAATCAATTTTGTCTCTTAGTCATGATGGACTTCTGGTGGTCTCCTTCCACTTGTAGTGGGCCTACATATATTTTACACCCAGTGTGAAAGCTGACAGGGGAAATTGCCAGGATGGGTAAGTTGCCTTGCCCTTCCTCAGTTTCCGGAATAATGACTGATGAGGAAGAGAAGAGCACTGCTAGATCACCACATTGAAGCAAGCAATAGATAGGACTGGGCATGGGAGTTACCTGGGAAAGCAGGGAAAGCCTGTTTTTTCATCTTGTCATAGTGTACCAATTCATGGGACCTCCCTCAGCCCTTCCTTGTGCAGTAGCAGCTCCCTGATAGTGCAGTGTAAACTGGGCATGATTGGAAGTATTCTTTTCATCAGAAATGGTCCTGACAGGTGAACTTGTAAAGAAATACATATATGCCTTAAAATGTCAGTCACTTGGAAGAGTGATGCAAATGCCTTCTGAGAAATTCTACAAATGTTTCAGTCTACAGCAATGAATCTGTTCCAGCCACAGTGTTATCCAGATGACTCTGAAGAAACTAGTGATGTAAATGCTGAAGAAATCTTTGCTGAGCTGAAAATTTGGACAGAGCAGTATAACCAGTAAGTTCAGATTTAGTCTCTAAATCAGGAATCTCTACGGTATCTCAAGCCTCCCTGTATGGAACAAATTAGCTTACATTACAGGTTTGTGGCATGGTAAAGTATTCCTAAGGGAAGAGGAAAAAACGGGGGATGTTACCACTAGCTTCTTAGATGGCCCAAATCTGTGTTGGTGCAGTTATGATAAGGAAAGGAGCTATTATTATACTGTGTCTCCCAGCCCATTCATGGTGAGCTCTAGAGAATCTTTGTACCTTCATAAGTCCCAACCCAAACTTTGACTTGTTCTATATTATCATATGACTAAAATAGATCCAAGTGGGCAGCCGTGGTGGTCTGAAGCAGTTGAACAAAGCAGGAGTCAAGTGGCACCTTTAAGACCAACCAATTTTTATTTAGAACGTAAGCTTTCGTGTGCTCTTAAGCACACTTCATCAGATGAGAAATCCAGAACAGTGAGCAAAGCCATACATAGCTGAGCAGAGCCATACATAGCTGGTAGGCAGTGGCCCAGAATGCAACATGGTACAGATTTAAGAACCGATGACCGTGAAGTAAAATTATCTGGTAGGCAGTGGTTTAGAATGTAAAATTGTACAATGACAGAATAGTAAAATTAACAAATTTGATCAAAGGTTTGCTCAATTTGTTAATTTTACTTTTCTGTCATTGTACCATTTTACATTATAAACCTCTGCCTACCAGATAACTTTACTTCACTGTAATCAAGGTGTCACTTGACTTCTGCTTTGTTCAACTGCTTCAGACCACCACGGCTGCCCAATTGTCTCTTGTCCTTCAACAATATCCAGTCTCTTATCCAAAGAAGTGCAGATACTTTATAATACAATTGCCAGTCTGGAAGGCCCATACCTGCTCTTAATTTGGAGTCCTGCGATGTCTTTAATTTAATTCTAGATTTTTTGCCTTGCCAAAATATTTAGCAACCATCTTGTTTAGTTCTTGAAAAAATCCACTATTTAAAAATATTGAGATAGTTTGAAACAGAAATAATAACCTTGGTAAAATATTCATCTTTATTAAGGCTATTCTTCCCATTAAAGATAAATTCAAATCATGCCATTTTTCCAAATCTTTTAATTTCTTTAAGTAGTTTGTCATAATTATCTGCTTTTAAGTTGCTACACCTGTTTGAAATAACAACACCTAGATATTTAATTCTTTTTTCATACAAAAATTTTTGCTGAAAGGATTGTATTTGTTCCATCGTCACATTCTTTGTAAAAAAATTTGTTTTGTGGTAATTAATCTTTAACCCTGCCCAATAGCCAAATTGTTTGATTTTATTTAGAAGACAATCTATTGAGTCCATTGGCTGTTCTAGTATGAAAACTAAGTCATCAGCAAAGGCTCTGAGTTTATATTGTTCATCTTTTATCACAGCTCCCTTTATAGTTGCATCTTCCCTTATTTGATTGTTCAATACTTTAAAGATAAAATAAAAAGTAGAGGGGACAGTGGACAGCCTTGTCTTGTACCTTTTTGAATGTTAATTACCTCTGTTAGTTCGCCATTCACTGTCACCCTAGCCTTTTGTAAGGAATATATTGCTTCTACCGCTGTCAAAAAGTTTTCACCACATTCCATGCCTTTCAGTTGCTGTAACATAAAATGCCAACGAACATTGTCAAAAGCCTTCTTAGCATCTAAACAAATTAAAGCCAGTGGCTTCTCTGGATGATTCTCATAATATTACAAAATATTACAAACTGTTCTGACATTGTCTTTCAAATACCTTTTAGGAAGGAATCCTGCTTGATCATAGTGTATTATAGATTGTAAAACTTTCTTCAAACGTTGTGCCAATATTGCAGCAAAAATTTTGTAATCCACATTTAAAAGGGAAATTGGACAATAGTTTTTAATATCTTTCAAATCATTATCTTCTTTTGGAATCAAAGATATTGTAGCTTCTTGCCATGAAACTGGAATTTGGCCCTCCTTTTGAATCTTTTCAATAAGGCATTTAAATGGTAAAAGTAAAGATTCTTCATAAGCTTTGTAGAATTCTGCAGGTAATCCGTCTGGACCTGGAGCTTTACCATTCTTTTGAGATGTCATTGCCTCTCCAAGTTCCCTTATTGTTATTGGTTCATTCAAAAATTTTTGTTCTTCTGTAAATTTGCTAAGGTTATTTTGATTAACATATTCTTTTAAGTCTATTTTATGAACTTGCTTGTCTTCATATAATTTGTTATAAAACTTTTCCACAATTTGACGTATTTCTTGCTTTTGAGTTTTCTCTTTGTTATTCTCATCTCTCAATATCGTAATTATTCTTTTGGCCTTTTCTTTTCTCATCCTATAAGCCAGCCACTTTCTAGGCTTATTGGCATGTTCAAAGAAATTTTGTCTAGCGTACCTTAGTTTAATCTCACCTCTTCCATAAGAATTAAATTCAATTTGTGTTGCATTTCTTTCACCTTTTTTTGGAATTCATATTTTGTTGGTTGTTTTTTCAGATTCTGACATTAAATTTTGGAAATTTTCAAATCTTTCTTTCTTTTTCTTAATACTATATCTAATTGCAAGCCCCCTATAAAAGGCTTTAGCAGTGTCCCAAACTACTTGCATCTTTACCTCTTGTGTTG
Source organism: Heteronotia binoei (assembly GCF_032191835.1). Lineage (NCBI taxonomy): Eukaryota > Metazoa > Chordata > Lepidosauria > Squamata > Gekkonidae > Heteronotia > Heteronotia binoei. Next base: position 161,770,392 of record NC_083243.1, on the reverse strand, counting down.
TGTTCTGTTTGAAAAAAGATTCCATTTCCACCTTGGATTCTTTAAGAAAGTCTTTATCTTTCAAAATTGAAGTATTTAACTTTCATGATCTCGTCCGTGGGCCTTTTAGCTTTATCATTACAGGGTTATGATCTGAAATGACTCTTGTTTGAATTTCTGTGTCCACTAAATCTTTGATCAAACTTGCAGAAAACCAACACATATCAATTCTTGACCAAGTTTGGTGACTAGAAGAATACTAAGTAAAATCTTTGTAGGTGGGATATCTTGTTCTCCATACATCCACCAAATCAATTTCTTCTGCTAATTTCCAAAAACTTGTCGGCAGCTGTAGACCTTTACTTTTCATCTGTTTGTGCGTTTTTTTATCCAGTAGTCTGTCAGAAACAGCATTGAAATCTCCTATTAGACAGTATTCTATATACTCCAAATTTGATAATTTAAGACACAAATCTTGAAAAAAATTACCTTGATGATAATTTAAAACATAAATATTTGCAAGTAATTTTTTTGTTACCCACTGTAATTTCTTCAGAAGCAAATTGCAATTGTGGGTTAAATTTATCCTTAATATATATTGCCACTCCTTTGTTTCTTATACATATCTGTTGCTGTAAATAAATTACGAAGTTTTTTATTTTTCAAATAATGTTGATCTTTAGTTAGGATATGTGTTTCTTGTAGCACATTATATCCATTTCCATTTTTGCCAAATATCTAAATGTCTTTCTCCTTTTGGCAGGAGAGTTGAGTCCATTCACATTAATTGAAATTATTGAAGCCATTATAGGTTTTGCTTATCATTATCTTTCTTATATTTTTAGAATGCTGTCTTGTATGGTATCTCTGTGGTTCATTTGGATCTTCTTCATCAGAACTTTCTTCCTCCTCCTCTTTCTTTTCTTTGCCTTCTTTTTTCTTCATTCTTTCAAAAAAAATCTGAGCCTTGAAAATAGAATTGATTCTGTATCTGTTCTCCTGGTACATTAGCCACATATAGGGTATTTCTCTTCCTCTCAAAAAATTTGCTAATGCTTGATATTCTCTCCTCCTTTGTCTCACAGGTCAAGGAATCTCTCTTAGAATTTTCACCATGTTTCCAGCTATCATCATAGGTCTATCTCTTACTTATTTCAAAATGTCATCTTCTTTCTTGTAAATCTCAAATGAACTTCGCTAGGTAATTTGTTTCATCTGGTATAGCTCGATGGCACCTGCCTAACTTGATCAAACTCTTCTTCTATCCTTTGAGGAGTCACCTGTAAAATTTCAGCCAAGGCTTCACTTAACATTTTCTGTAGGTCTTCATTTTTCTCTTCTGGTATATTTTGAAACCTCAACATGTAGGCAGCTTTATCTACTTCCAGCTGCAAGAGTCTAGAGTCTTGTATAATCTGTTCTTTTCCCAGATGTTCCACCTTTTGGATATTCTCCGTCATCTGACCCTCTAGTACTTTTAAGGCTTTATTGGTCTTAGCTGTCTGTCTACTATTCTCCAAAAGCTCTTGTTTAATCTCTGCCATCTGTTCACCGATATTGTCTACTTTACTTGTCAGCCATGTTATAGCAGTCATTAAAGTAGTTTGCAATTCTTTCATGTCTTCTTGCATGGTTGTAAATTTCCTGGTCCGGGTAAAGTGCTAGGTGAAAGAAATAGTGGCTTTCCTTCTTGGGTTTATTTTTTTTTACCCTTTTTTTGGGAGCAATTCCAGCTTTAGTTTCCATTCATACTAAATTAAGCACACTCACAGCCACAAGTTCAATAAGGCCTCTTCAACGTTTGTTTTAAAACTCTATGTTCCTGTTTGTAACAGATAGGCTAATCTCCTCCAAACAATGCCCTTATTATAAAATAGTTCTAAAAAGAAAACAGCCTTCTAGCTTCTATTAACAATTTGTGGTATCCAAAACAATGAAAGAATAATAATAAACACAATTTTTCAGTTCACCACACTGGATATCCAAGAGACAAAACAATCCAGTTCACTACAAACACAGCAATTCACTGTCAGGTGTCTTCCAGCAATACTGATTCAGATGCAATCCAGCTCACCACCACGTCTTTCAAATATTTTCAAAGTTCAGCAGCTGCAAAGTATAAATTTGTAATCCAGGGCTGAATGCCCTATTTGTAATCCAAAAGTGCGACCCAAAATTAAACCATAAACCAATAATCCAAACAAGGGTAGAAAAATCCAGCAAACCCAAAAATAAAAGCAAAAAATAATAAAAAATGATAAAAAAACGGGGGGAAATTCCCCTATTTGGTGATACACAAACAAATAAAAAATGAAAGGTGCATAAAAAGAAAAATCCAAACCCAAAAATATTAAACCATGTCAAAAAATAAGCCAACCACAGATGAACAAAAGATGAACAGATGAACAAAAGGCAGGAAGAGAGAGAAAAATAAAAACCAGCTTAAAAGGTTATATCCATATCATCCACAGAAACAGATAAAAATCCACTTTGGAAGTTTGTAAAGATAGTCTTACAGCCAAAGATCCTACAATGCCTCATAAATCATAAATCAATATCAGGTACCCACCAGCTTTTAAAAGTTCACATCCATGTATACTTGACAGCAAGCATCTTTCCCCAAATCCAAAGTATTTTTCTCCTCCAAGGAGGTTTAAAATATATCAGTTATATTCAACCATCAAGTCTCTTATAAAGATACAAGTTGGTGTATTCTCATGCAGATATTTTCAATGTTCAGGTTAGGCAGAAACTTTTGCAAGCCTTGAAAGAGAATAAGGGAGAGTCCCCCCCCCCCTTTTCTCAGTTTTTTGCCTCATTTGAAATTTGCTTCACTCCTGATTCTCCTTTTTCTTGCTTCTCAATGATATTACCCATCCAGAAGATAGCATAAAAAAGAGACACTTACATCAGTAGAGAAATCAATGTCACTTATCTTGAAATTGCAAAGCTTGAAGACCCAGAATGTAGAGTGTAGAAAAGGGAAGAGAGAAGCCGGTGGCTGACCCTAGCGATGAGGCTAGAGAAAACGGGATCAGGGAGCAGCCACCTTCGCTGACATCCCCGATCTACCGTTCGGATTCCCCTGCCTACTAGAAACCTTCCTGGACCCCAGAGTCGAGTCGTCCTTCGGGGGCGATTCCTCAACATGCCAATTTAAAAGCGGCTCAAGACGTGACGGTCCAAGCCGCTTTCAATAGCGCACCGCCGAAACCAGAAGTTCTTAACTTGTAATAGTCATCATCAATCAATCCAAGCTTAACACAATCCATTCAATACATAAATATTTCATATAAAAATCTTCCAATAAAGTGCTTGTTTCAGAATAAAGTGCTTGTGTAAAAGTCTCTAAATGTTTCAGCCAGTAATGCCATAAACGGAAATTTGTACAGGACATCTTAAAACACCTCTGACGTTGCTTGCCAGCTAATTTGCACATTTCAAGTAAACTTCTTTATGGGGGGGGGGGAGTAGTCTGCAGTGATCACATTCCAACCACCTTCATAAAGAATCAGTTCAGACACCGAGTACAATATGTCTTCTGTAGAGATCTCCACAGAATCAAGTGGTTGGAATGTGATAATTGTGGACTATTACGTTTTATATGATTAGTAATTAGACCACGATATATCTATTTTGTATTTAACTGTTCTTCTGTGGCCTTCTTTGTTGTGTTCTCTGTTCTTGTGGCACTTCTTCACAAGACAGAGAGAGCTGCCCAAGCCGAAACCAAAGCATCATTCAAAAGAGCTGTAAGATCGTGTTATTTCAACTGGCATTAAGACTTTCTTTTAGTGCTAGAGTTCTAGCACTAAAGTTCATATTCTACTGATTTAATCTGGAATATTTTTTTTTCCTGGAATAATTTAATCTGGAATATTTTTTTAGCTGACGTGCTGCATTTTGCTTATCGCGTGTTTGGTGACCTGGAAATTTGAGATTTCTTTTTATCTAGCACTCTTGATCCAAAGCTGCTAATCCCTTCCTTGTGTAAATGTTTTGCTAATTTATTTTTCAGATTTATATTCCACACTCTCCACAAGCAGACTCAGGGTGGATTACAATATATAATTAGGCTGTTTGGCGTCACAATGATACATTAATATATAGTTAAAACATATTAAAACAACAAAATTAAAAACAGATTGCACAGTTTGTCCTGTGTACAGTGTCCAAAACTGGTGCTGGTAGCTTCTAAAATTTATTTGACCTGGGCTGCACAGAGGTGTCTTTGGTAGGGCCCTCTGGACTTTTTTTTTATTGGATGCCCACCATCTCAGCTAAAGGCCTGGTGGAACAGCTCCATTTTACAGTCCCTTTTTGAATGTCCCTCATGACCCTGATCTTACGTGGGAGCATGTTCCACCAGGCTGGGGCCAGGGCTGAGAAGGAGATATTGGATTTGTATACCGCCCTATATTCTGCATCTCAGAGTCTCAGAGCGGTCACAATCTCCTTTACCTCCCCCCCCCCACAACAGACATCCTGTGCGGTAGGTGGGGCTGAGAGAGCTCTTAGAGCAGCTGCCCTTTCAAGGACAACTACGAGAGCTATGGCTGACCCAACAGCTGCAAGTGGAGGAGTGGGGAATCAAACCTGACTCTCCCAGATATGAATCCGTGCACTTAACCACTGCACCACACCTGGTCCTAGCTGCGGCTAAGTGGATGTCCCTTGGGTCAGGGACAGCCAGCAGATCTTGCTCAGCAGAGCACAATATGGGGAGAGGTGGTCCCTCAGTTATGTCGGTACTAGGCCATGTAAGACTTTGAAGGTCACTATGTGAAATGTTTGTTTTATTTTTCAGATTTATATTCCACACTCCCCACAAACAGGCTCAGGGTGGTTTACAATAGCTCCCACCCATGAAGGGTCTGGAAAGGCTTTTCCAGATGAACTTCTTTGACAGACTGTGTTATTAATTTTTAAAACCTGATCTGAATATTGTGATGGATGGTCTTTAACGCTTTCTGTCATTGGGTAAATGGCATCTGTAAATGCCATGGAAGCTCAGATTTTACTTTTTGTATCATTTTCTTTTTGAATCCATACTGCCATAGTCAACAAAATATCTTTGGGATGTTGTAGACTTGCCTATCCAGGTCATGCTTTGGCCATGCTATGAGGTTGCTCCCCAGGTGATAGTGGGAATCTTATGTTCTCTTTATAAGATGTTTCTGCAGCTTCTGAAGTGGTGACAGTTTATGGGTTTTAGAGGTTTTTGGACCTTGGTTGTGTTGCTGGAGAAAGCTTGGGGGTCCATACTAGAAGCAATTCTGCACATCCCCAGGAGCCCCATTCTCTACAATGAGGCAATATGTCTGTGTTTTAAATGTGCTGGAATATACACTATGGCTGGGGCAGGATGAAAATGTAATTGAGTAGATGATACTTTTCTGGCAGGTGCCCACACACCATTCCAAGGGAGAAGGCTCTCCAAGTACTGAAAATAACACAGAGTGATGAAGAGGAAGAAGAGTGGAGCCTGAGTGACAGCTTTGATGAAGACTCAAAAGAAATGAACAATGAAGACTTAAAGGAAAAGCTGTCTCCAGATTCTTCCTACCAGTCTGGTGTTTCTCAATCGTCCTCAGGTAGAGAACATAGAGGGCTTCTTTATCTAGTATCCTCCACTTGATTGAAAACTTTCATATTACCATTGCACAAGTCTATATTGAAAAATAGTACACACTATTTTATCCAGGCATAATGGACAGAAGAGGCATAGCTGCCTGCTAGCCCTTGAAAATCACCATCGTCAGCTCTGACAGGGTGCCCCACCTTCAAAGAATTGGATAAAAACAAACTATTCATGAAATGGGGGAGGGGACAAGATTGCTGTGGAGGTGAAAGTGTGACTTTCAGACATTCTTCATCCTCTCCCCCCCCCCCTTTAAGGAACTAGATTAGTACCTTGCCAGAGAGTCACAGTAGAAAAGGTTTAGCCTCTAAAAACATTTAAAATGTTATTTTAAATTAAAATGAAGTGTTAAATGATCACAAAATGCTGTGGATATTGGAAGGGAAGATAAGTTGTCCACCCCACTCCATGGATGCCATTTTATCCCATGGACTTATCCAAAATGAGAACTTTCTCCCTGATGGAAAATTTAATAAACCCAGTGCTGGGAAATGCAGCATCCTTAGAACAATAGCAAAACCTCAAAGGAGGATGTCTGGATTATGTGCAACATGTGAAAATTAATTGTGTTAGAAATCAATTGCTTGGAATGTCCCCTGACCTTTTCCAGTTATTTAATGGTCTTCGCCAAGGAGCACATGACCTGTGCCCTAAAGACCATTTTCTTGAAACCAACAGTATTGAATCAACTCTTTAAAAGTTCTTTCTTTTTAAAGCAACGGGTCGTATTTCTTGAGGTAAGCCTTTGGAGTCCTGCTGAAGATTCACAGTTTTGTAACTTCTTGTTATTGGATCTCAGTCAGCTGAGGCCATGCAGATGCTCTTTCCTCATAGCCATCACATCCCTGTCTGCAAGTGGACTACAGAGGCAGCAGCCTCTGATCTGCCTCAGGAAGTGAATGCTTGGGCTGGATTTAATGTTCTGTTTGTAGAACTCCTGTGCAGCTCAAACTTCGCCTGGAACACTATCAATAGGTCAGCTCTTTTGAAATGCAATTGTGCCCATTAGCTGTGGTTTGACTTGTCTAAAATAAACTAATTGGCAATCCATAAATTGCTTCAAGCCTTGGCTTGATCTGTGGACAAGAGTCTTGCTTAAGGGGACTCAAGAATGTATACTTTGTTGATGGATGCAGCAGTGGGCATGCCGGCTTCAGTGTGGAAACACCCTAGAATCTGGCTGCAGACTGAAATTGACAAGAATCCAGTTATTCAGAAGTGACAGAGTTCCTGTAATTGTTTTGTAGTAAGTCTACATTTTCTATTTCAAAACATTTTATAAAATTACACACATGGAGTATTCTACATCTTCAGGCAGTTTCTCTTGAGGTACACCATCTTGCAAACGTCAGTAGGGATGCTTTGCTTCCCCTTAGCTCTCAAAACCAGAACTTTTGGTAGTGGTGGTAGTGATGTGTGTATGGAGGTGCATGGAGAATCCTTACAATGTCGTCTTCCATGCATCATCTTCCAGAGTTTTCTGTTAATTCCCAAGCCTGCTTTGGTATAAGCTTTCCTGAAAGATTCACACAAATTTGTATGTCTTATAGACAGGAAGTTGCATAGACCACCTGCCCACATTTACATAGTTTTGCTGCTATTGTGGCTGCCATTTCCCATCCTCCCCCATTGCCACTTGAAGGCTTTAAAAAACCCCACACACACATTAGTTGCTTCAGCCATTACATTCCTTTTTTAAAAACCATCCAGTGGAGCAGGGGAACAGAGAATGGAGATTACAAGGTGATGGCTGAAGAAGGTATATAGAATCCTCCCCTGTGGATGCTTCATTGTGAATGGCTCTGCATTTGTAGTGGCAATGACTGCAGAACAGGAATTCATCATCACTGAAAAGCGACCAAAATCTGCTCATGCTGCTGCTTTGCTAACTTCCTAACCAAGATCCCTGTGCTCGAACAGGACTTGCACCACTATGTGTAAACCAAATCCATCTGTGTGCTCAGAAGGAGTGATACTAACTTGCCTCAAAGCAGTGACTTTGCAATGAGATATAATATTCCATATTTCAGAATAATATAGCAAGGAGTTGGGCTACAAAGGAAAGGGAGCTGAGCTAGGCTAGTGGCAGAGTCTGGGGGCAGAGGGCATAGAACATGACAGGGAGTTGTTCAGGTGGCAAAGACACTGCTTACTTGAACAGCTGGAAGCTCTACTCAGATATCTCCATTTCCCAAACTTTCCACAGCAATTATCTACTAACTTACTGTTAATCAAAAATGAAGATTTAGAAGAAGCAGTTTTAGAAAAGAACTTCTGTGTAGCTTGGCATATACATGTGGAGAACAGAGCTGGCCTGTGGTGTCTTTACAACTTCAGTATTTAGAGAGTTTGACCAGATCCTTCAGGATTTTGAAATAGTTCCTAACACATACCTTAATGGAAGTTGAGGTCAATTTTCCTGCCCTGGTTTGAACACGAGTGCCCAATCCTAAATCCATCAAAAACATGAAAGCATCTCAACTAGGGTGACTGCTGGATAATGGTCTCAAGTTGGGAAAGAACTCTGCTTCTAAATCATGTGCTTTCCTTTTGCATTTCAGATTCATTGCGTGCCTCAGAAAATGCATTACCTGCTCTTACAAAGCACCCTCTTGTACCTTCTCCTCCAAAATGTCCCTCACCTGCATCTGTACAGGGTGTGAAGGGTGGGCTTGTTAGAGTCAGGCGTCTGAAAGTTTCCAGTTCAGAAAAGGTAGCTCTGCTGAAGCCAACTTTTTTGTCAATGGTGAACAAAGATGTAGCAGAGCATGTGGTTGAGAAGACTACTGTACTTAGTCTCTGTGGAAAGCCTGATGCCTCATCTAACACATCCATGTTAGGACAGAAGTTCAGGCCTTGTGGAAGCATCAACAAGCCAACCAGAAGGCCCAGTTCAGGACCAGCAGCAACTGGATCAACAAACATCAGGTTTGGCTACTTAAATTAGGCTAGGACTGCTAAAACATTTTTTTTTTAAATGCACATGGGATGAATGCTGTCTCATTGACCCTGCGATGATAACATCATGACCATAATCCAGCACAGGTTTAGGACTACTTAAACCCATAAACTTTGGTGCATTTGTGCATATCTGTGAATTTGTGAATCTGTCAGTGTGGTGCCGCACTCCTATTGATTTTATACTCGCTTTTTAATTCTGAATACTGTACTGTTGCCATTCTCAAAGAGTTTTAAGTAGATTGACTAATTAATTATACTTGAGACTGGTTATACCTTTCTTACCATAACAGGTAAGGCTATAACATGCTTCTAAGCATGTGAAGAGTGCATTTCCCCCATCAAGGAATAATCACAAATATACATATATGCATATAGATGTGGCAGTTATTAGGAGGCCTGACTTGGATAGCTCTGAGTCTCAGCCTGTGTCTTTTAAAAAAACTATCCACAATACTAGTAATCCTCTCTCCTATCCATCCTTCTCTCCTACCCATTGGCAATAGTATTCACTGTGTGGTTGGGCAGGGGTGGTCGGTTTGTTTAAAATATTCATACCCTGTTCTTTTTAAAGCATATCATTCATGGCAGTTTATAGCCAACCAAGTAAAAAACAAACAACAGAATTAACAGGCAATCCTAAATAGAGTAACACCCTTCTAAGGCCATTGATTTCAATGTGATATTTTATCACATCCAGCCTGAGCCTTTTGTTTGACACCCCTGCCCTGGACGGGGATACTTATCAGGCTTTGCTTGGCCTGTGTCTCACTTTGCACGTGATCTTGGACTTGAGCACCACCCCTCTGCTTCTGCAGGCAGGGGGGTTAGTTTAGCTTGCCTTCTGAGTCCCCTTCCATGATGGCTCAGAGGCAGAGGAGAGCTTGCAACATCCAGCTGCTTCACATTTTTACTCTGGGTCCCAGGCTCATAGCATTGGCAGTAGAAGCAGGCTGGGGATGGGGTTTGCCCCCCTCCAGGCGGTGCTGCACTGCTGGCTCTCCTGTCCACCTATGCAGGTTTTCCTCTGCAACCCCGCCCCCCCCCTGCCCAGCCTATGGGGCCTCGCAGTGAGGACACACCAACTTAAAACTTACCAGCTGTCCTTTATAAAGTGTATATCTCTGGTACCTGGCGTTATATTTTATGGCGCACATGGCCCGGCCTGACAAAGTCACATTTATGTCAGATCTAGCCCTCATAACAAATGAATTCGACACCTCTGGGGGCTTTAGAAATAACAATGAGCACTTTAAATTGTGCTTAAAAGCAAACTGGAAGCCAGCGTGGGCAATATTCTATTACTGGGATAATAGAAAGTGATCAGAAGCTGGGTAACTGCGGCCAAATCGTGCCTGTCATGGAAGGGGACACAGCTAACAAACCAGAAAAATTAACTACAGGTGGATCTAAAAGCACCCCACCCCCCACCCCCAAACTAAGAACCTGTTCCTTAAGGAGAAGTACTTCAGAACAAGCTGACTCCGCAAAGCACTTTTGGCCTTATTAACTAACAGCATCCTATGTCTTAGCAGGATGACAGAAGAGAAATTGTAATTGGGGATGTTATTTGCCCAAAGGACAAGCATCTGTATTCTTATACTGCAGCTGATCACCTTCATGTTCTCCATGCTAGGGGTGGGGGTTGGGTTTTGTAGAAAATCAAATATTTCTCTGTGGTACATTCTGCACTAGAAGTAAATATAGGTGAACACAATATATCAGGTCAGTCTTTCAAAAATATTTGTACTAGTTCACTATTGTTTGGTTGCTTTGTTTTTATTTTTTCTCTTCCAGAGCCACTGTGGAGAGTAATATTCACAAGATGATCCACCCTCATCACTCAGCTGTTCACTCATGCACAAAAAGGCCAGAGACACTTGCAGTGCTGAACGTGGGCTGCCCTCTGACCACCAAGGCTTCCCTGCAGAGCTTGCCAAGCAGGCCGAATATCTCTATGATAACTCAAAGCAAGTTTCCTGAGCTGTAGGAAATGCCCTGTGCAGCTGTGCATGCGTCATTGCTAAGGCACAGAAACATTCAGCTGTTTGCTGTGTCTCTCATTTCCTGTGAGTAACACAGTCTGACTTTTCTGAGTCATTCTGGTAGTTCTAGGCAAGCAAGTTTAAAGGAGACACTTTCATTACCTCAAACAAAAGCTGTGTGTGAAGAGAGAAGCTTCAGCCCTGCAACCAGCGCTTTCAGTAGCTTCTGAAAGGAGAGACAGCTTGTGCCACTACAGGCTCCTCAGGAGACTACATAACTGACCTCATGAGCTGGGGAGCTCCCTTGACTCAGCCAGGGGGAGGAAGGTACAGACTGTCCTTCAGTATCCCCTCAGATATCCAGCTGCAGCTGTTCAAGTGTCAGCTGATGCACCCCCACAGGCCAAATAACAGGACAAACTGGGGAAGTTGTGTTGCTAAAACTCTTGGATTGGATCTGAGTAGGCTCTGTGTTCTTTGGACAGAAGTCTAACTGGCAGAACATATCCTTCTTGATTCAGGTACTAGCTTCCCTTTCACACTGATGTTTAAACAGGTCATCCCTTTTGAAATTATTCTGTTCAGCAGGGGGGAAAAACTGAATAGCTCAGGGTGAGGTTGTAATCAGAAATATTTTATCACATCGACTTGTTTTAATTGTGTTTACAAGCAATCATAGCACTTGCCCAGAATGTCTATCATACAGATATACATGAGTGGATAGTTGGTATGTTCTCCACTCCAAAAGACCTGTGTAAATATGTTTTCAGTGGATGTGGTTGATTCCTGAAGAATCACTCATTTACTTCATGTTTGTCATGGCTTTTTACAAACAGATGTACACTCGCAACCAAATGTTCATTTTTTCCGATCAGTTTTAGATTGATATAAACAATATAATTTATTTTCCAGGCTTCATCAAAGACATCCGTTGTAGGGAGCTTACCCCCTGTACAGTCTGCAATAAGAACACTACAAAGAACCAAGTATGAAACAGAAAATGTTCAGTCCAAATCTTCAGTGGTTTCTTATGTTGAACCAAAAAACCCTGAAGCCTCTTCACCTCCTTTTTATATGACTGGCAGTACAATCCCAAGCAGAGTTACACCCTTCTAAGTCCATTAGAGTGTAACTCTGCATAGGATTGCACTGTGGGGTAATTCCACATTTAAATACATAGCTAGTTAGGTCAAAATACCAAATTATTTACTTATTTCCCGTTTGCTTGTAAGAGATTCCTCTGTTAAAATCAGTATTCAGCAATGAGCACATTCTACTTGAAAGCTTATTTGTGGTAAAATAATGTGCTGTTCCTTTCTGCTGCCTTCCATGGCCCTTCTTTGTGGCATTCTTTCAGGATAAGTAAGTAGACACCAAAAACCACCTTACAATTAAGAGTTGCAAGCCACAAAAGTTCTGCAGACTAAGACAGTCTGCAACACAGTGTATTTAAAGAACTTGTGCAAACCAAGATTTCTTTGTCTCCTTTCATTAACACGTTAACTACCGTAATAGTACCGTCGCAGATGCAGATCCGTGCTAATGGGAACATAACTCATGTACTTGAAGCCGTATTTCGAGCGGGCACTCTTCTGTCCTATCAAAGCTACCATGGGAAGTGTGGTGTCCAGTGTTGTTTTGAACTCCTAAAGAAAAGGACACTACTGTCACCAACATGCCAGTACTAAATTAGGTGATGCTTGCCATGCATATAGCCATACCATTAATTCAAGCTCTTTATTCTGTCACTGGGAATACATTACAGCCATCAGCCACTGGGAAAGAGTTCAGGGTAAAGCTCACTTTTTTGACTGTTGTATGGTTGTAATCATAAAAGGAAAACTGAGTCGTAAAAGGGATAGCTGTTGTGTTGCTCGCAATTAATTATCCCTTACATAAATGAAATTATAACTTATGAGACCTGAACAACTCCTGCAGGCTGCTCCTGGGCTAGAGTCAAAATGCCCTATCAGAAAGTAGTCCTCAGAAGCTGTTTGTTATAGGGCAGATGTTCCATAAGTGTGATGGGATCATGCCAAAACCACTGCCCTCCTCATACTGCAGAAGTGAAATTCTTTCCCAATCCTTAAATTATGTTTACATCTTAACAGAAAGACAGTGAAACATTTCTGACTCTAAAAACGCAGTGCCTGATGTACAGACAAAATGAAGCTACTTGTTGAAGTTACATAGCAGAGTGGAAGCAATCCATATGGATAGTAAGTTAAAACTCAATGTCATTTTTTTTGCCTTTCAGTAATCCATCTGTGGCCTTAATAGTAGTAAAATGCTAACTGGTAGTACAGGTGGAAAGTTTATCCAAGTCATTCTTCCTCTAAATAATATTCTAGTATTAGTTCCATCTTTAGAGTAAGGTCTGCCAAGCAACCTATGTGACATCTTATTTTAAGGTTCCTAGAAAAGGCATATTATTTTATAGAATGTTTATAGTGGGATTTGATATGTTTTGCATAGCTGACATACTGGAAAAACAGGAAACCTTTGCTTAAAAGGGGAAAATCTACCTCAAAGCCTGAAAATGTTTAGAATATTGCGGTCTTCTTCCTCTGTTGTGTGTAGATACTGCAACAAGTCATCAGCCACTTATCTACAGAATTTGTAGGAAGATTTGAAAGGGCCTTTTCATATTAAATAACAAAATATGCATTCTGAATTATTCCATCATGTGTACATGAGATGTCTTTGTAGTAACAGCATCAACTGAAATTCTCTACGTGCTTTTCCATGTTAAAGCCTGGAACTGGCATCCATGCTTTGTGGAAAGAACAGTGTTCAGTCTTCTGACATAGTCCATTCTAGTCATGTTACCTTCACAGAGTCCCCGGATTCAACTAAATGACATCTAACATCTCTTCATATTGCTTAACTGAATTTGTTCCTTCACATTTTAAGAGACCAAGAGCTCCTGCAAATACTCCCCATTCTCAGATTTCCACAAATCCTTATTTGGCTTGCCAGCAATTTCTTGTCACCACACCTTATCCATGGAGCACATGGGAAGTAGGGGGTATCTACTCACTTTGTACTTGGGCTGCAACAGAGAGACTTGCACTGCTTCTGCAAGGCCCCTGTATAAAATAAAAGAAGACCCCTTTCCTCCTTGGAGTCCCCTGGAATGAGATGGGAATTGGTGGGAAAGATATGCTTTGACAAAAGAAAGGAAGGAAGGAAGGAAGGAAGGAAGGAAGGAAGGAAGGAAGAAAGAAAGAAAGAAAGAAAGAAAGAAAGAAAGAAAGAAAGAAAGAAAGAAAGAAAGAAAGAAAGAAAGAAAGAAAGAAAGAAAGAAAGAAAGAAAGAAAGAAAGTCCTCATTGCTTCCTTATACCCAGTGTCAGCAGATCTGAGCTTGAGCTCAGAATATCCTATGTAGGACTGAACAGGATTGGGAATGCTGTTACCTCTTCCATATATATGCTACTAATAGACTTCACTTACTCTGGCTTTTGGTTCTTCAAGTGGGGGTTTCCATGTTCGAGAAGGAAAATATTCATCCTCACTGGATGAAGAATGGCTGTCTTTGGCTGCCAAAAAAATAAAATAAAAGTAGAGTACCTAATTAGTACTTATTACAAGGTCAGCTGAACTAGAGAAAGTGTAATATTTCTGTACTTTAGATGAATTCAAAGCTGTTTAACCTTCTTTATCCCCTGTACAGTGATGTGTTTGGAAGCACTCTTACACAGAATGAGGGCAGTGGGGAGATGGAGGGGACAAGTGGGGAGACCCAGGTTCATGTTCCCATTTATCTGTAACAGTTCGCTGGGTGACCTTAGTTACTAATTCTCACTCAGACTATTTCTATAATAATAATAATAATAATAATAATAATAATAATAATAATAAATTTTATTTGTATCCCGCCCTCCCCGCATAGGCGGCTCAGGGCGGCTAACAACCTTTTATACATATGCAATAATAAATAAAAACTTTAAGTTTAACAATAAAAACATTTAAACATTATAAAAACCAGTTAATATTTAAGAATTAATAATTTAAATTAATTTAAGTTAATCTGGCAGCAATGGTGGCATTCTGACGCTGGTTTCTGCCAGTTTAAATAATTCTGTGATAATGTAGGTCCTTGAAACAGGACCATGCTGGCAGGTCCTTAATTCACAATAATTCAGCAGCCGGTGTATGCTCGTTTAAAGAGGACAGTTTTGCAGGCCCTGCGGAACTGATCAAGGTTCCGCAGGGCCCGCACCTCCTCCGGAAGCTGATTCCATAAGGCAGGGGCCGCAGCTGAGAAGGCCCGTGCTCTGGTGTTCTGGAGCTTGACCTCTCTCGGCCCAGGGATAGTCATTTTATTTTTTCCGACTGACCTCAGTGCCCTCTGGGGTTCATATTGGGAGAGACGGTCCCTCAGGTAGGCTGGTCCTCGGCCATACAAGGCTTTAAAGGTAATAACCAACACTTTGTACTGGACTCGGTATGTAATTGGCAGCCAGTGCAGTTCGCGCAGCCCCAGCCATATGTGCTCCCATTTCGGGAGCCCTAACAGTAGCATGGCCGCCACGTTCTGCACTAGCTGCAACTTCCGGGTCCGGCACAAAGGTAGCCCCAAGTAGAGGGCATTACAGTAGTCCAATCTTGAGGTGACCGTTGCATGGATCACTGTTGCGAGGTCGCGACGCTCCAGGAAAGGGGCCAACTGCCTTGCCCGCTTCAGATGGAAGAATGCTGACTTGGCAGTGGCTGCTATCTGGGCCTCCATTGATAATGAAGGCTCCAGTAAAACACCCAGACTCTTTACCTGGCGCGCTGGTTTCAGTGGCGCGCCGTCGAAGGCTGGGAGAGCTATTTCCCCTCCTAGAGCGCCACGACCCACACAAAGGACCTCTGTCTTCGCTGGGTTTAGCTTCAGCCCACTCAATCTGAGCCACGTCGCAACAGCCCGTAAAGCTTGATCCAGGTTCCCTGGGGCAGAGCCGGGTCGGTCGTCCATTAGTAGATAGAGCTGGGTGTCATCTGCATATTGATGGCAACCCAGCCCAAACCTCCGGGCAATCTGGGCAAGGGGGCACGTATAAATGTTGAACAACATTGGGGAGAGAACTGCTCCCTGAGGCGCACCACAATCTAGTGTGTGTCTCTGGGATCGCTCCCCCCAATAGCCACCCTTTGTCCCCGACCTGAGAGGAAGGAGGAGAGCCATTGCAAGGCCAACCCCCTAACCCCAATGTCGGTGAGGCGGCGCCTTAGCAACTGATGGTCGACTGTGTCAAATGCCGCCGACAGGTCTAATAGCATCAGTACCGCAACGCCGCCACGATCCAGTTGCCGCTGGAGGTCATCCGCCAAGGCGACCAGCACCGTCTCCGTCTCATGGCCCGGTCGGAAACCAGACTGGCATGGGTCAAGGACGGAAGCGTCATCTAGGAACCTCTGTAGCTGCAACGCCACTGCCCTCTCGATAATTTTACCTAAAAATGGTAAATTAGACACCGGTCGATAATTCGCTAATTCGGCCGGGTCTGCTGTACATTTTTTTAAGAGAGGGCGGACCAACGCCTCTTTCAGAGGCGTTGGGAAGTGCCCCTCTGCGAGGGATCTATTTATGATGTCCCGTAAAGGACATCTAAGCTCCCTCTGGCAAGATTTAATCAGCCAAGAGGGGCAAGGGTCTAAATCGCATGTTGTTGGGCGAGCAGCGGAGAGGATCCCATCGACTTCCTCCAGGTTGAGTGGGTTGAAGTGATCCAGTACCAAACCTGAAGACAGGCACGGAGCCTCAATTTCACTCACTGTTTCCAAAGTGGTAGGCAGGTCTTGGCGGAGCAATGAGATTTTATCTGCAAAATATTTCGCAAATGCCTCACAGCCAATCTCCAATTCTCTAATATTTGGTTTGCCTTGTGGCAATGTTATAAGGTCTCCAATTATTCTAAACAATTGTGCCGGGTGCGAATTTGCAGATGCAATCTTGGTTGCAAAGTAATTCTTCTTTGCAGCCTTGACTGCCATCTCATAAGACTTCATAAACGTTCTGTAGGATGTTCTCATTGCTTTGTCCCGAGTATGTCTCCACTGCCTCTCTAGTCGTCTGAGCCCTTGTTTCAGCTGGCGCAATTCCAAGGTGTACCATGGGGCCAGCCTCACACGAGGGCGCAGAGGGCGCCGAGGTGCTATTTCATCGATGGCCCTGGATAACTGGTCTTGCCAGGTCTCCACAAGGCCTGTGAGAATAAAAAGGAAGAGGGGAGAATAATGTATCCTGAGTGCCTTGAAGAAACGTTGGGATAAAAATTTAACTGATAGGAAAGTCTACTCCCAGTTTCCAGTAACTGGTTGCTGGGAATACTGTGGATCAGCCCAGCCACCCATCTCTGCATTACAACACAGTCTCTGTAAGTGTACATGCAATGTGATCAGGAGTTGTTTCAAAAGAACAGGTTTCGCATTCTGGTGTCCAAATGTACCACTAAATTAGCTTTGTCTGAGCCTCAGTTGTATGTAGTGTATATCAGGGGTGGCCAACGGTAGCTCTCCAGATGTTTTTTTGCCTACAACTCCCATCAGCCCCAGCCATTGGCCATGCTGGTGTATACAAGTGTGTGGACAACACATCCTCTTTCAGAGTGAACCAGAATTGCTTTGCAGTAGAAACATAACAGCACAGCCATTTTACTTTTTTTAATCTGCAAAGCGAGTGGATGAATCATCCAGCTGCCATAGTTGTATGTGTTACAAATTTGCACAGTAGTAGCTTGCTCTAGTAATAGATCAGGGCACTTGTGATGTTTTGTTCACATTCTGAGCACAGGATAAAGTACAGAATTTGATTAGTATCTGCCTTTCTAGTTAAAAATAACAAAGGTGGAACCAGAAAATAGGTGATTTGCAAAAAAAAGGGAACATATTTAGGAAATTATATTTCCCTGAACATATAAGCACAATTTCTAAGTGTGTCTGCACTGAAGAAACCTGACAGGTGTACTTCATTCTGGATACTGAGACTTCTGTGCTAGAGGCTCTTGTTTTCCCCATTCGTTTCCCAAGCTATCTTGGGAAGCAGCCATGATTGTGATCCAGATTTACATCTGCAGTGCAGACTTGCGCTAAGAGACTAACTATATTGTAAATGTAAATGTGTAATGGAGTCCAACACTTTAAAAATAAAGTTTCACAGGCAAGTACAGTGGTTAGAGCAGGGGTGTCAAACTCTTTTGTTATGAGCAGGGCTTTTTTTGTAGAAAAAGCCCAGCAGGAAACCATTTGAGTATTAGGCCACACCACCTGACATCACCATTGTTTCACACGGCTTTTTTGTAAAAAAAGCTCAGCAGAAACTAATTTGCATATTAGGCGACACCCCCTGATGCCAAGCCAGCCGGAACTGCGTTCCTGTGCATTCCTGCTCAAAAAAAGCCCTGGTTATGAGGGCTAGACATAAATGACACCTTGTTGGGCCAAACCATGTCAGGCTGGGCCGTGTGTATACCTATTTAAGATTAGGTAGCAAAGATGCAAACTTTATAAAGGACACAGATAAACGCAATTAAAGATGCAAACTTTATAAAGGACACAGATAAATGCAATAAATATTTTTGTTTTTAAAAAAACCTTAAAATAAAACATGCTTAAAACATTAGTACTTGTGGGTCTTAAAGGTGCTTTCTTTATATCTCTCCTGTGCAATCCAGGGGACTGGGCAAAGGAAGCTCTGGCTCTTTCCTGCCTTCCCCAGGGGACCAGGAGGGGGAGGAGCCACAGCCAATAGAAGGAAGAGAGGCTTGGCTCAATAGCTCTGCTGTGCAATTGAAAGAGTCTGGCAAAGCAAGCTCTCCTTTCCCCCTTTCTCCCCAAGGGAGGAGCATAAGCCAATGGAGAAAATCAAGTCTTTGCTCTGTAGCTTCTGAGCAATTGAGCAAGCCTTGCAAAGCAAACTGTTATGCAGAAGGAAGCAAGAGAGAGGGAGAAGGAAACAGATGACAGCCAGTTGCTCAGGGGCCTGATAGGAGCCCTCCGAGGGCCCAGTTTGGCCCCCAGACCACATGTTTGACACTCCTGGGTTAGAGGAAGGAAAGGAAAGATCCCCTGTGCAAGCACCAGTCGTTTCTGACTCTGGGGTGACGTTGCTTTCACAACGTTTTCATGGCAGACTTTTCACGGGGTGGTTTGCCATTGCCTTCCCCAGTCATCTACACTTTCCCCCCACCAAGCTGGGTACTCATTTTACCCACCTCAGAAGAATGGAAGGCTGAGTCAACCTGGAGCCGGCTACCTGAAAACCTAGCTTCCACTGGGGATCGAACTCAGGTCGTGAGCAGGGCTTAGGACTGCAGTACTGCAGCTTTAACACTCTGCACCACAGGGCTCTTTAGGATAGAGGAAGGGGATGCTTAATCCCTTTTGCCCACTCATGGATTCTCTGCACAAAAATCACCTCTTTCCCCTCCCCAGGTCCAAGCTCAGAAATCATTTTGTGTAGGTGGGGGTTAATCTTGTTAGCACTTCACTGCATGTTTTTGCACATAACATGTAGTTAGTGCCTCTGTGCCTACCTCTAAGCATGCTCAGTTAAACCTTTCTGATTATACATCTACTACTTTAACATAGATACATTCAATGTAAAAGAGCCTTTAACACATGATGTAGCTTAACATTTAACACAGAAATCCTTAGGTTGATCTACATACTCAAGAGTGGGTAGCTGACGGTTCTTAAGGACAAGATGGAAGACCGACTGCTTGCATCACTGATTCTCTTCTTTGTTGCTTTGGGATGGACATTCCAATCCATGCTGCCTGTAGAGTCTATCGAAACTGTGCCTATGTACCTGAGTAAAGAAACCAAACTGACTCAGTATGAAACTCACCATCATCCTCAAAGCACAGTAAATGAGATGCCTGCTCTTTGCTACACTTGACCAGCTTTAAGCTGCTGAAAACATTTCACATTCTGGCAATGAAAATAATCTACCTGATATTAAGTAACTAATTTAAGAACTAATATTTATATTTAGATTCAGGTGGGCAGCCATGTTAGTCTGAAGCAACAGAACGGAACAGCTTTTGTGTGCAAAAGAAGTGTGAGTGCGCATGAAAGCTTATACCCATAATAAAACTTGTTGGTCTTAAAGGTGCCACTGGGCTCAAACTTTATTCTCTTTATGTATTTATTGTTATTTATTAATTAAAATACTTATGTCCTCCCTTCCTGCATGAATTAAGGCCATTTAAAAGCCATAGTTAAAACATTACGATTTAAAACTAAATAAAACATCAAATACCCCTTTAATGCAAAAGTTGACTACAGTCTATAAAGGCCTTGCAGTGCTTTCTGAAGATTTTTAATAATGGGGCTTCTCTTCCCTCACTTGTCAGGAAGCCTGTGCCATGGAATAGAAGCTATAATGGAAAAGGCCTGGGGCTCTGGTTCATGCCATGCAGGCCATCTTATGTGAGGGAACAGCCAGTAGGTAGCAGCCTGAACACTGTTGGCACATGGGGATATAGGGGAGGAGATGGTTCTTTTGATATGCAGGTGCTAAGCCATGAAGGGATTTAAAGGTCATAAACACCTTGAATTGGACTCGTCAGAAGCAAACTGGCAGGCAATACAGTGTCTTTAAGATGTGTGAAATACATTCCTATCAGCTAGCCCCTGACAATAATCAGGCTATTTTATGTGGTCAAAGCAGATTTTCATATTCAGTATAGTAATCATTACCACAGTTGTGGAGGGCAGGCCAGTATTGTTAAGCCCGTATTGCAGGTGGTGGGAATGAACTCACCTAAGGGCACCTCATTAATTTGTGACTGAGATGAGACTGGCTTATTCACAGTTCACACACTGAACCACCCTGGTTCAACAGATAATGCAGAGCAAAAAGGGACATAGCACAAGACAAAGAGCAAGAGGCATATGTGTTGGGATGACAAAACTGATATTTGGTTTCTCATTTTTCCAAAGGACCAGAGAGACCCAAACTACACCAGATTTGCCACTGCTGTGGCATGCATAACATATATAACACTATATGTAACCCTAGCCCCTAACAACCTGGGGGCTAAACCACAGTGTATGAAACCTCTGACATGTCTTTGACTTTAAAAAGCAGCTAGTGGATGTGGTAGTGAAAAATTAGTCAAAGCTACAGTGCCAGAGAAGAGGGCTTAATTCTTTCCCTCCTGCTGTTTACACTACTTTTACCCCCAGTTGAAAGAAAATGTAATATATGATATCTCTTCTTCTCTATTAGAGCTTAAAGTAGCCAGTTGGGACAGCTTTGACTGAAGACATGACATGGAAAAAGAATTGCTTTCTCCCCTTTCCCAGTATCCTGGGCCTGATCCAGGGGAGAATTGGGAATGTAGTTCTTTTTCAAGACCAAAATACACAACTGAAGTACTAAACAGAAAACTCCAGCTTCACTGTTCAGTTTGTCATAAGTCACACATATTTGTTAAAGGCATTCTGGGACCAAATATTGAACCCCAACTAAACTGCCATTTAATGCACCTAAATCTATATTAGACCCCCCCCCCTCAGTCTCCAGTATTTGCTCTTACATAAAATTGTTTCCTACCCAGAGCCCTTCCTGTGCTATCTGTTGTGCTCACTCTGGACACAGGGATCTGAGTTTTGATTCCATTTCTTTAATTTCAGTTCTAAACGGAGTTTTCCTTTTAAGGCTACAAACATATAGAGAGGCTCTATTCAGATGTTAATGAACAAATATAACTTTATTTACAATGGGCATGAACTGGCTTGTTGGGTTTATACATTTTTTTCCACCTTTCCCTCTCCACATCATATGTTGAGAACAACTGAAAATGTCCTTGTTTTGAAAGATTCTAATTTGTCGTGACATCCAAAGGCAGCTACTTTAACACATTCAAGTTAATTTCTTTCTGAGTAACCCTTTGAAGGGAAGAAACAAACTCCAATTTGTCCAGGTGCCCACATCAAACATCACCCCAAAAAAATGAAGTTAGACCAAAGACTTTAGAAACTGGAAACTCTTATAAGATTCTGAATATGTAGTGGGAGGAGGGAATGCTTGAGTAAGAAGCAAGAAACCAGCTCTCCACTTGTGACAAACCTTTTTGTTTGTGACATCTTAAATAGGCCAGAAAGATAGTGAATGTATTCTGATAGGATCTTGCTGTGACCCCTTTAAGTGCTTTGCAGCTGTCAACATGACTGCATCTGGTGATTCAAGACTGCTGCTTGTTCTGAAGCAGGTGGTGGCATTTACCAGGGGCCCCCCATCTCGAAGGAAGCACGAGGATGGGGAGAACCAATTGGGGCTCAGTGAGGGAGTGCTGACCAATGAGAGGTTGGCTCGCCAGTCAGGTCTGGCATCAGCACCCTTTGGCAGCAGTTTGGCCCAGTGCAAGTTCTCTGCCCACCCACCTCTTTTTAGACCATGTGGGATCGATCAGCTAGTCACCAGTTTTTGGGGCTGAGCAGGAATTTTTTGAACCTCACTCAGATTGGCAGAGAGGGAAGCCTTTTTTCACCTGCTCCACATGGTCAGAAGGGGTGAGGGATAAATAGGCCTGGCAAAGCTGGTTAGGCCCTAACCGGGAAGCCAGAAAAAGCACAGGTTGAAAGGATTTTGAGCTGGCGAGCACTCCAAGATATCAGCAAGGGGGGGGGCCGGGGGGGTCCTCAAACTGGGTACCTATGGGGTTTGCAGTCAGGGTGTCTCAGTTGGGGGGCTCTTTGGGGTTGAGGGAGCATATTACAAGCCTTAAGGCTTGGCAGTTATGGGCTGGAATGTGCAGTCCCTCCTCTCTACGTACTAACAGCGGGCTGTGATGAGTAAGGTCCGGAGGGATCTCAGACCTGGATCTGAACCAGGGTGGGTTTGCCCTGTTAGGATGCTTGCTCTGCCAGCACAATACAGATCAGCTTATGTTTAAATAAAATTCCCAGTATAACCCATAACATGTGTTGTGTTTCATTCAAGGGGTGGGTGGGCAAAAGCCACTGCTGGTATCTTAAACCAACAGGACATGAAATTATGAGATCACATGTTCATTAAGGAAGTTGGGCCTGGCAGTGAGATAGTAATGTGTTAGATGACACCAAGCTCCATTCCCCCTCCCAGCTGGCTGGGTTTATTAAATGCCCTAAGATAAATCTGTACCTTGTCTTTAAGGCTCTGGAAGAATTATCAATCATCTCTTTCTGGAGAGTCTTTGCAGGCAAAGCTACTTCTTCCTTTGACGGCCAGGATGCTTCAAGAGTTTCCTCCTTGTCATCTGTAAGTGGAAACTTGTCCACAGAAAGGTCCACATTATCACTGTAGGCCTCTGCAGCTGCTGTGAATCTGTGAGGTGCTGTGTATTGTGACACTGTCTGGGAGTAAGAGGATGAAAACACACACCAGGTCACAATTGACAGACATTATTGACATTTATATACCCCCCCTTCTGCCAATATGCTCAAGGCAGCTTACAATTTAAAATCTCAAAAAAAAATTAAGATACAAATGAGAAAATAATAGAACATCAGAAATCTCTCACACTATTGGTGGTTTCTTTAGCAGCTGAAAGCATTTGCTCCCTCTGCTGGGCTTCTTCTGTTTTGTATTTCCCTCAGGGCATTCGACGAGCCCTGTGGCGCAGAGTGTTAAAGCTGCAGTACTGCAGTTCTAAGTTCTGCTCATGACCTGAGTTTGATCCCCGGCGGTAGTTGGGTTTTCAGGTAGCCAGCTCAAGGTTGACTCAACCTTTCATCCTTCTGAGGTCAGTAAAATGAGTACTCAGCTTGCTGGGGGGGGGGGAAGTGTAGATGACTGGGAAAGGCAATGGCAAACCACCCTGTAAAAAACCTGCCGTGAAAATGTTGTGAAAGCAACGTCACCCCAGCTTGCACAGGGGACCTTTCCTTTCCTTCCTCTAACCCATTTCAAATGTATCTAATAACTCCCAGCAGCTTCCTTACAACCGACTGCAGGTTAACAACAGGTTAGCAGGTTAGCCACCATTGCGTGGCTGCTTCTGATGTCCTATTGAACAGGACAATCTATCTGGTATGCAGAACAAACCTAGAGATACATTCTGCCTACTGAATCTGACCTTAAGCAGCATAGATGAGTCTGAGGGGCAGCAAGTATGTGATTTAGATCTCACATCCTGACCTAATCTTGCACTATAGTTGATAATATCTGTTATGTTTATTTACATCTAACAAATCTTGTGATTTTAAAATTCAACTTTGGATAGTAATAACACAGTATGCTGAAAACCAATATAGTGTAGGAGATAAAATGGTGGAGTGGACCAAAGAAACCCAAGTTCAAGTCACTACTTAACTATTACTTTGAGCCAGTCATCACCTTTCAGCATAAACTACTTCACAGGCTGTTGTGAGCATAAAATGGAGAAAAAGACTAGATACAGGACTTTTTTGTAGAAAAAGCCCAGCAGGAACTCATTTGCATATCAGGCCACACCCCCTGACACCAGGCCAGCTGGAACTGCATTCCTGTGCATTCCTGCTCAAAAAAAGTCCTGACCAGATATATTACCATGAGTTCCTTAAAGAAAAGGTGGGATAAAATGTAATAAACTCTCATCCACATGTCAGGAAACTGGCACCAGAGACCCTTCCAAAGTAGATACTTATAATAATTTCTGCAGAGCCCCAGGATTAATTAAGCCTTTCCATGACCAAATAGGTATGGACATGTTATCTCATGGCAAAGTAGAACACAATTCATTGAAAAACTCAGAAATTTAAATATACTCCCATTGAATGTTCAGCATGTCTTGTCAATACTCTCTATTACAAGTTTATATTGAAGTCCACAGAGATACAGTGCCAGTGTTCCCACTATATGATAACACTTGGGCTGTTTTAAAGGTGAGCAAAAAGCAGTATATCCCTTCCAAACTGTTAAATGAAGCAATTTACCTGGCCACTGCAATTGCAGAGGATGGTAGTACATTCTGGGCCTGCTCTGAAAAACCACTGTGAGTCTAAGAATGTGTCTGAAGGTTGCTTTTGAGCGAGGTTGGCCCCTGCAGCCCAGACCTAAAAAACAGTGCAGATGAATAAGCCACACTACATATCAGTAAGACACATGGTTTATGTTTAGATTTAACATCTTTGCATATTCATTAGAGAGCCAAAACACACATTATGGGCAATCGAGATGAACTGTAGTTTGACAGTCCTTTCTTAGCTTGAAAAGATGGCAGCCCCTTCAACAACTCCCTTCAGAAGCTGTTTGTAACCCCCCAGGGGAGGGGCTTCAGAATACTTGCTGCATGTAATGTAGGTTGGCCTTCAGTATCTTACAATATCGTATTCACATGACGTTATTCTACAGCAGTAATTTGCAGATTGAGGGAGACACAATGAGACCCTGCTGCATCTCTCATATCAGAGAAACATGCTAACTTTAAGCTCCTGCTTTGTAAGTCAATAGGACTTATATCACACCAAGGACTGGGAAGTGAGAGGGGTCTCTGCTCCTTACGGTGATATGGTGCTGTGCAGGCAGAATAGTGCCATTTGGGAAGCGGTAGATAGACACTGGGTACCCTTCAACCCATTGCTGGATGATGTAGCCACTGAGGTCTATCTCCTTGTTCAACAAATTGTTGAGGATTCGGATAAATTTGCCTTGATGATGTACACTGACGATCTTTAGAGAGCTTGTGATGGTAGAATCCCTGGAGGAAGGAAGTGTGAGGGGGGAAAAAGTTCAGAAGCCTGTTATACAAACCAACCCTACAGAGGGGCATATGGTTAAAATACAGCTATGATTCCTAACACATAAGGCAGAAATGTATAGTTCTTTCAGCTAAAGAAGTACAGTTTAATGTAGCTGCTCCACAGTTAGGTTCAAAATTGGTATGTACCAGCAAGAGTGCCTATTAAACAGGGACAGTAAATATGTACTTAGTACCCAGAGAGAACTGAAGCAGAAAGGAAAGGAAGGGGATCTGGAAAAGGTAGAGGTTCTAGGGAGGGATGTCATAGATCCTTTCGGAATTTGCAAGGGTTAGAAGTACCTATGGGAAGTACAGATAGTTGTAAATGAGAGAAAAGTCTGCACACACATCACTGAACTACTATGCATCAGCATACCCTGAGGTGGAACAAATTGTCATTACATCTATTCAAAGACTTTATTTATTGAACTTAATTAGATGAAAAGACATGTTCCAGGAGGGAGAGAAAGAAAATGAAACAAATCAACCAGGAAAGTTAAGAACCAAAGAGGAGAAAGATTAGGCAGAAGTGTGGAAGAAGGCAATTTAGCATATGGATTTAGCAACAGATGTGAGAGGAATGTGCTGTTAAAGTGACTTTCTTCTGAGGTGATTTGAACAGCTATTTCTTAAATAATGAGGTCTGCATAGAAAATATATAAAGGATTGTTTGCAGGATGCTCTGTGTGTGTGTGTGTGTGTGAGAGAGAGAGAGAGAGAGAGAGAGATGCTTTTAGCAAAACCCATTAAACAGCAATGGCTGGTTGCCTTGAGAAGTATCCTACTGCCTTGGGAGGTTATGTTTAATATGTTGAAACCTCAATAATAGGCATCTGACATCTGTATGACCAGATGGCTGATGTTTTTAAGAATCACATTACTTAGATAATAGAGTTGCAACGCCATTTTATTTGCCAGGGTTTATAATAAATAAACCTATAAATGGCATAAATCGCAGGCATCTTTTTTGGAGGAAGGAGAGTTATCTGGGGGTTTATTTTGTTGATTTTAAATCAGATGTTTTGTAAGCCACCTTGAACCACAAGGAAAGATGGGGGATAAATATTTTAACAGATGGGCAGACAAAAGACAGATTCTATTCCCAGATGGACTTTTTTCCCAGGTCTATCTTTCAAGATCCTTATAGTACACTGTTATTACTTTTAAAGCCTTGTATGGCTGAGGACCCGTTTACCTGAGGGACCGTCTGTCCCCACACATTCCTCAGAGGGTACTAAGATCTGGATCCCAACATCTGCTAGTGATTCCCAGGCTGAGGGAGGTGAAATTAGTGACCACCAGGGATTGGGCCTTTTCAGTGGCAGCCCCATCCTGGTGGAATCAACTGCTGGAAGAGGTTAGGGCCTTGCGGGACCTCGCCCAGTTCCGCAAGGCCTGTAAGACCATTCTCTTCCAGCAGGCCTTCAACCTACCGTAGGAGAATTCTGGCATAACCACCATCCTGGAACTATGAGGAACATTTAATGTGTTAGCACCAAGCTGTATATTGTTTTAATCTGTGTGTTTTAACTTATATATTTAAGTGGTTTTATTGTTTTTATGACTGTGATCATAGCACGCTGACTTTGATGTAAGCTGCCCTGAGCCCGCCTCGGCGGGGAGGGCGGGGTATACATCGAATTAAACATAAACATTATCTGGACAGTTTCAAACATGACAGATAACTGCCCCATAGTGGTTGGAGTTTCAGATCCCACTACATCATTGACTGCCTCCTTATTATTGATTACTCAAAGATAGGCTGGTAGGCTGAAAAAGCTCTCTCTGAAAATGTGCCCCAAGAGAAAAAAATCTTCCTGCAAAAAGCTAGAAAACTGAGGAACTATTAGAATTGCCAGTCCCCAGATGGGAGCAGAGGACTCCCCAATTTCATGGGCTCCTGCCTGCCACCAAACAGCTGGCTGGCAGGGGAAGCCCTCACCCACAACAACCACAACCCCATGCAATGTCCCTGACATGATGATGTCATGCAGACATGATGTCATCATGCCAAGGACATCACACAGCTATGCTATGGTTTGGGGACAAAACTCTATGGGTTGAGCCCAATTTTACCACAAGAACTAGTTTGCCCAGGAACTACAGTGTTGCCACACAATGTCCCTAGAATGATGACATCATTTCCATGTGACATCACATCAGGGATGTCATGCATGGTGACATCGCTCCACCTTCCCCACTCCCAGAAAGCTCCCTTCGACCTCCCACCAGTGCAAGGTAAGGATCTGGCAACTAGAGGAACAATACAAAATGTCTAAAACAGCAACCAATAGTGGGGTAAAGGACTGATAAGGCAGGGGTTTGCTGTTTTTCCTGCACTTTCAGAAAGAATCCAGTCCAAGTAGTAAAGAAAAAATAATTTGCTGCAGATTATCCATTTGTGATATTCTGGCATACTAACAGAAACCTTGGACACTGGGAAAGTCTCTTAATAGTCTCCCTACAATACTAGTCTCCCAACACTTTTATGCCCTTAAAACTTGCCATAAATATAATAGTAAAATGCCTGTATACATATAGATGTCATTCTCGGGGAAAGTGGGCTTTTTGTGTCTATCAGGGTTGGGTCCAGTTTTTTTGAGTCAGTTTGGTGTAGTGGTTAAGGACTCTTATCTTGAAGAACCGGGTTTTATTCCCCACTCCTCCACTTGCACCTGCTGGAATGACCTTGGGTCAGCCATAGCTCTGACAGAGGTTGTCCTTGAAAGGACAGCTGCACTGAGAGTCCTCTCAGCCCCACCCACCTCACAGGGTGTTTGTTGTGGGGGAGGAAGATAAAGGAGATTGTGAGCCGCTCTGAGTGGAGGGCAGAATATAAATCCAATGTCTTTTTCTTCTTCTTGATGGTGCAATTGGTGGGGCATAAAATATGAAATGTTGAGAACCACTGTTCTCAGGCATGCTTGAGCCCAACTTGGACTGAGGCGGAGGTCAGTGGGGGCCATGTGCCATGGTCCCAAGTCTGAATCAGTCCTCAGTCCTCCCGCCCTCCCTCCCATGGTTGGGAAGCCTGGTGTTTCCAGAATACGTCTGTCACTTGACTCAAAGATTGATCTTGGAAAAATGCAACATGTAGTAAGGTCCCAGGTCACACAGAAATTACAGAAGCATTGCTCACTCTCAGGCTGACCTCTCAAAATTCTTCCATGCTGTGGCACTAACCTTTTGCATTCTTTTGTGAAAGAAACTGGCATCCATGGTGCTTTCCCAGCTGAGGGCTGTCCAAGACTAAAATTAGACTGAGCAGTTCTCCAGTACTCCACACAATGACTTTTGTCAATTGCTTTAGAAAGGTGAAACACAACATAGACCATATTAATACTTCCCAATAAAAAGTTTTTATGGGAAATCTTATGATTAAGGAGTAGACCACATATAAGGATGCTATTAGTTTAACTGTAAAATCAGTCCACTGTACTTATACATTCTACTTTTTCATGTTTTCTCTATATTTTAGCTAAGAATTATCTGTTGTTGGTGTTTCATACGCTAACTGCTGCTTAGGCATTGACCTACATGCTGAGAAGTGAAATTTTAAAAGAACAGAGTAATGACAAGCTGTATCTTTTGGGAGGGAAGTGAAAGATTTAGGCTTCTTCCAAATGAGGATAATTCCCGGTTGTGGACTGCAAAGGCAAAGGCATTCAGAGTGGCAACATAATATCTACATTGGGTGAGTCTCATTCCTCATGCTGGTAATTCCCCACCCCCATGCTGACTGAAGGCCTTTCTTGCTGGTTTTAAAAAAACATCCCACCCAACAATAGCTATAACAGTATGGTTTACAGCAATTTACCAAACTGTTTAAAATTGGTAAAAAAAATCTCACTGGCAGAGGGGGAATAAAAGGCATGAGGGAATGGGAAGGGGAAATGGCACCAGAGGTGGACGTGCAGACATCTGCATCTTCCCATTCACAATGAAGTGCGGTACTGGATCAAAACAAGTTCCAGAAACATTGGGGCAAAGGAAGGGAAACAATAGGTGGTCGTGGAAGGGCAACACACTGAAGATTACATCATGTGGATGCTTGTGCTGGACAGGCAGTGAAAAATACCCCTAGAAAATACAGATGTCATTTGTCACTTACAATGATAAAAAAATAAATATATCATGTCCAAGGCAGAGTTATATAAAGTTGCTTATTCAGTGCAATAATAGATCTATAAAATATTAATGTGTATGTTATTATATGACTGTAACTTTTTTGTTGTTTTGGTGGGTTTGTTTTTTTGCAAAATTTATTTAATATGTAACTATTGATTGCATTCCTGTGTAGCATTGTGATGGCTTTCTATACAACTTGTTCATATTTATGTGTTTGTCTTTACCTTTCCAGTAAAAGAAGAACATTTTTCAATAAAATCCAAGTTTTTAAAGAAAAGAAATACCCCACTGCAGTTTGAGAGCTGGGGTAGAACAAATTATCCATGTAGTGTCGATGCAGCCTTATTTGGGAAGAGGTACTATTGAGTTGGCAGGAAGGGGTGGAGGGTAAAGACATGAAGACTCAGAATGAAAATGAAAAAATTAATTTCCATGGCCTTAAAAAAACAACAACCCTGAATGTTGTGGTTTCTAGTGTCAGACTTATGTCCATGGATTCTCTGCATCCTCCTGGATGCAACTGAAATCCAGGTTTCCTGTCTCATTACCAATGCTGGTATCTCCACACCTACTACTCCTCTGCATATCACAGCTAATTCAGTGAAGCCTGCTATTGTCATTCACCTACTATTGCCATTCAGAATCTGATATCACTTTTCTAAAGTTTATATCTCTGTTACCTCATGTTACATAGGGTTGCCAAACTCCTAGGTGGGGCAGGAGTTCTCCCACTTTGGAGGGCTCCAACCTGCTGGCCCACAGTGGGCCAGTGGGTGGATACCCTCCTGATGTCACCAGCATGATGACATCACTCGCAAATGACGTAATTGCACTGGCAACGTCACGCGTTGGCCATTCTAGGAACTTCTGGGAAAACTCTATGGTTTTCCTGGATGTTCTAGTAACTTGGGAGGAAAACTCTATGGTACCACAGAGTTTTCCTCCGAAGTTGCTAGAATGTGCAGGAAAACCATAGAGTTTTCCCAGAAGCTCCTAGAGCCGCTGGCACTCGACGTCTCCGGTGCGATGACATTACTTGTGAGTGACGTCATTATACCACATGCGCTAAGTGCACATGAAAAAAGTCCCCCACCGGAGACTGTGCGGGACTTGGCAACCCTAGTGTTATACATTATGGCATGCATGGCCTGGCCCAACAAAGGGACATTTATGTCAGATCTGGCCCTCATAACAAATGAGTTTGACACCTCTGAATTAGAGCAAGAATATAAGTCATCAAAGATTTCAGGTTTTCACGGCTGGTAACATCATTAGGGTTTGTAGAGTCTTTTGGGATCAAGTGCCATGTTCTACTGCAACGCCACTGAGGATGTTCTCCGCAGCTGAGAACGAAACGTCTGGAAGGAAAACTTTCTCCAGTAGAACACGGCACTTGATCCCGAAAGACTCTACAAACCCTAAAGAATATAAGTCCTTTACCTTTAAATCGATGTTAATATAATCCATTAACCCTTAGTTCTGAAGTAGCCTTTCCTATTGGTTTAGAGAAGTTCCTACAATGGACTTTGATCGCTAATAGGGTTGCCAATCCCAGGTTGGAGGCCCTCCCCCTGCTTCAGGATTATCAGAAAGTGGGGGGGAGGGGAATGTCTGTTGGGCACTCCATTATGCCCTATGGAGACTGATTCCCACAGGGTATAATAGAGAATTGATCCATGGGCATCTGGGACTCTGTGGGGGCTGTTTCTTGAGGTAGAGGTACCACATTTTCAGCATATCATCCAGCACCTCTCCTCAAAACATCCTCCAAGTTTCAAAAAGATTGGACTAGGGAGTCCAATTCTATGAGCTCCCCCCCCCAAGGTACCTCTATCCTTCATTATTTCCAAATGGAGGGAAGGCATTTAAAAGGTGTGCAGTCCCTTTGAATGTAATGGCCAGAACTCCCTTTGGAGTTCAATCATGCTTGTCACACCCTTGATTCTGGCTCCACCTCAAAGTCTCCTGAAGGATGGCTGGGGGCGCTTTGTTCAGATGCCCATAGAACTGGACCTCTTGGTCCAATTCACTTGAAACATGGGGCTTATTTAGTGCATAGACACCAGCAGTTCAGCTGCAATTTTGGGGCCATTAGCTTAAAGTGCTTTATAAAAACCTGGATCCAAATACTAAATCTGTATTTGGAACCCAGATAGCCAGGAATCCCAAGATTTTCCGGCTCCCTGATATCTGGATCTGAAAAAATACCCATTATTTTTGAGGTGCACATCCCTACTCAGTATGGATAATGAGCTGCATTATCTACTGAGGGACTCACAGAACTGATTTTGCATCACATTTTTTATTACATTACAAAAGCAAAATCCTGGATGGGAAGCTATTTGTTATAGATGGGTATGAACTGACTGTAGTTGCTAATTGATGATGGAAATGCTGTTTACATCTAGTTAGACTCAGACTCCCCTGCCCATTCCTGCCAATTTCAGGGCTAGGCTTTGTACTGAAAATAGCTCTAAATGCTCAAATTAAAAGCTAATGTATTGCACTGAAAAATATCTGCTGCTATATTTTGAGCTGGATGGTATCCATTTTTGGTTCTGCTTCCAAGCATGCCACAGGCAGCAACTAGCTACTAGCTAGCCACACTTTGTGCCCACTCTGTGAAATCAATAAAGCATCCTACGAAAGATGCAGAGACATCTCATGACCATAACTTAAAGATTCCCCTGCCAATCCCACATCTTGCTTTTTAACATCCAGCCTGATGAAGAGATCTGGAAAACCTGAAAGCTTGCACAATGCATTGTGTTATTTCGGTTAGTCTTAATAAAAGATATTTCTTGGATTCTGTTTTTGTATTTCACATTGGAACTATATTTTGTCAACAACTGCTCTAGCATAGATTGGCCAATTCCAGGATTAGCCTAGATCAGGGTTTCCCAAACTCCCTTGGGCCGGTTATTTTTACACCTCTCCTTTGTGGCCCACTAAAATTTGGAGGTGGAGCCAGGAGACTCTGGGGGTGAAGCTGGGAGACAGGAATTATGCCACTTCCTGTGGTGTCACTTCCAGGGCACATTGAACCAAAACTCCACCTCTTCCTGTGATGTCACTTCGAGGGCACTCCCCCAGACTTGTCTCTTCTTCTGAAGAAACTTCGTTTTCAGAAAAATCTCTCTGAAATTCATGCTGAGCCAAAATGGGGGTGGAAAGTGGGCAGTCTGCAACTTTTTCATACATTCCCAGGGTCCTCTCTTTCCACACCCACACCTGCATGCACCTATCTGTTTGTGTGTTCTTCTTCAGCTTGCAAGCACTCCTAATGCCCATGTTCAGTTGCCTGCACCACCTACACACCCCTTCCTCAACAGCACTGGCCAGTGTATGCAGTTGGGAGTGCTGTTGCCATTGCCATCAGGAATGCCAGCTCTGTGTACCATCCACACTGGGCCCTAGCAGCTGCTCTAACTCAAAATATGCTGACACATCCTTCAGCTGCTACTACTGGAACCCTGCCTCAAGCTACAATCAAGGTAGCAGAATTGTACTGCAATTAATGAATTAATTTCAAATTATATGACGTTTATACAAGCTTTTCTGCAGTTATCCCAAAAACTTGATTATACTAGGCTGTTTGGAGTGTTTGTGTGCATACATTACACATGTAACTCTTTGATCTACCAATCAATGCCACACCTTTTTTTGTAAATGAGAAGAATTTCAACTTACAGCTCCCATGTTGGAGTTTCCCCATTAATGACAACAGACTGGAAGAAGATTCTGATGTTCTGGTGGCATTCACAGCTGAAACGAAATCTGATTTCTGAGAGGTGGGAGCAGCCCATAAAGTTGGATCAGATTGACTCTCCTTTGTTTTTGAGCTGTCAAAGGAAAAAAGTTCAACAAGGATTCTTTGAGCTGCTTCTCTTTTCCCTTCCTAAAAAGCCATTGTCTATCCTTTACAAAACTCTTACAAAGCCATATGCTCTGCCACAGCAGAGCAAAGCCTTCTCCAGTTGCCATCTTGCAGATCCAAAATCCATAGAATCAACAACTCCTCATACACATGCATTCTGTTGCGGCTTTGACTTTGTCAAATGGCCTGCCTGATGAGGTTCCGAAATCTCCTTCTCTCCTGGCTTTCTGCAAACTATGCAAAAGGACTGTACTGTTCAAAAAAATGCTGTGGGACAAGCTCTGTGGACTATATTACTGTGTTCTGTCTGTTGCTATAAGCATGTTCCTACGATATAATCTCTGTAACACATGATGTTAAAATGCTTATGCTTTGTTTTAGGTTTGTTTCAGCTGTTTCAAATTTCTGCTTGTTTTCAAATTTCTGCAGTCCAAATCCTATCGCAGTTTTATTGGATGTCCTATCCTTTTGACTGTATTTAACTTACAACGCGTAAGGTGCCTTGAGTCTCCGTGAAAAAGGCAAGCTATAAATAAGTACATAAACAAGTAAACAAATATAACACATTCTACATAGCAACTGTTGGAGCTACTGATGCACTAGATGGGGGAAGAACTGCATGTTTCTGGTGACAAAATATTGTCATTTGCTTGCTGGGCAAATGCCAGACTCCCCACAACACAACTGTTGCTCTGAGGGAAGCTATCTGGATGTCACACACGCATTTCTTCTACTGAAGCATGACAGTTTCATAGACCAGCCTGTTCATTTAGATTTTTTTTTCTTTCCTGGTGTCCTGATAGTAACATTCTGCATGGTTCCCATATATATAAGTTCCCACATCCCACTGTATGCATATCATGGGCATAAGCACTGGATAAGATCAGACTGTTGCCAAGCCCCATGCATTGTGCCACAGGTACCTGCCTCTTCTACTTGCTTCCTGGCGTGGGGGTGGGGGAGAAAAATTATTCTAAAATGGCACCAGATAATGAATACAGGGGCAGTGTTATCTTGAACCACTCTTGCACTTTCTCTCTGATCCTACTTATCTGACCAAAGAGCTCCTGGAATACATCAGTACTAGAGGCTAATGGAAAGTAGCCTCAGGGAAGGGTGAGCATAGTAGAATTATTAGAACTTAAGCAAAATATATTTCAGGAGATAATGGAGCTCTGTCTTGCATATCATAGTGTTCCAAAACAGAAACAAGTTTATGTCACATCCCAAAGCAAGTCATCAATTTTGACTGATTTATGTCTGAATGAATGGTTCGTTCTTTAACCAGCAATATGGTAGGGAAAGGAAAAGGAAAGGGATTGCTTTTCCACTTGTGGGAAAATGGCATCTTTGGATTTTCCACCTAATATGCAAGAATAAGCCAGGCTAACCTGATCTCAAGTGCTAAGCAGCATCAGCCTTGGTTAGCACTTGGATGGGAGACTTTGGAAGGATCAAATCCTTCCAAAGCAGTAATACCAGTCAGTGCAAACATAACTCCAGGAATAAGGTGCAATTTTAGTAATATCAGTTTGTCCTGTACTTGTTACTGGGCCACTGACTCTTACTGTCCTGTTTGACCTGCACACTGAATCAATCCATATACCATTCACTCCTTTCCTTCTCCTCCCTTACTTCCTTAAAGGTAAAGGTAAAGGTAGTTCCCTGTGCAAGCATCAGTCATTTCTGACTCTGGGGTGAAGTTGTATCACAATGTTTTCTCAGCAGACTTTTTTTACAGGGTGGTTTGCCATTGCCTTCCCCAGTCATCTACAGTTTACCCCCAGCAAGCTACAGTTTACCCCCATTTTACTGACCTCAGAAGGATGGAAGGCTGACTCAACCTTGAGCTGGCTACCTGAACCCTGCTTCAGCAAGGATCAAAGTCAGGTCATGCACAGAGTTTGGACTGTAGTATTAGAGCTTACCACTATGCATCCTTAGCTGGACCCAAAGCTGGACTGCTATGGAGTGATGGTGTCATTGACCCCAACCAGCAATAGAGGCTCGGTTTGAGTTGCTCATGGGCTGCATTGCAACAATTTTTTTTAGGATGCCAGTAATTTGAAATCCAAAAACCATAGGATCATATTTTGCTAATGGAGTGTTATATTTTGCAAGTGAATCCAATAATGTGGGGCTTGTCTTCAAGTTTTTGAGACAAAATCTTAACAAGTTCCTGTATTCAGTTCTGATTTAATGTTTAGGTAATATTTGAAAAATATTGTATTCATATCTATTTTCCCAACTTGGAAAAAATGACTATGACAAAGCAAAAAAGAATAGAAGACTCAATACTCTCAGCATCCAAACTGCTCAGTCTTTACCAGATTCTTTACCAGAATCTGCTCTACCAGATTCTTTTTAGTATGTACATCCTCCAGTGTTTTCTAGTGCAGAAACTCCTAAAAGAGGCTGTTGCATTCCTCTCTCTGATGCTGCCCCTCCCCTCAAAAAAAAAGATTGCTTCCAGTCTCCTTCATTCTTGTCCTATTCATTATAAAAGCTTAGGATTTACAGTTACCTTTCCTGTGAACTCTGCGTTGCGATGCTATGCCTAGGTCCATGTATTTCACCTGAGTCTGTACTACTGATTACTTTCTCATATTTATCATCATCAGAAAATAGGCTACTGCCAAACTAAAACAGAGAAAAGTAATAGAACAAAGTTTGAATTCAGTGGCACCTTTAAGACCAACCAAGTTTTATTCAAGGCGTATGTTTTCATGTGCAAGTACACTTCTTCAAATACTGTAATAAAAGGTGATGAA
Organism: Heteronotia binoei; assembly: GCF_032191835.1. Classification (NCBI taxonomy): domain Eukaryota; kingdom Metazoa; phylum Chordata; class Lepidosauria; order Squamata; family Gekkonidae; genus Heteronotia; species Heteronotia binoei. The sequence continues at coordinate 161,734,355 of NC_083243.1, read as the reverse complement.
ACTGCACTGCACGTGAAGGACAACCATCTGTCAAATAAATGCACCCTCCGTAAAGTATACAGTGAAATCTATGGGAAAACAAGGGATCTTCAGAGGCCTTATTATCTTGCCAAACCTCCCTAATTCCTCATTAAAAAAATGGTTTTTGAAGTATGTATATATGCTTAAACTGAGTTCCCTTGCCCATAGCTCAGTCAGTAGTAAAAGACTGTCTTAAGTGTTGGAGTGAGCGACTCAGCAAGCCTGGACACTGAGTGGGGGTGCTACATCTCTCTAAGGGTGCATAGGTGTTATCTCTTTGAATGAGATGCTTCTCTTTGTCTTAACCTGGGAGCTGCCCTCTGACCCCTCCTCTCTGTCCTCTCTCTGTCACCACAGGTCTCCCCAGTAGAGACAATGCCCTCATACTCTCATACACATGATGCTGGACAAGCTGGCCATTTGTGACAGGGAAAGTACTCTTTAGACCTCTCTCTCTCTTCTTTTGACAGCAACCTGAATGTAAATCTGATCTACTTGAACAAATGTTAGTTTACCTTTTTTGCAAAATATTTCTTGGAAGATTTATCTACTACTCTCATTATCACACATAATCGGGCAAACTCATCTTTATTACCACAAATATCCTAATACTAAGCACCAATCAAGGACAAAATAAATGAACAAAGGTGGACAAAAGAAAGGGATATGAAGGACAAGTTTACTCTAAAGAAGAACTGGGAGATCTCCACAGCAGATTGCAACAGGGTTTCCCCCCCCCCCCTTCAAATTTATCTGCATTAGCAAGTCGCTCACACTGCATAAGCATTCACTTTGTGTATTACAATCCCAGTTCAAATCAAGGAAACTCAAAGTACAAATCTGACCAACAGTTCCTATGACAGATCCGGACCTGATCCGAGAACTATATATGGTGTGGTTTGGCCTTAGTAGAGTAGGTGATCCCTGTTGTAAATTCAAATATATACATGGTTTGGAGCACACAGAAGAATCCCTGAAACCATGGCAACTGTTTATTTCCACAAGGGAAGGGCAGTAAAATGTACCTGAAGGTCAGAGAAAACAGCAAAGGAGTTCCAGCTCACAGCTAGCTATTTGGTTTCCATGCCAAGAGGGGAGGATGAGTGAATGTTGTAAAACATGATCTGTAGTAGGGAGTGTGGAGTACATGACATCTAACCTGACTGGGAAAGAGTTTAGGGATATTTCCCACAAAGGCAGGAGACCTAAATCTGGATTGGGGAAGATGCCTGCCAAAGCAAGCAGGAAAGCTTAAATGGTAGAATTGTCCAGATTTCCACAAGGGAAGGGCAGTAAGATGTACCTGAAGGTCAGAGAAAACAGCAAAGGAGTTCCAGCTCACAGCTAGCTGTTTGGGACCCAGCCTCCTCTGCAAAGGGAGCAGGAGGGGGCTGGGATTGTATCAGATTGTGTCTGTTCCACCAAAGGCAACTGTCTTGTATTGTAATTTAGCTACACTTAGGGTGTTTTTACACTGACAGTTTGTGACTATCACCACATTGGAAACTCACCTTTTATATTACCTAACGTTCTCACAACTGTTTTGCATTGTTGCTGCTCGAAGCATCTACATTTGTTTTGGTGAGATGAGTTTTGTGTTTTAAACAATTTTATTGATATCATATGGTAACAATTTCCGTTAATAACTTTTTTTCATCTATCCCATATGCTTCTTTCTAATCACCTTTCCCCCCATTACTTGACCCCCGCCAGTGTTATTTACTCAAAATACTAACATTAAAAGGTACCCTTAATTACTAAGAACTAAAATTAATATTCTTCTTTCTTCTAAACTTTAATCATTATCAGAAATTGTCCAAAGTCCTTTTACTTTCCACTCGTCTTCTACATAACTTCTAAATTTTTTCCACTCCCTTTTAAAATCTTCTAAATCATAGTCTCTTAAAGTTCTTGTTAATTTGTCCATCTCACTCCATGCCATAACTTTTACAATCCAATCCCATTTTTCTGGGTTTTTTTTTTTTTGCTTCCATAACTGCACATATAGTGTCCTAGCAGCTGAAAGCAAGTACCAAATTATAGTTCTATCTTCTTTTGGAAATTTTTCCATTTGTAATCCCAACAGAAAAGTCTCTGCAACTTTCTTGAATTCATATCCCAAGATCCTAGAAATTTTTTGTTGGATCATCTGCCAATACTTTTTCGCTCTTTCACAAGTCCACCACATATGGTAGAAAGAACCTTCATGTTTTTTTGCATTTCCAACATCTGTCTGGCATCTTGTTATTCATCTTTACCAATTTTTAGGAGTCATATACCATCTATACATAATTTTAAAACAGTTCTCTTTAATACTCTGACATGTTGAAAGTTTCATAGAGTTCTTCCATAAATATTCCCATGTATCCATCTGTATTTCTTTATTTACATTTATTGCCCATTTAATCATTTGAGATTTCACTACTTCATCTTCTGTAGACCATTTTAAAAGTAACTTATAAGTTTTTGAAATTAATTTTTCGTTATCTCCAAGGAGAACTTTTTTCAATTCTGTTTGCTCTCATCTTATTCCTTCAATTTTAATATCATTTTCCACCAAACTCTTTATTTGTTGCATTTGAAACCCATCGTATTTGTTATTCAACTCCACAGCAGTTTTCAATTCTATTTTGCCACTTTGTATTTTTAATAGTTGATTGTATGACAGCCATTTTTCCTCATCTGTCTCAGCTGTTATTTTTATCACTTCTGCTGGCACTGTCCATAATGGTTTTCTTTCATCACCATATTTCTTATATTTCATCCAGGTATTCAACAAATTATTTCTTATATAATGGTGAGAGAAAAAACTATCCATCTTTTTCTTTCCATAATACATATAAGCGTGCCAGCCGAATTTATTTCCATGACCTTCCAACGCTAAAAGTTTTTTATTCAACAGCGTCACCCAATCTTTTATCCACACTAAACAAACAGCTTCATGATATAATCTTAAATCTGGTAATTGGAATCCTCCTCTTTCTTTAGCATCTATTAAAACTTTCATTTTAATCCTTGGTTTCTTCCCAGCCCATACAAATTCCGAAATCTTCCTTTGCCATTTGTTAAATTGTTTACTGTCTTTCACAATCGGAATATTTTGAAACAAATACATGATTCTCGGCAAAATATTCATCTTAATTGCAGCTATTCTTCCAACCAATGACAAGTTAAGCTTATTCCATTTTATCATATCTTCATCCATTTTACACCATAGCTTTTCATAGTTATTTTTAAACAGGTCAATATTCTTCATTGTTATTTCCACACCCAAATATTTTACTTTAGAGGTAACTTCACATCCTGTTAGTCTCTGCAACTCCTTTTGTTTATTTACTTGCATATTTTTACATAAAAATTTTGATTTTTCTTTATTAACATAAAATCCCGCCAGTTCTCCATATTCTTGTATTTTAGCTAACAACAAAGGTGTTACTTGTGTAGGATTTTCATTTATAAACATTATATCATCTGCAAATGCTCTATATTTGTAAATAAATCCTTTAACTCTCAACCCTTCTATTTCTTTATCATCTTGTATTTGCATCAATAAAATTTAAAGAGTCATTATAAACAACAATGGTGAAAGCGGACAACCTTGACTTGTACCTTTGCTGATTATCATTTCAGCTGTAAGATCAACATTTATACATAACCTTGCATGTTGTTCAGTATATATTGCCTTTATCATTCTTATAAAGTTTTTCCCCAACTCTATTTTCTCCATTACTGCAAACATAAAGTCCCAGTTCAAATTGTCAAAAGCTTTCTCTGCATGCGCAAAGAATAATGCAACTTCCTTCTCTGGATGTCTTTCATAATATTCTACAATATTTACAACAGTTCTAATATTGTCTCTTATTTGCCTTTTAGGGAGAAATCCCGCTTGGTCTTCCTTTATGAAATTTATCAAATATTGTTTAAGTTGTTCTGCCAAAATTCTTGTATATATCTTATAGTCATTATTTAGTAATGAAATTGGTCTATAGTTCTTTACATTCGTGACATCTCTATCTTTCTTAGGAATCAAAGAAATTACAGCTTCCTTCCATGTATTTGGTATTTTCCCTTTTATTCTTATCATATTCATCAATTTTTGAAGTTTCGGTACTAATTCTTCTTTTAGAATTAAAAAAAAAATTCCGTATATCCATCTGGCCCAGGTACTTTTCCAATTTTCATTTCATTAATCGCTGCTTCAATTTCTATTTTTTCAATTGGACCATTCAAATTTTTTTTTCATATATTCAGTTAAAGGTGCTATTTTAATCTTTTGCAAATACGCTTCCATCCTTTCCTTCTTTACTTTAACACCTTTAAATAATTTAGCATAGTACTTGAAAAATTCTCTCTTTATTCCTTCTTGATCTACCATCTCTCTTCCATCAACCACAATTTTATTAATAATTTTACTTCCTCTCTTTTTCTTCAGTTGCCAGGCCAAATACTTTCCAGGTTTATTTGCTCCCTCAAAGGACTTTTGTTGTAATTTTTTCAATTCCATTCCAATTCCTTATTTAACAAAAGTCTCATTTGTGCTTGTAGTATTATAATATCCCTTATAATTTTCTTTTCCCCCGGCCTTTTTCTCAGTTCCCCTTCTTTTTTCTTTATTTCATTTTGAATGTCCAACATCTGGGGGGGGGGGGGGGTTGCCCTTTTGTCCTTATTGTTTAATGTAATCAATATTCCTCTCATTACGGCTTTATAAGCATCCCACACCATCTGAAATTCTATATCATCTTTATCATTTATTTGGAAGAAAGCTTTAGTTTCATTTTCTAGAGATGTCACTAATTCTTTATTTCGTAGTAAATCTTCATTTAATCTCCATCTCACTTTTTTAGACAATTTTGTAATCCATAATATTGGATTATGATTTGCACCTATCTTCGGTACGATCTCTATTTTCTTAGTTATAAGGCCTATGTCCTTTGTACCCCATAACATGTCAATTCTGGAAAAAGTATTATGTCTTGCTGAAAAAAATATATAATCTCGTACTTCAGGATTAAATTTTCTCCATATATCTTCCAAATTTTCTTGTTTAACCAGTTCAAAGAAGGATTTTGGCAATTTTCCTTCTTTATTGTTATTTTTTCCCCCAGATCTGTCCAATGTATTCTGAATTGTTCCATTAAAGTCTCCCATAATCATGACCTGGTCATATGTCACTTCATCAAGTTGTTTTATAATGTCTTAAAAAAAACATCTTTTGCACCATTTGGCGCATACAGTCCCAATGATAAGATTTTTTTCGCATTTATTATTACTTCCACTGCCACAAATCTTACATCTTTATCTTTAAATATTATTTTTGGGTCCAATTCTTGTTTAATTTAAAAAATCACACCCCTTTTCTTCTGTTCAGCCAATGAAAAAAATTCCAGTCCCAATTGTTTATTCCATAAAAATTTATAATCCTTTTGTTTAATATGAACTCCTTGTAAGCAAATTATATTACAGTTTTGTTTTTTTAATCCAATGAAATATTGCCTTTCTTTTTTGTGGTGAATTTAGTCCATTTACATTCCAAGATAATAATTTATAATCCATCATGGTGCAAATTCTTTATTCTCTTCATAAAATTTATGCAGCTCCTGTGTATTTGTAATTGTAATCCTTCTTCCTTGTAGCTCAAAGCTCAAACCTTCAGGTATTATCCATCTATACCTCATTCCATTGTCACGTAGTTTTTCTGTTAATTTCTTATATGTTCTCCTGTCATTTATCACTTGTCTTGGCAATTCTTTCATTATTCTTACTCTGCTTCCTCCCACTATCAATGTATTTTCAAAATTTTTATTCAAGATTTTCCCCACCATTTCTTTTGTCATATATCTTATAACCACATCTCTTGGTAAGTTATTTTTCTTGGCATATGATGAATTCACTCTATACATATAATCATACATATTTCTAGTCCCTTCAGGATCTTCCTCCAAGAAATCAGCAATTATTGTTATTACATGTTCTTTTAAGTCTGTCCCTTCTTCTTCAGGTACTCCTCTCAGACGTATTTGTCTCCCCATCAATTTACAGTCATGGATTGTTATTTTTTCTTGCATTTTTAATAAGGTGGAATCCTGGAGGTAACTTTCCCTTCTACCTCCTGCACTTTTTTTGACACCACCACTGTTTCATTTCTAAGCTCTTCCATTTCTTTTTTAAAGTCCTCAATATCTTTTTTAAGTTCTTTTTTGCAAGCCTTTATCATCTTTTCCACCCCTTTCATCATCCTAGCTTCCATTGCTTCCAACTGATCTTGCATCTTCTCCAATGAGGCAGCCCTTGCACGGATTACCTTTGACTCTGACATTAAAAAAACAGCGAAAAAGTTGATATCACCAAACTAAAATTTGACTATCAGGTTTGATAGATTAGAACTTGCTCTTTCAAATGAGCCTAATTTCGCCATCCTCCAACCTTCCCAGGCTCAGATATTAATTTTTAAAAAATTTAGCCTCCCAGTAATGGCCGCCGATGTTTTTCTATGGTAATACAATCCTCGAGTAGGTCCACTTCTTCAATAGTTACTTCCTGCTTTGCTTGCCCCAAGTCACATTCTCACTGGTAACAAAGTCTCACAATGTACCTCCTGTGCTGACTGTAGAAATGGCAGATCTCTGACGATGCTGCTTTCACTTCACGACCGCAGGTAGACAAAACAATAAATTCCTTTCCAATTTTTAACACTGTCCTTAATTTAACAAAGTCCAAAATTTACCCCTTCTCCTCTTCTTCCAAGCTTTCAAACTTTCTCTTTCCCACCTTCTAATATTATTTTGTTTGCTTTAAAATAGTCCCGGAATGGTAGATAACAATCAGTACCTTTTTCTAAGGTTATCCAGATCAACACTGGTCTTGTACAGCATCAGATGTTTAGCAGTCTCAAAGATTAGGATCTTGTGAAGCTTATGTCAAATAAATGACTCTGTAAGCTTCTGCAGATGATGAATATGCAACTCTTCTCCGGGGATCCCTCAAAGCCTCAAAAGAGCACCCCCCCCCGGGACTCCCTTTTAGCCAAAGTAAATCACCTCAAAGTTTCCTGTGCATATCTTGGACTAATCTCTCACTGAGAAAAGTAGGCAGAAGGCAAAAATTTGCCCTTTATCCCGAACAGAAGCTCCAGTCTGCCCCCCTTAGAGAGGCGGGTCAGCTCAGCATTCTCCAAATCCCGGAAGGCCATGGTGAGATGAGTTTTGGAGCTGCTGCAGCAACATTTTTCTCCACACTAGTTTTGATCTGGTCTTTTCTCTACAGGCATTTCAAACTTGTATTGTAGAAGTTTTCATGCGTTTTAAAAGACTCCTCCAAAAGCAACCACAAGGTGCAGTAATTTGCATGAGAACTTACAGCACTTGAAATTTTTACATATCATTGCTTGCCTCATCTAGTAATTTAAATTTGTATTGTTTTTGCAGCATTGACACGATTTCCAAGCAATCGTATACATTTAACTAAGCACTGGTATTCTGGCTGCCCTCTGATCAGAGACAACCCACCCACCCCCAATTGAAACGCTTAAATGTAAAAGGAAAATAATTAAAGTGGAACAGTGGCAGGCGATTTGAAGACTCTAAAACTCTGGATCAAACTGAATGTAAAAACACCCTTAATTTTGTTGTAATTTAGCTAGGATTTATGTTTTTCTGTTATTATCCTTAGACTTGTACTTACTAGACATGACAGCTATTTTCCATTTTTGTCCTCTAGCTTGTATGTGTGTCAAGCTGCTTCTGACTTATGGCGACCCTCTGAATTAACATTCTTTCAAATGTCCTGTCATTAACAGCCTTGCAAACTGAAGGCCATGGCTTCTCTGCTGAGGCAATCCATCTCATGTTGGAAATCAGCTTCCTTCCTGTCAGGGTTTTCATTGTCCAGCTTTCACATCAATGCATAGTAAAGGGCAGGGCTTTTTTTGAGCAGGAACATAGTTCCGGCTGGCTTGGCACCAGGGGTGTGTGGCCTAATATGCAAATGAGTTCTTGCTGGCCTTTAAAAAAAAAAACCTCTATGTGAAACAATGGTGACATCAGGGGGTGTGGCCTAATATGCAGATGAGTTCCTGGTGGCCTTTTTCTACAAAAAAGCCCTGGTAAAGGGGAATACAATGGCATGAATTAACTTAATTTTGATTACCAGAAGCACATCCCTACAATTACAAATCATTTCTAGCACTTTCATGGCTGCCCTTCCCAGTCTCAATCTCCTTTTGATTTCTTGGTTGCAGCCTCCTTTTTGGTTGCTGCTGTTTCAAAGGAATAGGAAACTTTAAACGATTTCTTCACTGGCAGCCTTAAAGCCTATAATTCCCCTGTATGTCATTACTTTTTGTTTTCTTGGTGTTTAGCTATAATCCTGCTTTGACACTTTCTGCTTTAACCTTCAGCAGCAGTTGTCTCAAATCTTCACTATTTTCTGCCAGTAATGTGGTGTCATCTGCATATCTCAAATTATTAATGTTCCTCCCACCAATTTTGATTCCACCTTCATCTAAATCTAATCCAGTTTTCCTTATGGTATGTTCTGCATCTAGATTAAAAAGACAGGGAGATAAAACACATTGTTGTCTAACACATTTGCCAATTGGAAACCATTCCAGTTCTCCATATTCTGTCCTAACTGTAGTCTCTTGTCTGAAATACAGGTTTAGCATACAAAAAATCAGATGCTTCAGCATACCCATTTATTTTAATACCAATTTTCATAATCCACATAGTCAAAAAACTTTGCTGTAATCAAATGAAACACAAGCTGATTTTCTTCTGAAATTATATTGCATTCTCTAGTAACCAATGTAAATTTGCAACATGATCTCTAGTATTTCCTCTTTTTCTGGCATTTCTTGTTTCAAATATGGTAACAATCTTTGCTGTAAGATTTTGAATATCACTTTACCCGTGTGAAAAATTAATGCAATAGTCCAATACTCCTTTTGGAATTAGAATGTAAATTGAGCATTTCCACTCTATGAGCTACTGTTTTGTTTTTCATATTGCCACAATCTTGTTATGATTTTGATGGACTCCATTTCTGTTGATTGGAATAGGTCTATTGATATCCCATCTACTCCTGGTGATTTGTTTCTTCCAGTTGCTCTCAGTGCAGCTTTCACTTCACTTTCTAAAAACTGTAGGTTCTTTTTAAAGATTCTTCTTGGAAGGAATCTGTCACCCTTTCATCTCTTTTGTATAGTTCTTCAGTGTACAGTTCCCACATTTTCTTTATTTTGTTCATTTAATGTATTTTTGTGTTGATCTTTCAGCATGCCTAACTGTGCTTTAAATTTCCCTTTAATCTCTTGGATCTTGTGGAAAAGATCTCTTGTACTTCCTTTTTTATTGTTCTCTTCTATTGCTTTACAGTGATTATTATAATAGTTCTCTTTGGTACATTCTGCATAGGCAGCTTACTTCTGATTTTCACTGAAGTTGAGTTGGTTGGGTTTACTTTGAATGCTGTGCCTGCATTCTACATCTTTCTCTCTCTCTCTGATTTCTATTGAGAGTTGCGGTGTATATATTCTACATACCAATGAGAAAAGCCGGGTAGTGTTCTGGGATTGGTTTCTCCTGATTGGTTAGTTTCACACTGGGCGTGCCTTTTGAAATAGGAGAATCTTCCAGCTGAATTTACTGTGGGGTAGCTATTAGTGTCCCCACCCCCACTCTTTATCAGTGGTCAAAGAGTTTGCTGGAGGAAAATAAAAATACTGCCAGGCACTGCTTTAAAAATTTAGTGAGAGTCAATGCTGACCACTTGGCTGGAGAGGAGGCAGAGATCTCCGTGCTTTGCATCCTGAGTTCCCCCCATTGTTATTTAGAAATGAGATAACAAAAGGAGATGTTGAGAAGGACCAGCAAGTTTTTTTTGCTGGCTTTTAAAAATTGTCACTACCTATATCACTATTATATCATAATGCTGTAGTGATATCATTATGCTGATTTTAAAAAAAGGCAAAAACCCCCTCTTGAAGCATGTGTGTGTGGAGAAGCCATTGAGAAAGGAAATGGAGGAGAGAATAGGGAATATCCTTGTGTGGATGCTCCACTACTGCTGCAAATGCTTCTGTATTTGCAAAAGCAATAAATGCACAATCAGCTACCATTTCTGTGAAGAACCAGCCTAATTGTGAGGAGGTAAAGTTATTATACTGTTATGATATGCTTAATGCCAACTTAAATGACAGCTTTCCCCCAGCATGTTAGTATGTGGTGCTGCTGGACAGCAGTGCTTGTGTCATCTGTTATGTAAGTTTGAGGGAGAGGCTTGAAGGCTCAAATTATCCCTCAGACTTCTCCATTTTGTACCAGAATCCTCATCTTCATGAGACTGACCTTATGAAAAGTATCCACAAAGCTGGTGTGCTTGGGGATTCTTCGAAGCCTCAGATCACTCTTGCCTGCCAACAATCTGTTTCCTGACTCTGACCAGAGCTACACAAAGAAGCATAAAAGTTTTACATCATTAGGGTTCACTTATTTGCTATATTTGTATTCAGATTTCCCACCCAAGATGTTCAGAATGGCATATAAGGGATCCCAGGCAGAGAGGCAGAGTTGAAACCACAGCATGTATCTCCTCAAAGCATTTGAGGTTGCCTCTTCTTGCCCTAGAAAGAACCACAGAGCGATGCTCTTTCATCCTCTTCATCAAGTGAGATTGGTTGGGGAAAAGAAAATAAAAGATCTGTGAAGACACATGTACAGTAATCTCTCACTATGACTAATTGCACTTTTTTTTAAAAAAAAGTTTAATTTGGGGTTAACTCTTTTTGAAAGTAGCTTTGGCCTTAGTGGGATCAATGAATGTTTTGACAATACAACTGAAATACAGAAATGTTTTAAGCTGAAGTCCACTAAATCCCCAAACAATTCAATTGTTTATGAGTTCTGAATTTCTGAAAACTTTGAGGAATATAGAGTTACATCCCAACAGCACTAATTATTGCCTCTTGTTTCTTCTGGAATTTTTCTGAAAATCGTTTAGAAAAAACGACATGAAAAAGGGGTTAAAATTATTATTATTATTATTTTAAAAATTTATATTCTACCTTACTGCTCTTACAAGTGCTGCCAAGGAGAATAAAAATATAAAAGAAACAAGATAAATCACATTATAAAACCATTATAACATAAAACCATTATAATAAAAGCATATAAAACATTTATGATTAAAACAAAATTTAAAAGAGTTAAAAAATAGAGTTAAAATACTCACAAAGCCATTGAAATACATACAAAACATTAAAAACATTGGTTAGGAAGGAGGAATCATTCAGGGAATGCCAACCAAAACAAAAAAAGTAGTCAATTGCTGACAGAATACTGTAACAGAAGGGAACAAACAGATCTCCTTGGGGAACAAGTTCCAGCTTTGGTACCATAACCAATAAGGCCCTTTCCTGAGTTGTCATCCATCAAATCTCAGAAGGTGGGAGCACAGAAACAGAGTCTCTGAAGATGACCATAACTCTTGAGTAAGTAGGCCTTCAAGTATGCTGGTCCAAAACCATGTAAGGCTTTAAAGACCAGCACCTTTAATTGTGCCCCAAAACAAACTGGAAGCCAGTATGGGTGGGCCAAGACTGGAGTGAAATGGTCCCTATGACCCACTCCAATCAACAACCTGGCTGCAGAATTCTGTACCAACTAAAGTTTCTGAACACTTTTCAAGAGCAGCCCCATGTACAGTTCATTGCATTAATCTAATCTGGATGTAACCAGGACATGTACCACAGTGGCCAGAACTTTTCTGCCCAGGAGGTTGCAGCTGGCTACCCAGTCTAAGCCAGTAAAAGGCACTCTTGACCACAGCTGCCACCTGCTTATTAGCCAGTATCCACTTCAACACTGCCTCCAGGCACTATTTCAGGGTTTCTAGAGCCTCCCTGGGATCAACTGGAAGTGCAAGATAAAACTGAGTGTTGGTGACAGCCCAGCCCAAATCTCCAGCTGAGTGGTTTTATGTGGATGTTAAAGAGTATTAAGGGACAAGACAGACCTTGTGGGACCTCATAGCCAAATGCCAAGTGGCTGAATAGAATCTTCTGAAACTAACCCTCCAGGTAGGATTGCAACCACTGCAGAATGGTGTCTCACAATCCCAGTCCAGATAGGCTGTCCAGGATACTATGATAGATAGTATTGGAAGCTGCTGAGAGGTCCAGGAAGATCAACAGAGTTACACTTCCTCTGTTAATCTCCTGGACCAAGTCACCAACAAGGATAACCAAGGCTGTTTGAGTCCCATAACCAGGCTTGAAGCCAGACTGAAAGGGATCCAAACAATTTGCCTCATCCAGGAAAGTTTGGAGTTGTCCATTCAGCACCTGTTCAATCACCCTGCTCAAGAATGGTTGATAGTTATTGAGATCTTCTGAGTCAAGCTTCACCACAGCCTGTTTCAAGGCTGGGGTGACCAACCCCCTCTCAAGAAAGTATTAACTACTTCTTGAACCCAGTCAGCCAGCCAGTCAGGTTGGAGGATAAATAAACAGAAGAATCAAGCTCACACGTTTGTGCAGCCAAGCATTCATGCAGCAAAGAACATGCACATCTTGTAATCCATCAAGCTAAATGAAGCTCACTACGCATCTGCTGATCAGGTGCATAAAAGTCTGTTTCTGTACTCCAAGGAAGGTGGTAAAATCTCTAGTTGGGCCTTCATTATGGACTATGCTTGGTTTGGTGGGTCACAAGTGGTACCAGCCTGGTGTGTTTCTAAACTGTTAAAATGTGCGTTCATGTGTATAAAGAGATGCTAAGTGACCCTGAATAGCAGCTACCATGCTCCTTAAATGTTACCAGTGGCCAGAAGATTTAAAAACTCAGCCCTGGATTTTTAGACAACTTGTAAAATGCCCAATGATTCTATTAAAAAGTCAACCATGAGTAGTTTAGAGACATTTGCCATTATTTCTGGATACAAAGACTCCTCAAACTCTACTCCAAGTTTCAATGTCAGGAGGAGAGAAACTTAACTCATCTTTCAGCAACAGAGGAAAAGGCCTTGTCCCCTCCTTCCTCCGCTAGAGGAAGTTTTTACAATAATTTTATGGTGGAAATCTACAAGAAATCCAGTTCCACAATCCTGTGAATAGCATCCACATAGAAGGTTGTAGTTTTTCACTGCTATTCAGTTGGAAGCAGATCTTTGTGAATCTTCATCTTCCTTCAGTAATAATAATATAATATAATATTTTTAATTTATATCCTGCCCTCCCCGCCGAAGCAGTGCTCCATCCCAGTAGGCATTTTTGAGGGAAGAGAAACCTTCACAGAAAAAGTGGTCATGAGGGCCTGCAGTGAAGAAGGGAATAAGGATGTTCACCCCTCCTCTAGAGATGTGAAGGTCCAGGAAAAAAAATATTCAGACAAATCTGCCCCCCCCCATTTTTCCCAAGGTCCTTTTTTCTATTTGTCTGACTGAAACAGGAAATTGGGGGGAGTACTGAGAAAAACCCCTATGAAATATTCTTTTTTTAGAATGAGTGAAATGCTTTTAAAGACAAGGTGGATGTAGACATACAAAGTGTTTAAATTCAAGATGCATTTCTGCACCTAGAATACTTAATTTTCCTGAGGGGAGCATGCACCGCCTTCATTGCTTCTTAACAATTGAATACCTTCTGTTATTCTTTTGACCTGACATGGTTGACCTTTTCACCTCTCCCACAAACCACTGTAACACATTTACCCATAGACTGGGTAAAAAGTAACTTATTGACCTATCTTGCAGGAGGGAGAAGGAGGTAGGGCAGAAACTGCACTGAAGTCTCAGAGGAAAACTGAAAGTTTCTTTGACAACTTAGCTCTCTCTGCTAACCAGAAAGCAAAAATTAGAACAGCACAGGGTGCATCAGCTTGCAGTTTCTCTCAAGTGCTGGATGTACTTCCAGTTTACTTCTACAAAATTAAGGCATTTATAACTTTTAAATTCCATAAGCATGTCAAATATTGCAATTTTATATGCTAGGTAAGTTATAAATTATGTGTTTTATGTTGCTAAAGCAGTAAAATTAGTTCAGGTTTGATTGAAAAGTAAATATTGCACATATTTCAGTTTCTCCCCACATTTCTATTTCATGGTGAGAAGTTCACATCACCTGTCAATTGCTGCAAATCACACTGATATTCAAGAGACAGCTAGAGGGACCATTTTAGAAGTGGCAACTCTATCCTATAGTCTTCCCCTTTCATCCAGTCAACCCCCTTCCCTGGATTTGCTCTGGAATGGGTGGTGGCTGTGGGTAAGGTTCCCAGTCTCCTACAGGGGGCAGGGTTTTCCCCGACTTCAGGGGCCCCACAGAACTGGCTGCCAGGGGAACCCCATCCTTGAAGAGCACTGGTGTGCCACAACATGCCTGGTGCAATTATGTCATCCAGAAGTGCTGTTATCATGCTGAGCAAATGGGGGGGGGGGGGGGTTTCCTCTAGTTTGTGGATAAAACAGAGGAGAGTAGAACCATGTACTTCTCCCTATGCTTTATGGACCAAGGAACAAAACTCAAATAGATTCATATGCAAATAAGGAGGGAGAAGAGGCATCAGTCAATGGAAGGCAGACCAGGGAAGCTGTCCTGGACACCCATGGGTTTCCAATCCAGTTTAGGGGTCTGAGCAGAAGATGGCTTTTTTAAATTACAGCCTTCACTGAATTTTGACAGGTAGGACATGATAGGAACTTCATAGCACAACCTGAATATTTTTATAAACACTCAAAAGGATAGTATTTGTGCTAATTTTTTAAAATTGGAGATATTTCATATTTTTACTTCATTTATTTTTATTTTATTTATCCATTCCCTCCTCTGTTTTATACTCACAATCACCCTATTACATAGGCTGGAGGACTCTTGTAAATTGTCTTTATTGATTTTGATCCTTAGAAATCATATCTGATATAGAATATAATAAATGAAAAATTAATAAAATATCAAAGATGTCAATCTATCCATAACCATTCTTCCTAAGCTACAACTCTTGTTGCAGAGCAAGCAAAGGGGAATCATGAATCAAATATTTTGCTAGCAGTGAGTGCCCCCTAATGATTAGATACTGAAATTAGTCTTTGGTTTTATTTTTAGGTTTTAAAAAATCATGTAATAGCTTTTATTGAGGCCAGTTCAAATGACACAAAACACTCTGAAAGCTTTCAGGTTCTATAGAATACATTTCATTCTGTTAAGAATAAACAAAAATGGAAGATCATTACTGGACTCTGTTTTTTTCAAACTAGATGACCCTCTGTTTCTTGTTTCTTATACCCAGAATCCAAATGCTATAAGCTGAAACTTTCAGCAATCAAACTGTGAGCCTACCAGCACCAAGCCTCAATGGCTGGCATAACAAGGCCTTAAGTTCTGGAATTAGAAAATTTGCCTTTTATTTTCCCCCTGCTTTTTAATTTTTGTACCATATACCTGATGATGGGTTCTATAGAAGTCAAAAGCTTACACAATGTTTTGTGCCATTTGGGTTGGCCTCAATAAAAGCTATTCAATTATTCAGGGCTTTTTTTGGTAGAAAAAGCCCAGCAGGAGCTCATTTGCATATTAGGCCACACCTCTGACATTAAGCCAGCTGGAACTGTGTTCCTGTGCGTTCTTGCTCAAAAAAGGCACTGACATTATTTGATTTTGTTTCTTTTTCTGGATTTTGTGGTGGCCTCCACAGCTGTTTATAATTTTTTTCTTTTTTAGGATTGCCTATCAGTGGGGCACCACCATGTGATGTGCAAAATAAATAAGCAAGTATTATCAATGGTGATTCAAAAGAAGACTGAATAAAAGGAGTGCAGAAACAGACAGTGGGGAGAAGTAGAAATGCTGGACATGTTACTTTAATGGCTATAGGAAATAAGTCCATGAATGGTTTAAAGTAGGGATGGGCACGAAACGTGAACATGGTGGTACCATGTTGTAATTGGGTTGTAACAAAAGGCTGGTTACCCTGTATGAAAGATTACTCCTGAGGAACTCCATGTCAGTATATCCAGTCTACAGACCACAGCTAGATCTGCATGGTCTAAATGACAGCTGGACAAGCTGGCATTGCTCCAGGTTGCATCAGCCAAGGTGATGTAATGGGGTAGTGCTTAGTGACTCAGCACTAAGCGGATTGGGTACTGAATTGTATAAATGTGCTATAGACCTGTTCTGCTTGTGGTGTGTGTATAGTGGATGTGTTGACGGAGCACTTTGTCAGTTTGTATAAATATTGTAAATAAACCTCGTATATAGTTAGCTTAACAGCAACTGTGTACAGTCTTCATTCTGCAAGTCTCGAGAAGACCCCACGCTAAGCACAAACACTCCATTGACAAAATGAGCTTACATCCGAGTGCTCATTGGACTTTTTTTGCCATATTGAAATGTGAAAACGGAGCACTGTCATAATATGAAGGGCCATGCAGGTTTGCCATAAACCAAGCCTTCCTGGGATCTCTCCTTTCCTGTATACATATTTGGTTCCCTCCTGCTGCTTTCAGGCCTGGAGTAGGCAAGGGCATTAACTGACTGGCAACACTCTGGTTCTAGGGCATTACTAGAGAAGGCCCAGTGCACTCTCCCTACCAAGCAAACCTTGTTTTTAGTCAGTGCATTTCCTGATGTATGGTCAAGTCTGAGGCATGAAAAACTAGGGTTGGAAGATCTCCAGCCAACACCTGGAGGTTGACAACCATATGAAGAACCAAGGCAGAATGAACTAGAACTGGTTTATAAAACAAATATTATAGCAAGTTAGGGTTGCCAGGTCCCCTCGGCCATTTGGTGAGGGGATGGGGGGGCATTCTGGGAGATGGTGGGGATGATCTGATATTTGGGATTAACTCTATGGTCTTTTCACCCTCAAACCATAGAATTTGCCCAAATCCAATGATGTTCTCAGTGTGATTATTAATACATAGATAAATGATTAATACATAGATAAAATGATTGTTTTATCTAATCCTTAATACATGGATAAAATTAATGACTAATACATAGATAAAATTAATTTTAAAACAGGTTGATTTTAATGAACCTTTTCCATAGAACTGTACATCATCTTGATATTTTTGAAGTGACATTTAATAAATCTCGTAAATAAAAGAAGCTTTAAAATGCTTGCAATTCTGAATCGATCCAACTCTGAAATCAGTTTAACTCATATCCACCCACTTATTCATTTTACTTGCAGATCCCAGCATGCCCTTCCTTTTTATTCTTATAAAAGTAATGGCTCAAGGGAAACATAATGAAAACCACCCTGTCGCCATTATGCTTAGAATCATAGAGTTGGAAGGGACCTCCAGGGTCATCTAGTCCAACCCCCTGCACGATGCAGGAAACTCACAAATGCCTCCCCCTAAATTCACAGGATCCTCATTGCTTGTCTGCGTCCAGCAACAAACAATATTCAAAGCTAGCAAATTCTGAGGATTGTGTTGCTTCATCAATGTCCCTACTCCCATTGCCCAATTTCAATTAGCTGGTGATGCATGCCATTTCCCAGTTTGATCCATGCTGGTGTTTGTCTTCAAGAGGGCACAGTGTCCTCCAGCTCTAATTCAGAAATATTTTGGCTGGGTAAAAGAAAATGGCAATGGCCTTTTCCACACCACTATACTTTCCTATGGAAGCTCCAGTGTTGCTGTAGCACCAGTGCAGCATAGAGTTTCTTCTAGATGGCAGCTTTCCTTGCATTTTCCTAGCCACTGTCCTAATGACAGCTACCCTCTGCCCACTATGGGAGTGCTTTTTCAAGTTTCCCCCCAGTAATGGACATACTACCATTAGATAGATACACCAATTGCTGGATTTTTAAAAAAACTAAAAAAAAGGCTTCTGATGGTGGGGAATGATGGGACTGGGGCAGACAAAATAGCTGCTGTTTGGATGGGACAAAATCAAGGTGTTCTGACCTATGTGGCAGCCAGCCCATCTTTACTGCTATCTTTTCCAAAACTTTGGAGCAAACCAGGCTTGGGAAAGACTGCAGAAAAGCCAAGGAAAAGCCAAGTGGTGTTCAGAAGCACTATGATGCTGTGAGGAAGCAGGAGCGGGGAGGGAATCCCTGCTTCTCAATAGCACTGTCCCCAAAGCAAATTGTCCTTGTAGAAATGGCTAGTATCTGTTTGGACAGAGGAAACTGGTGTTTTACTTGTCCTGGCTACCATCTGAGTAGGGCTCTGCATATATAATATATCCATGACTCAAGCTTGAACATCAAAGACAGCTGGCGACATGAATATCTTTTGCCTGTTCTGCAGCCCTGTTAATATAGGATCTTTTGTCTTGTTCTCAGCTACAGCATAGGTAGATCCCACAGATATCATGTGCAGCTCTCCCAAAAGTATTACAGGCTCAGACCTGTTCCAGGGTTGTTTCTGTCCTCCCTGCCAATCTTATTTTGTCCTGTCAGGGTCTCAGTGCTTGAGTAAAACACAGAACTGAACTAGATTAGCTTGTGTTTTAAATATACCCCAAAGCAGGTCTTCTTTAACAAAGAGGGCACCTGCCTAAAACAGGAAATCTAGTTCTTTTGATTAAAATCAATGGGACTTTTGCCATTGGCTGACTTCATTAGGCAAAAAAACAAGTTCTATGTATGTTCACTTGTTTTCCAGCCTCCTGCCTAGAGCCATCTCTCTATAAATAAAATGATATCGAGTTATTTATGGGATTTTGTACCTGTCTATATCAGATTTCTAATATTATAATTCTAATCACAGCTGCACCCTTCTGCACCCACTGAGTTCAACAAACCATAAAAAGGTGTAATTTGGGATCAGTTATATTAGTATCCAGTGGGAATAATAGCCCCTTTTCTCAGGTTTATTTTCTCAATACTGGGTAAGGACAATTTGTCCTTAAGCATTTAAAACTAATTGCCATGAGTTCCTTTTAATTCAGGACACATATAAACACTATTTTTTTAAAGAAAAGAGAAACTCATGCAATGCCATCTACACAGCCAGCTTTTCTGAATTCTACAGTAAACTGATCATGTGCTGGAAACCCACTGCAAAAACATGGCTGGGCCATTGAGACTAACCTGCGAGCTTCCTATCTCCCACCCATCTCGCCTTTCATAGTGGCATTCCCTCTGTTGTTTTGGACATAATCGTAGCATTATATCTACATCAACATTTCCCCTCGGTACATTTTACACCCCCATTTCTCTTCATATTTACCACAACTACATTTTAAACTGAAAGAGAGTAAGTGTGGGAGGGAAATTCCTGCATGAGAGGAAAGGAAGGCATGAAGCCATGGTGGCTCCCAACTGTCAAACCATGACTTAATAATTGGGCAGCGCTATGGTTACACTGAACCAGGAGGTGGGAGAAGACAAACAAGTGCAGAATGAAGAAAAGGAGGATAATGACAGGCACGAACTAATAAAACTGCTAAAAGAAAGAACTTCTTGTACAATGAATGAACATATCTAAAGCAATTTACAGATTGTAAAGGGCAAGTATGTTGCCAGTATGCCTAGGCTTTGTATCAAATACATGCCAGTTGTGTGATGCAATGCATTAATGCATAAAATATTTTAAAAGTCTAAAGAGAGACCATCATGTCAGTTCACACTCCAAAGCTGGATTTGGGATGACGAGTTTCAAAGCATGTTCAGATGGTGTCCTAGGATACCAAATCATTTGTACAAGTCAATGTCCTCTTGAATTCTCAGCATTCAGCTGTGCTATGGCCAAACCAAACAAGCTGCCATTTATTATTTGAAAAGTTTGTCTTGATGGACTCCAGTAGCACCACAAGCACTACTGGAAACAGAAAGGGAGATACTGCAATTGCTGCCCTATAGCTGTTGGGCAAGAAAATGTTCAAAGTTTAAAGGCACAGAGATCCTCTCTGTTCTCCAAACTTCCTGTCTGAAACACATAGGCAGTCCACATTGCAACAAGTGCAATCAGTGTTCACCTCACAAATATTATTTGGTCCTAAACAAATTGGCCAAGGCCACAAAATAAGTCTATAAGCAATATTGCAGTTAATTTCTTCAGGCAGTTCTTTGAAGTGGAACTTTAGGGTGCTGGAGTGATAGTATATTTCAGGGGTGGCCAAAAGTAGCTCTCCAGATGTTTTTTGCCTACAACTCCCATCAGTCCCAGCCATTGACCATGCTGGCTGGGGCTGATGGGAGTTGTAGGCAAAAAACATCTGGAGAGCTACCGTTGGCCACCCCTGAATTTAGAAGGTGTCTTTTAACCAAAGTATGGAAAGCACATATTACATGATTAATGATTTTTCCTTCAGGCATGGTCTGTATGGGATTCCTTGGCACTCTGCTTTGTGTGTGCAACTGTAAGTTGCAGGAAGCAGGACCAGGATTTCAAATGCCAGTGCCACTCTCCTTGCAACTTGCAGACGGCACAGCCTTTGCACAACCTGAATCTTCACCTTCCCCACAAGCAGGCAGAGGATATGCACAGACTATGTACTGGTATCAAGAACAGGGTTGTCAACTCTGGGTTGGGAAATACCTGGAGATTTTGGGTTGCAGTCTGGGGAGGGAGGGGAGGGACCTCAGCTATACTATCATAGAGTCTACCCTCCGAAGCAACCATTCCTTGACCCCCCCAGAACTGATCTCTGTCACCCAGAAATCAGTTGTAATTCTGGGAAGTCTCCAGGCCTGACCTAGATTTGGCAGAACATTGAACATGAATGAATGACCTGACCCAACATACTACCTTGATAAGTGTGGGATACTTTTAAAAGCTGTAACAACAGTTATGCGGTCTTTAGTAGGTCTATCTAGCTGACAAAGTCAATATGGGACAACAAGAAGAAGATTTATACCCCGCCTTCTCTCTGAATCAGAGTCTCAGAGCAGCTTGCAATCTCCTTTATCCTTTATGTTGGCATCAAGGCCTACGTGGGCACGGATGCATCTGGTGCTGCGCGAACTGCACTGGCTACCTCTCAAGTACCGGATCTGGTTTAAGGTGTTGGTCCTTACCTTTAAGGCCCTTTACGGCCAGGGGCCTGCATATCTTTGGGACTGCCTCTCCCCATATGAACCCCCCCGGGCTCTGAGATCTGCTGCTCGACATCTTCTCATAGTCCCTGGTCCTAAGGATGCCTGGCTGGCTTCAATGAGGGCCAGGGCCTTTTCGGTCTGGGCCCCTACCTGGTGGAATGAGCTCCTGCTGGCGATCCGGGCCTTGCGGGCCTTGTCAAGGTTTCGCAGGGCCTGTAAGATGGAGCTCTTCCACCAGGCTTTTAATTAATCCAGCGGGCATCCTCTGAAAGTCGTCACTTCCCCCAGCATTTCACCATTATGGTGTTATAATAATAATAATAATACTTTTTATTTATATCCCGCCCTCCCCGCACAAGCAGGCTCAGGGCGGCTCACAACATATAAATGTGATACAATAAAATTATATTATGCTACTAGCCATCAGCCACATGCTGTTTACTGCCTATGTCTGTAAGACTGTTTACTGTGCTGCTCCTGTTTTGTAATTTATTTATTTATTTATTTTATTCGATTTATATCCCGCCCTACCCCACCGAGGCGGCCTCAGGGCGGCTTACAACAGTAAAAGCTAACAGAGATCGGTTTAAATATGATTAAAATTATACAATAAAATACATAAAAACCTAAAAATACATAAAACTCACATCGATATACATTATGCTACATTTTCCTTAAATCAGTCCTTCAATTTCCAATATTCAGTAATCTGATGTTTGAAATTTAATATTTGGCATTCTGATCACAATTAATTATATGCCAACTGGAAGAGGGTTGTTTTACAGGCCCTGCGGAACTGTTCCAGGTTCCGCAGGGCCCTCACCTCCTCCGGGAGCTGATTCCACCAACAGGGAGCTGCAATCGAGAAGGCCCTGTCCCTGGTCGCTTTCAGACGGGCCTCCTTTGGCCCAGGGATTACAAGGAGGTTCTGAGACCCCGACCTCAGCACTCTCTGGGGAACATGTGGGGAGAGACGGTCCCTAAGGTAGGCAGGTCCCAGACCATAAAGGGCTTTAAAGGTCATAACCAGCACCTTGTACCGAACTCGGTATGTTATCGGCAGCCAGTGCAGTTCCCGAAGCCCCGGCTGAATGTGCTCCCATCTAGGGAGCCCTAACAACAGCCGGGCAGCGGCATTCTGCACTAGCTGCAACTTCCGGGTTCGGCACAGGGGCAGCCCCATGTAGAGGGCGTTGCAGTAGTCCAGCCTCGAGGTGACCGTTGCATGGATCACTGTTGCCAGGTCGCCGTCCTCCAGGAAAGGGGCCAGCTGCCTTGCCCGCCTAAGATGAAAGAATGTGGACTTGGCAGTGGCTGCTATCTGGGCCTCCATAGTTAGGGTAGGCTCCAGTAGCACCCCCAGACTCCTAACCCTGTGCGCCGCTGACAGAGGCACACCGTCGAGGGCCGGTAAGGGAATCTCCCTCCCCGGACCACGGCGACCCAGGCAAAGGACCTCTGTCTTCGTCGGATTTAGCTTCAGCCCACTCAGCCTGAACCATCTAGACACGGCCTGCAATGCCAGGTCCAGGTTTTCTGGGACACAGGCAGGCCGGCCGTCCATAAGTAGATAGAGCTGGGTGTCATCAGCGTACTGGTGGCCGCCCAGCCCATATCTCCGGGCAATCTGGGTAAGAGGGCGCATATAGATGTTAAACAACATCGGGGATAGAACTGCTCCCTGAGGAACCCCGCAATCCAACGGGTACCTCTGGGACAATTCACCCCCAATCGCCACTCTTTGTCCCCGACCTTTGAGGAAAGAGGTAAGCCATTGTAGAGCCAACCCCTGAATCCCCACGTCGGCGAGACGGCAAGTCAGCAACTGATGGTCGACCGTATCGAACGCTGCCGACAGGTCTAACAACATCAGTACCGCCGAGCTGCCTCGATCCAGATGCCGCTGGAGATCATCCACCAGGGCGACCAGCACTGCCTCCATCCCATGACCCGGGCGGAAGCCCGACTGATGGGAGTCAAGGACGGAAGCATCCTCCAGGAAACTCTGTAATTGCAGCGCCACTGCCCTCTCAATGAGTTTACCCAAAAAGGGTAAATTCGAGACCGGCCGATAGTGTGCCAATTCGGCCGGATCCAGTGTTGGTTTTTTTAAGAGGGGGCGGACCACTGCCTCCTTAAGAGGTGTTGGAAATTGCCCTTCCATCAGGGATCTATTTATGATATCCCGTATAGGATACCTAAGCTCCCTCTGGCAAGATTTAATAAGCCAGGAGGGGCAAGGGTCCGAATTGCAAGTTGTAGGGCGTGCAGACAAGAGGATCCTGTCAACTTCCTCCAGGCTGAGAGCGCCGAAACCATCCAGAATACAATCTGAAGACAGGCAAGGAGCCTCGGCTTCGGATACTGTCTCCAATATGGCGGGGGTGTCGCGGCTGAGCGACGCGACTTTATCTGCAAAAAATTTCGCAAAAGCCTCACAGCCTATTTCCAATTGACTAGCATTTGGGCTGCCCTGTGGCAGCGTTATAAGAGTCCAAATTGTGTTAAACAATTGTGCCGGGCGCGAAGTTGCAGATGCAATCTTAGCCGCAAAGTATGTTTTCTTTGCGGCTTTGACTGCCATCTCATAGGACTTCATACACTCTCTATAAGATGTTCTAGTCACTTTGTCTCGAGTACACCGCCATTGCCTCTCTAGTCGTCTGAGTCCTCGCTTTAATTGCCGCAACTCCTGGTTATACCAGGGTGCTAGCTTTAGGCGAGGGCGCAGAGGACGTCTAGGTGCAATCTCATCGATGGCCCTGGAGAGCCCATCATTCCAGGACTCCACCAGGTCATCGAGGGAATTGCCAGAGGGCCAGGGATCCCGTAGAGCCATCTGGAACCGTTCGGGGTCCATCTGGCTCCGCGGGCGAGCTAAAATAGGCTCGCCGCCTAAACGGGCTTGGGATGGGATATCCATATGAGCCTTAAGGGCATAGTGGTCCGACCATGGCACTGTCTGAGCAGTAATATCGTCCACTAAAATTCCCGCCGCGAAGATCAGGTCTAACATGTGCCCCGCTTGGTGAGTAGGCGTTGTGACAAACTGGGAGAGTCCTAGCGTCGCCATGGATGACACTAGGTCCATCGCCTGACTAGAGGACATGTCATCGGCATGGACATTGAAGTCACCCAGGATCAAGAGCCTTGGGTACTCCAATGCCCAGCCTGCTACGGCCTCCATCAGGGATGGTAAGGCGTCGGCTGGTGCGTTAGGCGGTCGGTACACCAGCCAAACCGCCAACCCCTCCCCAACGTCCCACGCCAAACCGGCACATTCAATGCCCCCGACCTCCGGAGGCGGGAGAGCCCGAAAGGAGTAAGCCTCTCATATGAGTATAGCCACAGTAATGTCTGTTTTTATGAAATTGTTTTAACCTTGTTGTTTTATTGTTGTGAGCTGCCCGGAGCTTGCTTCAGGATAGAGCGGGGTATAAATCTAAAAATTAAATTAAATTATCTTTTTCCCCCATAACAGACACCCTGTGAGGTGGGTGGGGCTAAGAGAGCTCTCCCACAAGCTGCCCTTTCAAGAACAACTTCTGTGAAGGCTATGGCTGACCCAAGGCCATTCCAGCAGCTGCAAGTGGAGGAGTGGGGAATCAAACCCAGTTCCCCCAGGTAAAGGTCTGCACACTTAACAACTACACCAAACTGGCTCTCTTAGGAAACAGTCCAAGGCTGTACTAAGCCTGTCTGCCTATACTTCTATATGGCTTTCAGTGTGACAAGGAATGAATGAATCACTTACCTTTTGCAGTAGTGGAAGTCTCCAGATACCACAGCAGGAGAGTCCTAAAACATCCTGGGGACATTGGTAGCACCACACCACTCCTGCCATTTCTCCACCTATCCCTCTGTAAGTCCAACAGTGTGGCCCAGAAATCATTCTGACCTACTCAGCATACAGATGTTTAGATTTCACTTCCATGCCTAGTAACATTGTGAATCTGGCAAATTTTCCATAGAAACTTATTCTCCATGTGGGGAGGGCCTTTGGGGGACATTCCAGGGGGTGGTTGGGGATGTCTCACCCCCAAATGACATTCTGGATCACTTTCTGTTACCAGAAGTGGCCCAAAAAACCAGGAAGTGGGATGCAGCTATCTGAGTTGTCCCTTTTGCTTGCAGCCATTTCACAGCCAGATTTGCTCCCCCACCAGTTATAACAGGGGGGAAGGGAGTGAAACTAATTGCTGAAAAGCAGAGCTTTTTTGAGCAGGAATGCACACAGAGCCGGCGTGTCCATTAGGCAATAGCCTCGGGTGCTGGCTCTTGGGGGGCACATTGTTTCTGGACGCTGAGGTGTCTTCCAATCCCTCAGGCCCCTGGCAGCTGTTAGCCCCCTCTCTGCTCAACTTTCCCCACCCCGCAGTTTCCTTGGTCTCAGTCGAGTCCGCCCCCAAAGCGGTTCTTCTCCTGGGGCCTGGGGGTTCTGTCCACACAGGTTTGCGGCTGCCGTCCCCCCAGCCTTGGCACAGGGCCCAGGCTCCACTGGACTTGCCCAACCAGGGGAGGGGCTGGGTCACCAGGGGGCTCTGGGCTGTTGCAGAGTCAGGGGTCTTCACCTGGTGATATTCCTGAACTGGTCTGGGGAGCCCCAGCAGGAGAGAAGGTGGGTGGGGGCCTTCAGAACCCCTCTCCGTGTTTCAGAGTCCCTGGCCAGGACGGGTGGAAATGCCACCCCCCCCCCAGGAAGCAGGCAATGAGGAGGGCGAAGAAGGGGCGAGTGGAGGTGGCGGCTGCCAGAGGCAGAAGCGCAGCAGAGTCCCGAAAGACTCTGCTCCAAATCCCGCATCCAAGGAATTCCCTAGAGGAACTGCAGACTGGGCCACAGAGGAAGGCTGAAGCAGATCCCTGCGTTGGGACCAGTTGATTCTGCCAAGGGGGCTTCCTTCCCACCAGCGCCCAGAAGCAATGGCACTTTCAGCCCAAGACTGAAAGTGTCGTGTTGTTCCTTTGGCTTTGAGGGATTGGAGGATTCCCCCCCCCCCCCATGCCTCAGAGCTGAAAAAGCTGCACTTCCCTCCCCCACATCCTCTGAGGGCGCAGGGGAAGGGAAAGGCTGAGTTTGGCTTTGAGGGATCAGAGGAGTCCCCCGCCCCATGCCTCAGAGCCGAAGGAGTGGTGCTGAGTGCACAGTGCAGTGACATCATGGTGATTTCATTATGGTGCATGTGCAAAGCATGCACACAAGTTTTTACTAGGGGGACACAGGTTGGGCTTCTGCCTTGGGCAGCAAAACTGCATGCGCTGGGCCCGAACGCACAGGAACACAGTTCTGGCTGACTTGGCATCAGGAGGTGTGACCTAATATGCAAATAAGTCAATGCTGGACTTTTTCTACAAAAAAGCCCTGTGCAAAACAATGGTAATGTCAGGGGGTGTGGACTAACTCATTTGCATGAGTTCCTGCTGGGCTTTTTCTATGAAAAAAGCCCTGCTGAAAAGGTTTGTAGCTGTTTTAGGCTATTAGCTAAAACCTGCTGCAAGCCTTCTCAGTGATCAGGGTCACCCGAAGAAAAGGGATCATTCAAATGGCTGCCATTTCAGGGCCAGTTTCATCCCCCCTCACCCTTCTAATTGGGGGGGGGAGGGAGTGAAACTGATAGTTGAAAAGGCTTGCAGCTAGGGTTGCCAATCCCCAGGCTTGGAGGCCCTCCCCCCGCTTCAGGGTCGTCAGAAAGCGGGGGGAGGGGAGGGAAATGTCTGCTGGGAACTCTGTTATTCCCTATGGAGATTTTTTCCCATAGAAAATCATGGAGAATTGATCCACGGGTATCTGGGGCTCTGGTGGGGGCTGTTTTTTGGGTTAGAGGCACCAAATTTTCAGTATAGCTTCTAGTGCCTCTCCCCAAAATACCCCCCAAGTTTCAAAAAGATTGGACCAGAGGGTCCAATTCTATGAGCCCCAAAAGAAGGTGCCCCTATCCTTCATTATTTCCTATGGAAGGAAGGAATTGAAAAGGTGTGCCGTCCCTTTAAATGTGATGGCCAGAACTCCCTTTGGAGTTTAATTATGCTTGTCACAGCCTTGATCTTGGCTCCACCCCTAATGTCTCCTGGCTCCACCCCCAAAGTCTCCTGGCTCCACCCCCAAAGTCCCCAGATATTTCTTGAATTGGACTTGGCAACCCTACTTGCAGCCAGTTTAGAGAGAGCCCGCTGTTAGCCTAAACTTGGCACAAGCCTTCTCATTGACCAGGGTTGCTGAAGGCTTGCAGCCATTTCACAGCCAGATCTGTTCCCCTCCCCCCAGCTTCTAATCTAAACTTCTGGTTTTACTGGAAGTGGCCCAAAAATGTAATTTTGCGGTGGAATTTCCCCCCCACCAGACAGTAGGGAGACTGAGAAGAGAAGCACTGAGTCCTTCCTATTCTCCTGCTTGCTCTGAGGCCTACTGGCATAGCCTCTTAAAGAAGCAGTACAAAGCATCTGCGGGACTTTAAAGACTGATTTATTGTTGCATAAGCTTTAATGGGCTCACTTTTTCAGAGGCATGAAGCAAATCCTCACTCCATGGACACAGAAAGGGGGAAATTCTGAATACGTATAGAGGAAGAAATTATGAATATATGCATCAACAGTCTAAGGATTCACTTCATGCATCCTATGAATGATTTTTGTTGTTGTTATTCAGTCACACAGTCAAGTCTGACTCTTTGCAACCCCATGGACAAAGTCATGCTAGTCCCTCCTGTCTTCCACCATCCTCCGAAGTCTGCTCAAATTCGTTTTAGTTACATCAGTAACAGTCTGGGTGGCTTGGTTGGGGGCCTCTCTTCAAGGTTGGGGGAGCATATGACCAGCCTTAAGGCTTCACGGTCGTGGGCTGGGAGTATGCGCTCCCATCCCCACTATGCACTGACATGTGGGCTGTGACGGGTAGGGTATGGAAACTTCTGGACCTGGCCCTGAGCTGGGATGGGTTTGTCCTGTTAGGAAGCTTGCTTTGCAAGCTCAATGCAACCCGTGTTTTATGAGGTATGTAATGGTGCAGATCAGCTTTTGTGTAAATAAAGTCCCAGTTTAACCCATAACATGTGTAGTGTTTCATTTGAGGGCTGGGTGAGCAAAATCAGTGGGAGCCATTGAGCTTCTGCTGCCATTGCCCTCCCCTACTTCCTCAAAGGGAAGCATTAAGGGTGGGATGAGCCTATTCAGGCTCAGCACGGGAGTCTTAACCAATCAGGGGGAGGCTGGCTGGCCAAGTAAGGCAGCCGCTGCCATTCCCTGATCAGTCTCTGTCACATGTCAGCATTGCCCAGCCAGGCATGGTCAGCAAGAGTGAATTACCAACTGGAAGACTGGAAAGTGGCTCTGGTCATGCTCTCTAAAGTCTGTTGCAAAAGGAAGACGATCAGTTCTCCCAAGTACCATGTTCCTGTTTGACAGAAGATAGCAAGCTGGCTTAGTAAACAGAGGCTGCCTTTTCATGCTCAGTGGCCTGTGTACGTGCTTCAGGGTTAATCAGTGTGATCAAAAATAACTTGTAGAAAATATGGCTTGAGTAGGCCATGTAGAGTTTGGCACTTGATGAAAGCAGTCAACTGATATATACTGAGACACATTTAGAAATTTTGCAGTAACAAAATGTGATCATTGTAGCCATGTGACAGGTTTGGCATGAATCCTTTCTTAATATCCCAGTTTTATTAAGCAGAATAGGACACTAGGCTAATGGTGCTACAATTCTCTGGAGTGTACATGATGATGGGAAATGTCATATTTTCAAATGCTCTCCAATGGGGGGGAAATTCCTGCTAAGTTATAGACATTCTATCACAAAAAGGGAAAGAGAAAACTGGCTTTTCTATATGCAGGGAGATTTTAAACAAGCCCTGGTTCACCAGCAGGTGACTTGAGGGAAAGCAGCTAATGCAAGTGTTCTATTTGCATAAACAGTGTACTGTAAGAACCACAATATCTGAGCTCATTCACACATTACAAAGTCCCCTGTGCTTGGAATTCCGCACTTCCCAAGCACATGCAGATTTGATATGGAAAAGGACCATGGCATTTATGGACAAATGGGGCTTCAGACTTCCCCATCACACTGTTTTCCTGATCTGCCACTGCCTTGGGGAGCTGCTATTTGCCCCATTAGGAAAGTTCAAATGTAGTCACCATTAAGATTCAACACAGCAAATACCAGCTGCTGAGAGCTGTTTTAAGCTGATTAAAATGGGCCCATGTGCACCTGGGAAGCATGGAATTCTCAACGTATGTGTGATCCAAAATCCTCATGGTGGCCATGTGAATTGTCCCACAGTCACATGTTGTCACAATTTAACTCAATCCTGCCCTAGAAGAAGAAGAAGATATTGGATTTATATCCCGCCCTCCACTCCGAAGAGTCTCAGAGCGGCTCACAATCTCCTTTACCTTCCTCCCCCACAACAGACACCCTGTGAGGTGCGTGGGGCTGGAGAGGGCTCTCACAGCAGCTGCCCTTTCAAGGACAACCTCTGCCAGGGCTATGGCTGACCCAAGGCCATGCTAGCAGGTGCAAGTGGAGGAGTGGGGAATCAAACCCGGTTCTCCCAGATAAGAGTCCGCACACTTAACCACTACATCAAACTGGCTCTCCCAGGATTTCACTTCCCTTGAAAGATTAGATTCACTAGCCTGGAAGGGCTCCCGGGCCCTGTTTTGTTCCTGGATTCTGAGGCGTTGGTAATATCCTTTGATTGGGCTTTGACTGATTCACTGTTTGATAGAAGATCTTGCCTTTGAGACTTCTACATTAGTCCTTTGTAATACACTGTTACAGTTATTCAAGATGATTTGTTTGCCTCCAAAGCAGGGTGTCACTGCACTGTGTATGACATGATGACATCACTTTTGCGCAACTTCATACTGTCCAGGGCATTGTGCGCTGATGTTGCTGTTTGGAGGTAGGGCTTCCCCTGCTGGCCAGCTGGCAGGTGGTAAGCAGAAGCCTCGAAGACGGGATTGCCCACCTGGAACAGGGGCCTGGGAATCCTACCACCAACAGATACATTACACGGTAATGATGGATTTTGTTGAAGTCTGCACTGAAGCATAAAGTTGGTTGAATAGTTATTCCATCTCCCAAAACTCTGAGAATGGTAGTTAGGGATATGGGTAGAGATCTCTAAAAGATAATTCCCTCAGAAATCACACAAGTGACATTTCTTACAAACCTATAAACTAGACTGATTCCACAAGGAAGTTGAGAAAGCCAACCCCTGCCCTGTGGAAACAATAGCAAAACAGGGCAATGCCCTGCTATGGGTGCCAACCTCAAGGTGGAGTCTAGAGATCTCCCACTCTTACAACTGAAACCAGACTACAGACCCTGGAAAAAATGGTTACTTTGGAGGGTGGATTCTATGGCCCTCTCCTCCCCTGATGCCACCCTCTGCAGGCTCCATCCTCCCACCCATAGCCTGGTAAGCCCCCCACCCTTTCTTCTTTTACACCTGAACCACAGTTAATGGGAAACCACAGAACAGCTGCAAATAGGAAAAGGCTGTTAAAAAGCTGAATGGTGGAAGAAATGCAGAGCTGAAGTTCCTAATTTTGAAGTTAGAGCTCAGTTCTATGACCCTCCCACCCTCCTGCTCCTAGGGATGCCAGCCTCCAGGTGGGACCTGAGGAGCCCCTGGAAATACAGCTCATCTCCAGACTATAGAGATCAGTTCCCTGGGAAAATGGATGCTTTGGAGGGTGGATCTGTCATTGCATCCCACTGAGGTCCCTGTCCTCCCCAGGCTCCATTCCCAGATCTTCAGGAGTTTCCCAACCTAGATCTGGCAACCCTTCCCCCCCCATCCTCTGCTGTCAATCTTACCTGCTCCTCCAATTAGCTGCAGCTGTCCACAGTGCATATTCTGCTTACAGCCATCCCATATTTACCCCTTTGAGTCAGAGCAAAGGAAGTTTTTATTTGCTATGGCTCAAAGGAGAAAGACCCAGGAGGCTCAGAAGTCATGTTTGGAAGAAGCACAATGCCACACGAAAGCTCCCCAAAAATGTAGGGGCAAGCTACATTCCACATGGTGGAAAATCCCAATATGGAAGCAGTCCTGGTATAAAATGGAGATATTCAACTTTAAAATGGAGATATCATAATGGAGAGCCAGTTTGGTGGAGTAGTTAAGTGTGCGGGCTCTAATCTGGGAGAACCAGGTTTGATTCCCCACTCCTCCGCATGCACTTGTTGACGTGACCTTGGGTCAGTCACAGCTCTTGAAAGAGCTTCAAGAGCAGTTCTTGAAAGAGCTCTCTCAACCCCATCTACCTCATGGGGTGTCTGTTGTGGGAGGGGAAGGGGAAGGAGAATGTAAGCTGCTCTGAGACTTCAAGTGAAGGGCAGGGTATAAATCCAATCTCTTCTCTTTGTCTTCTTCAAAGTTCACAGGATTTCTATTTCAGTCCTAG
The DNA here is from genome assembly GCF_032191835.1 of Heteronotia binoei. Taxonomy (NCBI): domain Eukaryota; kingdom Metazoa; phylum Chordata; class Lepidosauria; order Squamata; family Gekkonidae; genus Heteronotia; species Heteronotia binoei. The sequence goes on along the minus strand of NC_083243.1, from coordinate 161,702,925 downwards.
TGCTCAGAGATGACATCTTTGGAAATTCATGTTACTTTATTTCTGGAACTAGCATTCTTCAAATGAGAGCCAGGATTCCCTTGCTTCCACACGAATAAATGACAAACTAGTGGGTCCATCTGCAGCTCATGCAATTTAATCTAATTTGAGGACTGAATAATATAGAGCATTCATTTCTGGTTTAAAATATCTTCTAATATTCCACCATTCCCTTAGCATACCACCCTTCTGTCTCTGTTCTTATTGCCTCCTTTTCTGCACAGAATACATACATTTATATTGCATTAAATGAGCAAAGGATGAATAGTGTACTGGGGCTGCAGTCAGACAACAGACTTAGTGAGATCTGGCCCCACCTCTAATTAATCCAGGGGTGGGGTTTTTGGTAATGGACAGTTTTGACTAGATATCCCACTGTAACCCACTTCAGCATGCCTTCACTCTGTGGTTGATGCAGCTGTCAATGACAGGCAGTCATTTTGGCAGGTGCAGGTTCAGGAGTGTATAGAAAGGATATGTGCAAGCTAGAGTCACCTAACTCACAGGGGATCTCTTCCTAACTCTCCTGCCCTCCAACTGTGGTGAGAATTGGGCATTTCTCCAGAAAGCACTTTCTTGGGGCTACTTTCTTTGGGTGGGGGCAGTAACTCAGACCCTGTAAATCCAATCCTCACCAAACTTGACAGGCAGGTAGAGGAAAATCAGAAATTTTCAGTAAGTTTAATATCTCTAGCATGCATGGGGGCCATTCTACTGGGTCACAAACCTCACAAACCAAGCAAATTTGTTTGGCCCCTGAAAGTTTTTAAATTTTTTATTTCAATTTGCTATCTGTACCCCGCCCTATCTTGCAAGGTGGACTCAGGGTGGTTTACAACATTAAAACATTGCAATAACAATAAATAAAGCATATCCAATTAAACACAACAAATTTAAAATATCTCATAAACATAATACATAAAATAGAGAGTCATAACTCCAACAATAGTCCAGCCAAAGGCCATAGTTCAGCAGTTGGTACGACTTCAGCTAGTTAACACTACTTAGCACAGCTTCAGGTCATTGACACTACTTAAGGTTGTAACACAGACCCTTGACCCAACTCAAGCACTTGGATAGTAAAGTGCGGGGGGAAGGTTTCAGAGGATGCCCAGTAGATTAAAAGTCTGGTGTAAGAGCTCCGTTTTACAGGCCCTGCGAAACTTAGGTAAGTCCCGCAGGGCCCAGATCTCCAATGGGAGCTCATTCCACCATGTAGGGGCCCGGATTGAAAAGACCCTGGCCCTCATTAAGGCCAACCGGATGTCCTTAGGACCAGGGATCACAAGAAGATGTTGTGTAGATGATCTCAAAGTCTGGGGCGGGGCTCAAATGAGAAGAGGCAATCCCAAAGATATGCAGCCCCCAGGCCATATAGGGCCTTAAAGGTAAGGACCAGCACCGTGAAACAGATCCGGTACTTGATGGGGAGCCAATGCACTTCGTGCAGCACCGGCTGCATTCGCACCCGTATAGGCCTCAATGCTAATAACTGGGCTGCTGCGTTCTGCAGCTGCTGGAGTTTCCAGAGCAGAGTCAAGGGCAGCCCCACATAGAAAGAGTTACAATATTCTAATCTGGAGGTGACCATTGCATGAATCACTGTGACTAAATCACAGGGTGCCAGATAAGGGGCCAGCTGTCAGGCAGTCCTTGCAGTGGTGGCAACCTGAGCCTCCATAGATAAGGTGGCATCCAGGACTACCCCCAAACTCTTCACCTCTATTGATGCCATTAATGGAGTACCACTTCCTGTCCCCCCCCCCACCCGATCCAGACACAGGATTTCCGTTTTAGATGGTTCATGATAGTTTGTGGTTTGTGAACCAGGGATGCCATGGAATGAACTTCATTTTTCTGGTTTGTGCCCATCCCTAGTTTAGAAGGTTCAGGAGTGTATAGAAAGGATCTGTGCAAGCTAGAGACACCAAACTCACAGGGGATCTATTTGGTCCTCAACTATTACTTCTGGTGAAATAAGTTCTAGCCATTTTCCAAAAAACTACTGCTCAGAAAACATACAGGGACAACAGAAACAGGTGTGTACACCACAGGCAACTCTAACTTTATATACCACCTTCTGGTCCCTTTAAAACTGTCCTTGTCCATGTCAACAACTAGTTCACAAAGCAAGAGAAAAGATAATGCATTTGAAGGAATGCATTTTAGCCCTACCTCAAAGCTCTCACATGCTAATCGTGCTCCTTCATCCAGTGACATGCTGGACTCATTGTCGCTTTCATTCTCTGATTTTGGTGATATGTCTTTCATTTCATCCTGCAGATGCAGGACACATAATTGTGATCTCATGAGCTTCTCTTGCATCATTTGCATCTCCTTTTGACAAAAAAAAAAAAAAGGTTAGAGGAATAATAGAAACTTTGTTTAAAAGTCAAGCAAGGCCCAAATTCTCTGTTGACAGAAAGATCAAGATTAAGCTAACAGAAGACAGATCCCTAGTCCTAAAAATCTACCTCTCCACATAATGCTTCATTTTATTCTGTGACATAATAAATATTCTTATTTCAGGAAGCCATACATGTTGTCAAATAGATTTCAAATTAGTTACCTCTAATTGCAAAACACAAGAGGCTAGTATACAATTGACCAGAGACATACAATTAACAACCCTAGTCTAATGCGTCTCTACTCAGAAATAGGTTTCACAAAGTTTAGCTTACACAATTTTGAACAGAAAAGCAGAGCTGGTGTGGTTTATAACCTCATCTAAAGAAATTAAAAGAATAAAAGATTTTTTTAAAAAATTCACTCAGAATTAATTGATACAGAATGTTTACTACCTACTGGTTTATCACAAATAAATACTTTGAACATCTCCCTTTTAGACGTCAATATTCACAAAAGAGCAACTCCCAAGTGGTGTCACTGGCTGTCCAACTGCCACACAGCCATCCTTTCTAAATGTTCAAGGACTGACTGATGATTTGTTCTAAAACTTTTCCAGGTATAGACATCAAGCTGCCTATAAAAACATATAGAACATAAGAACATAAGAGAAGCCATGTTGGATCAGGCCAACGGCCCATCAAGTCCAACACTCTGTGTCACACAGTGGCAAAAAATGTTATATACACACATACACTGTGGCTAATAGCCACTGATGGACCTGTGCTCCATATTTTTATCTAAACCCCTCTTGAAGGTGGCTATACTTGTGGCCGCCACCACCTCCTGTGGCAGTGAATTCCACATGTTAATCACCCTTTGGGTGAAGAAGTACTTCCTTTTATCCGTCTTAACCTGTCTGCTCAGCAATTTCATCGAATGCCCACGAGTTCTTGTATTGTGAGAAAGGGAGAAAAGTACTTCTTTCTCTACTTTCTCCATTCCATGCATTATCTTGTAAACCTCTATCATGTCACCCCGCAGTCGACGTTTCTCCAAGCTAAAGAGTCCCAAGCGTTTCAACCTTTCTTCATAGGGAAAGTGCTCCAGCCCTTTAATCATTCTAGTTGCCCTTCTCTGCACCTTCTCTAAAGCTATAATATCCTTTTTGAGGTGCGGCGACCAGAACTGCACACAGTACTCCAAATGAGACCGCACCATCGATTTATACAGGGGCATTATGATACTGGCTGATTTGTTTTCAATTCCCTTCCTAATAATTCCCAGCATGGCATTGGCCTTTTTTATTGCAGACGCACACTGTCTTGACACTTTCAGTGAGTTATCTATCATGACCCCAAGATCTCTCTCTTGATCAGTCTCTGCCAGTTCACACCCCATCAACTTGTATTTGTAGCTGGGATTCTTAGCCCCAATGTGCATTACTTTGCACTTGGCCACATTGAACCGCATCTGCCACGTTGACGCCCACTCACCCAGCCTCAACAGATCCCTTTGGAGTTCCTCACAATCCTCTCTGGTTCTCACCACCCTGAACAATTTAGTGTCATCCGCAAACTTGGCCACTTCACTGCTCACTCCCAACTCTAAATCATTTATGAACAAGTTAAAGAGCATGGGACCCAGTACCGAGCCCTGCGGCACCCCACTGCTTACCGTCCTCCACTGCGAAGACTGCCCATTTATACTCACTCTCTGCTTCCTATTACTCAGCCAGTTTTTGATCCACAAGAGGACCTGTCCTTTTACTCCATGATATGTAGAAAACCTACATATAGAAAATCAGCCTGTTTAGGAGAAAGCTAGGCTAAGCAGTCTGATGGGTAACACTTGTCCCTAGCAAAGGCAGGGATTTTGTAAGCAACATTTGATGGTGTGTGATTTGCAACAGTGTGATGTTAAAGTACTGGCCTAGAACTAAGGTGCTCTGGGTTGGACCACTTGGACCAGCCTTTATCCCTCAACTTGAGCCACCTCTCAGGGTTGGTGTGGGAATTAAATGGGGCAAGAGAATTATGTATGCTTGTGCCTTGACCTTCTTGGAGGAAAGGTGAGAAAAACTGATAGACAATGTAAGCTCCAATCATCAATCAAAAACAACCAGCAGTCAAAAATGATCTCATTAAAAGTTAGGCATACATCTCTGATCGCATTATTGTCTAGTGACCAATATGGTTCAGATTATGCCATAATAATCTACAAAACAGGTAGCAGAAGTCTGACAAGCCTTCTGAGGAACTTAGCAATAGACAGTAATGCTAATAGAATGAACAAACAACAAGATTTGAGCGCCATTTCATAAATGAGGTTAAGAACACCTTTTCATTTGGTATGTGCCACTTGTGAACAGGGACAATTCAGGCTACTGAACCACCTCAAAAATAAAACACCCCCCACTGCCGTTACAGGCTCAAGCAGGGGACAGAAAGAACACCTCTATTGCCGCTCTTCAAATGGAGGATCCTAAGAAGACAACAGATATGAGGTAAGCTGCATAAGCACATCATCCGCAGCCCACCTTGGACAGATTCTATGTGAAGAGCAGCAGCATAAACCATGTGCCTTCTCTCTTGTGATACCTAGACAGGTACAATCTAAGCGGGCATGTAGAGAAAATGCCACTGCAGTCCACCTTGGAACCCTTGTGGCAGTGGCACTTGCCCAGAAGGTGCCACCTTCTATCCACCAAATTGATGCTTAGGTTACTGTCCTGCTTGCCAGGTAGAAATGGAGAGAGAAATGTTTTAATATAAAACTACCTAAAACATAGATGGGCAGGTGATGAGAACCACTTTAAGCAGCTCTTGTGAAAACTGCCTAGCTTTTAGGATGTGTCCACTAGAGCTGTCAAGACCCAAGATAACATTATACCATTTGCCTGAAATTGATCTTGCTGCTAAAAACAATTACAGTTGCACCAGGATTGGTATTAGAAAGGGCAACAAAGGAAGTGGACAACATATAGAGGTAAATATTAAAATCACCGTAGGGCAGGACAGTTTTGAAGAAAATATTTAAAAGATTCAACAGGAACTTAGGGCTTTTGAGAAACAAACAAAAGAGATTAAGTTTAGAAAATAAGAGAGGGATTGTAAAGATTATTCTCAGGTAAAAGTATACTGGTGGTATATATTGGAAAGACCCAAGAGTAAACGTGTGACTTGGGCTGATAGATGCAGAAACTTCGGATGGAGAAGAGATGGCTAGTACTTCTGGTGGTGAGGCTTCCCCACCCCCAACATTTTTTACCTGATAGGAAGACCAAACAGCAGGCTAAAAGTTCTTTTGGGGGGGCTTATCAGAATTGCAAGGGGAAGAAGAAAGTTTAATAGTGAATCTCTCACCTCAGCCTTTAACATCTAGTGGAATATGAGTGTTAAATTTGGGATTAGGATATGTTCCCACTCCAAAGTATAACTCTACATTGACTGAAGAGGAGGAATATTTACAAGAGACTGCCAATAATCTAAAATATTCTGCAATTTGGGTATTCTGCATTTAAAGTATTTGTGGATTTATGGACTAAGTATCACTTTGTATCAATAACTCTGTATAGTAATTTTCATTGTGGAAATATTGGTGCCTGGTAGATTGTTAAAATAGCAATATAGGAATATATTCATAGTGCTGCGCAGTTTTCTTTTGTTGCCTGCAAATGTTTATGCTTTTTAAACTGTCAAAGTTTAATGGCAACCCAGCATTATCTTCATCTGTTTACCTTCATGTGGTTCTCTTGGGCAGCTTTCAGCTCAGAGTTCAGTTTCTCTATTTCTTTCTGAAGAATATCTTCAGTTTGGCTTCTATACAGACCCACACAAACAAACAAACAGTTAAAACATTGCTTTAATTTCTTAACAGTGTATGGGAAACATCAACCCGATATGAAAGGAACAGACATACCAATTGGCTTACTGTCCAAACCAATAATTTCTATGTTCTGTGGTCTATACTTCATAATGGAGATAACTTTCCTTGAAGTCCTAGCTATAACTCCCCATAGAAACCAAATTTTCATTACATTTCCGGGCATCATATAATTTTTTTTTAAAACGAAACAAAACTAAATACAAGGGATTGCAATATGTTGTCGAAGGCTGGTCTTATTCTGTGGCAAGCTCTTTAAACTGGTGGCCCTATGAAGGCAGGGTAAAAACCATGTAAATAAATATAATTAACTTAAAAGTTGTAGCATTCTAAAAGCTTCCCATTAGTCTTTGTTCAGGCTGCCTGCCCTTTGTTAGTTCCATGTGGCTGAGGCAGACATCAAGATGTGATTTCTTCCTTCAGAAGAAATCAGCCAAAATGGATCTCGTTCCAGGGGATTGTGCCCTGGGAATTGATCTCCTCTGTCTGCCCACTACGTGCATCATTTATTCTCTTCCTTTCCTTCCTAGGAAGAGCAACTACATGGCATTTGGCACTCCTAAGTCTGTGTCCCCCTCCAATGTGTCACATTCCTGCCAAGGCGTGAGATGGCCTTCTGGTTGTTCCTTGTTGGCTAGAAGTATTTGTGTAACCTAGCCTTAAGTACTGGGTGTGCTTGGGTGTGCCATCAATGGGATAAGGGTGCTTGAGAACAATTACCTTCTCTCCTGCTTCCTGGCCTTCTGCCAACAAAGAAATTTCTCTAAATGAATGTGGGGGGGGAGGGAGGGTTGTAGCCCCCAAACAGAACACATTTGTCCACACACTCCCACAAAACCTAATCTAAGGGTGTCGAACTCATTTGTTATGAGGGCCGGATATGACATAAATGAGACCTTGTTGGACCACGTCATGTGTGTCATAAAATGTAATGCTAGGTAGCAAAGATATAAACTTTATAAAGAACTCAAACAAACACAAAGTTTTTAAAAAGCTTAAAATAAAATATGCTTAAAACATTAGCACTTGTTGGTCTTAATGACACTTTCTTTGTATCTCTCCTATGCAATCCAAGGAACTGGGCAAAGCAAGCTCTGGCTCTTTTCTTCCTTCCCCAGGGGACCAGGAGGAGGAGGAGACTCAGCCAATAGAAGGAAGAGAGGCTTGGCTCAGTAGCTCTGCTGTGTAATTGAGAGAGTCTGGCAAAGCAAGCTATCCTTCCTCCCATTCCTCCCCAAGGGAGGAGCCTCAGCCCATAGAGAAAATAGAAGCTTTGCTCTGTAGCTCCTGTGTGATTGAGCAAGCATGGGAAAGCAAGCTGTGATGCAGGAAGAAGTAAGAGAGAGGGAGCAGGAAGCAGATGACAGCCAGTTGCTCAGGGGCCTGATTCGGCCCCCGGGCTGCATGTTTGACACCTCTGACTTAAATTCATCTCCCCTTCTTTATAATGCAAATAGATTTTTTCCAGCTAGACCAAATTCTTATATTGTCCTAGTGATATAGTTGCCATTTGGGTGGCTCTCTGCACAATTAGAAGTTGTGTGGAACAGCACAGATTAGGTTAGAATGAGGAAGTTTACTTTAAATAGAAGCTCTTCTCAGATCATATGTGCATGGCTTCATATAAGCAGCTAAGCACAGACAGCAATACCGTACCACTGGGATACAGCATGAACAGGCCTCTTAGAATCTAAAAGCAATAAACTAAAGCTATTGCTGTTAAACTTCAGAAGGTTAGGCCAAGTAACTTCACAATCTTTGCACTAAGATGACAATAAGAAGACCTCGCAGGCTCAAATTATGTAGACTGATAGCACACTGCTCCAATCACATACAAAGGGAAATACAATTTTAGAACAAGAGGAGGAAGGTTATGAGGTGATCTGAGCCCTCTTCTCCCATACACTCCCCCCCCCCGTTAACCTTTACCTTTCTCTGTCTATGCCTGCAATGGCATCCCCTTGCTCTTTTTAAAAAGTGACACTTGTCCTCCTTCAAGAACTTCCTCAATAATAATTTCTTCTTCTAGACTCTTCTTGGGCCACCCTTGGCTGCTAACACAGGACTGGGTTAGGGGCAGGGAGACACAAACACAAAAATTGTTCTGTTTACAGCTTGCTCACTTCTCCCCATCTGCTGCTCTGCTAGGTGTGTACATTCTGTGTTTAAATATCTTGGTTTTATGGGGAAAGTTTTGAAAGTTCTAAGAGAGGAGGTGAATGGAGAGTGCAAAGGCCTTGTGACCAATTTTGACACAGGCACAGCAGCATGCACACCACAGTAAGCAGGCACAGGCTGTTCTTTGGTCAACTACTGTTGTGCCATTAATGAGATTAACATCACATACAGTCAATTGGGTCGTTTATCATTATGAATAGGGATGGGCATGGACCGGACCACAGACCTAATTTTTCCATAGACTGGGGCCTAGGTCATGTCTGTGAGACCAGTCCATGCCATCCCTCTGACATGGACCTCCCACAACCCTCCCAATAGGTTTTAAGGTCCATGTTGGCAGGACTTGCAAAAGGCTTTGTAAGTCATGCAGCGTCATGGACCAAACAGATCATGACCCCGTCTGTTAAATGTGCAGGTTTGTGGTTTAGGGGTCTGGAAACCCCATGGACCACCATATTTCTGGACTGCATCCATCCCTAGTTATGACTGTTAGGCACTAAAACTAAATAGATTGTAATGCATGTGTTAATGGTTGTCTATCACCTATAAAGCCTATAAGTTGTCTATTACCTATAAGACAATCAGCCATGCTCTCCCCAGTTTATAACCAACAATCACATCAAGTTAGCTAAAGGCGAAGTCTAAGCTCTGAGAACACTGACAACCTTACTCCGATTTCTCTCAGCACTGGTTGTGTCTTGTCTCCCTCCTCTAGACATTGCCTTTGCAGTGGTGGGTACGTTCACACACACACTTTGTGACTGGAATTTTACTGAGTAAGAATGGCAAAGTCCACTTGCAAATGGTTGCCATGTGAAAGCACCTAGTACTGATGTCATGCCTTGTGTGATAGCAGCATGTACTTTAGATGAGAACATTCTCCAAGGCAGGGTAAAGTCTTGCTTGATTGCCATTTCCAAGTTGTGCAATTTAAACTCCAGCTTTAAATTTAGAAAACAAGGCAGAACGAAAGAAAACCAGCAGGAATAATTATGTAGCCACGTCAGAAACCCATAAGACAAAAGGGTTTTTCAGGGCAAGAGAGCTGTTACACATTCTGAGTAATAGCATGTCACTTAAAGACTTCCCCTTGAGGCTCGCCTGACACCTATGTTGCTTTCTTTTAGGCACCAGGACAAGAGGTTTCTGTTCACCCAGGCTTCTAATTAACAGGCTAACTTTTAACACCATTTTCATTTGGAAACTGTCATTTTAAGCTGTCAGTGGTCTGTTTTTGTGGTCTATGTTTTTATGCTGGGCTGGGTTTTTAATTATGGGTTCTAATATCTTTTAACGTTTTGTTTGTTTTTGGAGAGGTGGCATTAAAATATTCTAAAGAAGTAAATTCTTTGTGTGGAAATAAGACATCTTTTCTTGCTGTAGCCCTTGGGTTGCAAACAGACCACATTTTCTCAGCATTCATATAATATGCCACTGGGAAGTGTAATCCTTCCTCTAGCTCAGGGGTGTCAAACATGCAGCCCGAAAGCCAAATCAGGCCCCTGGAGGGCTCCTATCAGGCACCTGAGGAACTGGCTGTCATCTGCTTCCTTCTCTCTCGCTCTTGTTTCCTTCTGCATAACAGCTTGCTTTGCAAGGCTTACTCAATCACACAGCAGCTACAGAACAAAATTTTTATTTTCTCCATTGGCTGAGGTTCCTTCCTCCTTAGGGAGGAAGGGGGAGGAGGCAGAGCTTGCTTTGTCAGGCTCTCTCAATCACACAGCAGAGCTACTGAGTCAAGCCTCTCTTCCTTATATTGGCTGAGGCTCCTTCCCATCTGGGTCCCCTGAGGAAGGAAGGAAAGAGCTTCCTTTGCCCAGTTCCCTGGTTCCCATGGGAGAAATACAAAAAAAAGCACCTTTAAGACCGAGTACTAATGTTTTAAGCATGTTTTAAGGGTGGGGTTTTTTTAAATCTTTAATTGCATTTGTCTGTATCCTTTATAAAGTCTATATCTCTGCTACCTAAACTTAAATAGGTACACACATGGCCCGGCCTGACATGGCCCGGCCAGACTCTCATTTGTGCCAGATCCATCCCTCATAACAAATGAGTTTGACTCCCCTGCTCTAGTTAGTGTATCTGTTGCTGAAATAGCTACAGGGAATTTGAATGTGCAAGACTCATAGATTACAAAGGGTTTGCCTCCTGCCTTTTTATCCACACAACTACCATAGTGAATGATCCAAACAAAATGGGGAGCATCATGTCCAACCTGCATGTTCCTCCAGTCAGAATCCAGCACTCTAGCCACAACACCACACTGGCTCTCTGGTGATGATAAGTGACACAACTTCACCCTGCATATGCATTTTAGGGTTTTTATGTCTTTAGTGGTAGTTTGCTCTTTTCATACTCATTTTTTAAAAAATGCATTGACTTTAAATGATGCATGACTGCACATAAGTGCATAGACTACCACACAGGGATGCCAGCCTCCAGGTAGGACCCAGGGATCCCCTGGAATTACAGCTCATCTCCACATCTACAGAGATCAGTTCCCCTGGAGAAAATGGATGTAGTGAGGGTGGAGTCAATGGCATTGCACCGAGGTCCCTGACCTCCCCAGGCTCCATCCCAAGTCCCCAGGAGTTTCCCATCCTGGAGCTCACAACCCTACACTTCATCCCCCGCTGGTGGCTGCGGGAAACTGGCAAACCTAACAGGCAATCAGAAAAGGTTAATCCTGATTCAGCCCTGTCCCCAAACTGATTTTCGACTCTAGAATTGTAGAATCATAAACTCATAAGAGCTGGTTTCTATGATTCCATGATTCAAGTGTAGAATGTCAGTTTGGGGATAGAAAGATCCTGCTTGCATCAGACCATCTTCCTTGAATCAACCAAGAACATTTTATTTCAAGAAGAAACAGTCACAAACAGCACAGGCACTTCACTCATTATATACACTCTGGCCATGACTAACTACGCCGCCAACCCCCCCCCCCCCCAGCAGGCAACAGTTACTCCTATGGGCTCGCTTCAGAATCCTTCATTTGCAGCTGTTCTAAGTTGTTACATGCCTAGCATCCTGATTGGCCAGTTCTTCCAGGCTTCAGGATCCTGGTATGCAAGGAGTGCCTATCTCAGGCTCAGGCAACAGAACCCAGTAAAATGCACGTGACAAAGCAAATACATAACAATTTCCACCTCCACCTAAGAGCTTTTTGAGTTTTTTTAAAATGGCAACCAACATACACTAATGTTATAGCATAAAAATCAGGGCTTTTTTTGAGCAGAATGCACAGGAACGCAGTTTGGGCTGACTTGGCACCAGGGGTGTGGCCTAACATGCAAATGAGTTCCTGCTGGGCCTTGATTAAAATGATTCATCTATTTGTTCCTCTGAATCCCAGGCTTCAGCTTTTAAAGCCTCTAGAGCAGGGGTGTCAAATGTCTGGCCCACGGGACAAAATTGGCCCACCAGGATTTTAATCTGGCCCATGAGGCTCTTTTCTCCCCTCCTCCTGTCCTCACCCTTTGAAACTCGGAGGGTGAAGTTCCCATCTCCTTCTACTTTGTCTTTGCAGGCTAAAGCAGGAAGAAATTGTGGGCTTGCAAAACTGCAAAGAAAATGCAGAATGGATTTTGGATTAATGGAAAATCCATTCCATGTTTTCCTTGCAACTTTGTCTGCGCAGTAATGTGTTTTAATGGAGTGGAGCTCAGTTTCGCTTTTTAGCAATTATATGGCCAGTTAGAAGCTGTTCCTTGCTAGAGTTGTGGAACATGCAAATAAAGGGCTGATGCTTTGAGTCAGCATGTGTCTGCTGAATGGAGTTTAGCACTGGTGCCTAGTGAGTACTCTAACCTGGGAACCCACAGTCAAAGTGGGATATTATACTGTATAATATTTACAGTATATTATATTATACTGAAAAGCCATTGCCAATTTGAGTAGATCTGGGGGCAGTGGGAGGAGCTTGCAATATCCAGCCATTTCATGTTTTCCTAAGCCCAGAGCATTTTATATTTTTGGTCTATATTTTTAGTTTCTGCTGTGATTCTTGTGCTTTTTTTATGTTTTATTTTTAAAGTTGCACTGCCAAATCCCACTATTCCCCCATCTTTCCATTTTAAAATCAGAGTTGCACTTACCTGTAACTGTTGTTCCTTTTTAAGAACTTTTAAAGCTAGTTAATCAATCTCCACAGTAGGCCTGCCCTAAGGCAGTCCCAATGTGTGTCTGCACAGAAGATGGAGGATGAACAAAGCACTGCAAGAGTTTTAAGCATGTTTGTATTTAAAGTAAACAATAATATCTTTAATTGTGTTTCTCTATACTCTTTATACAGTTTATATCTCCACTACCTGGCATTACATTTTATTATACGCATGGCCTGGCCCCACAAAGTCCTATTTATATCAGATTCGGCCTTCATAACAGATGAGTTCAACACCCCTGCTCTAGAGGGGGGTTTGGGGCAGGTAATAGGATTGCACTGTACAAAAGGCTTTACAGACTTGGGTAAATGATTGAGACTGAGATCTATACTGCTGTGCATAGCTTATTGTAAGTGGGCTCCTATGTTGTAATGTCTGTACCACTTAATGTGCCATGTTATTAGTTATGCTATGCTTCAGTTCTTTCTGGTGGTTGCAGGCTTCTAAAATTCTAATGCCCTGATTACTGAATTATTTATTTTGTTGATTGTAATGACTCACCATGCGTAATCTGCCTTAAGTCTCTGTGAGAAAGGTAGACTATAAATAAATACAAAATAAGTGCTAAAAATAAAATCATTTGTTTAAAAGATGAATCCTCCAGTTTTGGAAGTTATTAACTAACCAGGAAGTAATCTGAATTTTGCAGGACAGACAAACATAAACTAAAACATAATGACTACCATTTCCCATTCTGGAGATTTCCACATCCCTGTTAACCAGTTTTCAATAGATTCATAATAAGCAGAGTACAGGCATTGCCATTACTATCTCTAGCTTTCCATTTGCGTCCTACAAAAATTGTGTATGTTGTACTATAATTTAGCTTGATAATGTGCTGTTAATCTTCCATTAGGTAGACCAATCTGCCAATAATGTTTGAACCTCACTTTTGTGATTTCCATTGATTCATTTACATAACACCCTTCACCAGGCCCGTAGCTAACCAGGGGCCCATGGGGCCTGGCCCCCTGACAGTTTTGGGGGCCCCTCACCCAAGGCTGCTGCCTCCCTCCTGCGTGATTTAAGGTTATAGGTTTATTAAATTTATACCCCACCCTCCCCATCGAGGCCGACTCAGGGCAATAGTCATAATAACAATAAGAGACTAACACGTTAGTGCATCATCAAAATAAAATCAATTAAATTTAAAACAATTTAAAACAGTTGGCGCTAATAACATTCTGGTGTTATTCAGGTTCGATGACATCAGTATTTCCTGGATTCCTCCCGCTGTTATAAGTCTCAAAGTCAGCTGAAAGCAAGCCGGAAGAGTGTGGTCTTACAGGCCTTGTGGAACTCTGCGAAGTCCCACTAGGTTCTAACCTCTTCCAGCAGCTGGTTCCACCAGTAGGGGGCTGCTACTAAGAAGGCGCAATCCCTGATTTAAATCACATGGGAGGGGCATCCAGGAGCAGCTGCTGCCCCTCCCATGCCATTTATACAGCCCAGAAATCATCTGATCAGTGGGGTCTAAATTATGCAGGAGGGATGGCAGGAACAGTCACTAGCCTCCTGCATGATTTAAAGGGCCCCCTCCCCCTGCAGCCCCTAACTACGGGGCTGCCCTTCACCCATCACTGAATAATTTCTACACTTACTGCCTATTCTACTGTCAGCTGTTACTGATGGCCAATGACCCTGTTTGTTATCTGATTTTGCACAATCCAGATTTTCATGACACTCAATTTTCAAGGAGAGTGTGTGGTTCAGTGGTACATCTGCTTCACATGTAGAAAGTTCTAGGTTCAATCCCTGGCAACTCCCCTAAAATTAATCAGGTAGAACTTGGTAAGAAAAACCTCTACCTGAGACCCTGGAAAGCTGCTGCCAGTCAAAGCAGACAATATTGATCTTTATTGACCAATAGTCCAAATAAGTACAAGGCAGTTTTATGTGCATGTATACATGGGAGTACAGATTTACACCTGGATATACTGGAGATGTGACTACTACATACTGAAGTTTTGATCAAATGCCCATTCTGTCTATTACTCACTTCTTCAATGGTCCTTTTTGTCGTGTTCTCACAAGCTCTTGCAAAATGCAGGCAAGCCGGTCAGGTGGATGCCCCCGGGCAGCATTTTTCAGACCTTTGATTTCCAAATCCTTCTGATGAAGCAGCAAGAGAAGCACATGTGGCCTGTCTATTGGCTGGGAGTTGTGCCGCAGAGAATTAAGGTCTCTATAGAGGGAACAAATAAATTAATTTCATTTTTATTTCAGCTTTCTTCCAAATAATTTGGGATGAATGATGTACACAGTTCCTAAATATTTGAGAGGCTGCAAACAATTTTTTTTTCAGAGAACTAACAGCAATTTGAAAGAGATATAGTGGTTCATGCTTTATATTTTCATTTCATTTTTACCTTTGGTTAACAGATTTTACTGGGGGGTAGGGTTGCCAAGTCCAATTCAAGAAATATCTGGGGACTTTGGGGGTGGAGCCAGGAGACTTTGGGGGTGGAGCCAGGAGACATTGGGGTGGAGCCAAAAGCAAGGGTGTGACAAGCATAATTGAATTGCAAGGGAGTTCTGGCCATCACATTTAAAGGGACTGCACATCTTTTTAAATGCCTTCCTTCCATAGGAAATAATGAAGGATAGGGGCACCTTCTTTTGGGGTTTATAGAATTGGACCCCCTGGTCCAATCCTTTTGAAACTTGGGAGGTATTTTGGGGAGAGGCACTAGATGCTATACTGAAAATTTGGTGCCTCTATCTCAAAAAACAGCCCCCCCCAGAGCCCCTGATACCCGCGGATCAATTCCCCATCATTCCCTATGGGAATCGTTCATGGAGGTGCATGATGGTTGTGGGGGCGGGGCTTCCCCCGCCGGCCAGCTGGCTGGGGGAGGGGGGAAGCCTGTAAAACCGGGGGATCCCCCTCTGGGACCTGGGGATTGGGAAGCCTACTGGGGGGGGGGGTATATTATTTCAAAAACTAACAAACCTGTTTTACCAGTGATGGGTTAAAAAATATAAGGCCAAGACTGATGGTGCAAGCAAAGTTAACATATATTTCAGCTGAAAATTCCCTACTGGATAATAACAGTTCAAGGTGCAGGTTCAAATCTCAGGCTCATCTATGAAGATCTCTGCAGACTGGATTCCCTGGAACTTTTCCTTCTCCCTCCCACATTATCCTCCAACAATGCAGTGCTTAATGAGTTTGCACTAGTTTACTGAGGATTACATTCTACAGAATTTTTCTGTTCATTGGTGGCATTTTCTTCCAGTGCAAGGAGCCTGGAAACAAACTCCTACTACTAAGTAGCAATACTGGCCAGTCTTACAGTGTAGTAGCAATATTGGCATGGTCTAATTGTTCTGGCTCATTTACATGAATACTCTTGCAGCTACATTTTGAACCAAAAGATGTTCCTGAACTGTCTTTAGAAGCAGCCCCATGTACAATGTGTTACAGTAGTCTAATATAGATGTTACCAAGGTGTGCATGATAATGGGTAGGCCAGGTTTCTCCAGGAAAAGTCAAAGCTGATAAAAGTAATTCTGGGCAACTTTTGATCCCTGCCTATCCCAGCGGGAAGAAGAGTCCAAAAGAACCTCCAAATTGTGAAACTACTTTTAGAGGGGGAGAAAATATCTTTCCCCAGGAGGTAATTTAAAAATTCTGAGAAAGAAGTGTTCACTAGAAACTGCAATAATTGTTCTTTCCAGGTGGATCTACTACACTGTAATAGATAACTGAAATTCATGGATAACTGAAATTGTCTGTTTCAGACTTGCCAGTAAGGTATGGTGGGAGTAAAATACACATATACCTTTTAAGCATTCCAACTTTTCTTTGTTTACACATCTGTTTTCTATGCCATTATCTAAGGTTCAGTTGAAATATTACAACTTCCATGTAGGCTGCTGTACCACACCAGGGCCTTAATGTCCAAGACTAATTATCACATAGGTTTTGTTCTCAATTAGAGGAGAACTCTGCATCTGGGCTATACCATTTCTAAATGCAAGTGGGGTCTCATATGACAGGATGCTTCCCCCTTTAAAAAATCCCTGCATGTAAAAAACTAGAAGCCAGGTAAAGGACCATTCTCCCCAATTTCTACTCTTCTGTGCCGGATTTTTATTTATTTATTTATTTGCAGAGAAGCATTCACTCTTGTGAGCTATCACTTTGCAGACCAAAAGTAGGCTTACTAATTCGGTAAGAACAAGGCCATCACTCCCATGAATCACATGACAACTTTCCATGCCAATTTCTAAGCCCTCTGTGCAAAAAAACACAATAATACATCTGACATGCAGGCCTTTTCCATCTTGGCCTGTTGTTTATCTGGTAGACAGTGCAGTGCAGTAGATATGGGATTCATATCTAAGATTCAGTTGAAACTATATGCTTTGGGAAATTTTTATCTAATAATAATCCCACCTTTCTTCCAAGGAGTAGATGATACAATGGATTTTGTCCCATTTTGTCTTGAGACAGGTTATGCTGACATATGTGATTTGTCTGTTTACTTTATAGCTGAACTGGGACTTAAAACCTGGTGCCCCTCACCTCCCAATACAAGGTCAATAGCTGATTTCACTACCGGCCCCACCTCCATTTCTTCATCCTCAAAATGCAGATAGTAGTGGTCTGCTTCTCAGGACTGCCATAAATATGGATATATCACTAGCCACCTCAGTTTGGAAAGAAAGGGTATTTTGTAGCTTCCAATCTCTTATCCTCCCTCCTTCTCATAGAAGTCTTTAAGGCATCATAGAATAGTATTCAGTTTCCATCTCATGATTAAGGATGAGCCCAAACTGGCTCACAAATAGTGGTATGCATTCAGTTCTACCCAAGCTGAAAATCTACCCGAAAAATACCTTACTGGTATTTTTTGTGCGTGTAGATTTCAGTATCCCAAATGTATCGTTTCTTTGGGAAAACAATCATAATTTTAAAAATCCCAAATCTTCAGGACTGTCTCTCCCGGTATGTTCCTCAAAGAGCTTTATGCTCTGTGGATCAACAGCTTCTTGCAATTGCTGGCCCTAGGGTTGCCAGGTCTTACCTGGCTGCCGGTGGCGGAATTTCCTCATGCGTGCAAATTACACATGGCATGATGATGTCACCCCAAAGAGACATTATCATGCCAGGCACATCACAGGGGGGATGCTCTAGCACTTGGGGGGAAACTCTATTGCTATCATAGAGTTTTTTCCAAATGCTAGAGTGCCCCCCACAACATGCCTGGTGTGATAATGTCACTTTCAAGTGATGTCATTGTGCCAGGCATGTCACAATGCTCCGGTGCTCTTCGTGGTAGGGCTAGAGACCAGCAGTCACTAACACTCTTTGGAGAGGACTCTCATAGCAGTGTAGAACCATGCATTTCTAGATAGTAAAGCTTTAGAGATATAGACAGAACTAATCTATCCATCTTGGATGGACATGGCTCCAGAGGGGGACCATGCATCCATTGTGCTGAAAAAGAGAGTGTGCTTCTTTGTTGTGTGTAAGAGACGAGTGTAAGAGGGCAGAATGGAAGGAAGGAAGTTGTTTCCATGTAAGCTAGCAGCCTATATCAAAGGGACAGTGACAGGAGAGTAAAAAGGCACTGACTTGTTTGCAACCCCCCATACAGAGGCTGAGGCTTGAGACGGTGTCTAGGCCTTCACTTCCAACAAGTTGTGCTGATAGTCATAACTTGAATCCAAGTCGACAGATTTGACACACAAATAGGGTTGAAAGATCCCACCAGGGGCAGGGGAGCCTCCACTTTTGTGGGGTGCTTTCCTGATGCCAGCAACCTGGTTGGTCGTGGGAGATGCTGCCCACAACTGGTCTGAAAGGCGCAGTGGCCCAGAATTGACATCATCACATCACCGATGTTGTGCGGTGACGCTCTAGTTTTTGGGTAAAATTCTAAGGTAAAATTGGCTACAGGCCATAGAGTTTTGTCCCAAAACTAGAGCATTAGCATGATGTTGGTGATGTGATGACATCACTTTGCACTTACAGCAGAAGATCCCAGAGAAGACCAAGGATCCCCTGCTGGCTGCCAGGTAGGATCTGGCAACCCTACACACAAATTTTAGCATCAGGTATTTAGAAAAGTCATGATCCTCATGAATAAATATTGTACGCCTGGGGAGGTAGCATAAAAATGTCCTACATAATTTATGTAGAACATTTTATGCCCCCTCTTAGCTTTATAGAAGCTAATAGTGTTAGGTCCAGGCCTAGGGTTACCAAGTCTCCAGCTTCCCGGAGTGGGGAACTTTTGTGGTGCTTTGCGCGTGTGCAAAGCGATGACATCACCCACACTTGACGTCATCAAAATAGTGGGGGCCATGTGGGGGCCGCTCTAGGCTTCTCCAGGAAAACTCTATGGTTTTCCCGAACGCTCTAGCCAAATGGCTAGAGCGTCCGGGAAAACCATAGCGTTTTCCCTGAAATGCCTAGAATTGGCCTGCACGGTTGCCATCATTTTGATGACATCACTTTGGGTTGATGTCATCGCACCAGTGATGTAGGAGGAGGTTTCCCCCGCCAGTCCAATGTGGGCCAGCGGGTTGGAAACCTCCTGGGCGGGGCATTCCCCGTCCAGACTGGGGGCTTGGCAGCCCTATCCAGGCCCAAAAGACCTTTCTTAGGATCCTTGGCACACGGCATGTTTCTCTAATTGTTGCAATACAGTTATGGGAAAAACTCTACCAGGTGATTTTTTTTCTTTTAATATAATTCTTAAATATGTAGGAGTTCTTTCATGTTCTGGGCCTGCAAACCCTCCCTGGTAGATACTGGAAGAACTGACATAGTTTGATAATTTCCATGGCAATATTATTTATTTGTTGCTGCGAAAGCATCAGAAGAGTGCTAGAGAAAGTTTTAACATATCTGTCTAGGTGAACTTGATAGTGCTATCCTGGCATCAGGGCGTAACACACTGAATTGTATTTGAGATTAATTTGTTCCATAACATTTTATCTGCGGTTCTCTCTCCACTTTAAATTTATGATAATCCTGTGAGGTAGATCAGGCTGAGAGAGAGTGATTGGTTCAAGGTTATCCTTTGCGGGGTTTTTTTTTTGGCAGAGTGGAGATTTTAATCCATCTTTCCATAGCCCCAGTTTGACTCTTTAACCACTATGCAACACCAGCTCTCAAACATGGCTACATTCCCTCTCAAAGAAGGTTTTTATTCCTTGAAGAGATCTGAGGAAGCTAGAAGCTCTACAGCTGCAGCGTCTACTATCACAAGGATACAAGAACTGCCCCTTCTCAATATCATCTTGCTCCAGAGCTGTCCAGACACTTCTAATGAAGATAACTGCATACAGAATAGTGAGAAGTAGGTTTATCTGACCTGACATTGCTGCAGAGCATTTTGATGTGACAATAATACATGAAAATGTAAAGACTATGAAAGGCCGTGAAGAACACTTACTCAGGCTCTTCTTTTGTTGGTTCAATTATAGTGTGCGAAGTGTTGGAAGGACTGCTGTTTCTTTTGAAATCCTCAGGAGCCTTTATCAAGCTGACCTTGG
The DNA here is from genome assembly GCF_032191835.1 of Heteronotia binoei. Taxonomy (NCBI): domain Eukaryota; kingdom Metazoa; phylum Chordata; class Lepidosauria; order Squamata; family Gekkonidae; genus Heteronotia; species Heteronotia binoei. The sequence goes on along the minus strand of NC_083243.1, from coordinate 161,682,799 downwards.
TGATTACAGGAAGTTCCTCCTTGACAGTGTCTTCCATTTCACCTTTCCTCGAAGTTCTGCGGTTCAAAGGAACACTTCCTGTAGCTGTAAAATCTTCCATAGTCAGTAACTGACTGCTGGTTGGTGTTTCATGTGCAAAAGAGAATAGCATATGGAACTTTTCTGGTTATCAGAACTTTCTCTATTATTTTTCTAGTCTCATTCTCTATTACCACTAGGGTTGGCAAATATCAGATTTGATTTGGAAGCAATTATCAGGTGATATTATTTAACTTAATGCCATGCAGGGCTTTTTTGTAGCAGGAACTCCTTTGCATATTAGGCTACACCTCCCTGATGTAGCCAATCCTCCAAGAGCTTACAGTAGGCCCTGTAAGAAGAGCCCTGTAAGCTCTTGGAGGATTGGCTACAACAGAAGGGTGTAGCCTAATATGCAAAGGAGTTCCTGTTACAAAAAAAGCCCTGATGCCATGAAAAGTTTTCCCACTTACTAAACCTCTGTTAAAGGGATGGAACATCTCCTTTCATGTTGAATTAACAACCATATTTACCACTAGTTTCAGAGCCAGTGTCCATGCTGTTTGTTCACATTACATATCTGACTTTACCACCAACTAAACACTTGACTTGAACAGGTTGCCTCTGCTAGCCTCTGTTCCTAGCCACAGCATGATGCATGGGTGTCTGTGTATGTTTGCTATTACCATGCCTTATATTTTTAGGAATGCACACTTAAAGAAGTAAAAACTAAAAGGAATCTTGTGACATTAAAGATGGACAGATTCTTGGTTTTGCTTCAGCTACCTAACATGGCGACCCTAGAACACTTCACATCTAAGAATATGAAGTGGCTTTTGTTCCTCAGTGTACATTTCCTTAGGTTAGAAATAGATATACATTGCAAATTGTACTTGCAAAGTGTCTGACATAGACGTATTTAGCATTCCAAGTCATTTTTTTCCAGGGCATAAAATATACATTCATATCACTTCCACAACATGTGCAATGAATGCCTCGTCTTTCAACGCCACTTAATTATGATAGTTATCATCTAGATAACCCCATGGAGACAGATGGTACTAGTACAACCAGTCCAGAATGAGAGATGTGCAGACTCCCAAACACAGAGATTACATCGGCTGATTCTAACAAAACTGTTTCCTTCAATGGAGGAATATCCAGAGACACTCAAACATAATATCAGCAAATCTGCATGAATTCAACAGAAAAGAATTCCGAATAGGCATGGGCAATTTTCTGCTAATGGATTTTTTTTCAAGGTTTGCGTTTGCTTGTTTTTAAGTGGTGCAAAACCTAAGTACACACACACAAGTAAGAGTGAACAAATTATTGAATGCATATGTTACAATTAGAAACTGTGATTAAGATGTATAATCCTTGATCCTTTTTGTGAGTGTCCTATAATGAGAAGCCTAACATTCTCCAGCCTAATTTGAGATTGTTTGATATGGTGACAATTACAATATTTACAATCATTATATAAAGATTCAATACTATTTAATATCTTCATACATCAAGCCAACTAAACCAGATTGTGGTCAAAATCCTTAGAAAAATATTTTGGTAAGTATTTCATTATTCACAAGTGCATATAAATATTTCATTTTAAAATAGTTACTACTACCAACAAGGATTCAGGTAATATAAGAGCAAAGATATCTTATAAGAAGAGATGCAAGGTTTTTTTTTCTGGGGGAACATGGTAGAATGGAGTTCCAGAACCTCTTTGTGGAAACAAAATTCTCAAAAAAATAAAAAATAAAAATTCATGAGGAGTACTGGGAAGCATGACATCACTTGTGATGTCACACAAATACTAAAATAAGATTTTAAAAAATAAGATTTAAATAAGAGGATGCCTGGTAGTAGCTGCGGGTGAGTGGGGAAGCAGCCAGGCAGTGCAGAGGACTTGTTGCTTTTGCCAAGGGTGAGGTGCGGGCTGTGAGCCTGGGAAGAGTGTGATGTGCGTTTGGGCTGGAGAGAGAAAATCAACTGCAGCTTACCAGACAGAGGCTCTTCTCCCCTGACAGCAGTGTGCCCCAGCTTCCGCTCCACACTATGACTCCCAGGTGAGCACAGCTTGGATCAAATGATGTTGTAAAGGTTTCTGGCATCAATAGATTTAAGAGTTATTTGAACAAGTTGTATGTTATGTATCATTTATCTCCAAACATTGCAAGGCAGCTCGAGTCATGTGCAGTTATGTTGGAGATAGAGTTTTTAAAAATTGGAAGGATTCTATCAACAAGATGGGTTGCATCTAGCTACAGAACTGTTGGGTGTTGGGTGTTTGGCAAGATTATGAAGCCCTAACATGAAAACTGGCTAGCCATAGGCCTCAGAGAAGCACAGGCCTCAGAGAAGCAAGCCCCGGTGAAGTGCGCCAGCTGTGGGGATCTGCACGAGCGCTGTGACTGCCAGTTCCAGAATGTGGACTGCTGGAACTGTGGAAAAGTCGGACACATAGCATGAGCCTGCAGGGCCAAGTCCAACCAGAGGCACGAGTCTACCCACCACGATTCAACAGACATGCACACCACTGCATCGACCAGAATCCAGGTACTGAATTTGCCTTAGGACACTCCCGATAAAATTAAAGTGCAGGTGCTGATCAACGGGGCTCCATGCATGATGGAACTGGATTCCATCTCCATCTCCATAATCTGGGAGGAGACCCTAAACAAGCTATGCCCCAATGGCGGTCCGCTCTTGTGGCTTGCTGGACTCATATTGTGGGACTTCCAAAAGAACCCCATTCAGATTAAAGGGTGGGGGCTGAGTCCAAGTACATTTTACGCATTTCGATGGGATGCTGGACATACTGGTGGTGATGCGCAACCTCACCAGCTTACTGGGTTTAGCCTGGTTCAAACCACTGGGGATAGAAATTGTTGGGGTGAACCAGGTACAGCCTCACAATTTCGAACATGTGTGCCGGGAATTCCCCAAGGTGTTCAATGGGGCTCTCAGTTGCTACAAAGGGCCACCCATATTGCTGCAGCTCAACCCCAAAGTCCAGCCCATAAGGCTAAAGGCCTGCTGGGTTCCGTTTGCACTGAAACCCAAGATAGAAGCCGAAGTGAACTACCTTGTCGCCCAGGGGGTCTTAGAGCCTGTCTCCCATGCTGCTTGGGAGACTCCCATCATCACACCCATGAAGCCCAACAGGGACGTCTGCATCTGCGCAGACTATAAATGCACCATAAATAAGGCCCTCCAAGACCATGAGTATCCAGTTCTGGTGGTGAGCTATGTCCTAGCATCATTGGCTGGCGCTAAGGTTTTCAGGAAGTTGGATTTAGCTCAGGCCTACCAACAGCTTCTGGTGGACGAGCTGACTGTGGAGGCCCAGACAATTGTCACTTACCGGGGGGGGGGGGCTTTCAAGGTGCAGCGCTTACAGTTTGGGTTCACTGTGGTTCCGGGGATCTTTCAAAATCTCATGGATTCTCTTCTCAAAGGAAGACTTCCAGGTTTTGGCATCTCGAGCTTGGTGGGGTCCACGGAGCTCGCTCTCGGTGGCCCCTCAAACTGGGCAGTAGGAGGGGTGCCACAGCTGTGGCATCCTGAGGGAGACCCTGGAAGGGTCTTCTGACCACAAGGGGCTTTACAAGAGCCAGGGAAGCAGCAGCGGCTGGTCCCTGTTCCTCCTGTCTGCCCCAATGCTCCACCGTCGCAGTCTCCATGATGGCAGCAAGAGATGAATGCCTGACTGCTTTCTTCTTTTAACAAGCTTCTATCACATCATATTTCTACTTTAATCATTGAAATGCTATCATGCTTCTATCACATCATATTTCTACCTTAATCATTGAAATGCTATCATGCAAGTAAGTCTTTCTTTTTACTACTACCAATTAATGGATCTTTTACTATAATGCCAATTGGGACTGTTCAAAAAAAAGGGGGGGGAAGAGGAGTATATCCCCCCCCCTTTTTCCCCAAGGGAGGCTTCAAAAAGACAAAGAACAAACTTAAGAACAAGGTGGAAACCTTTATTTTAAAATACAGCAAACCTGAAAATTTACATGAGCAGAGTGATGAAGAGATCCCAGTGAGGTCAACGGAGTCAAGAGAAGTGGATGAAGATCTGGTGGGAAAGGAATCGAAAGAAATCAAAATGGAGACATTGTGCGCAGTTACAAAAAAGAGGTGGAAATCAAGCCTGATTAAAGATTTTACTGGAGGAAATGATGGCATGGAGACCTCATCACTTTTAGTAAAACAGATCTATGTGCTAAAGGGAGAAAAGGCAGACTACTTCAAGAAGATCAAGACTTGGAAAGCTTTCAAAAAGAAGGAATTATAAACTAGAAATAGCAGCCTAGAAATAGCAGCTCTCCAGCAGCCCTGGCCCCACTCAATGCACAGCAGCCAAGAAGGTCAGAGCACCTGCTCCGGCTGCAACGCCACTGAGGATGTTCTCCGCAGCTGAGAACGAAACGTCTGGAAGGAAAACTTTCTCCAGTAGAACACGGCACTTGAGCCCGAAAGATTCTACAAACCCTAATGATGTTACCAGCCGTGAAAAACCTGAAATCTTTGAATTATAAACTGTTGCTCTTTCACGTAATTGGTCAACATGGAATTAATAAAAGGAAACTGTGCTAAAGGGAGAAAAGGCAGACTACTTCAAGAAGATCAAGACTTGGAAAGCTTTCAAAAAGAAGGAATTATAAACTGTTGCTCTTTCACGTAATTGGTCAACATGGAATTAATAAAAGGAAACTGGCGTGCGGCCTTGAAACGGCTTTGAAATGGCAAGTGTAACTTCTAGAGGCATGCAGCTTTGAAATGACAAATGAGAGTTTTAGAATCTGAATGCTTCTCTTATGTTTTTTATTTTTATCTATGGATCGTACATTTTCAAAGCTAAATAGAGCAATTTAATACAGAGTGGGTTATAGAGGTGTATGATTTTTTCCATAGGCAAAAATAAATAAGTGTGAGAGAGGAGGCCGTTTTCATCTAGAAATCCTACTTTTAAAAAAAAGTTAATTAGAGCAATTTAAAAGAGCGTGGGTTATAGAGATTGTATGATTTCTTACCTAGGTAAAAATAATAAGTATGGGAAATGAGGCTGTCACTGTTTATTAAACTTGTGTGTCTTAAAGTAATATGAAAATAGGAGATATAGTCTCCAAAAAGTTTAATGAATCTTAAACATTCAGCCTAGACAAACAATTAATTTGGGTCAATTTATAACAAGATAGACAACACAGGTATTTGAAAATTTTAAAGATCTGCTCCTGTTCTTTTTTTTGTTTGTTTAGCATTAGAATCTGTTTATATTGAAATAGATAAAGCATTGTCTGCTAGGTTTTATTTTGGTTCCCCCCCTTTCTTCTCTGTTGGAAGCAATTAAGGTAGTATTAAGGATAAAGAAATTATATTCATCATATGAACATATGAAGCTGCCTTATACTGAATCAGACCCTTGGTCCATCAAAGTCAGTATTGTCTACTCAGACTGGCAGCGGCTCTCCAGGGTCTCAAGCTGAGGTTTTTCACACCTATTGGCCTGGACCCTTTTTTGGAGATGCCAGGGATTGAACCTGGGACCTTCTGCTTCCCAAGCAGAAGCTCTACCATTGAGCCACCGTCCCTCCCCACCGTCCCTCTCTGCTTATGCCTATTGTCATTATTGTTAAAGTTAGCGCTTATCCCTAATATTGGTAAAATTAACCCTGCCAGGAGTCGAGGCCAGATCTGCCCAGTGCTCCTGTACACTGCTGGGACTCTAACCACACGCCTTGGTCCCAGCAGCACCTGGACTTTGCGGGACCCTAGCGGGGACAAATATTCTTCATATTGGTAGATGCCTACACAAAGTGGCTAGAGGTGATCCCTGTGGCCTCCACCTCCACCCTTGCTACGGTCCGAGCTCTCCGTAGGGCCTTTTGCACACACGGGATACCAGAGACCATAGTGATGGACAATGGTACTGCATTCACCTACCAGGAATTCCAGGAGTTCTTGAACAGGTAACTCATCCGGCACATATGATCTGCCCCATTCCACCTGGCAACCAATGGCCAAGTGGAGTGCATGGTCCGCACAATGAAGGAGACCCTCTGCGTTCATGGGGACTGGGACCACTGCCTGGCTGCCTTCCTTTTTGGGAACAGGACTACCCCGAACCCCATTACAGGCCGCAGTCCAGCGGAGCTGTTAATGGGCAAGCGTTTGATCACCTGGCTGGACAAACTGCATCCTGACTGAGCACCAGACGTACGCAACTCCCCCAAGATCTGGGAAGCCACAAGGAGGTTGTTTTCAGGAGACCCAGTCTACACAAAGAACTTCTCCAGTGGACCTGAATGGCTGCCAGCCTGAGTGGGCCACTGGCTCCCAATTGTACGAGGTGTCGACAGAGGGGGGGTCAGCTCCTCTGTTGAAACATCAATCAGTTGCGCCACTGGACCTTGCCAGAAGAACTGGAAGAGCCCGAGGGAACGAGAGACAGGGAGGTCTTGGGGTTGCCACAGGCTGCCGTCATGCCAGTCTCAGGCCTTTCTACCTCTAAACCTCACAGAGACTTGGCTACATGTCCCTCTACAGGGGGGAGTGAAAGGACTCCATTCTCTCAGAGTCCACAGAGTGTCATGTTCTCAGGGTGCAGGCAGGCAGGAGTCCAAAGCCAGTCCAAGGTCAAAGTCCAGGAAGTCAAGCAGGAGCCAAGTCACCAATGCAGAATCACAAACCGGAATCAGAAGTCAATGTCCAAAAGCCAAAAGGTCAGGGTGCCAAGGAAATCAAGCAGGTCAGGATCAGGAAGGAGCATGGATGCAAGCCAGAGAATAGACTTGTTGCTTCCACAAGGCTAGCAGGTCCTGGGTGGGAGCTATATGGGAGTCTCAATCAGCCTGCTCCCTGGGTGGCAGTGACTCTGCTAGAACTCAGGGCTGAGAGATCTGAAGCATCGGCGTGCCTCATGTCTTCGCTCTGAAAGTTCTTTCCAGAGCCTGCTTCGAACTCTTGAGATGGGAGGAGGAGAGCTTGGAGGAGATTGATCATCAACAGCTGACACTGGTGCCTGGAGAGTGATTGATGGGCCAGTTGCTGTTTGTTCAGCTAAGGAACTGGCTGGCAACTCTTCCAGGTCTATTAACCCTATCAGCTCCTCCTCGTCAGGGCTCATGACACAGAGCATGTCCCCGCCTTCCTTGCCACCCAGCAAGGAACCAATGGCACCAAGCGTAATTCCTACAGCCCCAGTTCCTCCAGCCGAGCCTTGGCATTCTCAACGGGAACGGCGGCCACCTGAATATCTCAGGGATTATGTGTGGTGAACTAGGTGGGGAGGAGTGTTGCGTACTGCATTTTGGTCCTTGAATTTCCAACACAGCGTTGCCTCGCACGTGCAGGTGAACCACAGGTCACCTGACTAGGGAAAGACTTAACTGACTGCCTATTAAGAACTGTGGAGTGAACTTTCACCGTTCAAGATTGGACTGGACTTGGGAGGGGGTTGTTCCGGGTGCATGCATATAAGCGGGGACCCGACCCCGCCATGTTGTCCCGGTGTGTGGATGTTAATGAAGTATGGTTGCGGTTGAACATCTCTGAACACAGTACTTCACAGTTATATCAAAATGGGTAAAATTATGCAGGAACCATGTATCAGAGCCTTCTGGCCATTACTGCTAACAATGAAGGCAACAGATGAAAAGATAGCTGTTAAAAGAACGAATTGAGTATGCATTTCCAATAGCATCTGAATGGCTAGCTACTGGTGAAGACAGATGCTGCATTCAGATGTCAAACTTAACAAAAAGAGTTTTTTCTGGGTTCATGCATGTATGTGCCTTGCACCTCCCACTTCTGTTTTACAGAGATAAATGAGATTAAAATCCAAATCTAGCAACCCATGTTGCCCAAATACAGTTGCATGGCTTAACTGAAGGTAGCTCCTCCCCCAGTAACTGGGATCCTAAAACCAGAGTTACATTAAGGTTCACGGTCCTGGTTAGAACAGGGAAAGAAGGAGACATGTCCACGAGTTTGGCAAGAATGTAGCCAGAGTATTAGATTAGATACACCTTCAGAGTGAAACAGCAAAACTATGCTGATGTTTTTAGTAGAATGTACTGACATTAGCAACACAATTATACAGTGATACCAGAGTAATCTAATTATTACAGTTGTGTACCTTCTTGGCTTAAACTGAAGCCATCCTATTACTTGCAGACTGGTGCCAGATACATAGAAGGATGAACATATATGAACATATGAAGCTGCCTTATACTGAATCAGACCTTAGTCCATCCAAGTCAGTATTGTCTTCTCAGACTGGCAGCGGCTCTCCAGGGTCTCAAGCTGAGGTTTTTCACACCTCTTTGCCTGGACCCTTTTTTTGGAGATGCCAGGGATTGAACCTGGGACCTTCTGCTTCCCAAGCAGATGCTCTACCACTGAGCCATCGTCCCTCCCCCTGAGCCATCGTCCCTCATTAATTTTTTTAATTAATCATTAATTTTTCCCACATGACAAATTATTTTGCATCTGGCCTAAATAGATTTACTTTAGATAACTAATCCAGTATTCCAGACAGCACAGATTTATGGCGAGAGGTAAATCACAGTCTCCTGACATCTTAATATAATGATCCCCAATGTGATACACTTTGACTTGAAGGTGTTGTAAAGGTGATGGGATGATGGAGAGTGCCAATGTTGTTGGCAGTGGAGGAGAACCCTATTCCAACCAAGTCCAAGCAGTAACCACAGTCTGAATAGTAACTGGTGCCTGAGCTTGCATTCTGGCTCTATTTGTCTTCATTAGGAGCTTATGTTTGCTTGAGATTACTTTACCACAACAGCATCTCTGCTGCTGGCAAAAAAGGAAGGAGGAACCCACAATACAAGTGAAAGTAAATATGAGAAAATCCAAAAGCCCCATCCTCCTATCATTCATTCATTCATTCATTCATTCATTCATTCATTCATTCATTCATGTTATTTATATCCCACCCTTCCTGCCAAAGTGGGCTCAGGGCAGGTTACAGCATAGAATCATACAATACAATAAATATCTATTTTAAAAAATAAAATTACATCAATTAAATAACATTAATTCAGAATACCTTCATATGTAAACGAAATCCATTGTAGATAGCTTATGGATTCCATGATACTGGGTTCACTCAGGGTCTCCTGTCCAAGCTGATGATTTTACTTGCAAATGGTAATTAAGATCACCCCTCAAAATGTCACGTTCCACTGCGGCAGCTTCCTTCTTCTCACAAGGTATGCTATCAGTACTCTCCTTGTCTAAGGCATGTTCAGCAGCAATCCAGGCCGGAGCTTTTTCACAGCTGCAAAACAGCTGGAACAGTCTCCTGGAAGAGGTCAGGGGAGACAGGCTTCTGGCCTCTTGGCTTTCCAACAAGGCTTTTGAAGCAGCCTGGAACCGGGCAAATGGGAAATATCTTATTGGCTAGGGCATTTTAGACTGACTTTTAATGTTTTGTGACCTGTTGCTTTGATGTTACCAAATTGTTTTCACACTGTTGCTGCTCACCTTGAGTCCTAAGACACTCAGGAGAAAGGGGGCAGGGAACATATAAATATTTTAAATAAGTAATCTCTAGTAGTATGATTTATTAATCCTTAAATCGTTATTGTAGTTTAAAATGTTAGTTGTGCTGAATTACATTCTTTCCCCAAGAGCTGGGATGTTACACAAGAATTCAGAATTCTTCTGAACCTTAGGCCTCGACTACATGCTTGACATGGCCACAGATTGCTTCCCAGGACTGAGAAGCATGCTTATGAGCAAACAACTTTTGTCCTGGGATGGACACTATTACATTCAACTGCAAAACTTAAAGGGAAGGTGGTGCTTTCCCCCAGTGACTCTCCCCACTCCCAGCCTCCTACTTCAAAGCAGGAGCCTCTGAGGAAGGCTGAAGACATCTGTATGGTAAAGAAAAGGGAATGCAGTGAGCCTCCCAAGATTCCCAGGAACCTCTTGCTTGGAGACTGAAGACAATGAGGAAGAGAAAGTGCTCAGTACATTATAGTGGCATAGTCCATTAACTCATCTTACCCAATTGCATTTATTATAATTGTTATTGTACTGGCAATAGGGGCTTCATTCCCAGTGTGGAGTCCTATTCTTCTCTGACCTCAGCAACCAGAATCAGATGGTACCCTCATTTAACAGGGTAAGTCACCTTTAAGTTCCTGGGCTCCATAGAATAAATAAATAAATCGAATTAAAAATAAAAAATAGCTATTCTAAGGCAAGGAGTTGGGGGACAAGATCACCCATTATAGCCAGAGGTCCACTTGCTTCTGCTCCCTTTCTTCTGCCCAGTGCAGCAGTGGGAGAAATTTGGACAAAAAAGTGGCAATGTCATGCACTTGAGAGCCAGTTTGGTGTAGTGGTTAAATGTGCGGACTCTTATCTGGGAGAACCAGGTTTGATTCCCCACTCCTCCACTTGCACCTGCTGGAATGGCCTTGGGTCAGCCATAGCTCTGGCAGAGGTTGTCCTTGAAAGGGCAGCTGCTGTGAGAGCCCTCTCAGCCCCACCCACCTCACCGGGTGTCTGTTGTGGGGGAGGAAGGTAAAGGAGATTGTGAGCCTCTCTGAGACTCTTTGGAGTGGAGGGCGGGATATAAATACAATATCGTCATCTTTTTCTTCTTCTTCACTCTATCAATCCTCTCAGACCCTATGGTAAAACCAGAGTTTGGGGGATTATGAGAGCATTCCAGCCGTGTGTGGTATCACTTCTGGTTTCATGACCAGAAGTTATGTCTCAATGTCAGGTGACATTCAGTTCTGCCCCCAGAATGCCAACCCAACACAATGTTTTCAGGTCTCTCACTATGGCAGGTAGGGTTACCAGCTTCAAGTTGGGAAATTCCTGGCAGTTTTGGGAGTGGAGCCTGGGGAGGAAGGGTATAATTAGGGGGGGTTTTGAGCAGGAACGCACAGGAAAGCAGTTCCGGCTGGCTTGGTGTCAAGAGTATGTAAATGAGTTCCTGATGGGCTTTTTCTACCAAATAAACCCTGGGTATAATGTTACAGAGTCCACCTTCCAAGCAGTTGTTTTCTCCAGGGATATTGATCTCTGCAGTCCAGAGATTAGCTGTAATTCCAGGAGATCTCCAGGCACCACCTGGAAGCTGACAACTGCAATGGCAGAAGACATTCTGCTGATACAGGGCTGCCAAGTTCCCAGGCCAGGTGGGGGTTCTCCTGCCCTGGAGGTTCCCAACCCGCCAGCCCACATTGGGCCAGAAGGGGGATTCTCCCCCTTGACATCGCTGGCGTGGTGATGTCACGCGGAAGTGATGTCATCACATTGGTGATATCACGCACCAGCCGCTCTAGGAGCGTCTGGAACAACTCTATGGTTTTCCCAGACGCTCTAGCAATTTGGGAGGAAAACTCTATCCCTCTGTTATTCTGAAGAACTTGGTTACATTCAACAACTTTCCTGAGAAAATTGCCCCAGTGAGATCACAAAAGTGGTGTGCTGTGTTTATTTTGGCTGCTCTGTGTGTGTGTGTGTCTCAATTCTTTGAGCTATCTTCAGAAGTTTATTCTATATTATTTCTTTTTGATATTATTCATTAGTATTATTATTGTCTTCCCTCTACAGAGTTCTTTCCACAGACCTTTGTGTCACTTCGCTTTAAATGGTTCTTAATACCTGGGGTAACTTCATTTGAATTGAACATGGTTATTTCTACCTTTGTCACAGCCTTAATATGTTGTAAGCTGCCTTGTGGGGCATATACTGGAAAAATGTGATTCTTAAATATATTTCTGCTGTTAAAGCTATACTTCTTGGCAGGGGTTGTTTTATAGAAAAATAGGTGGTGGAGCACATCCAGGGATTGTTATACAGGTGCACCTACTATTCAATGGACAAGGTAGGTAAGTGGGGAAGATGAGGGGGAACCCTCAGAAAGGTTCAGGAGCTGTGTGCCTGTGAGCTCCTGTTGAATTCAAGGCCTGCTCCTTGGTATTGGTTCATACCAATTGCCAATGTATTTTGTCGTAAAGCAGTAGTTGGAATTTTCCTGAGAGAGGCTCATTGTTCAGTTGTGCAATATTAAAAGTTCAGCTGCTAAACAGGAACTGCTTAATGCTGCATTTAACATTGATGTTTTATTTCCTTGTAGCATAGGCTGATTTTATTTTATTTTGTGTTTTATCTCTAGCATAAAGTTTTTCTGCTGTATATCATTTGCTTCCATTTTGCTAAACTACAATAGTTAGAACGTAGATGATACTCTAAGCTAAGACTAGGGTTGCCAAGTCCAATTTCAGAAATATCTGGGGACGTTGGGGGTGGAGCCAGGAGACACTGGGGTGGAGCTAGGGGGGAGGGGGGGAACGGCTGCCGCTGCCACCTCTTCTCCGCTCACCGTAGCTGCACCGGAGGAGCAGCTAAAATGAAGCCGAGAAGAGGCAGCCCTGCTCTTCCGGCAGTTTCTCCAGGAAACACCGCTGGGCAACTGGGCCTCCGAGGAGGGTGTGGGGCTGCAGAAGCCGCCCGCCCCGTCCCGGGGAAGCCGCGAAGGCAGCAGAGAGGGGAGGGCGGCAAGGGCAACCCACCAGGCCTCGGCAGCTCCATCCCCCCAGCCTCCCTCCCTCCCATGCCGCGGCGGGGCAGGGCAGGGCGCTCACCCACCTGGGGTTGCTGAGGCTTGGGGGGGGTGGCGGCAGCGGCTGTGCTGCTGGAGGCGGCTGACCACGCGGTCAGTGTAGAGGACAGGCTTGAGGGTGCAGGAGTGCTGCGACCAGCCGTCACAGAAGGTCTCCGCGCCCTGCCCATTGCGCCCGTAACGCACCGACGAGGAGCACATGGAGCGCAGGCGGCCCCCCAACCCCCACTGTTGATGCTGTTCACCCCCGGCAGCCCCTGACGCCGCCAGCAGCAGCAGGAGGAGGACGCCGAGCGAGTCAAGGAGGAGGAGCATTTACAGTGAGCGGAGAAGAGGCGGCAGCAGCGCAGTGGCCGCCCGCTCTGAGATGGGGCGGCTCGCGGCGCTCCTTGGCGCTGTTTCCCCCCCTTCCCCCGATTCTGTTTTTTTGGGGAGCGGGGGAAGAGGGTGGAAATCCTGGGGTCCCCCACCAGGGCGGGAGGGTTGGGAAGCCTAGCTAAGACCAATTTCGCACTCACCTTACTCTGCCCTCACCTCTGTCTTCTCTGCGCGGTGTCCTCCCAATTTCCCACTATTTGCATTGGGGCTGCAGCAAACATCGTGGTTTACACGCAGCAAACAGAAACCGGTTTTTAACGGTTTCCATTTGCTGCGTGAAAACCACAATGTTTGCTGCAGCCCCGGCACAAATAGTGGGAAATCGGGAGGATGCCGCTTGGAGAAGATGGACGTGAGGACGGAGTAAGGTGAGTGCGAAATTGGTCTAAGTGTGGTTTCTGTATGGTTTTGATACTGTTGATCAGGGCTTTTTTTTTTTTAGCAGGAATGCAGTTCCAGCTATCTTGGCATCAGGGGTGTGGCCTAATATGCAAATAAGTTCCTGCTGTTCTATTAAAAAAGCCCTGCCTGGAAGTAATGACACACTGCTCTAGGAATCACCAGGAACTCTGTGGTTTCATATACTATCATGTCACTTCCAGATTTCCCCCAGAAGTGACATCATGCTGACAGTGCCCCCTATATCCCCCCCACCCTGTCTTGGGGCCTGGGAACCCTACTGCCATATTCACATTCTCATTTTCTCACTCCACTTCTCTGGATGCTAGTCCTTGCCAAAAGGCCATTAGTGGCTGGCAACTACTATAGGCATCTTTGGATTTTCTCCTCTGCAGCTGAGTTGCTGCTTCTGCTAGGGCTGTTCCTTTGCTCTCCCCCAGAAAAAAAAGCATGTGTTATATCATGGCAAGTTCTGAATTTGATGATGTTCCCTTATTGAACTGTTTAGTTATTTTCCCCTGGTCCAGGGGTGGTCAAACTGGCTCAGGAACCACATGTGGCACTTTCACACATATTGTGTGGCTCTTGAAGTCCCCACCACTGCATCAGCAGCTTGGAGAATGCATTTAAAGTTAAAGTTGCTTTCTTTCTACCTCCCCCTCTCTCTTCCTGCCTGCCTGCCTTCCTTCCCTTCCTCAAACATTCGACGTTCATCTCTTGTTGCTCTCAAACATCTAATGTTTGTTCTATGTGGCTCTTACGTTAAGTAAGTTTGGCCACCCCTGGTCCCTTGAAGTCGAAAAGCCCACGCTGCCTCTGGTTGTTGGCCGTTAGTGTTTGTTCAAGCAGAGGCCAGGAAAGGCCCTGCTTATGTTCCAATAAAACTTTCAATCCTCCTGGCGTGGTGTGCTTATGGAATTATTACAGTAAGTGCCTGAGGTGCAGGAGCCAAGAGCTGATCTTGATTCTGGGAGACAAAGCTTTAATGCAGGGAACAATCCTAAATAGGATTGCTCAGAAGTAAATGCCAATATTCAGCAGAGACTATGCCCAGCAAAGTGCCTTTAGAATTACAACCTATGAGTGTAAATTTTCCTAGGCTCACATGGCTGCTTCCACAGAGTGATCATTCCTTATGTAGCTCTTATGGCTGCATATGCAGAAGCATTTGAAGCCATACACCACCCACACATGGCAGTTTCCCCCACACTTTCCTTCCTAAGTACCCCATTCCTGCTCACAGTCACCATTACCTTCATGTAAGTAGAAGGCTTTTATAAAATAGGCCTTTGCTAGATTTCTACAACACAATAATGTTCTATTGCACTTCATGCATATGTAAGGAAAGGGCTAGAAATTTACTTTTAAAAAAATGGCAGCTGTGAATTCAGAAAAAGAGTAAAGCGTGGATTTAGAGTTGCCAGGAGCATATCTAGAACCCTCCAGGAGATTTGGGGTCCCAGGACATGGGGGGAAATGATAGTGTCAATGCCATTTTCAGTTAAACCCCAGAAGTGATGTCTCTGACGCTCCAGGATTTTGACAATCTCTATACCAACCCACCCCCCCTCCAGTTTGGATTCTAAGTCAGAGCAACCTGTCCATGTGCAAGCAACCTGTGCAACCTCAAGAACAACACTCCTTGTGCTTCAGCATCCTAACTGAAATGCTAACTCTCTCACTCATTTGGTTTTTGCGAGTGTAAAATGTAATAAAAAATTGTCACACCCTTCTCAAATTGAATGTGCTATGTAATGATCAATAATTATATTTTAATTAACTGTGTACTTCGCCATTTCTCACAAGTGTACAAGATTGCTTATCATAGTCAAGGTTTACTGGGGGACATTACTGTGGAAAGCTGAATACTTTTAGTTATCTTGCCACAATAGACATAGGATTACAGACAGATAACAAAACTCCTGCACAGCAGGTAACTGACTACAACTTCCCAGCATTAGTACACTCTTTATACTATGCAACTTCCACACACTAGAATTACAAGTAAGTTTCTAGCATAGGGTTGCCAGGTCCAATTAAAGAAATATCTGGGGACTTTGGGGGTGGAGCCGGGAGACATTGGGTCGGAGCCAGGAGCAAGATTGTGACAAGTATAATTGAACTCCAAAGGGAGTTCTGGCCATCAAATTTACGGGACCGCACACCTTTTTAATGCCTTCCCTCCACTGGAAATAATGAAGGATGGGGTACCTTCTTTTGGGGCTCACAGAATTAGACCCCCTGGTCCAATCTTTTTGGAACCTGGAAGGTAATTTGAGGAGGGGCCCCAGATGCTATGCCATAAATTTGGTGCTTCTACCTAAAAAAAAAGCCCCGAGAGCCCCAGATACCCACAGATCAATTCTCCATTATACCCTATGGGAATTGGTCTCCATAGGGAATACTAGAGTGCCCAGCAGACTTTTCCTTCCTTTCCCCTCCACTTTCTGATGTCCCTGAACTGGGGGGAGGGCCTCCAAACCAGGGGATCCCCTGCCCCCACCTGGGAATTGAGATCCTAAAGATACCCATGTTCCATGTATATAATATTAATTAGTCAATAACACTTAAACCCTATGAAAATTCAGTAAATTGCACAAGCTTAATGCAAAGAATTAATTTACTTATGGTCAAACCTCAAAATATATTGTACATTTAGAGCACTAAGCATATATTCATAGAAACTTATAGACCAGGGGTGGCCAATGGTAGCTCTTCAGATGTTTTTTGCCTACAACTCCCATCAGCCTTAGCCAGCATGGCCAATGGCTTGGGCTAATGGGAATTGTAGGCAAAAAAACATCTGGAGCGCTACCGTTGGCCACCCTTGTTATAGATGCTTACAAAAACATAGCAAAAACTAATTGAAATGATGCGAAAAGCATGAGTCATTATGAGAGTCCACCAAGATGAAAATTCCAATGAATGGGGTGTCCTTGTCAATGAGCAGACCTCTCCGTGAGAGTAGCGATGTTGCTAAGCAATGAAATTTCAAAATGTCAATGTTTCTGTGCAATAAGTAAAGACTCGGTGATCATATAATGTATTGATGATAACACATTTCCTAGGTAGAACCACGTGTTTCAGTATCGACCTTCATCTGACCCAATTACGTACTTCATAATATCTGGAACCAATGCTCAAAAACAGTATATGTGCTATTAGTCAACTCAATGGCATTTACTTATTGCACAGCAACAATGATATTTTGAAATTTCATTGCATAGCAACATCGCTACTCCCACGGAGAGGTCTGCGCATCGACAAGGACACTCCATTCATTAGAATTTTCATCTTGGTGGACTCTCATAGTGACTCATGCTTTTCGCATCATTTCAATTAATTTTTGCTATGTTTTTGTAAGCGTCTATAAGTTTCTATGAATATATTCTTCGTGCTCTAAATGTACAATATATTTCGAGGTTTGACCATAAGTAAATTAATTCTTTGCATTAAACTTGTGCAATTTATTCAATTTTCATAGGGTTTGAATATTATTGACTAATTAATATTATATATACAGAACATGGGTATCTCCAGGATCTCAACCTTACTGTTTTCTTCCCATTTGGTTTGTACACCCACCTGGAGATTGGCAACCCTATTCTAGCATATTCCTACATATGAATTTCTTCTGTGCAGGAATTTTGTACTGTTTGACTATTATTCTGGAAATAATGTATTTGTTTTATCTACTTGATTTATAGCCTATCTTTCTCATTGCTTACATGGAGTAAATCTACACAATCAGTAGAATGAGATATCTAATAAGCAATATAATAGTGCTGGGATTACAGATATCTGAAACAAGCAACAGGTATCAGACATACGTTAAACAATACAGAAAATTTTATTACATATGTACAAAACCATACAGTGAGAGCTGGATAAAACATACTATGCACAGTGGTATAGCCCACAATTCTGTTTCTTAATAAATGTGTATTTCTGAACCTTTTCATTGTAATATAGCATCTATAAAAATGTCTGCCTGAAAAATTATATTTTACATTGTTGTGGACTAACTGAAGCTTGGTCACCTCCTTGACTTTCTCAGGCAGACCATTCCACTGGTCTGGGTATGGGTAACGTAACAGAAGCCATGTTGGAGCAGGCCAATGGCTCATCCAGTCCAACACAGTGACCAAAGCCCGGGGCCATCAGGAGATCCATTAGTGGGGCCAGAACTCCAGAAGCACTCCCACTGTTGCCTCCCAAGCACCCAGAATACAGAACAACATTGTCTCAGGCATAGATTCCACACTAGGCTTGTTCCGGTGTCAGAGCTCTTTTCCCCCCACTGCTTCCATCCGATTTCACACAAGTTGCCTGCAGCTGCGACTTGGTTTGCCTCATTCTTGCGGCAAGCAGAAACCGGTTTTCAGAGGATCTTGCTTGCTGTGGGAAAGAGGAGGGCCAAGTCACGGCAGCATAGCAGCTTGTGTGAAATCGGATGGAAGCATCAGGGGGAAAAGAGCTCCAACGTTGGAACAAGCCTAGTGGGGAACTGGTCATAGTGTTCCATCTGAACCTTGTGAGTAATAGCCACTGATGGACCCATGCACTATGTTTATCCAATCCTCTCTTTAGGCTGCCTTTGCTTGTAGCTGCCACCAGTGTTCCCTCTAAGCTGAGTTAGCGTGAGCTAGCTCACAGATTTTTAGCCTCCAGCTCACACATTTTTGTCTTAGCTCAGGAAGGATGAGCCCAGAGAACACTAATTTATGCAGTAGCTCACAACTTTAATGCCAGTAGCTCACAAACTAGAATTTTTGCTCACAAGACTGCAGCTTAGAAGGAATTCTGTAAATCTCTATCTTGTCACCCCCTCAATTGTCATTTCTTCACGCCAAAAAGCCCTAACCTCTTTAACTTTTCTTCATAGGGAAGGTGTTCCATCACCTTAATAATTTTAGTTGCCCTTTTCTGCATCTTTTCCAATGCTATAATATCTTTTTTTGATATTTTTACCATAGAGTTTTGCCCCCAAACCACAGCATCATTCCCAGCTTTATGACTTCACTTACGTGTGATGGCACCATGTTGCAGAGCCCCGCCCCACTCCCAGAAGGCTACTTCCCGCCCCACCCCCCGCCTCCACACACCAGTGCATCACTGGGACGTGGCAACCTTACTCTCAGCAGGCAGGGTATCTGCTGTAGACAAAACTGCCTCTGTCCGGCCTTTGCTTCTCTACTGCCACAGGTTCCGTACTTAGATATGTGTGAAACATCACGCAACCTTTCCACACTTTAGGCAGGTCTTTTAACTCATTTTCAAGCAATTACAATATTTATCCATTTAATCATTTATTCAAGTTATTTCCTTTTTTTCAAACTGGGGAAATGCCTTCATTACTGCCAAAAGTTACAGCCAGTTTTTACAGTTGGATGCGGCAAAGGGCAGGTTCCCTCCCCCTTTTGCTTCTGCACAATATTGATATGCAAATATTCACCTTCTGGATTTTTCCTTGCTCTGCTGTTTGCTATGATCTTTCCTGAATGATTGTACCCAAAGCATGTTTGGTCACAAGACCTCCATGCCCATATCTAGTGCTGTTTCCTCTCCATCTGCCTTGGTGCCATTTTTAAAGGTATTTATACCCTGCTTTTCCCCCAATGGGGACCCAAAGAGGCTTACAATATGTTCTCTTCTCCATTTTACCCTTACAACAACAACCCTGTAGGTTAGGCTGAGAGAGAACTGGCCTAAGGTTACCTAGTTCTGTGTGAAACAGTGGTGATGTCAGGGGTGTGTGGCCTAATATACAAATTAGTTCCTGTTGGGCTTTTTCTACAAAAAAAGCCGACAATAACAGTGTATAAATGAACAAAATTTGAGTCCAGTGGAACCTTTAAGACCAACAAAATCTTAAAGGCGCCCCTAGACTCCAACTTTGCTTTATTAGGGTTGCCAAGTCCAATTCAAGAAATATTTGGGGACTTGGGGGTGGAGCCAGGACTCCAATGGGAGTTCTGGCCATTTCATTTAAAGGAACAGCACACCTTTTCAATGCCTTCCCTCCATCTGGAAATAATGAAGGATTGTTTCAGACAACATAGCCACCCACAACGTGGAATTGTCCTTGTATGGAGGGAAGCAATCTGTATCTGACTAAAAAGATGTGACTGTAGACTCACCACTCAGAGATGTGTATCTTAGAAGTACAGGAGCTCTCTCAGGTCTGAACCAGGCAAATCTAAATGCCAATGTTAAAAATTATGTTAAATACAGTATGACAGGCTCAAAAATAGATTTTAGAAAGCATCAGAAATATGCAAAGACATAAATAATAAAATTGTTTTTCTTCCCTCAGCTTGTTCATATGGATCAGATAGATATAGAGGCAATTTTAAGAGTTGCACAAAATTCTGCAGGTACTATTTTTTTCTAATCCTTGAAGCATTAGAACTAGTCAAGCTGCATCTACAGAACTTCCATCCAGTACTGACGCAGCAAAGGAACGCATCCAGGCCCAGACACTCAACCCACTTTCTGAAGGTTCGTTAACTGTCTTAAGGGTATCGGGGTATTTAAAGAGTCACATCACCAAAAAAAATATCCTACCCCCCCCCCCCAAAAAAAATACAACCCCAAAAAGAAGTGGCCTACAATAGACCATATTTGCCGGCGTGGTATCTGTCAGTATGGAGGCAGATTGTTGCAAGCCACAAACATGATTAAGTGAGATGAAAAGGTGGGGGGACCTGAAGAAGAGCTAGGAGAGAATCTCTGCTGGGGTTCAAGTCATTGGTTCACAAAAGCAAATGTGTCACTTAATTCTTCCACATGACTGGCAGCTGAGTAAAGTAGCTGTCATGAGGAACACTGGGTCTGAGGTGATAATAGGTGGCATTGTTACCTCACCATTGTTTGTGGTTGTATTGCTAAGATGGTCCATTCACAGACACAGGCTTTCATATGGAGTTGTTTTGAGATTCCTGGGTTGAAATTTCCAGCACTGCCCTCAGAGACAAATCACCGTTTCTTATCCTTTACTCACGACATGTTAAAGAGAAAAACAGGCACAGGATTGCTATGAGAGCAGAATCAACAGGCTCTAAAACACTGAAAATGTTAAGTAGAAAGGAAAACTCTTTCATATGTTGCTGAAATAAAAATACATCTAAAAATACATCTCTCCTCCCCTCCAAAATGGGATCTAATTATATAAATCATTGTATTTGCTTACAAAACAAGCAGTTGCTGCCCTTTATTATCTCTCCCTCACTACACCTGTCCTACCCCCAGTTCTATAACTCACATTTTATTTATTTATTTTACAAAAATCATACTTTGCCTTTCTGCCCTGATAAGGGCCATCAAGATCCTGTTTTTCTGTCTTCTGCTGATGTGCCTCTCTCCAAAAGGGAAGAAGGGGGAACTTTGTGAACCCAGCCCTATTGGTTATATCTGCCTACCTAGGAGGCCGAGTATTGGTCTTTGTGAGGTCACCATAGTAACAATATTAAAGGGAGGGGTAAACCAATGAAGCCTTATGCAGGGAGAGAGACTAGAAGGGAAAAACTCTATTAGGAAGATTGGACCTTGCCTAAAAAATCCACATACAACAGTGATTTGTAGAGGAATAGAGGACATTCACCACCACAGTGGTAGACTGGATGAACTGCATGTAACTTTCTCTCTCATGTGAACATTTAGATAATTCTAGCTGTAACTTTTAACTGTCAACATTTTGCTGACATTTTTGAATGAGAGTTACTTTACATATTGTGTTCTCCAGGCTTCGTCCCCTTCCAATCCACCATTATAACTAGGGAAACCACAATGACGTACACATGAAAAGGAGTGAAAATGGAATAAAAAAGGGGAAAGGCAAGACAGAGGTGAGACCTTAGTTCATACGTGTATGTATACTATTGATTTCTCATTGCCTTTTCAAATGAGTATGTTAACTGACTCCACTGAGAAATACTGTGTTTTGTGTGATAGGTAATATGAAACTTCACTTTGGCTCATGCCCAAACATGTGAATGTGGACAATATGTTGTAATGACTGTGATGAGCCACACTTATGTGAACCACATCACAGAAGCGGATAATAATGCTTTCATATACTTATTTTTAAAGACAACAGATCACTAAATTACTCTGTATTTCAGAAGACTAAGTAATGGCAAGGCCGCCAAGAAAGAGTAGACTGTGGGGACAAACTTTCTGGGCCAAAGTCAGCTGGGGGTCCCTAGTCCAGTATCATGCAGCATTGATTTCCTTTTACTTCTAATGTAGTTCTGCAATGCAGCCACTAGGGGCACAGGGAAAGGAGAGGGCGCTCATGGTAAATAGGAACTCTGACTCTGCTGACTCTGCTGGAAACTGTTACCTGTCAGATCTTGCTAAACACATCAACCAAGCCAACACTGGAGCGAAGTAAGAACAACCAGCACCACTCATGGATTCTAAGAGTCATGGCCAGGAAGCACTGTCCTAATAAGGTGGTTATTTTCAGCAGTCTATGGTTTGCCTCTTCCCTTCATTCCACCCAACCCCATAGTTTTGTCTGCTCAACCAGATCTTGCAAAGGGGCAGCACTGTTACTGTGTTGTAGTAAAATAAAACCACCTTTCCTTCTCTTCCTCTTTCCCACACCTTTCTCCTTAATTCTGCTCTCTTCTTTTCATAGGGTTGCCAAGTCCAATTAAAGAAATATCCGGGGACTTTGGGGGTGGAGCCAGGAAACACTGGGGGTGGAGTCAGGAGCAAGGTTGTGACAAGCATAACTGAACTCCAAAGGGAGTTCTGACCATCACATTTCAAGGGACTGCACACCTTTAAAAGCCTTCCCTCCATTGGAAATAATGAAGGATAGAGGAACCTTCTTTTGGGGCTCATAGAATTGAACCCCTTGGTCCAATCCTTTTGAAACTTGGAAGGTGTTTTGAGGAGAGTCCCCAGATGCTATGTTGAAAATGTGGTGCCTCTACCTCAAAACATAGCCCCCCAGAGCCCCAGATACCCACGGATCAATTCTCCATTATACCCTATGGGAATTGATCTCATAGGGAATAATGGAGCACCCAGCAGACATTTCCCTCCCCGCTCCCGCCATTTTCTGATTACTCTGAAGTGGGGGAAGGGCCTCCAAACCGAAGAATCCCCTGCCCCAAAATGGGGATTAAATTATAGTAGGCATCTGAGACCTGACTCATATCACAGAAAACAAGATAGGTCCCAATCATTATTCAATCCATTTGGTGCTAATGGGTTCAAACGGAATATCCATCTCATTTCCTGTTGAAGGAGGAACTTCCCAACATCAGTACTGAGATGGGGGCGAGGGACATATTTGAAGATGACAAAAAATCGTAATTGAATCCAGGTCATGTTGCATGGTCCTAAAGTGCTCTGTGAGAGGCATTTCTTGAATGGGATTCTTCTCTCATGAGCAGTGTACTAACACCCTCGTTCTAACCACTCTTGTTGTACTTCCTATAGAAGGAAACATAGACAGATTATGTCATATATGGCTCTCTTTGTTGCGCAACTTGTATAGGACTGCATCTTTATTGTATAGCCTGTAGTTTGATGTTTGTATTGTTTAATCTGCAGGCAGAATTGACAGGCAGAATTGTAGTCACTTCTGTCTTCCTAAAACTGCTCAGATCTGACTATCAAATCTTTTGTATTTTTTTTGTGTGTGTGAAACCCATACCCTGGATAACATGCCAAAATTGTTCAATGGTCCATTTTATAGAATACAGTAATGGAGAAAATTGAAACACACATGTTAACCTGTTTTGCTCTTTTTCCTTATTTCTATAACTTACCAGTGATGTCCTGACCACCATTTCCACCCTCTTCATAGCTGATTTCATATCTCACGATGCATAACCCCTCTCTTGAAATTGCTAAATTGTAACAATTTGCTTTCCTCTTTGAAATCTGTGGCTTTAGCAGGATTTTGTTTAACCCTTAGTAGTTGACTGTAATTGAAGCTGTTGGTCTTAAAGGTGCTTTCTCGTTGGTCTTAAAGGTGCTTTCTTTGGATCTCTCCCATGGGATCCAGGGAGCTGGGCAAAGGAAGCTCTGTCTCTTTCCTTCCTTCCCCAGGGGACCAGGAAGGGGAGAGAGCCTAGGCCAATAGAAGGAAGAGAGGTTTGGCTCAGTAACTCTGCTGTGCGATTGAGAGAGCCTGGCAAAGCTAGCTATCCCTCCTCCCCTTTTCTCCCCAAGGGAGGAGCCTCAGCAAATTGAGAAAATAGAGGCTTTGCTCTGTAGCTACTGTGCAATTGAGCAAGCCTGGCAAAGCAAGCTGTGATGCAGAAGGAAGCAAGAGAGAGGGAGAAGTAAGCAAACAACAGCCAATTGCTCGGGGGGCTGATAGGAGCCCTCTGGGGGCCTGATTTGTTCCCCAGGCCGCATGTTTGATGCCCCTGGTCTACTGTGACTTTTTTATATTGTAATATTAAATTTACAAAGGATTGCAATTCATGATCTACTAGCCTTATTGAACTATGTCTTTTTAACGAAGCACCAGGGCTCAGATTCAGTGGGAGCTCACAGGAGCGCAGCTCCTGAACTTTTCTGAGAGTTCCACCTTCTCCTTCTGAAAGGTGGTAGGGTTTGGGGAGGGGAGGGGCCTCAGCATGGTACAATGCCATAGAGTCTACCCTTCAAAGCAACCATTTTCTCCAGAGGAGCTGATCTTTGTCAGCTGGATATCAGTTGTAAAAGCGGAAGATTTCCTGGAAGTTAGCCACTTTAGTGTCATATGCAGGGCCGGCGCATGGGAGTAGGCCAAATAGGCAACCGCCTCAGGCGCCACCTGGCCGCGGGGGCGGAGGGCTGGGGCAGGTGCCCCCTCCCCATCCCCAGTCGCGCCAACGAAGCTGGCTGGGAAATGGCCACCTGCATACTTCTTCCTCTGTTCCGATTTGGATTAGAGGCAGAAGCACGCAGGCGCTGCTTCTCAGCCAGCCGAGACCCTCTGAAGGGGGGGGAGTGAGCTGGGCTAGGGGTGAGCCGAGCATTCTCGCTTGGACAGCCCCTCGCCCAGCCCCTCTGCTCTGCCTCTTCAGAGGAACTCAGGTGGCTGGGCAGAGGCCGCCCACATCATTCTTTCTCACATGACAACCCTGGGTAAAGACAAAATGAGAAGGGGTACAGTACTCAGTCCTAATAAATGCAATTGGTAATTTCTGTGACAGTAACTGAGTAAAAAGAGTAAAACAAGAAAAACCATCATGGGACCTTAGACTTCAAAACTGAATGAAGGACATTAGTCTTTGACAGGCTAATAAAGTCACCCTAAGGTTTGGTTTTGTTTTGTTTTTAAATACATATAAGATTTATCAGCAGAATACAGTACGATGCTTGTCAAATCATGACCTAACTTTTACATTTTGAGCCTTCCTACAGTAATACTTGGCTGGGTTCCTGAAGCAGATAGTTTGCTGATGTAGCAAAGGAAAAATGTCAAACTGACAAAGCAGCAAAGGTAATAAATAACTCAGAATCAGTTTGTCAAGCCACATCTCCTACTGGACAGGGCAAAACCAAATTTATATAAAATATTTTCTTCTAAGATGTATCATATGGAAGTTTAAAAGGCAAGACTGTAAGAAATAGCAAGGCTGCAATCCTAAATTCCTTTACTAGGGAATAAGTTCCATTGAACTGTGGGACTGACTTTTCAGTAGCTATACATGCTTAACATTGCACAAGCAGTTCTGCACAAGCCCCCTTTTTCTATGGTTTGTCACTCCCACTGTCTTTGAGTTACTCTTTATGCTTCAGACTTCTAAGTGTAAAGTTCAGCACAGGAATAACAGATGAGGGGCATGTTGCTACACCTAAACTTCCTAAAGCATCTCTTGAGGACATCCAACCCCCTCAGTGTTTGTAAAGTTGTAGACAGTGAGCTGCATCTTGTCCATCATTTCCCCCTTTTCACGAAAAGGAGCAATTTTTACCAACCCCCCCCCCCCTTTCCCCAGAAGTAGTGTTTTAGAGGCATTTGGGGATGCAACAGGAGGGGAAAAGCGGATGTCACATTCAGTTGATGGAAAGCTTTCCATCAGGGGATATTTTTCTAAATCTCAAAATCTTCATCGGGAGATATTTTTGGTGACCTTTACAGCATCCTCACTTGAAGACATGTTAATTCTATAGCACCCCATTAACCTGATACTAATTAACCTGATACTAATTTCCTAGAGCAGGGATGGCCAAACTTGCTTCATGCAAGAGCCATGTAGCATAAATGTCAGATGTTTGAGAGCCACAAGACATGAATGTCAGATATTGGAAGGCAGGCAGGCAGGCAGGCAAATAGATGGGGTAGCAGGGAGAGGTAGAAAGAGCAACTTTGAGAGCCACAAGACATGAATGTCAAATATTGGAAGGCAGGCAGGCAGGCAAATAGATGGGGTAGCAGGGAGAGGTAGAAAGAGCAACTTCAAATGCATTCTCCAAGCTGCTGGCTGGCTTGGAGAAGTGATTTAAAGAGACAAATGCCTTCTCCAAGCTGTCCAATGAGGCGGTGGAAGTTTTGAGAGCCACACAATATGTGTGAAAAAGCCACATGTGGCTCCCGAGCCTCAGTTTGACCATCTCTGTCCTAGAGCAACAGAACTGGAGTCATAATAATGGACATAATCTGGAATGTGGTACTGCTGCGCCAGCTGTTCCCAGGTTATACATATCAGCAGAAAAAAACACCTTATACCCAAAAGGTATATCTCTTCAGGCTCGCAGGCAGCCACCAGCGAGCCTGCAGCAGACGTGGACTATTGCACCCTTCTTAAATCTTCGTTCGCGAAGCCAAGCCGAGAGAGAGAGAGAGAGAGAGATCTCTTCAGGCTCATTTTCCTGGGCCTGTTTTATTTTATAAGGAAGATTCAAAAAATAAACCAAGTCAGCCTTTTATTGGGAATTAACTTTTAATATGCCCACAGCTGCATCTCATAATCTCCTGCAGAGCATGCAATTAATATTTTGTTTATCTCAAGCTGTGTTCTAGCCCACACACCTCAACTTGAGTAGCCCTAATCAGGGATACCACACTTATACAGACTATTTTTGCAGAGGCCTCAACATTCAAATGATAGTAATTTTCCCACAGTATTCTGGGCACAAATTATAAGGAATATTGTCCCTTCTCCCACAAGCTGTCTGTGTGAAGTGGCAATTTGTTGTGCTTGCCTCCTCTTGGATAAATATTGCAGCCTGCTATGTCAAGCAGTAAACTAGATCACCTACCCACAGATCTACCAGTATGTAAATTGTTCTTTGCTATCTGTTCTGAATGCAAGGACCTGCTCCAGTCTTCCACTAGATACTATGAGTAAGATGCTTACTCATAAATAATTTCTGTACTGCTCATGGCCTATTTACTACACATATACATGGAGCAGCACAAGAACAAACCAGAATAAGAAGAAATAGTTTGACCCTAGTGTTAAAATGCAGCGTGATCCATCATGTCCAAAGTGCTGCCAGATTCCATTTTATGTGCCAAGCCTGACACAATTTCCAGAGTACAGCAGTGTCATAGGTGCCAAGTCTTATTGACGGGTGCCCACACTGCAGTGCAGCCTGGTTTGCCCTCCACAAAGCATGTACATGAATAAGGCATATAGGTGGGATAACTGAGGGATGACTGAAGAGGGGACTCTGGTTTCTTGGAAGTCCTGGGGATATGTGGGGTCGCCCCAGGAAGGGAAGCAGGCCCCAGAATACTGACCATTCCCCTTGAGGCTGGGATTGGCCCAGAAGACAGTAAATCCACAAAATAGCCAAGGCCAAAACATTGGAAAGGTTACCAAAGGAGATTGACAGTGGCTGACCCCACTTGAAGCTCGTACTTTACATGCGGCCAACCAGAGAATTTTACAGAATGTGAATTGGATCCAAATGGGTAAGGCTGATCCACCTCTAGTAGTAGTGGCTGGACTCTACCAGCACTATTCAACACTAAGGCCATGTTCAGACATGCATTATCTGACATCGCCATGGATGCATGTTGGATTTTAAGCACATGTCCAGACAGCAACATCTGGGAATGGCTGGTGAGTTACGGGCAACCCGTCCTGCCCCAACTCAGTTGCAGACTTATTTGACAGCCCATAAAGTCTGGTCCTAAAAGCTTGATGATGGGCCATGAATGGATTTTCCCTGTCTGATCACTCTAGTGTCATCAAGCCATCAGAACTTCCATCCCTGTCAATCCTGGATCGGCAACATTTTGTTTTTAATCTTAGCAATACACACTTAACCGCAAGGGGCGCATTCTGAGCAATCGCAATTTTTTTTAAAGTTTACTTTTTTTAGATTGAGATTTGTAAGTAACATAATAATGGTTTAACCCATGCTTCTAGAAGTGCATGCGCACAAGGCTTTTATACACATGCGCCAAGGCTTTTTTAAAAGAGAGAGAGAGAGAATGCACCAGGCCCGGCTGTCTGATCAATCAATAGTAGAACAGGCATGGGTGAGGCAGATTACAGTCGGGATGTCTGATCAAGCAAGTGTGTTTCAAATAAGGACGGACAAAAACAGGAGTGCCTTGCTGATGGGTTAAACAGTGCATCTGACTGTGGCCTAGGAGTGCTGTCAACATTGTTCATATATATGGGATTGGTCCTGGCATCTAACCTAAGGGAAAGCCACACACAACTAGATTACAAAAAGAGTGGGCCACTGTGTGGGGGAAGATACACTATGAGGAAACCCTCTCCATGGTGGTGCTAAAGGCAGTGCCAGCGCTGATATTGATGGTATTATATCCCCCATGGTGAGCCCCTCTCTATGAGGCCATCTCTATGAGGGCCTTAGAAGATCTGATAGTGGTAAAGCAGGAGGTCTTGGACATTGCCCCAATGGAGGGCAGGATAGCAAATGAAGAAGCCAAAGGATTCAGGCATAGAGAGACAGCATCAAGGTTGATCCTGCCTTGGTATAGTAACATAACCAGCCTCTACTGGATTTGGTCTCAGAGACTCCATGAGTAACACACACAATAAAGCAAAAAGGTTTTGTTTAAGAAATTCAAGATTTTTTTTTTTTAAAGCAATACATATAGTTCAGAGCAGGGCTTTTTTTGAGCAGGAACACAATTCTGACTGGCTTTGTGTTGGGGGTGTGGCCTAATATGCAAATTAGTCCCTGCTTGGCCTTTTCTTTAAACAAATTC
The DNA here is from genome assembly GCF_032191835.1 of Heteronotia binoei. Taxonomy (NCBI): domain Eukaryota; kingdom Metazoa; phylum Chordata; class Lepidosauria; order Squamata; family Gekkonidae; genus Heteronotia; species Heteronotia binoei. Next base: position 161,654,219 of record NC_083243.1, on the reverse strand, counting down.
TGTGTGAAACAATAGTGACATCAGGGGTGTGACCTAGTATGCAAATGAGTTCCTGAGGGCTTTTTCTTTTTTAAAAGTGTTTTGGGAGTAGACAATCCACTATGTTGGCGCAAGAAGCATTTGCACCCACATACAGCCGGCTCTGCCATAGCAGAGGGGAGTTATGTGCGCGTGGGGCCGCCAGAACACCGCTTCACCTGAGAGCTGCGGTGCCTGAGGGCTGCGCCCAAGCGGCGGAAGTGTGGTGGAGCGTGGCGCTCAGCCGCAGGATGGGGTGGAGTTGGGGGCACGGCCAGGCTTAGGCAGCTCCCTGAGACGTTAGGGCCATGACACGCCCCCCCCCCCCGAGAGGCACAACGTTACATCTGCAAAAACAGCGGCGTGCCCCATAGGCACTCATTGAAACCAAAAACAAAGGTTGCCTCCGCCGCTGCGGAAGCTCACAAACCCCTTAGAGAGTGGTGTGATTGCTTCACCAATCCCCTTGCACCTTGGGCTGATGAGCCCCCTCCCCATCACCCAATTGTGGTCCCCCTCTGACGGGTTTTTCACTGCGCGGTTGCTTTGACAGTATCTTTGACGTGTGAGGAGGAAAGCAAGGTCTCTCCCCTGGAGCTAACTGCTCTTGTTTCCAGATCTCCACATGTTCTGGGCTCCCGGAGGCTCTGCATGCAAGGACTGTCACCCATGGCTGGGTAAGTTCCACTGTGCACCCCCACTGTCCTCCCCCTCCCCTCGCTCTCGACCGCTTGGTGTACAAATGTTTCCGACACTTGAACCAGGCAGTGGGCTCTGGCAGGGGGCATTTGCTGGCCCCACTCCCCTGTACTGCTGCCTGCTCCCTTCCCTTGGTCTGCCCGCTGCCATGTGCCCAACCCCTGGCAGGGCTCGGGTGGGAAAGTGTCTGGCCGCTGCCCCAATGCAGGGAGGTGGGTCGGAGACTGTCCCTTTAAGAGATTCCCTCAGCACAACATGTGTGCATGGCTGTAGCTGCCGCCCCTTCGGGTGCTTTTGATTTCTGTTTCTGTTTTGCAGGTGGGAATGCAACAAAGAGGCTTCCATGTGAGGCGCATCTTCCCCCCTCCTCCATCAGTTGCTCCCACCCTCCTCTTGGAGTGAAGCCTTGCGCCCCTCACGCCCAGCAAGACTGTCTGAGGTGTTCCTAGGAAACTGTTGCACCCAGTTTCTGTCCAATAAAGTGTTGCGATGTGCCGCTTTTTGTCTCGTGTGTGTGATGTCTGCTGCACATTCCCTCTGCCCCACCCCCTTCCAAGTGTGCTGTGTGCAGTGTTCCCTCTGTCAGTGGGTGGGGAGGGGCCAAGTCTATGAACCACCTCTGCGATAGAGTGAACAGGCGAATCTGAGGGTCTTCCCCCCCTTCTCATCCTATGGCACAAAGCAGAGGGGAGTGTGGGGGGGAGGGGAGGGCATGCGCTGGGCACCTGGCTGGCACCTTGCACTCTGTGTCCTGCTGCCAATGGAGGCAGGATTCCCTGCAAGAGGGGTGGGGCTGAGACTCTGTGTCTGTGCTGGGCAGAGCTGTCCTTTGGGACTTGGACATGCTGCGGCTCTGTCTCCTCTTTCCTGGACACACATTTTGCCTGGTTTCCCTGATTGCAGACTCCTACCCAATGTTTTCCCTGTCTGCGCATGCTGGTGGGTGTGGGGGACTCATGACTTCTCTCACCTGCTTCCCATTGGCAGAAGTCTCTGACAGTGGGTGAGGCCATGGGACTGGCCACTCCCACAGCTCTGCCCTTCCCCTTCCCCACCCTCACCACGGCAGCATGCCAGGCTTCTCTATCTCTCTTGTGTGCATGCCCAGCCCGACCCCATTCCCCTTGCCGCATTGGTGGGACTTCTCTCCCTTGACTGTGCCCATCTGGCCATGATTGTCTCAGGTCTATGCTGAGGCGGGGTGGGGAAGGTGATCAGCATCTCTGGGGTGGCCTCTTCCCACCCCCGACTGTCATCTGCCATAGCACCTGGCCAATCAGGAGGGCCTGAGCTGGCCCTCCCCTCCTCCTGCATCCGCCTTGCCTGCAAGCTCCAGCAGGGTTGCCATGGTGACTGCCGAACCTGCAGCCACCTTAAGCCTCTTCCCCCTCGCCCACCCCTACACCTGTGCCTGCGCATGCCAATCCCCTTTGGGACTCGACGAGTGCCGCCTGACGTGCGCCGTGGCCAGCCGTCACCTATGTCTGGATTGGGCTGCCCGTCTACAAGCCATTGTTCTCATTTTCTTGGCTTTACTATATGTTTTATTGGTTGAATAGAGCAGATCTCTTTTCTGCATTTGCAGATATACTTAATAATCCCATATGAAATAGTGTCTGTTTTTTTATCTACAGTTTATTATCCAAAGCTTCATTAGCCTCCATGTTTGTATCTTGTGACCTCTCTGCTTTTATACTTTGTAGAACAATTGTGGTTGCTATGGATGCAGTTCACAACAGCACTTGTATAGATGTTAATATTATACGTAGCCTTTAATAATAATGACAATATCAGTTCTTGAAAAAAGGCTCTCTGCTATGGATGAAGAAGAGTTGTGAAGGAAGGACAGTTCTTTATTCTGAAGGATAACCAACCTGGATATATATGAAAGGATAACAGCCTGTCTATATGAAAGATAGAGACCATTTGAATATAAGAAGTTAGGAGATAACACAGTGGTTGGAGATACAGACTAATATTTCTGTAGCCAAACAGTCAGATTTTAGATATTAAATTAATAATTTACCACAATGTGTACTACTTTTGCATTTACGCTAATCTATTAAGGCTGCTTCTACACGGGTTTTATCCTAGACCAGGGTGGCCAAACTTGCTTAACATAAGAGCCACACAGAGTTTCCAGGCTACGTCGCCTTGCTATCAGGTGAATTCACGAGCTCTCCTGCTTGTGACCCCCCAATCGGGCCTGGAGGGGTCTCTTAGGCATGGGGCTTTCACAGTGTGATGGGGGCGCAATGGCAGTTCCTTCTGTGTGCCCTAAAGCTCTCCTTGTCACGATCGCTATTACAGCAGCAAGAGGTGAATGCCCGATTGCTTGCCTTTCTTTTCTTCAACAAGCTTTTGATCACCCCTCTATCTCAAGCATGACAAATCTGCAATGCAAGTATGTCGGCTTTCAATTACCAAGGGCTAATGGGTCCTTTTTACATGTTAATGACTTGGTAGTTCAAAGGAAGGGAAAGAGATCGATATCTCTAATTTCGCTGTGAATGAGGCCATGGAAAGTCAAAGAACATCTCTAAGTACTGGAAACAATTTGAACTAATCGGAATACGGACATTTAAATTGACCCAGATCATAATTGGATATTTGTTAAAGAGACTATTATTTGGCTGCAATACGGTCTGAACAAAATGAGATACCTGTTAGAGGGATTTTTCCTTGTTGTCTGATTTGGAATTCATATGTTAACATCTAAAACTTCAGTTGGAGGAGACTGGGAAGGACGGGCTATCTGGGACTCTGAGCTACTTTTTAATCAGGATTAATGGACTGAGTTTGCTGACAGAGAAAAATGGCTTTGCTAAGTGAAATTTCTTATAAAAAAGATATTTTAAGCAGTTTGAAATCTCTAAGGCAAGATCTTGGTTTATTGGCAGACTTGGTTAAGAAGCAAATGGGAGCTTTTTTTGCTAAAAGCTAGCGAAATCTCAAATCTACATGAGCAGAGTGCTAAAGAGAACCTGTTGATGTCTGTGGAATTGAAATGCGAGACTGAGCTGTTGGGAAATCAACAAAAGAAAATTAAAACGGAATCTTGTGGCATAGTTAAAAAAGAAGACCAGAAATGGAGACTGACTCAAGCTAGGTTGAGAGGAACAAAGGCTGTGGAATTTTTCTCACCTCCTTCGAGAAGGATGACTGCATTAAGAAGTAAGAAGATGCATTTTAACCAGAAAATCATGATGTGGAAATCTTTAAGAAAAAAGAGCCTCCTGAACTAGATTTTTCTCAGTGGATAGCTGGACATGGACTTCGTAAGAAACTCTGATATTGTGAAATTAGAAGGCTAAGTGAGACTTCTTTTCCTTTTTTTGTTTTTGTTTATTTTTGAGCTACAATGTTGTCTTGTTTAAAACAATATGGATTTAAAAGTTAAATGACTAAAAAGTTTTTGAAAAGAATTTTATGTAAAACTAGTTATCTTAGATTAACTTTTAAGAAGGCAGATAATGTAATTTCCTGACAAATTGCTGAACTTGTTTTTAATAGATAATGATATTAGTTTCTATGTTTGTTATAGATATGGGTAATTCTGCAAGTTAATCTATAATTCAGGAGATAGATTTCTTTTTAGTAAGAAGGGTTTCCTGAAATGTTCTTATCTTGGTGGGTAGCTGGGTATGTAACTCTCAATAAGAACAGGCATGGGATTTTTATTTTTGGGTCATAAAAAGTTGTTTTTCCTAGCCCAATAGGGATACAAGAGATGGACTAATTGTTAAAAATGCAGACAACACAGATGTTATGTAAACTGCCAGATTTGTTTTTTAATATATCTCCCAGGAGAAACTGTTTATATTGAGATAGACAAAATACCATGTTCTATTTCTTTTTAGTTTTTTAAGGATAAAGATATGAATTTTTGTGTCTATGTTAATGAAGATAGTGCTAAACTAACGAATTAGTTTGTGTTTTTTAACAAGGTTAAGCCAAAGCAGTTAGTTTCGTGCTGAGACTGTTCCGGCTTGTTCATACTTATATGTGTTGAAGAAGAACTGTTTAGATGTATTGCAAATAATAGCTTAGTAAAAATGTTTTATAATGGAAGATAAAGATGGTAAAATACGGTATATGGAGAATTTTATACTTGCAGGTAGAACAAATTGGATATTTTATTTGGAGGTAGATTTAAAATTGATATATTTGTATTTTTCCTTCCCCCCCCCACCTTTCCCATTCTGTATATGCCCTCCTCCCCTCTTTTTCTGTATTTATGCTTATGCTTTTTCTTTTGTAGTTAAAACCGATAAAAATTATAAAAAGTGAAAAAAAAACACATGAGCCACATAGCATAAATGTCAGATATTTGAGGGAGGCAGGGAGGAAAATAGATGGGCGAGGGAGAGGTGGAAAGAAAGCAACTTTAAATGCATTCTCCAAGCTGCCGGATGGCTTGGCTCGGAGAAGAGATTTAAAGAGACAAATGCCTTCTCCAAGCTGGCCCACACAATATGTGTGAAAGAGCCACATGTGACTCCCGAGCTGCAGTTTGGCCACCTCTGTCCTAGTCAAAGCCTACAAATTTAATGCGATCTTTCATACAACATGGTGCACATTGTGAGCACTACATATGCCCCTCCAAGGAAGAGTTGCCTTCCCTGATATCAGTTCCTCTGGTGAAAATGGCTGCCTTGGAGGATGAACTCTATGACATTATACCCTGCTGAGGTCTTTGCCCTCCCCAGTTCTGCCCCCCAAGTCTTCAGGTATGTCTCAACGTGAAGATGGCAACCCTACTCTAGGGTTCCCAACCTCCTGCTGGGGGTGGGTTTTCCCCTGATTTGGGGGCCTTCAGCCCACCAGCACAGGAGCTCTGTTGAAACCCAATGTGCCTGGCATGATGATGTCACCTGGAAGTGATGTAATCATCCTGTGCATGTCGCTTGGGGACATTCTAGCATTTTGGTAAATTTTACCAAATATTACCAAAATTTACCATTTTACCAAAATACTAGAGCATTCCCAGGCGACATGCCCAGTGCAAGTCCGTCACTTCTGGGTGACATCATTGCACTGCACGTGCTTCGTGTGCATGAGGGAAGTCTCCCCACTGACAGCCAGGCAAGACCTGGCAACCCTACCTTACTCCCAGTGCTTTCCCCTTTGAGCTGGATGAAAGGAAAACTTTCTTTGATCTGGACTCAGAGGAGCTGAGGGCAGAAGACACTATCCACATAGGCACTACCCATAACGAATAATGGAGAGGTGAGTGGAGTTGATCTCCATTTTCAAAATGACAGAGCTAAACCTTGCTTTTTGTCCTTCACTTTGGCCTTTAAAAAGGGATTTGTCTTTTCCCAGCTGAACTCTGGCATAGCTTTACCCTGGGGCTTAAAATAGGAAGTATTTCTGAGCTGCAGTGGAGAAATACAGTCTCCATCACTTCTGGGTAGAAGAGGGAAAGGGGAAAGGGCAAAAGCAGCAGTGAGCACTGCAGGGAAGGGCCCATGAATCCTTCTCCCACCTGCTGTCATGCTGAGAATTGCTGCTGCCAAGTCAAGGGTTCTTGCTGCCTGCCATGTGCAAACAGCCTAAGACTGCAATCCTATCCATGCTTACTTGAGCATGTCTCATTGAAGTCAGTGGGAATTTTGACTTAAACATGCATAGATTGCACTGTAAATAAAAATGTTTACCCTTACAAATTTTAGTTAATTAATATGACATGTCTAATATAATGTGGCATGGAAAAAAATTGGGGGGGGGGGGAGTGAAATCAGTGAATTTTACAAAACAAAAAGTTTAAGAACATAAAAACAGCCCTGCTGGATCAGACCAGTGGTCCATCCAGTCCAACATCCTGTCTCACACAGTGGCCAACGAGATCCTCTGGTTCCACAAGAGGCTTGTTTCCAATTGATCTTGAGGATAATTTTTTGCTTGGCTCCAATTGCTATAGGATATTGGTGAAGCACAGGTTGCATTACTGCAGCTCAGCAGCTGTTATGTACTGAATTTATTGATTTGTGTGGCTTCACGCGCTTCTAGTGAACCATGAGAAACCGCAGGTCACCTGGACGGATTTGAACTCTGCAAATGAATCAATGAGCGCAAAACTCAACTGCATTGATTTGGTATGAACCCGGGGGAGGTGTTCCAGGGTGCATGCATATAAGCAGGGTCCCGGCCCCACCATGTTGTCTTTTAGTATGTAGTAGCAATAAAGTATGCTCCATGTTGAACTCTGCTGAATTGAACTCACTATTTAACGCTGACGACGAAGGCGGGATCCTGTTGAGTCAGTCTGTTGCTCAGTCACACCACATGCACCGCGCACCGAGCTCTAGTGCCTCATGCTCCACTTGCCACGCATCACGACTGGGATCGTGGCTGTTGCTTCAGGACATCATCAACTGGAGTTTAGCCCCACATGGCCGGACTTGTGGGAAGCATAGGTGGACCAGCTCAAGTAGTACATCCTCCTGCACAAGATGGAGGATGAGGCTGATCAGAGGGTGCTCCTACTCTGCTCATGTGGCATTGACACCTGCAGTTAATGAGCGCCTCATCGCTCCGACCACGCTCAAAGCCATCACGTACTAAGACCAGATCTGGGCAGCGACCAACCATTTGGCACCCCAGCCAACCCACCCGGCAGCAGTAGGCCTCTGAATCAGCCACGGACTACCTCACCAAGCTGAGAGGCATTGCCCTGTGCTGTGAGTTCCATGACCTGGATGAGGTTTTCCTGGACCAGTTTGTGGTGGGAATTCGGGATGAGAAACTATGCCGCAAGCTCCTCGACACTGATGACATCACCTTGATGAAGGCATTTCACCCGGCCACCACATTTGAACAGCCTCTCCATGACCTCAGCACATCAGGCCACAGCATCCTCCACCTTTGATGCTTCTGACAGCAAGGAAACACACAAGCTCCTTTGTCCATCTCACCACGAGAGGCAACAGGCGGCACCAACTCAGCCCCAGTGGCCTGTGCCAACTGTGGGGATCCACATGAGTGCTGTGGCTGCCAGTTCCAGAACGCTGCATGTTAGAACTGTAGCAAGGTGGGCCACATTGCCCGGACCTGCTGGGCCAAGACAAATCGAAGACACCAGGCGGCCTATCACAAGTCGGTGGAACATCACACCACTGCTTCCACCAGCCTACAGGTACTAAATCTGCCCCAAGACACCCCTGACAAAATTAAAGTAACAGTACTAATTGATGGGGCCCCATGTCTAACGGGGATTTACTGAGGGTCCTCCATTTCCATCATCTCGGAGGACACCTTCAAAAGACTATGCCCAATGGTGGCCTTCCACTATAGCCTGCCTGGTTCATCCTGCAGGTCTTCCAAAAAAAACCGGTACACATAAAAGGATGGAGCCGATTCTGGGTGCAGTTCAAGCACTTCGATGGTATGTTGGACTTACTGGTGGGGGGGGCAAGCTCACCATACTGGGCCTGGCCTGGGTTGGACCTCTGGGGATCGAGATCATTGGAGTGAATCACGTCCAGCCTCCTGCCTCCCAGCTTCACACACATTTGTGAAGAGTTCCCCAAAGTCTTTGATGGGGCTCTTGGGTGCTCCACGGGCCCACCAATATCCTTACAACTTAATCCAGCGGTCCAGCCCATACTGCTGAAGGCCCGTTGTGTCCTGTTCACATTAAAACCAAAAATTGAGACCGAACTGGACTGCGTCATGGACCATGGGTTTTTGAAATCAGTCCCTCATGTCCTCTGGGAAACCCTGATCATCACGCTGGTTAAGCCAATGGGGATGTCCACATCTGTGCGGACTACAAGTGCACCATAAATAAGGCACTCCAGGACCATGCGTACCTAATCCCTGTTGTCAGCCATGTGTTGGTATCTCTAACGGGCTTTTTCAGGAAGTTGGACCTTGCCCAGGTCTATCAACAGCTTCCAGTAGATGACCGGATAGCTGAGGCCCAGACAATTGTCACACACCAGGGGGCATTCAGAGAAAAATGGCTGCAATTTGAGATGAACATGGCCCTGGGAATCTTCCAAAATCTAATGGACTCTCTCCTTAAAGGGATTTTGGGAATCCAGCCATTTTTTGACGATGTTCTAATCACCGCCCTCTCCACAGAAGAATTCAGCTGCTGCCTCCTTGCTGTGCTACAATGTTTTCGAGCAGCTGGGCTAAAGGTGAAGCAGGAAAAGTGTGTGTTGGGGATTCCTCGCGTGGAGTTCCTGGAATTTTCAGTTGATGCACGCTGGCATCCACCCAACTACAGAGAAGGTCCACACAATCGTTCAAGCTTCTACTCCCAGCTCCAAGGCAGAACTCCAGGCATTCTTGTGGCTCTTGACTTCTACCACCATTTCCTGCCTCACAAAGCCGCCGTTGCAGAGCCACTACACCGCCTACTAGATAAGAAGGCTTCATGGGTCTGGGGTAAGAAACACATGGCCACGTTCCAGGCCATCAAGAACATTTTGGTGTCAAATGAGGTTCTGCACCACTTTGATGAGGCTTTGCCCGTGGTTCTTGCCTGTGACACATTGCTCTACAGCATCGGGACAATCCTGGACCATCAGTTGCCAAATGGCCGGGAAGTGCCTGTGGCCTATTATTTGCGTACCTTGTCACCTGCAGAGAGGAACTACTCTCAGATCGACAAGGAGGCGCTCGCCATTGTAGCAGAGTTGCGGAAGTTCCACTATTACCTGTACGGGCGGCCCTTCACCATCACAACAGACCACAAACCACTGCTTGGATTGCTGGCTCTAGACCAACAGACCTCACAGATCCCATCACCACGCATCCTCCATTGGAACATCTTCCTAGGTGCCTACCGCTATACCCTGGTCTACCACCATGGGAAGTCGATGGGCCATGAGGACGCTCTCAGCCACCTCCTGCTTGCCTCCATGGATCCAGACCCAGCACACCATATCCTGCTGATCGAGATGCTGCCAGACTGGCCCTCAACAGAAGGTAGATCCAAAGGGGCCCCACTTTCTCCGCCACCACCAATGGTCCCGATTCCACTGCCACAGCCAAGCACGGCTGAACCTAACTCAGTTCTGGTGGCACCTACCCTTCCAGCCGAGCCCCGGCGCTCACAGAGGGAGCGGTGCCGACCAGTGTACCTAGAGAACTATGTATGCTAGGGCTTTGGAACCTGGGGGGGAGGCATGTTATGTACCGAATTTATAGATTCACGTGACTTCACGCACTTCTACGTGGTTTCCCATGGTTCACCTGGATGGATTTGAACTCTGCAAATGAATCAAGGAGTGGTTGGGGTGCAAAACTCGACCACAGTGATTTGGTATGGACCCAGGGGAGGGGGTGTTCCAGGATGCATGCATATAAGTGAGGTCCCAGCCCTGCCATGTTGTCTTTTAGTATGTAGTAGCAATAAAGTATGCTCCATGTTGAACTCTGCTGCATCGAACTCTGTATTTAACAGCAGTCATTATGCTAACCATTACTAATCAATTACATTCATGAATTAATAGGAAGTGCCACCCGAAACTAAGAATATGGCTGCTACTTTCTCCTTTTGAGTCCCATCCAAGTCTTCTACCAGCTCTCCCTCTCCCCCAGCCATTCAGCTCATCCCACTCTTACTTGTGGGCAGGTCTGTAACTACAGAACTGATCCTCTTTTGAGGAGAGCATCCAGACTCATTCTAAGCATCCCATTTAATCTCATGACAGAGCAACATTATGTCTGCAGGAGCAGTACTAGAACAGTATTGATGACCTGCTGAGGAACGGAGTCCTTGGTCTGAATCTGGGTAGTTTCCTCCCTCACTGCAGTACAGCTGGCCCAGGAGTTGAAAAACCAAGCGAGACTCTAAAACACTAATCAGATGGTCAGCCTAGCTAGAACATAACATGTAATGGTGCTGCTGCTTGTGTCCTGGGGGAATAGAACAGTAGAAAGCAGACTGAAGAAGACTGCTTGTAGCTTCTTGCTCTTTTGGCTGGATTGAAGAGACGACATTATTTTTGGGTAACAAGATCTGTGTTGTTTACCAAGAGGCGTCAGTAATTTGCAAGTATTTGTATAAATGTTTAGGATTTGCTGTGCGTGCATCATTGCTTGTATAAAAGAGAGATAAAATATAGGATCTTTGCACCAGCAAAAACAACTGTGCCAGGGCCCAAGAGGACTGTGAACTGAGATCTGTGCACTGATATTGATTTGTTGTTGTTTTTTAAAAATAATTTTCATTTGGAAAAAGAAAATCTGAGCATGATGTGTTTGCTAGGAGCCCAATTATTCTAACCTTGTTACTTATAAATTGGCTCAAAATAATGTGCCTTTTGCAGAAAGCTGACAGAGTTCTTAAATTGTGAAGCTTAATAATATTACACAAGCTTGTATTGATGGAACAATTTGGAATTACTTCACATAAACATATATTACATTAAAAGGAAAATCAATACTTCTGGGCTCCCTTCCAAGGGCTGGAGGTGTATAGTACAGTCCTTTTACATCTTCTCAACTCGCCTTGTTCTAACGTTTTTTTGCTGGATTTTCTTTTTGTAACGCCACACTAAAAAAATGCAAAGTTACATCATGCTGTATCAGTTTTGCATGAATAAATCAAGAAAGTACATCAGTACATGAGCAACACTTTAGGATACCCTGTGCCAGGGCAGTATATAATTAGCTTTGATTAAGAAGTAGCAAAAAAACCCTACCTCCAAATAAAAAATAAAAAGCAAGACTTTCGACATGTGCCCAAGTCAGAGGTGTAGACTGGAGCTTTTGGTATTGCTCTTGATTTTGCAGGGATATCACTCTTTATATTGACTCCAAATTAAAAAGTTGAACTGTTTTACGCTGATCATGAATTATTCTCTTGGTTCTTCTATACCTAGGATGAGGTGCTAACACCAGTTATTCTTTTTACATGTGCCGGTGTTAATCCTACTACCTTTCTGCCTGGCTGGAGCTCTTTGTGCAGCATATTGGCCCCATTCCTGGATCAAATGCAGGTAAACATCATAAAGAAGTCACCTGCATCCTGACTTCTCTGATATTAAATGTTGCCTTAGCGGCAAGCCCAGAGTGGTAAGCCAGAAACTGTCCTAAGGCTTGCATATGTGATGTTGTAATGATCTCTTGGTTTGTTTCAAGCTCTTATTTATTTACATGATCAAGAAGTAAATTCATATTTGGGATTAATAATAAGGGGGCTCCTCTGTTATTTCCATGGCAGAACAAATGCAGCATAATGTGCAGTGCTGGAGCTATGTGCCATCAAGTTAAGAAAGCACTGTCCAAAGCAGTGAACAAAAGGTTGAAGCTACAGTGCTTTGGAATTTGCTGGGTTCTAAAAAAATCTGAGGTGAGGTGGTTTATTCACAATATGAACAGTACAGTCCTACACATACAACTCCAGTTTATCTCAATGAGATTACACTGAGCTAACTTTGCATATGATTGCACCATGCTTTCAGTAACCAGCCACTGTAATGTAGTTTAGACCGATTTCGCACTCACCCTACACTGCTCTGACATTCCTCTTTTCAGTGCAGTGTCCTTCTGATTTCCCACTATCTGCCCCGGGGGTTCTCCTTGCGTCGCTGTTGTTGCAAGGCAAAGAGAGACCCCTAAAAACCAGATTCTCTTTGCTGTGCAAAAACAGCAACGCAAGCTGAAAACCCGGGGCAGATAGTGGGAAATCGGAAGGACGCCGCGCTGAAAAGAGGAACATCAGAGCAGAGTAGGGTGAGCGCAAAATTGGTCTCCGTCTATGTGTACTTTCACACAGGAAAAAAATCCCTGGCCACAGCAGCAAATGATAGTGGAATGGGCAGGAACAACATCCATACAAACGCCCAGTCCTCTCTCACTTACTGCTGTCCCCATCTTTCACTCCTTTCTCCTTGTCATGACTTGCAAAAGTGTAGACAAAAATAATAATTAACTTAGGATCCCCTCCTATGGCCCTAACATTCCCCTTTCCCTTCTAAGCTATGCCATAATGCTACAGCACAGCTTAGTGGGAAGAGAGAGAAAGGCCCTTTAAATGGCTAAACAGTGAGGGGATGGCACATGGCCATGAGATTTTCCATGTTTTTTTAAAAGTGTTAGCTCCACCTACAATTTTTGTAATGGCAACAGGAGTGTCTGCATGTCTGCACCCCTGCAACGATTCTGAATATTCCGCTTTAAATAGGAGAAAAATGCATTAATTCCACACACCCCTCTAGATTAAAAGGCTCTGGAATGCCTAGAATCAAGTTCATTCTGAGCATGACATCATGTGGACACTCCAACTTTAATCCAGGGGTCTCCTTCTTTCCATGAAGTGAAAAATCTTCATATGGAAGCAACCCAAATGTCAGGTGTACCTCTGTTTTATGCTGTAGTGGCTGGTCTACAAGAAAAAACTTTATGAGCTGGCTCCTACTTTTAGACTTGCCACAAGCCCAGAGCAAAGGAGGGTTGAAAAACTGGTGACACTAAAAAGTGTTTCCTTCTTGGATGTCCATTTGGTCTTGCTTAACTAGCTTTCCACAGAAGTTTGTTACTGAGAGTCCCAACTCCTTTTATGTGATATGATGCAATACAGGACAAGCGTATAATTTGTTTGTTGATATTAGAGGGGGAGGAAGTCTGCACACATTATATGCTTTAGCTGAAGATGTAAAAAAAAAAATTAAGCATGTGGTGCTGGAACACCAGCAAAGAGGACAACAAAGCAAATGGAAACAGCCTGCTAACTAATTTAAAGGTGGCAATTAAATTTTCAGTAGGTGCATTTCTATGGTGCTTCACCTCCCTATGGGAAGGATAGCTAGTGATGCTCAAGGTTAATTGCAGAAATGTGTGGAATAATTGACAAGCACCTTTGAGGCTACTTCTTCCTCAGTTATATTTCATACGTGTGAGTGTGTGTGTATGTATGTGTGTATATATATATAGCATGCCTGGAAAGCAGGAGAGCAGAAGAACTGTTAAGAACATAGGCTTGAGTGATGAAAATGAGAGAAGACCTTTGGGACAATGTATTTGGGTTCAGCAGGATCCTTTAGATGTAACTCGTTGACCAATGGAGAGTTGCCTTTGGCAAAGCTGGGAGCCTAGCTAGGAATCAGAATCCAATGCCTTCTGTTATATCAGGCTCTTAAAGTGTTGGCTAATTGCAATAAATTACAATGGCTAATTACAATAAATGAACTGACTGACTGACAAAGTGTTGGGTGAATGCAGCAAGTGCTGCCTTCTTGAATGTCCATTTGGTCTTGCTTAACTAGCTTTCCACAGAAGTTTGTTACTGAGAATCCCCACTCCTTTGATGTGATATGATGCAATATAGGACATGTCTTTAAGCTGTGACACTCAGTTTGCCTTCACTGATGTATTGCTTGCTGGCACTGGTAGCTTGCTTTATCCCCAGATTTGCCCTCAAATCTCACCTGGTCTCCTCAGCTGGAGCAGCTCTCGGGATCCAAATGGGATTTGCAGGGTTAGTAGTCTCTATTAACAAAAGGGATAACAGTTTATTATCTTGCAGAACCGAGTGGAACTACTGAGCATCACAAACAACCTGTAGAGCTGTCTCCCTATTTTGCAAATAAGTCCCACTCTTCTCTGTTTATTGACCAGTTAAGCTTAACATTTCTTGTACAGATGGCTTTTAATAGCCACTGGTTTATGACTGTGGGCAGGAATACCAGGTTCATAAGAGTGTATATTCTATAGAACTAGCATTCAATGTAGTTTTCTCAGTAGACTTAAGCATTCATTTTTATTAATAGTCCTATGGGGTAGATTTTTGTTTACAGTGCAGCTCCCTTAACTCTTTTTAAATCTTTCTTTAAAATAAAATTATTACATTCATATTCAGCTCTCCCACACCTTTATCCTTTGAAATTAAATTTACTCTCATTTCCTTTCTCCAGACCACACATACAGCTAAATTTAGGTGAAGCTAAGGGCATAATTACACTACAGTATGCCCAACATGTGTCAGGTCATTTGCCTGCAGATAATCTAATTAGAAACTAACTCTTCTCTACCTGCATGGAGATATTATTATTGTAGGAAAGCCATCCCAAATCTGGGTTACTGCAGAAATAACTATTACCTTTCTCTCCATTACATCATAACAGCTACTAGGCAGTTTATGGGGACAATCCTAGCAGTAAAGAAATGCCAGGAGGCTATAGCCACTCCCTTGATAGGTAAATTCAGTTGCAAATTCATGATTCTTCACAAACCTTGTCTGTAGGTAGACATACAGCTGCTCTGGTCAGTGAACAGACTCTGAGCATTTAGCAGGGCAGAAGCTGGTAGATCAGATTGAAGAGAGGTTTTTTTCCTATTAAAATTAAACACTCCAACAAAATACCTGATAGTTGATGGCTCTATTTGGAACACAGTTGGGTTCCGCTGTAGCTTTCAGCCTTCCACTGGTTGTCATTAGTTGGACAAATTACAGCAAATCACCAGATACAGAAATTAATAAGCAGGAGAGCCACACAGACTTGTAGGGGGCATCTCATTTATCATCCCTCATAATTTCCTATATCCCTTCCCTGAAAGCCTCCATAGCTTCTCTCCTTTTCATGCTTCTTTTTCTCCATCCTACTTACCACCTTTATTTTTCTCCCTGTCTTCAGCTTTCCCTCCCTGGTAGACTCTCCTTGGGGAAATTCTAGCCAAGTTGCACAGTATTGGTTCCTGTGCCAGTCTCAGTTGCACAACAGGGAACCTGCAAGGGAATTTCTATTTTCCCCTGTATCACCTCCCCAGTGTCTTTCTCTCCCCCTGGCAGTCCACATATCCTTATACTGCTTCCTTCTTACCCGTGCACCTTTTATCTCCCCCCCATCTTCAGCTATATTATTTACTTCATTTTTGCCTTTCCTTTTTCCCTAATGAGGACCTGAAACAGCTTACATTGGGGAGGCCAAAATGTGGCTTGGGAGCCACATGTGGTTCTTTCACACATATTGTGTGGCTTTTGGAAGCCCCCACTGCTCCATCAGTCAGCTTGGAGAAGGCATTTGTCTCTTTAAATCACTTCTCCAAGCTAAGCCAGCCAACAGTTTGGAAAATGCATTTAAAGTTAAAGTTGCTTTATTTCCACCTCTCCCTCCTTCCTCCCATCTATTTTCCTCCCTCCTTGTCTTGTGGCTCTCAAACATCTTACATTCATATCTTGCGGCTCTCAAACTTCTGGTGTTTATTCTGTTTGGCTCTTAGGTTAAGCAAGTTTTGCCACCCCTGGCTTGCATCATTCTCCCTTCCTCTATTTCATCCTCACAACAGCCCTGTGAGGTATATTAGATTGAGAGAGAGTGACTGACCCAAGGTCAGCCAGAGAACTTCAACAGCAGAGTGGGGATGTGAGCCTGGGTCTCACATGGCTTTTATAGGTGTGCCTGCTGTTGAACAGTAGTATGCTGGTTGACCTGAGTGAGCCATGCAGATCACATGGTAGCAAGTCACCCAGTGGTTGCTGCCAGACCTGAACCTGATTAGTACTCCTTAAAGGCCAAAACAGCCCTTGAAAGAGCTCTGCTCCCTTCTTCCACCTTTTACCGACAAAAGCCAAGGCTTGAAGACTGGCAATGCTGTAGTGGTTGCCTAGCAAACTCCATAATAGCCACTGGGATCTCCTCCCTTAAAGGTACAGGAACTGCTTCTGTTATTTGGGGGGCTATTAACCCTTCCCCAATGCATTGGCTTTTAGATTTCAGATTTTCTAAGTATGCATAGATTTAACCACACTGAGAATTAGAGAACTTTTATTTGGCGGTATTCACTTGACATGGTCGTTTTTTTTAGACTTCTTTGCTTATTCAGCTTAAAGGCCACAGACACATAGAAGCATGTGTCAACGAACAGAACAGGTTGTTCTGGAAAAGACTTTTTCCTGGACAGGAAATATAATCAGTTGTGGATAACATGGGCTGAACCAAAAGACTCACCCTCCTTATTTTAACTGTTTCAAGGAAGGTCAAACTCTAGCATTTGCAGCTGTGAATATATATTTTCAATTTTATTTGTGTATATCACCAAAAGCTGGCTCTGAGGCTGTACATTTCAGTATATGAATGATGGAGAAGGGTGACAATTGCTTAAACCTTTTGCCTACTGGTCATTTTTCTAGCTGTTCTTTCTGAATGAACAAAGAAAAGTAGGTATTTATACTGTGTTTTTCTCTACTTTAAGGAGTTTCAAAGTGGCTTATAATCTCCTTCCCTCCCCCTTCCCACATCAGTCACCTTTTTAGGTAGATGGGGGCTGAGAAAGTGATGAGAGAACTGTGACAGACCCAAGGTCACCCAGCAAGCTTCTTGTGGAGGAGGAGAGGGGAATCAAACCCAGTTCTCCAGATTAAAATCTGCCACTCTTAACCACTACACCATGCTGGCTAGGGGAAAAGCAGCTGTGGAGGAGAGCTACTGAGCAGAGAAAATGACCAAAAGTTTAAGTAGCCTCTTCCCACATCCAGTTCCTCTGCTGAAATTAACAACATTGGAAGCGGCTTTCAGTTTAAAAAAGAAAATGGGGAAAGGCACACATGGCTAATTATAACAAGCAGTTGACTCTGAAAACAAATGACTTCATATTGTTTTCCTGCATTCTGATATATGCAGTGTACTATTCTACAGAACACTTTGCATAGTCTCTTGTTCAAATGTCTTGGTAACTGAATGCACTGAATTTCATTGCTATAAGGAGAGAATGTACTGGAATGGAGAACTGCCAGTCTCTTTTCTGTAGACTATAAAAAGAATAATCACATCAATGTATTGCCTATGCAAATATTTGCACAGGTTTAATCATTAATTGGTTTAGTTTAATTCTGACCTCCATCCTGACAGAAACAAAGTTAACTATAAATATTGATTTTTTTAAAAAAAAAATGTAGACGAAAAGTCCATGGAAGTTTACCTAAATTATAAAGTGTTAGTGCATAGTTTTGAAATATACACAGATACAAAATAGTTTGGGTCGAGGTTAGAAATAATAGTATATTTGTATGAGATTTTGCTGCTGCTTCCTAGGTGCAACTCCATCAAATGAAATCTACCCTAGGGCTTGATGTTAACATACTTGCATTGGGCATTGCAAACACATTGACAGAACAAAAATGATGACACAAGCATAATTGTTGTAAACCCTCAGAGGCAATGAAGGATTTATGGCATACAATCCCTGAACATTTGAATGAGAATCCAACTGCATCTAGAGGAATCTTCATCACACAACTTCTCCATCACCAGTACCTTTTTAAGTAGTAGCATGGATTGCAAAAGTTCAGTGCATTGTAATATAATGAGTATACAACAGAAGTGCTGTGGTATGGCAACAGACAACCGGTTTGATTAGACACATATTGCTTTTTTATCCTAAAGGCAAGGCAGGCATAGTTCTCTACCAAAGGAAAAACAAACCATCTAATTACTACATATATTAGTGCTGATGGGGCAGATACATGTGTAGATGAATATACAGGTGCTGTGCACAGTAGGTGGCCACTTCTGTGTCTTAGATCATGTTAGATGAGATCAGAGCCATTTCCCTTGTCTGGGTGTGTACTGGCTGTATACCTTTCTTTGATGCTGTTCATTGTGGCCAAACCATGGTGTCTGGATAAATGTTACTCTTGCCACTCTCTTTGCATATTATTTTTCCCTTAGATATTATTGCTGTGTGGAAAGTCAATTGTTGCATATCATGGGCCTTTAATGTGAATTGTGACACATTTCCCCTTAAAAAAGAATCTCGCTCATACTGTGTTCTGCCCCTTTCTTGGTTTTTGTTCCTTAAAAAGTTCAAAATTTGTTTGTTTGCAAGTTGTATATACTTCCATGCAACACAAATCCTGTTCACAAGCCCTTATCAACAGGCCCTCAAGACTGCTTTTAGCTATTCTGTTCATCTAGCTATATGAAAAAGGTGGAAAATGAACACTAGTGTGCAAAAAAATGAAAGTTAGATTTGGAGTTGAGTTGTGTACAATTCTACAATTCTAATACTGGAATTAAAGCTAGTCATTAATCAATGCTTCTGTTAGTTCAGTGAGAAATGCACTTCTGCCTGTAATTTCCTCCCAATTGAGATTAAATTCTCAGGGATTCTGTATCCAAATAATCCTGTCTCCCAGATTTCCAGGAGCTAGGAGAAAGTATCCTGTTCTATAGCCAATTAAAAATTCAGCAGGCAGGCAGGAATTGATGTATATGATTCAGCTTTTAGAATCCATTCTCAGGATTTTTAGGTGGGGGAGAGTAGTATGTCTGTTTTTTAAAAAAATACAAATGGTGCACATGGGCAAGAGAAATGAAGCCTGACCTCCTCTCATGCTTCATCTCATGCACTCCACTTTCAACATTTTTCTCCCAGTCCAGTTGACTTCATGCATCAATCTGACCAGAGTAAAAATGCCTCAAAAACTGGAGCAAGATGTTGGATAGAGCAAGTGTTATCGTCATGATCTGTGCATTCTTGGTTTTGTTTGGTATAACTCCCCCCACCCTTATTTCCTGGAGGGGTACCTGTCTGTTTTTTTCAGGTCTAATAACAGCTATAAGGAATGACATGGCTTCTCAGGGTTTTGAAATGAAATTAGAGATGTCAATAGACTCTGAATCAACAGTTCCATCTCAAATAGAGAGTAGATCTGATCCTTCCTCATATCCAGTCTGTCTCACCCATCTGGTTGAGTATGTGTGGGTGAGTTTTTTGGGGGGAAGGGAGGAGCAAAACTTTAGCCTCTCTCTCTAAGTGCCTCAGAAACTTGACTTTAGTAAAGAAATACATTAAATATATAAAATATCCCCAGTCCCCTGTTGATCAGCTGAGTAAGCATACCGCAAATCATTGAGGGAAACAAAATCCGGGTGCTTGCCCTCTGTACATCCCCGATTGCCTATTAGCAGATACAAGCAAAATGCTTCTTTGTCTCCCAGCAAGGCATGCCCATTTATGTGTGTGAAAGCCATGACCTCAGTGCCTTTATAGTCCCTAGTCTATGCATCCCGTCTTCCTACCAACAGGTACAACAAGCAAGGTCTATGGGAAATGTCTGGAGCACACTGTCAGGTTGCAGGAGTCATAAGTCCTGTCTCTCTCCCCCTCTTACAAGCCCAGCCAATCTTCCAAGCAGAGCCTTTCCCCTGCCTGCTCAGTATGCAGGCAACCTCAGATAACAGAATATTTCTGGAAACCTGGGCCCTTGTTTACATAAAATTAATAAAACCTCCCATAACCAGTGGGATGGTACAGTGATTGATGAAAAGTGGAAATGCTGAGGGGTAAAAAGCCAGTCAGAATTCTGTTTCTTTTGTCCCTGCAGACCCAGAGCTACAATGAGACCCTTTGAGGCCTGGTCCCATGACTTCCTGCCAAGGCCTCAGACTTCCCATTGGGAGGGAGATGGACTGGGGGGGGGGGTGAGTGAAAGGTGTGCAGGTGGAGCAGCTGAGGACAGCATTATGACAAGGTGGGTATGAGTCTGTCCTTGCCAGCCTGCCAGCCATGACTCCCTGCTGGGTGTTGCTCCTCCTATTGCTGTTTGGCACCTGGACCCTGGTGGAGGCAGCTCCACTGTGCTCCTCATCACCACCCTGGGTGGAGTCAGTGCAGGGGCTGGTCCAGCACATCTTGGTGGTGCTCAAAGGCAAGGTGCTGACTCACAGCATGGATGATTCAGGAGCAGCAGTGGAAGGAGGAGAAGGGGAAGAAGTGATGTCACTGCTGGTGGAGCAATCCACTGCCACTGCTGCCTCCTCCAGATGTGGCTGAGGAAAAGTGGTGGGCTGTGGAAGGATGTGCTGCTCTGGGCGCCGCTGGCCACTGAGCTGGGCTCCACCAGGGGGAGCAGCCTGAAGTAAGAGAGCCATTGCATCTTCTTCCTTGAGTTTGCTGGCAGGACCAATGCTAGCAGTGGTGGTGGCTCATCTTCACTCCTGTTGCCGCTCTTCCAGCTGTCTTCCCTGCCCCTGGAGACAGGCAAGGATCTCGAGAAGGAGGTCAGCAGGCAAGGGTGGCAATTACAGTGCTGCCGGCCCCTTCCCCTCCTCCCCTCCCCTCCCAGGAACAGGCAGCGGCTCCTGTGCTCAGCAAGCCTGTAGCAACATGATTCCTGGAGACTAAGCTGCCTGTGTGCAAGACTGCAGCTGGCAGCATGAGCATTTCTAAATTTTATTTTTATTTAATTTTGTTTTTGTGAGATCAGTGCACTTTTTGTGATGTCAGTGCACACATCTGGGGCTTTTTTGAGGGCCCCACCAATTTGCCCAGTGCCCTCCCCAGTACGCACCTTGGCAGTGCTTGAAGGCAAGGTGCTGGCTCACAGTATGGCTGATGCAGGAGCAGCAGTGGGAGGCTACAATATTTTCTTATTGGACTGAACACTATTTTGGAGATACTCTTCTGGGACTCGTGTATTTATCTTTTTAGTTTTAACTAGCTTCCATGTCTATAGATCTAGACTCACTTTGTAATATATCTTCTCTTTAGCTGTACTTAGAGATTTCTTTTTACTTAACTCCACCCATGGCTAATTTGAGAGTCATAACACTTAATTGCCAGGGCTTAAATTACCTAATTAAAGCCAAACAAATCCATGCTTATTTAAAAAAATCAAAACACTGATGTGATTTTTCTTCAAGAAACACATCTTAGGAACAACATTATTTGCTACGTTCCAAGCATTTTCCTTATAGCTATGCTGCCCCTGGAACTTCACAGTCATGCGGAGTAGCAATTTTGCTCTCTCAATCTATTCAGTTCTCTTGCCAGGCGGTAGAAATGGATCCTCATGGTAGATTCCTCTTTGTAAAGGGTATCTTGAATAGTGACAGGGTAACCCTGGTAACAATCTGGCCCTGTTCAGACGCACAGTATAATCAGATGTCGCTGCTGTTTCCTTCCAGATTTAAATGGCTGATCAGACAGCAACATCTGCCTCTCAGTATTAACTCATGGTAGCCCTCCCCAATCCTTCTCGGAACCGGATTATTTTGTTACCTGCTCCTTTGTGGTGTTTTTGGAGTTCTCCGGTTTCACCTCGTAGTTTTCTCCGTCTGGATAGTTCTGTTGTGATATTAACCAACTTCTGGATATCTGAAAGCTGTTCCAGAGCAAAAGGAGCCTCAGATATCCAATTTATGGTCGCCATTTTTTTTACTACTTAGCGATGTACACATAACCGCATAACCACATGACCACATAATGTTTTAACCTATGCGCATATCGCACATGTGCATAATGCGCGCATGCACATAATAGTGGAGGGAAAAAGAACTGCATGGTGCTGTTGTGTGGATGGCAGAAGACGGTTTCACCATGGAGTGATTCGAATTGCAGTATGGCAGTCTGATCGATAATATCCGGAACAAAGATATTCGGAACAGAACCGGGTCAGTTTAACACGGACTCAACAAGCTGTGTGAACAGGGCCTCAGTGTCCCTAATTCTGGCCAATTAAGTTTTCTCTGAGATTTGTTGTCCAAATTAAGACATTTTCAAGATGGCCTGATCATTATGGGGGCCGATCTTAGTTATATAGTGGATCTCAACAAAGATAGACAATCACCCATCACTAGGTACAAATTAAACAGCTCTAATAGTCCCAACTATACTGGCCTTCACAAACTTTTTAAGGAATTCAATCTCTTAGACACTTGGAGACACCTACATGTTTCATGATTATAATTATCAGGCCTCATTTTGGGCAGGAGCTCACAGGAGCGGAGCTTTGGAACCTCTAAATTTTATTGTGCTTTTTCTTTCTTATTCCCTCCCCCAGTACTTGCTTCTGGGCTCCATGGTTCAAACCCCCTGTGAGAGTTTTGCTGAACTCTAAGATTTGACACTTTCTAATATTTTTCCCCATAAAAATGGGAAAATAATCAAAACATATAAAGCAGACAGATGGAAATCTTCATCATGCCACTGTGGCCACATAGGAGAAAGTAATTTTAAAAGTATGATGGGAGTAAGGTTTTATTATGACAATTATAATTCAAGAAGCATTTTAAGGCAGATGCTGAGCTGATATAATTTTGTATACCTTCTGGTGATGTCAGGGGTGTATGGCATATGCAAATGAGTTGTGGTGGTGATCTATGGCACCTCTTTTTCTATTAAATGATCCCTGATTACTATACCTATTTTTCCAATCAATTTCAAGCCTATACTAGGATCAATTATGTTCTTATTTCTTCATCATTATCTTCTCACCTAATAAATGCAGAAATATATCCCCAGTGCTGGTCAGATCATGTGGCTGTGACTTACACTTCAAAAGAGAGAGTAAAAATAGACTTGGTTTTCACTTGGTGGTTTGATAACCTTTTATTGCAAGATAAAGCGATTATAAAATGATTGGAGCACCATAATTCAAAATATTTTTAAATAATTTAACTAGCAAGGTCCAGTTACCAATTATTTCGGATGCTTACAAGGCTGTTCTTTGCAGCCATTTGATCTCTAGTTCAGCATTCTATCATAACGCACATTAAATTATGTAACAACCTCTTAAATAATATCACAAAATTAGAGACACAACAAAAATACACCTGTTTGGAAATTTTTTAAATAAAGTTACTGAATGAGCGATGGAAACTTGAGGTCCTTGAAGTTAATAAAATCAAACAGCATCTTCTCTGTCTTAAACAATCCTGCTGGTACAAAAGTTCCCATTCATCATGTCTGTTGGCCTGGAAGGTAGAAGAAACAGGTCACTAATTCTAAAGTAAAGGGACTTCAGGACTATTTAGACCCATTTAAGATCCATACTTCAAATGAGTCAATTTTATCAATTTTTAAGTCTTTTTATTCTAACATATGAAGCTGCCTTATACTGAATCAGACCCTTGGTCCAAGTCAGTATTGTCTTCTTAGACTGGCAGTGGCTCTCCAGGGTCTCAAGCTGAGGATTTTCACGCCTACTTGCCTGAACCCTTTTTGGAGATGCCAGGGATTGAACCTGAGACCTTCTACTTACCAAGCAGATGCTCTACCACTAAGCCACCGTCCCTCCCCTCCATATCAATCAACTAATCTTTCTATTGATTCTATTAATGATCACATGCTTCTCTCAAACCCTTATCTGACACACATTGGTCCTTTTTAGAGCAGTGCATCAATGAACATGAATTAATGGCAGTTATTAAAAGTTTGAAAAACAACACATCTCTGGAACTCAGATTTACAACTGAATATTACAAAGCCCTGCAGCCCTCTTTGGCACCTTTCCTACTTGATCATGCCCTCAACACTAGATCTTTTCCATAATGGTCCACAGCCAAAATTATAGTTCTTCCCAAACTTGACAGGGACCTGGCTGACCCTAAATCGTATCAGTCTATCTCCCTAATGAACACTGACTACAAGTTATCCACCAATATTTATTTTATTTATTTATTTATTATTTATTTTATTATTTATATCCTGCCCTTCCCAGCAAGTGGCTCAGGGGGGCTCACAGCATAGAATCTCACATAAATAAGGTTTAAGCATATAAACAGTTAAAATAATTAAAACATTTAAAACATTCAGACACAGCAACTAAACAAAATTATAGGTGAGTATATATTCATGGAACAGACTGGAATTATACCTCAACGGGACATGACAAATAATATTTGTAAACTGATTAATGTTATATCCTGATGTCTTCTAAACAAAGTCCAAGATGTGTGCATATTAACCTTAGATGTGAAGAAGGCGTTTAATACATTAGAAATGCGATACTTGCAGGCTTTGTTAAAAGCCATGCAGTTTGGTAGCAAATTCCAACACATAATTAAAGCTCTCTGTCTGTCACTGAAAGCTCTTATACGACTAAATGACTCCAATTCATTATAAATTTAACTAGAGGAACATGACAGGGCTCCCCCTGTTGCCTCTTTTATTTGTGCTAGCAGTTGAACTGCTGCCTAATTTACTTTGGGAAGATGTTGTTAATTTAGAGATATCAATAGGAAATACCAGAATGAAGCTTAACGTATTCACAGAAGATATGATTTTATTTATTTCCAATCGTAAAATATATCTTCCTCAAATCAATTCTTATTTAGCAATCTTTGGCACTGTAACAGGCTTTAAAATTGATTCAGACAAATCCCAAATATATGCCATCTCCTTGTCACCTAATGTTTCCTCTAACTACTGTGACAGCTGGGTGAAAAATACATGGAAATATTTAGGCATTAATGATTCATTGCGTCTTGCTGATCACTTGAAATCTAACCATATGGAAATCTCTAAACTCATTAAAGAACATTCTACACACTGGGCAACAAAGTATATGACCCTCTTAAAAATAATCAATTTTATTAAAATGATCTTGCCAAAAATCACGTGCTATTTTAGAGCCCTCCCAATTGACCTGCCTGTATCTCTCCTACGCAAGTGGCAGAGGGAAATTAACACTTATTTGATAGGGTAAGAAATCTCGCATACAATTTTCTACAATTAGCAAGCCACACCATGAGGGAGGTTTAGCTGTTCCTGATTTACACCTCCACTATGATTCAATTCTTTTAACATATACAGTCAAACAATACAAACACGTAGTGGAATGGAAAACTATTGAAAAACAGCCTATTCCCATATAGCTTCCAAGAATTCCTCTGGAACAGTCATCAAAAAATCTTTAAGGAATCTGCTAATCCTTTTTTAAAAAACAACTCTTAGAGTATGGAACATTAATCTTGCATTCCTTGCCCCTCCCACTTCTCTCCTAACTGAATCCAGAAATTACCATTTATTTATGCCTGGCCAATCACATCTTTAGTTTCTTAGCTGGAGAACTTCACACTTAATTTGCTTCATAGACATTTTACACCAAGGCCGGTTGAATATTAAAAGGAATCTAGAACATACTCACTACATCTCCCTGCCTTGGTTCGAGTATTTACAATTCCAAAGTTTCCGATCTACCCACAGATTGCAACTTCCCCTCTGAGCTAAGCTCACAACTTTTGAATAACTGCTCAACTCAGATGGAACACCAATCAAGGGTATAATATCTAAGCTTTATAATATGCTAATTTTCTACACATCAACCTATATGTTGTAAATTCTGACAAACTGACCTTGATATCACCATAACTGAAGATCAGTGGCATGGTGTGACTTTCCCCACCCCTTAGATCTAAGTCTGTAAACATCACCTTACAGGAATATAAAGTACTTTCCAAGCGGTATTTTATCCTTGCACAGCTGTCCCATATAGCACCTTCTATCTCTTCCAAATGTTGGAAGGGTTGTGGGAAACTTGGTACTTATTTCCACAATTGGTGGACCTGTCCAATTATTCAGGCTTTTTGAAACTTTGTTTTATCTAAGGTTACACTCTTAACTGGTTTAGTAATACTGCAGTCCCCCCAAATCCTGCTTTTAAACAGCTGGGACACCCATAACATAGCTAAGCCTCAGTGAGACCTTATTTCTCTCATGTATACAGCCACTAAATCTGCAATAGCAGTGAAATGGAGGTCAGAAACTCCCCCTTCTATTTATGCTTGGGCAAACAAAATGTGGGAATATTTTTAATTGAATTGCTCAATCAGGCACTACGATCCACTCATCCTTGCTCCACAAATAGAAGCCTTTTTTGCTTTGGAATTTTGGACTCTCATCCCCACTTACAAACATCCCCCAAGAAGAGTATCTCTCTCTTTTAGCTATACATTAATCCTTTTCTCTTTGCATTTTTGCAGTGTGGTTACTTTTTTTAACAATCTTCAGAGCGTTATAATGATCTTTTAGACATCCTTGATTGCTTGTATTGTTATGGCAGTTTATGAGCAGGATTTATTTTTTCTTCCTTGCTGCGCTTGTGTAACACCTTCGTAGACATAGTGCTGTTGTATTTGACAATTATTTTGCATTTGTTTCAATAAACTTTAAAATTTAAAAGAAAAAGAAAATTTCCTGGCTACAGGCCTGTGTCCCTGTGATATATCTCTCTCCGAGGCTGAGTGATTCCCTCCCACAGTCCAGGATAGTGAGCTGCTGGAATAATCTCCAGATCAGAAAGACAGATTTGGGGGAGGGGGGGTAGCCAATTTGGACTGAAGCAGCGTAATAAAGTTTGAGTCCAGTGGGAATTTTAATACCAACAAAGTTTTATTCAAGGTATAAGCTTTTGTGTTCATGCACCCTTCTTTAGATACATTGAAATGGAAGTTACCAGTCCATACATATAAGTAGAGAGTGAGCAGCAATGAGCATACAATGAAATAAAGTTGCTTAACAGATTCAGGGCTTTTTTGTAGAAAAAGCCCAGCAGGAACTCATTTGCATATTTGGGCACACCCCTTGACATTAACATTGTTTCACACAGGGCTTTTTTTGTAGAAAAAGACCAGCAGGAATTCATTTGCATGTTAGGCCACACCGCCTGACACCAAGCCAGCCAGAACTATCTTTCTGTGCGTTCTTGCTTAAAAAAAAAAAAAGCCCTGAACAGATTCAAGGACCAAACAGGAATAACAAGCATCATTTATAACTTTTTGTAGTCACCATTTGTTTGGGTTTAATTCTGGGGGGAAACATAGTGAAATAAATATATCAAAAGAGGCCTGAAAGAAGTCCGGCTGTCCTCAACAAGGGCCAGGACTTTTTCAGCCCTGGCCTCGACTTGGTGGAATGCTCTGTCAGAAGACATCAGGGCCCTGCGGGATCTTTTACAATTTCGCAGGTCCTGTAAGGCAGAGATGTTCTGCCAAGCCTTTGCATAAGGACAGTGATGGTTGCTGTGCTGGCACCTTTTTCTCTCCACCCCTTCTTGGGGAGATCCCCCATCCCTGATGTGATGTAATGACTGAATAAGAGCACTTTAAAGACACTATCAGGGTTTGTAATCTTTTTAATACAACTAATTTTATATGTGTGTGTTTTTTTAATATTGTACTTCATCCAGAGTCTGGCACTAGCCAGGATAGGGTGATTCATCGAATGAAATAAATAAATAAATAAATAAATAAATAATAATAATAATAATAATAATAATAATAATAATAATAATAATAATAATAATAATAATAATAATAATAATAAAAAACTGGAGATTGATGGGCAGATGTACCCTTCTGAAAATTCCACAATTAAGAAGGGTACATCTGCCCATCAACCTCCAATTTTGATATATTTATTTCCCTCACTATGTTTCCCCCCAGAATTAAACCCAAACAAATGGTAAAGTATCACATAAACAAAACCTGTTATTTCTGTTTGGCCCTTGAAACTGTTAAACAACTTTATTACATTGTATACTAAGTTGCTGCTCAGCCTCTACTTACATGTATGGACTGGTAACTTCCATTTCAATGTAAGTGTGCATGCACACGAAAACTTATACTTTGAATAAAACTTTGTCTTAAAGATGCCACTGGACTCAAACTTTATTCCACCAGATCAGAAGATCTCCTCATTTCTGACTGTTAGAAATAATTTGTCTGTATTCTGAGCATTTCCAATATTTATAAATAGGGTATGATTCAGGCTAGACCATGTTCAGGAAAGTTCTGACCACACACATCGCTAGTATTCTCTGTCAAGGCTGTACACTCCCCTGAGAAGCATCCTACTTTCTTGTTAATCTTGCATTTATGTGCATTATTTTGTTTTTGGCAATTGTGAACTTCCTCTTTCATGTACTACAGCACATATCTATTTGAAGTATTTAAAAACAGCATGTGTATGTTAAAAGCTGCACAGAAATCTCATCTAGGTGCAGGTTTGAAATGGTGCCATTGTCCTTGAAAATGGGCTTGAAGGTATATCTTGCAAAAGGTTGAAATGCCGTTGGAGGATACTTTGACTCATTGTATGGAAAACCCTTAAGACTTGCAACTGTCCCTTTAGTTTCTGGACAGGTTAGCTGAGTCAGTAACTTTCACACAGCAGCAGTTAGAGGCAGAGTTTAAAAGATCAGTGGAAGTAAAGAGGGATGGTAAAGTTTTCAAAATCCTATTTTAGAAATCACAAAGCAGGTCCAGTGTATTGGCACAGCTCTATCTATTCTCTTCTCTTGGCCTTGTTGCAGCTTTGTGGCACATTTTAAATAGGATTCCAGGAATGAGGGGCAATGAGGGGGGAGGGCTGAAGTCATACAAAGACAGCTAGCTCCCTTTGGTTCTTATGGATATTGTCAGTGCTTTTCACTCTCAAAGACACTGCAGCATCACATGACCTAAGGCTGAGTGCATTCTAGCCCAAGGGCCTGATTGGCCACTGGCTCCTTTTTTGAAAGCCTAGGTGTCCGTGGCAACGAGAAGCAGGTCAGCCATACTTTCCTGGCCTCCCTCAGAAGTGCAGCAGGGACAGAAGAAAAATCAGCAGCACTTGCAGCAAGAAACACCAGAGCAGCCAACAGGACTTCTCTTCAGGTACCGACCAACTGTTTGGGTTTGGGTTGGTGTGTTTTTTTTCTGGTCAGACTGGTGTGGAGTAGATAACTTTGTGTGTGTGTGTTAAAAGTATCAAATGAGATGCTATAATTCTTGTCAAATATTTATTGATTTTTGTCAAATACTCACTGATACAGAAGGTTCAGCAGTTAGGCACCCCCATTCTCATCTTTAAGGGCTATTTTTCAGGACACCCATATATTCTTGGGAATTGAACTTAGCCTAAAATCTGTGCTATTGGAACTCAAATACACATGTACATCCCTGAGAGCATGCAAGCCAGGCATAGACTTTTCCCTTGTTGTTTATCAAAAATAAAATGTGCAACTGTGTAATGTACAGACATTATATATTCCATTGATGTGTAGACATTGATGTCACCCCCAGTGTATTACAAAAGTAGCCTGAGAAATGGTTTGAAGACATTTGATTTACACCCAAATCTGCAACATATTTAATTAAATTGGAAGTAACTCTCATTGATTTCAGTTGAATTTCAGATTTCAGTTGATTTCAGATTAGGACTGCAGCCTCAGCCCTGTGGGAAAAGCTTGCTTCTTGATGGCCTCTTGAAACAAGGCAATCTGTTATTTATATAAATTGGAAGGAAATCTACTAGACACTTAAGTGTAAGGTGAAACTTTAAGGAAACTTACTAGAGAGTAAATCTCATTGTATTTAATGTGGTTTAAGTCTGTGTAAACTTTATTAAAGCTCTTCCTGTAATAATCTGATCTAAAGGTTTCTTGGAAGCAAATTCTGTTCATTTTAATTATGCAACTGAATTAGTACATCCAGAGATCTTACAGTATTGCTGCATAAGATACAGTTCTTTAGTGCTTTTGCTCAGCTGAAACCAATATCCATGACCCCAGCTAGTGGAACCGCCTTGTTCCAAGCAGGCAGGCATATCTAAGGTGATATACATAAATACCATGCAACAATAGAAAGTTCCAAGCAGTCTTCCTGGAAAAGCATGTTGGGTTTTTTTTTTTTAAATCTGATTTCATTCAGTTACAAGGGAAAATTAGAAATGGAAAGATGCAGTTTCTAAATTCATCTCCCGCCATTAGTAACAACTAGAGAGAAACCTGTCAGCACAAAGCAGTACTGTTCCCCAGCAAACCAGCAGAGGGACAAAGGGGTACAAATGTGGAAGAGCTTTGTTAAAGCAAGAACAGGCAATACTTGCTAAGGAAGGACAGTAGGAACTGCTGCTGTGTAGAAATTGAGAGTTAATCAAGAGGGATGCAGTATTTACTGAACTGCAGTAAAATTGAAGAATCAAAGCAATGCTTGCGGAAAACTAGTGAAATCAAATATTTTAAAATGCAAACATATTCTGGAGTAAAGTTTGAGTCCAGTGGCACCTTTAAGACCAACAAATTTTATTCAAGGTTTAAGCTTTCATATGCATGCACACTTCTTCAGATACAATGACATGAAAGTAAACAGTCCATACATGTAGGTAGAGGGTGAGCAGTAAATTTGCATACCACATAATGAAATTTAATAGATTGGTTCTTGACTCTGTTAAGCATCTTCATGCTGTATGCTAATTTACTCTCACACTCTACCTATATGTATGGACTGGTAATTTCCACTTCATTGTATCTGAGGAAGTGTGCATGCACACAAAAGCTTATACCTTGAGTAAAACTTTATTGATCTTAAAAGTGCTATTGGACTCAAACCTTGTTCTGCTGCTTCAGACCAACATGGCTAGCCACCTGATGTTATTCTGGAATGTAAAGGTCAAATCACATAGTTTGCTTTCCTAACTGCAAGAAGCATGAGTCACTGTCCTCTTGTTCTGAGCAACTGGTTGAGTAACAACAGGCTTGCACAATAAACTGCAAAATAACCTTGGTAAGCTTGCCAACTATGAAGTGACAACCAGCAGGAGAGGGAAGGAGGTGGGGACAGGGAAAATGATATTGCACTGATAGCGTTATGTCACTTCTAATTAATACCTGGAAGTGACATAATGTCACTGACAGGGCACTCTAGAATATGGACAAAACTCTATGGTAAAATTAAAGAGTTTTGACCAAATCCTAGAATGTCATGTCAGCATCATGTTGGCAACATGATGTCACTTCTAGGTATTCACTGAAAGTGGCATCATGCCATTGATGCAATACTGGCTTTTCAGTAGTTTCTACCACCACCACCCACAACAAAGAAGAAGGCCAGGAGGGGGGTGGCTGGGGAGGATAAACTTTGGTGAGGAAACTCAGTGGGGATGTGATGCCATAGATTGTTGCCAGGTCCCCCGTGGTCACTGATGGGGGATGGAGGGTAAGGAAGGCTAGATCCAGGTTGGGAAACTCCTAGATATTTAGGGATTGGGCCTGGGGAGAATAAGGGACCTCATTATGGTACAATGCCATAGAATCCACCCTTCAAAACATCAATTTTCTGCAGGGGAATTTTTCTCTGTAGTCTGGAGATGAGCTGTAATTCTGGGGGGTTCCTAGGTCCCACCTGGAGGCTAGCATCATTAGATGTAGAAGTGCTCTGCATCATGCTGAAAGTTGCCTTTGGAGAGAGCATTATATTTCTATTTTGAACACTTGAGTCAAGGAATTGAAGCACTAAATACTAAAAACTGCTGTGGCACCTTAAAAACAAACTGGGCTATTTTGCATGAATTTGCTAGGCTTCATTGTCAACAAAGAGGCTGTGGTTTTAGAAAATTCATGCCAAGTAAACCAGTTGGTCACTAGGATGCTACAGAGGTTTTTGCTTCTTTGCATTCCCTAGCACTTTGTGTAGCAAACTACTATTGATCTATCATTGAATGTGATTTTAATTTGAGTGGAATGAAGATCATTTTTTGTAATCCTGCTCTCCATTTGTTTACTTGACATAAAGGTCTCCTGCAAGTAATTACTATAATAGCAGTATAGGTAGCACTAAATTTGCTCCAGCAGTTTAATGATGATATGTTGTATCAATTCACTTTGTAAGAGTTGCAAGTTTGCAGCTAGGTTGACTAGAATGTTATGATTTGAAAGCTAAAGACAGACTTGCCAGAGATGAACTAAGGAATTGAAGAAGACCTGACTAACTGAACATTACCCCCACCGGCGCCAATTGTAAGAGGGGATCCCATGGTTTGGAGGCCCTT
This sequence comes from Heteronotia binoei, assembly GCF_032191835.1. Lineage (NCBI taxonomy): Eukaryota > Metazoa > Chordata > Lepidosauria > Squamata > Gekkonidae > Heteronotia > Heteronotia binoei. The sequence continues at coordinate 161,622,011 of NC_083243.1, read as the reverse complement.
CCTCCTTCAGGGTTACCAGAAAATGGGGAGGGGAGGAAATATCCGCTGGGCACTCCATTATTCCCTATGGAGACCAATTCCCATAGGGTATAATGGAAAATTGACCTGTGGGTATCTGGGGCTGTTTTTTTTTTTTGAGGTGTAGGCACCAAATTTTCAGCAAAGCATCTGGTGGCTCTTCTCAAAATACCCCCCAAGTTTCAAAAAGTTTGCACCAGGGGGCCCTTTGAGCCCCAAAAGAAAGTGTCCCTATCCTTCATTATTCCAAATGGAGGGAAGGCATTTAAAAGGAGTGTGGTCCCTTTAAATGTGATGGCCAGAACTCCCTTCGGAGTTCAATTGTGCTTGCCATACCCTTGCTCCTGGCTCCACCCCCAAAGTCCCCAGATATTTGTTAAGTCAGACTTGGCAACCCTAGCCAATCCACAATCTATACAACTACAAATGCTACAGGCTTTGTTTGTAAAATTAAATCTGAAATTCCATAGGTGTTCCTCCTGGTACAATCTTGCTTATTGTGAGCAAACAAATTATTTTCAGAAATAGATACTTTTGAAGGCTTGGAACTTCAGAACTCTATAGTGCCGTAGCAGCAGTAGCAAATGAGCACACACACTGTTAGGCTGAACATAGTTACTAATAGTCCTGATTTTCCAAGGGCTGTCCCTTTTATGATACATCCCAGCAATCCACCAAAGGTGTCTCAACACCAGTTTTGTCCTGAGATTTGCATTCTTGTATAAGCGTTTGTAGTGGTTGTTCATAGTCAAACACCGGTTTGCATTTCTCTACTCTGTGCCAGTCCAGTCCTGGCAACACTAGAGGATGCCAAGATAGAGGGCAACAGAAAAGCAGCCCAAGACCAAGGGGTTCCCCAAATGAGCTACACCCACAGCCTATAGCCCAGTTGTGGCCAGATTCCAGTCAGCAAAACCTCAAATGGAAAGCCTTTACTACTGCAATGGGAGAGGAGGAATTCCCCTGGGGTTGCGGTGTGCGTGGGAAGAGTAGGCAGAACCTGCAACTAGGAGACAATCCTTCAAAGCTGCCACCCTCTGAGGATCCTTGGGTAGGTGAGGGAAAGGAGAGCTGGAGGAAGGGAGTTCAGCCATTGGAAAGTGACTGAACTTTTCAGGGAGAAAAACTGATTCCCCAAAGGACAATTGTTACCACATAACTGCAGAATAAAGGGAGGCTTGCACTGCACTTGCCTCTAGGTGGAGCCTGGAGAGCTCCCAGAATTACAACTAATCTCTAGCTTTCATGGATCAGCTCCCCTGGTAGAAATGGCTATTTTGGTGGCATTATACCCTGCCCTTCCCATGATCTCCCACCAAATCTACAAGAATTTGCCAAACTGGAGATGTTAATCCTAACTGTGCCTCTGCATCAGAGTATCCTTCCAAGCATCTGGACAGGGCTATGGATAAGCAACCACCATCCAATCTGTTACACGCTCCAACACTCACACCTCGACACTGAGTTCAGTGGGATTTCCTCTTTAGTAAGATTGCAGCCTTAGCATCAGTATTCCTAAAAATACAAGTTCAAAGAAATGTTCATTGTTACAGCTAAGCAATCTGAACGGTCCATATTGTGTTACTTGTAATTACTGACATATGCACTATTTCACTTATATGCTCTGTACATACATTTTAAGGTGTAGCTGCATCAGCTGTTTTTCTACCATATCATGTGAACTGTTATTGCATTTCTATTTTTTTCTTGTACAAAACTAGGTATATAATTATCTTGCATGACTGGCATAAACTGAATATCATACTAACTTCCTCATAATCTGTAGGAGTTTTTCTTTTTCTTGTAAATGCACAAGTCATGTTGACATCAATATCGTTTTTTAAAAGGTAAAGGTAGTCCCCTGTGCAAGCACCAGTCATTTTCGACTCTAGGGTGACGTTGCTATCACAACGTTTTCACGGCAGACTTTTTACGGGGTGGTTTGCCATTGCCTTCCCCAGTCATTTACACTTTCCCCCAGCAAACTGGGTATTCATTTTACCGACGTTGGAAGGATTAAGGCTGAGTCAGCCTTGAGCCGGCTACCTGAACCCAGCTTCCACCAGGATCGAACTTCAGTCCGTGAGCAGAGTTTAGGATTGCAGTACTGCAGTTTTACCACTCTGTGCCACAGGGCTCTTAAAAGAAGACTAGAATTCAGTAAAAAGGTAAAGGTAGTCCCCTGTGCAAGCACCAGTCGTTTCCGACTCTGGGGTGACATTGCTTTCACAACATTTTCATGGCAGACTTTTTACGGGGTGGTTTGCCGTTGCCTTCCCCAGTCATCTACACTTTCCCCCCAGCAAGCTGGGTACTCATTTTACTGACCTTGGAAGGATGGAAGGCTAAGTCAACCTGAGCCAGCTACCTGAAACCAGCTTCTGCTGGGATCAAACTCAGGTCGTGTGCAGAGGGCTCCAACTGCAGAACTGCAGCTTTACCACTCTGCACCATGGGGCTCTTTTTTGTTAGCAGAAGTTAAAAATCTGGCAACTTAATGACCCCAGAATTTAGTGCCTTATGGATTATGGAATTTCTGCATTTATTGGTTTTTAAGAAATAACAACATTGAACAAGCATTTGCAACAGCTGGTAGTGCATATACATGGGAACTGTGCAAAGCTTATCTGTGGACCATGAGAGAAATAAAAATGAAATGAAGTAGGACAAGAGTGTTAATGCAGGCATAGCTTTTAGATTAAAGTCAGCTACTCGGGTATGGTTGAAAATCTGTGGTTTTCCCTGAATAAGTGTGCGTATGTGCAATCCAAATCCAAGCCCACCATCACAGGATTCTAAGTTTAACTGTGTACTCAGAAACAAGTACAATAGAACACCATGAGATTTATGTTTTAAAAAATTAGCTGAATTGAATGGGTGGTCCTCAGTGATCAACTGTACATATTTCCCTCCACTCCCTAGCAGCAGTACCAACTGAAAATTTTCTAAATGTTTTAATCATAAACAGAAGCCAGCAGCAGAACAAGTTATCTGGAAAACTATGTTGCAAACCTCACCTTCTCATCTGAAAACTCCCTGTCTATAGAATTTCAAGCCCCAACAGGCTTTCTTGGCTTCTGTCCCACATTCAAACGTGACTGAGAAGCTTCACTGGACAAACAAGATGGCAGGTGATTGCCCCTACCCACACCCTCTTCTTAGTAACTTTCATGGAAAATAAAACTGCATGAGAAGTTCACCCCAGATTTTGACCTGTGAATCTAAAATCTGCTTCCCATTGTCCATTGGGCCGGGGGTGGGGGGTAGCCCTTGATCTGATCTAACAAATAGGAGCAATTTGTTAACAGAGGTAGCATCATCTTCAATGTGTAGAGTCTGTAGACTTTCATCACATTTCCATCCACACCCAAACTTACCTTTCTGAAACAAAATTTCTTTCCAGGCTTATGTTATAGTTATCAAACCAGATTTTAATACTTAGCTACCATACTAAAAATGCTAAAAAGGCACAAAAATGACTGGCAGAAATATGTCCAATTTGAGGTAAGCAACACTTAGACACAGTGCATTAATGGAAACAATCCTAACCCATGAAGACTCTTAGGATACATCTAGGAGGCACCATATGGCCACAAAGAAGGGGAAATGTAGGCAAAGTTTGGCTGGTACCTGCTTATTATCTCTGGAGAAATGCTATAGTGCCCTTTTAACATTATCTTGTCCCTTCCTCAAAAAAAAAAAAGGGTTTCCAATGTCTGATTGGAATACCAAAGCCTCTTGCAGTGATACAAAATAAGGGAAAGAATGTGTTATGGCGGGAACACTAAAGGACTAGCATTGTTGCCAATTTAGTCAGTGTTGCAGCTAATCAGGCAGAACTGACCCCCTGTGATTGCCTAGTAGCTGTAGAAAATGGATTCATTATTTGCAATTATCCACATGGACCTTCTCTACTTCACTTGATTATTAAGAGGCAAAGAAAGGAAGTGTTCCTTTTTTCCGAGTTCTGTTGCATAAAAGTCAAGACTGTAAACAAAATAAATGCAATAATAATGAATTTCTTAAATAATCCAATACGAATGCAGAGAAAATATCTCCTTCATAACAGTGCCAGTAGCTACTAACCATATCACATTCTTTAACATAATTGAACCCAGAATCATAATTGAAGCCAGTATCATAATGCCTCTGTATAAATCGATGGTGCGGTCTCATTTGGAGTACTGTGTGCAGTTCTGGTCGCCGCACCTCAAAAAGGATATTATAGCATTGGAGAAAGTTCAGAAAAGGGCAACTAAAATGATTAAAGGGCTGGAACACCTTCCCTATGAAGAAAGGTTGAAACGCTTAGGGCTCTTTAGCTTGGAGAAACGTCGACTGAGGGGTGACATGATAGAAGTTTACAAGATAATGCATGGGATGGAGAAAGTAGAGAAAGAAGTACTTTTCTCCCTTTCTCACAATACAAGAACTCGTGGGCATTCGATGAAATTGCTGAGCAGACAGGTTAAAACGGATAAAAGGAAGTACTTTTTCACCCAAAGGGTGATTAACATGTGGAATTCACTGCCACAGGAGGTGGTGGCGTCCACAAGCATAGCCACCTTCAAGAGGGGGTTAGATAAAAATATGGAGCAGAGGTCCATCAGTGGCTATTAGCCACAGTGTGTGTGTGTGTGTATATATATATATATATATATATATATATATATATATATATATATATATATATATATGGCCGCTGTGTGACACAGAATGTTGGACTGGATGGGCCATTGGCCTGATCTAACATGGCTTCTCTTATGTTCTTATGTTCTTAATTTTTATTTATATATAAACTATTGCTTTTGAATGCTTTGTTGTTAAATAAAATTGCTTTAAGAAATGCAAATATTCCCAACCAATATTCCCAATTTTATTTCCACACATTATTCTCATGTCTTTCTGTTAATTGTTTGTAAACTCATGGGAGAGAGGATCTGGCCTGGATCCAGAGTAAACTGGCTATCCTCACCGGTTACCCCTTCTTCCTTCAGACCCCACTCATGACAGTCCTCAAAGTTCCCCACACCCCCTGGAGCAGCACTTTTAAAAGATCAGTGGGCTGCAGTGGGAATGAGGAGGCAGGGAATTCCTTTCTAGTATTGGAAAATTCAGTCTGGATCCACCTTTCTGTCTTTTCAAAGAAATAAATGTAATTCTGTAAAGTCTCATGTGGAAAAATAGTGCTGTATACATAATATGATAACTCCGGAAGCTAACTGCCTTTGCTGTGAAATACAACTGGTTTGGTTTTTTTAAAAAGAATAAACCTTTAATGTAGCTCAGTACAGGGCTGCCATATTTAAGGTATAAGAGAAGTCTCTTGTTCTCTTAGTAGCTTATAGAAGAGAGTCTCACCAGAAGCAACTTCTCCTGCCATTGAATAGAACTACTCCACAAACATTTTACAAATTCTCTCTTTAACACTAATTGTAATAACTGAGGTAGGAAACATAACAGGCAATGGCCTACCACAGTGAATATGCATGTTAAAATGGTTGTATGTGCATTCATCACATACATGTGAATTATATAGAATACTAATGGAAATTTCTACACAGACATTACTTCTAAGAACACAGCAGTGTTACAACATCTTCTCTTCATGACCCTGCACTCTAATATTTCATAAATTGCTTTCATAGGAGCTGGAGCAAACTAATACACAACTCTGAGTATACGAATCTCTGCATTGTATACTTTTGACATGCCTTAATGGGGCAAACAAGAACGCCAAGAACTGCTGAGTCTCTCCTGGCTCTGCAGAACAACTCCTCTTCACTCTGCCCTGCAGTAACCTGACTAGTTCATTTCCTCCCCTCCCCCTTTCTCCAGGAGTATACAGTAATCAAAAGGGTGATGCAGAAGATTGGTGAATCAGATACTGGTGAAAATGCTTTTAAGATGAAAAGAGCAATGCAAATAGTGACTAGTGTGTAAACCAAGATGCAAGCCCAGTTATAGATTTCACAAGGGAATTATGTTAGTGGGGAAAATGTGGTTTTGTCACATTTTCCCCACTATTTAGCGTTTAATTATAAGTATGATCCAATTTAACCCTTTCACTGTTTGGTAGCCTCCTTCATATAGCAGGGAAAACACAACTTCGGAGGTAGCAGGATGAAAGCAACATTGCATGTGGAATATTTGTGTGTCAAAACAGACTCTTCTCTCATAGTAATAAGACTTCTGTATCCACTCCACGCTCTTTTTATTTTTATTATTGTGATGAACAGTGACTTACATTTGGTGATTTACAACACCCACATTAGTGAAAACAGAAACCTACAAAGCATCATGTCAATAAACAACCTTGATCCCCCACCTGCTTACTCACCTGCCCCTCTAACATTGGGAATTGTAAGAAAGATAGAACTTACTGACCTAGCCACTATATATTAGTATTCTGGAGAGTAAGATATTACAGACATAGGATCTTAGTCTTATTCAAGGCAGCTCTTCAAATGGGCTGGTATGGGAGGAATAGACTCCTGCTGTGTTAAAGCTGTCAAGATGCTGTGACTTCTTGGCAAATTTCCCTTATGTCAAAACTGATGTGATCTAGTGACTCCATGACTAATATTTCATGTGGGAGTTCCCCGTGTGAAAAAAAAGCCTAATAAGTACTTGTTTTTTGCCTTGGAATTCATAAGCCTGCCTCACAGATTGCAAAGTATGAATGTGAAAATATAGTTTGTGGGATTAGTTACTGTAGGTACTGAGGAAGATGCATGTATACCAGACACATGTGTCAATTTCTGCTTGGATCTAGATCCACTGTGGGGAGGCCTAGTTTGTGATAAAAAAACCTCTTTTCTGCCACCTGTCACTCCTGCTTCTGTGGAAGCTGCAAGTTTACATTCTAACACCCAGGCAATGGCAGAATCACAAACACGTGCATACTTCTGAAGGATCTTTCAAGCAAGGGGATGAAACTCTAGGGCAGATATAAATTAAAACTGAGGATATCAGAATAATCAGAGGTAATTTATTGAGGAGGAACAGGATTTCTCCACACAAAGGAAGGGGTAAGGCTTTGGAGCCGAGATGGTGTGTGTAGCCAAGATGAGGGGTTGTAGAAGAAAGATTTACAAATAGATTGAAGATGCCATTTTTGAGGGATTCAGAGAAAACAAGAGAATGTTGTGCCTAAAAGCACTTTGAATAGATTGAAATATTTGGAATAATCATTGCAGAGTACGATATGGTCATTTCCCATTTTTATGAAGCATGTCTGTATGGGGTGAACTAGCCTTTATTTTTTCATAGTTAAAATCAGATCAGACAAAGTAGCTTCCTCCTGCTCTCTTCCCTGCTCCCTTCATTTGTCCTGCAAATACCCTCCCAAACTACTCCTACCAGAGGCTAGTATTAACTTTCTGAGTTTGTCAGAACAAGTGGACTTGTAATAGGCCAAGAGGTAGAGAGTAATGGCAACAAAATGGATGCAGAAAGGTAATGACAAATGATGTGGCAATAATTTGGAACTGTTGTGACCATATGCACAAACAGCTCTGGCTACAATAAGAGCAAATTAAAGTATGGACAAAATATACAGAAGAGCTGGAATTTTTTATTAGTTTCAGTTAAATCCTTTTGTACTTTTGTTACCTGGACTTGTAGAATGAAGACAGTCTTAATTATTCATTCTTATGTTAGGAAATTTTGTGGCATGGGTTCAGACAAAGACCTATGTTAACAGGGTTTTGTTGCCTTTATAACACAGCAGGTAAGAACTTCCTTGGTTAGGAGCTTCTTGGCATAAAAAATGGCCAGATAGCATGATGACATCTTGTAGAAGGCATATACTGTTTGTATGCCAAAAGCCTGCCAAGTATGATGCTTACTTGGAATGTGAAACCAATATACTTTAGATAGACAGAGATAGAAAGGGAGCATCAAACACTACTTTGAGGTTATTTCTCTTGGACCAGTTCTAGAGAGACTGCTGTGTTAGCCTGTTGCAGCAAAAATAAACAGAAGTCTAGTGACACCATAAAGACTAAACACAATTTTATTCCAGTATAATTTTTTACAGTGCCTTCAGATGTATTCAGTTGTATAATTTATTGTATGGATCGATGTTGTTAGCCGCCCTGAGCCTGCTTCGGCGGGGAGGGCGGGATATAAATAAAATATTAGTAGTAGTAGTAGTATTCAAAGCAGACCATGGATGTTTGTGCTTCAATGAAATGATGTTAGCCTTTAACATGCCACAAGTCTTCACCTGTACAGTAACTTAAAAAAAAATTCATCTTTTTCCTGGAGATTCAAAAATAATATAATACAGCATTCAGGGAGGCTGTTTCCAATCAAACAGAAAAGTGCTTAAGTATAAATCCTTTGGGTGAGCACAAACCTTTAGATGCTCCTAAGAGAAATCTCTGGATTGTGTCCACACTGTCGTAGCCAACTTATTTGGTCTTTTTGTTGATTATACACACTCTTCTGATGAATGTGGTTCAAAGAAAGGAAGTAATGGCATCTTTCGGGTGTTCCTTTTTTCTAGATTACTTATCCAAATGTGATAGGGAGACAAATGCCAGCACTTTATGAACAGAACATTGTCCTATGCCCTGGGGGATCCTTCACGAATGCTGTGTATTTATTGCATCCTTTTTTTCATATTATGCTTTCTACAAGGCTGGGTAATATTTCTCCCAAGCCACTCCATCTGTCAAACAGACACTCAAGTCAATGATGGATTGAGCTGCTTTTAGATGGAAATGCTGTTAAAATTGATTGCAAGCAGCCCCACCTTTATTTCTCCCCAGTTCTTGAAATGTTATCTTCTCTGCTTCCCACCCTCTTGTTCAACTGGTTTTTGCTTGTCTATAGAAATGAGAATTTGCTTTCCAAAGCAAGAGTTCTCTATTGCCTGAAGGACCAAAGCTGCGTGCCCCAAGCAGAGACTGTTCCAATATTATGGAAAGAAGCATTGACCCTCAAACTTTTATTTGTATATCTGCCTCTGTGAGCCAAACCCCCATGAAGCCAGTGAAAGGAACCATGGTGCTTGGATTGTTCAATCTTACATTACTCCGGTCATTTTTTAAAATGCAAACTTAAAGGTCAATTCAAAGGACTGCAAAAGCTTTTAATTCTAAGGATGCAAATCTAAGTACATTTTCTTGGGAATAAGTCCCATTGAACCTATTGAGATTTACTTCTGAAAAAACATGCACAGAGTGACACACAGTTAGGAGGCAATTTAAAAGCAGAATGATTGAGCTGTCTCCAAACTACATGGTACAGTCTCAGAAAGAATTCAGTGTTAACGTGTGCAAAGTGATGCACTTTGGGACATGTGGGGCCCAACTTCTTGCATTCCTTCTGCCCCATACTTTCTTGTTCTCTTTTTCCTATCTCATAACCAGTGTAGTGCTTACCATGAAATTCACTGGCTGATCTTGGACTTGTCATTATCTCTCAGCCTAATCTACTACACAGGATTATGAAGATAAAATGGAAGAGGGAAGAACCCCTGCTAATCCAAAACACATTCCTCAAATATTGATACTTAAAGAGGTCATTTTGCTGTCTTCCCGAAACAATCCCATCAGGCACCAATTAAAATCAGCAGGTGCCTGCTGTACACCATTCCTAAAAAGGATTGTTGGCTACTGCAGAACTGTATCCACTGTTCTGTATACAGCAGAACCCAGTGTCAATGTGGTAATGCCAGGTCAATCATAACTCAAGTGGTTGAGGGGGGGTGGTTTGCAGTCTCAGAAGAACTAGTAAAATGTACAGAATGCCCAGGAGTACCAGTGCAGTCACAGAACTCAGTTCCAGTGTGGCAATACCAGCTCGACAGGACTGATGTCACGCTCAGAATCATAATCTAAGCAAGGGAGGCAGGGTTAGAAGCGCAATAGAACCAGTGCAATGTACTAGTGCTCAGCAGAACCCAATGCCAATTTAGTCACAATCACAATTCAATCACAATGCCAATTCAATCACAATCACAAGTGGGGGGCATTTTTGCAAGCCCAGCAGAACTAGTGCAATGTACAGAGTCCCAGCAGTACCAGTGAAATCACAGCATGCTCAGCAGAATCCATTGCCCTGACAAGCTTAAAAGGACTGATCTCAGAGCACAGTGTCACAAATCCAAGCCAGGGTGGTGGTGGTTTTTGCAAAATGGGAAGTGAACACAAATACAGGGGTAAAGGGGGAAAAGCCTCTTGAAACTGACATAACTAGTTTGAAACTGACAACAGTGTTTCTAAGGCTGGAGAATCCTCCGGGTGCTTTGAAGTGTGGTAAACATTTTGTTTGAAGGGAGATGTCTGCCTGGAAATGTATCCATTCATAAACCGGCAGAAACCTCCACAAACTGCTTGACTCACAATGAACTTCAGTTTGTGAAGAACAAACTGGCATAATTAGTCAAAAATAGATGGTTTTGAGATTTTAGTACCCAAGATCTACAGCAAACATTAGCCAGCTGCGGTATGCAATACTAGCTAAACAGAAGAGAGATAAGACTAAAAAAGAGATTGAAAATAAAATAGCAAGTTTCATAATGTCGTTATGTAAGGCTGGTGCATGTCCTTTTTTAGAATACTTTATATGAGTTAGGTCATGTTCTCTCTCTCTCTCTCTCTCTCACACACACACACACACACACACACACACACAGCTTCCAAGGAAACTGAAGAAGGTTCAGATAGGAGACTAAATTGATTATAGGCTGGATTATGTTGTTAATGAAAAAAAGGTTAAACTGTTGGGGCCTTTTAGCTGAGAAAAAATGTACTTTATGGGGAGTGTAATAGAGATTTATACAATGTGAATGGTGTAGAAAGAATGAAGGGATAAAATTAGTTTTTTGAGAATCAAAAATACTTAATGCAATGCATAATTAACCTAGGGAATTTTGCCAGAAGGTATTATAATGCCCACTAGCATAAAATCCAGAGGGCCAAGTTAATTGTATTGCAGCAGCCAAAACAGCAGAGGTTTGTTTTTTTAAAAAACATGAATTAATTTATTGTGGCATATGTTTTCATAAGTCAAAGCCCACTTTGTGAGATGCATGAATTGTTACACTTGGTAGGCAGACATATACACATACCACAAACAGCAAGAAGACAGAGGTATTAAAAAGAGAGGTCAGAAGAGCCATTTTCCCTGGACTTTGCATTACAGAGTACAGCTGAAAATAAGATCCAGTGAAAAATGATCCAGTTAGCGTGCATATGGATGACTCCCAGCTGGTAATTAAATGTCAAAGTAGAATGCATCCTACGTGAACTTGAAAGAAGGAACATTTACTTTCTGTAGAGAGCTAACTATCCCAAGTCTTTATTGAGTTAGGTATCAAAACTGCTTATGAATGCTGAACAGCAACTTGAGTCACCTTTTGAGACTTAAGAACAAAAGAACCACTGGTCCATCTAGTCCAGCATACTGTTCCACAAGCAGCCAATAAGCCACCCCGGAGGGCCAAACAAACAGGCCAAGGCCCTCCCCTGATGCTGCCCCTCCCCCAGCACTAGTACTGAAAGGTTTGCTGCCTTTGTATATGGAGGCTCCCTTCAGTCTTCATGGCTAATAGCCACTGAAGGATGTCTCCTCCATGAATTTGGTTAATCCCACTTTAAAACTGCCTACACTTGTGCCATTGCTACTTTAACTAGCAGTGAATTCCGGAATTTAAATACTCACTGAGAGGTATTTTCTTTTGCCTGTTCTGAACCTATCTTCCGACATACCCCCCTCTGAGTTCAAGTATTATAGAAAAGGGACTTCTATGATGAAGTACCACAGCCTTTAAGTCTATCCTTGAACATCTAGTGAGGTTGAAATACTTCCAGCTGGTCTCTGAATGCTTGCATCCTTAATGACTGATTTGTGTCCATTAATTTTCTTACGAAGAGACTGCCAAAGTGCCAGAAGGGCATTGCTGGAACACAATAACATATATTCTACCTGAGGACATTCAGTTGAATAAGCTCTTAATGGACCCTTCAGGCAGGTCACAGAGTGGACTTTGCCTTATGGAAGCTTTTGCCACTATAAACTGGTTAGTCTTTAAGATGCTGCAAGATGCTTTGCTATACTAGAATAAACATCTTGTTTAAAGGGAGTAGATAAATATATGGATCAGGAGTTTAACAAGAGGGAGACTTATGGGGGAGAGAAAATCCTCTTGTTGCCCTGCTTCCCCACTGTTGATTCTTTCTCCATTTGCCCCCTCTGTTTTGGACCTCACTTTCCTCCAGGCCTCAGATTCAGTAGGAGCTCACAAGAGCGCAGCTCCTGAACCTTTCTGAGAGTTCCACCTCCTCCTCCTGAGAGTTCCATGTCCTTGTCCATTGAATAGTATTGCAGCTGCATAACAATCCCTGGATGAGCTCCACCTCCTATTTTTCTACAAAACGATCCCTGCTTTCATATATACCATTGTATGTAGCGCCCCCACTCCCCACTTCACCTCTTTCCCAGTAAGATTTATACCTGCATTTGTAAACTGTCTTGAGCCATTTGACAGTGGGAAAGGCTGGGTATGAACATTTCAATAAATAAACCACAGATTGCTCTTCTCTGATCCAGTCCAAAACCCCAGACTTGCTGAGTTAGCCAGTTTAGTAATATCCAACCATTAGGATGCTCGAAAGAATACTAAACTATTCTTGAATCCTTTACTAATAGGAAGTTATATATAAACATATTCTTTTGTCACATTTAGATCTGTTTCTTCTGAAATGTACTATATAGTTTATATGAGTCATTACATAACTTGCAATTACATAAGTAAAAAAAAAATTCTTTAAAATATTTATAGCAGTCGTCAAGATTAAAAATCAAGTAGACAAAGGCATAGCATTACACTGGAAAGTTTGGTGATAAAGTATACAATTATAAAAGGAGGAAATAATTAATTACATGCTTTCATTTCAAAACAAAATATAAAATAGTTGTGCACAGTCTCCTCCTATAGCAAAGAAAATACATTCTCAAATTATAGTCACTTTTAAAACCATGGCTTCTAAAACTAATTATTATGCATATTTTGTGGGGGGAAAGCCCAAAATGTTCTATATCAATAGAACAAAGAATTGTGAAAATGCTAGTAGTTTCTGCACTTAGGGTTGCTAACTCTGATTTGGGGAATTCCTGGAGATTCGGGGAACCTGGTGAAGGCAATATTTGGGGATAGGAAAGACTTCAGCTGAGGTATAATATCATTGCAGGGGTATCATCATTCATATATAATTCCCCTATGGTGGTGGCCAAATGGAGGCTGATGGGCACATTCCATGCAATCGACAAACCATCGGCCCATCATTTGTCAGTCACCACCTCTGGGTTTCCATTGACTGACTCCCCTACCCCCACTCACTGCAGGACTGTTACCTCAGAGACACTTCTCTCTGTCAACATGCCTCAGACAGGGTTGCTGGCTTCCCAACTGCTCTTGCAGCTACTGCTCCCAGCAGGCAGGTCACCAGCACACATGGGCACACTCCAGGCCCACACAGCCCCCATCTCTCTTTGGCAGCCTCTCTGAGGCTTCTTGCTGGACCCTCAGCCTCTGCTGTTCCCTCCAGAATGCCCTGGCCACCACCAGCAGCAACAGCTGTCTTCCGTTCTCTCTAAGTGATTATGGGCACTGCTACCTTACATCATATATGACCACAGAAAACACTGACTCTCTACTGCCAAAAGGTATGCTGTCCTTCACTTCCACATTTGTTCTTTTGATTATACTACATTACTGTGTGCATACTCTACCTCCTAGCTACACATAGAGTGCCATAGAGGAGTCCACCTTCCAAAGCAGTTATTTTCTCCAGGATGGGGAGTGAGATCTGATGTCTGGTGTTCAGTTGTGATCCCAGGAGATCTTCAGACAGGGACCTCAGACAGGTACAATGCCATAGACTCCACCCTCCAAATCAGCCATATCCTCCTGGGGAACCACTGTTGTCAATCTCCAGATGAGGGCTGGAGATCACTCAGAATTACAACTGCTCTCCAGTTGGCAGAAATCAGCTCCCCTTGAGGTGGGGGGGCAGTGAATGCCTTCACTTGGGTAGGTGGAAAGACAGGAAGAGTGGGGAGGCACTTGCCCAGAGCCTCTTTCCAGAGCCCACGGCATTTTTCTTCACAATGGGCCTTTATCCTAGTCAAACATACGGTCCAGGGGACAGAACCAGCCCATTCAGGGCTGTTACCTGGTTCATGAGCAGCTGGTGTGAGGGAAGGAGTGCATGGGTCTGCTGGGGTGGGGGTGAGCAGGCAAGCAGTTACATGTGGTGTGTGTTGAAGCTGTCAAGAAATAGAAAGGAAATGGCTAGGGGGCAGAGCTAAGAGGCTGAGGTACAATGGTGGTGGAGATGGAAGGAAAGGCAGAGAAAGAGGAGGAATGGTGTTTCCCTCCTCCCCTCCCCTCTAACCACAGCTCAGTGAGAACTAGAGAAGCCACTACACAAGCAGATCAAGCAGCCAGCACTGCCACCACTGCACAAAACAGCTTTGTGTTTTTTCAATGGTGACTGAAAGGGAGGTTGGTGAGAGCAGGTGTGTGGAGTGGCAGTTAGCCAACAAAGGGACTGGGCCAGCAGGAAAGAGAGGAGGAATAGGGCTGGGAAATAGGTTGGGAAACAACTAGGCTGTCTTGTGCATGCTGCTCTGAGGTGAAAGACCTAGCTTTGAAAGCAAATGGAGGAGCAACAGAAAAAAAGGACTCTAATGTTGCTGCTGTACATCTAATCAGCTGCAGAGCTAGGAGGCAGAGTGAGGGTTGTGGTGGGTTAGGGTTAGGGAGAACCAAGTTCAGAACCTAGAACCAAGTTCAGATCTCCCTCTTCCTGGGCCAGAATTCTGTCATCTGTGTCACCGAGGGCCAGTTGCTCAGCCTGACCCACCTCACAAGGTTGTTGTTGCTGGGGATGGGGCAGTGGGGGGAGGAGTCCATTGTGCCTCCTTGAGATCCTCAGAAGGTAGGACATGGGAAAGAGAGGTAACAAAGCGAGAGATGGATCGTAGCCATAGTTGGCTGCTGAAGCTGGGCTGTGTGTGCTGAAAAACTACCTTATTTACTTGCAAGTGAAGCAGAGAAATAACGAGGTCCACACAGACTTACTGGTTTGAAGCGAGGTTTACTTTATGGTACCATAAGCAGAACCCAGTCAGGCATGGGCCCCCAAAATGACTGAATTAAAATCATTCTACATACAGACAGTTTTATTCACACTGAAAACCAGCAGGCAGGCACACAAGCTTATCTGATTTCAAAGGGTCCCGCCTCCACTAAATTCCATGACTAAGTTTCCTTACTTATCTATATACAGCAAGTCGCCTACAGGAGGCTGTTCTCTTATCTAATCTTACAGCTGGAGCTCACATCCGCTGGGCGGTAGTCAGTTTCTAACGGCAGTTTTACAACGGACCGCTTAGTTTGAAGACAAAGCATATTTTTACTCAATACGACATATTATTATTGGGGGTATTAATTAATTATTCAGGGGCTGCCCCTTCACAAGGACAATGCCTCATCTCTTAAAAGTGTTATAAAATATAGCAAATTTGTATGGAAATTTTAGATACTCCCCTTTTATAGTATCCCTTGGGGGGCGGGAACTAGTCTTGCATATCATTAAATACATGTATTGGGCTTTTGTGGGCTCTCCAGTAAATCATTTGCTTTCACCGCTAGGAATCAACTGTTTTTGTTTGTATTTTGAGTAAAAAAATGATACTGTTAATTGTTTTCACCTGTGTCTTTTATAAAATATCTCAGGTACTTGGCATTACAATTTTTGGCATACATGATCCCACCCCACAAAGTAACATTTATGTCAGTTCTGGCCCTCATTACAGATTAATTTGATACCCCTGTGGGCAAAGAGCTCATTCCCCAAAGCAGCCATTTTTCTCCTCCAAGGGACTGATCTCTGTTTTCATTCTGGGAAATCTCCAAGCCCCACCAAGAGGTTGGAAACCCTTTCTACATTCAGTGCTTTTTTTGTAGCAGGAACTCCTTTGCATATTAGATTACACCTCCCTGATGTAGCCAAAGGAGTTCCTTCTAAAAAGAAAAGACCTGTCTACATTATATTTCATATTTGTGTCCTTTATTTTTAACATAAAAGAAGGGCCTTTCTTATTAAATAGGGGGGTGGTTGTATAGTTATTATAAAACTCTGCGGCTCCATAGCCAGAATAGCATAGAAAATTTATGAGGCCCTCTCCACAGTGGTTTGAAACTAGCAATGGAATCCTAAGTAGAGTTACACCATTTATTTCAGTGGTGTATATATAACACTGTTTAGGATTGCATTGTAAGAAGCCTTATTCCTCTTCTGTTTCCTCTGTGCCACTTCTATTGCCTCAACTTGTGGGATTTGCTTGCACTGTTTGTTGGAACTTTAGGCAGTCCAGCATGTTTAGGTAAATGGGATAAAGAGAAAAAAGATGTCCAGTTTTGTACTTAAAGTAATTCATCCATTGGGCTGATATGGCCAGAGTTCCTCACTGATGAATATTCTTCTTTCAGGTCTGTATCTATAATACCAGTGATGTCTAGTTCTGATAAAAGCATATTCACGTTTTTAATATTAGATCCCGCTACTTGCTGAGTAATGCAAATCAGTTATGCTTCTTGTATAAGAAGCAACATTAATAAATAACCCCTCTGCTGAACTGAAATAGCTACAAGAGAAAGTAGATGTCTAGTCTATAAAGCACTTCTTCTGTAGGAGGATGAGATGAAAAGGAATCATTGAAAATAATACAGCATAGGAGTAATGACTATATGCCGTCTACTAGGTTATTAATAATAATTGCTAGCCCGCTTTAAAATATAATAACAATAACATAGCTCTTAAACTTGGCTGAGGTTGCATCTTGCATTGGAGAATGTTGAATAGTGCAATAAACACTGGTATTCCAAACACACCCTTTTAGTAAGGTCAACACTGAATCTATTTTATAGATGAGGAAACTGACTCACACATTGAACAGTCTTTGAGATTACCTTACTCAGCAACTTTAACTTTAAATGTATTCATCAAGCTGCCGGCTGGCTTGGCTTAGATAAGTTATTTAAAGAGAGAAATACCTTCTCCAAGCAAGCTGACAGGGTAGTGGGAGCTGCGAGAGCCACAAAATATGTGTGAAAGAGCCACATCTGGTTTCTGAGCCACAGCTTTGGCCACCCCTGAGCTCAAATGTGAGTCCATGAGTCCTATATATTGGAAAGTGGAGTGGTTTCTGATGCCAAATGACATTAGCAGGCAAATGAAAATAGAGTGTGATTGGATTAGGTGTGATATGCAGAGAGGTAGTAGGTGTTAAGAAATCAGCCTTGGTAATAAGAGAGGAAACCTAGATCTTGGTTCAATCCAGGCAGATGTATTGTCTTGAGTTTATCAGTTGCAATCCAGCAATCTATCTTTCTAATCTCCCTTTGAAATTATTTGTAAAATAACTGCTACTTTTAGGTCAGCAACTGAATGTCCTGGAAGGTTAAATTGTCCCCCCACTAGTTTTTGAATGTTGGTTTCTGATATAAGACTTATGTTCATTAATTCTTTGTCAAAGGGACTGGCCTGTTTGTCCAGCATAGAGAGCGGAAGGGCATTGCTGACATATGACGGCATAAATCACATTAGAGGATGAGTAGGAGCAGGAGCAGTTTGGCTGATGTTGCTGGGTCCAGTGATGGTGTTGCTAGGACCTATATGAAAGCAAAGTTGACATCTTGGTTTATTGCAGGCCCTGATACCAGAGTCTATGTTACTGTTAAGTAGTTTATCATTGTGGATGAGAAGTTGCTTTAGGTTAGCAGGCTGTCTATAAGCAAGAAAAGATCAGCCCCACCCCCCCAATTGCCTGTGTGAGGGAAGTGTCACTATCCGGCTTTAGGTCATTAATAAAGGGTTGAATTGGCTTGTGAGCTGTAGATGACTGCCAGTGGTGTTCTGTTGTCATTAGTTGCTACTGGACTCTTACTGTTTTCTAGACCCTTACTGTGTACAGTGTTTTTGCAAATATACAAGTAGAGCACAGGACAAGTCAAAGCAAAAAGAGACAAGAGGCGGCAGAAGTGTTACCTCATATCTTCAGAGAGAGAGACTACACCCCATTGTGTTTAATCTTTTAGCCAACTCACTGCTCCAATCTCTTTGCTGCTGCCCCCCCCCCCCCCCCATTGTTGACTCTTCTTTGTTAGAGGAGTAAAACCATCTCCATGGTCTGATAAGTTTGTAAACTAAAGAATAAGAAAAGAACCAGAAGACCCTTATCTTGACAATTGGCTCCCATTCAAGCCATTGTTTTCTCCTAGGTTTGTCTCCAGGCGCGTCTTTGGGTTACCCCCCCAAACAACAAGGATGACCCATTCACAGTAACCAGATAACAAATTCACAACAATATTATTCTTTCTCAGATATTCCCCATTGCTAGCCCATATGCAGGTGTAAGGAAAATAAATCTAAGTATTAATAATTAAGTGATGTCATTAACCCAACCACAACCCTGTGCTGTGTTTGACTGAAATAGGGTCAACCCCCCTTTTTTTGTTTAAAAATAATTGTGAATTATCTTTTGTATGAGTGCTAAAATTTTTTGAAGGGAGGTTAAAACAGCTGGGCTGGGATGAAAATATTACACCTATTTTTAACCATTTAATGGGTTAACATTTTATTCAAGCTCTTAAGATCAATGTTTAACTGTAACAGATTCCAAGTTTTTTAAAGTTGCTGTATTTCATCTTGATTAGTATGGCATAACAGCATTGCTATTTTAGCAGTATAATTTTCTGTCATATTGACTGTTTTGTCTTCTGGTCCCATGCTTCCCCCTTGAGCCTCAGCTGGCATGGCCAGTGAAAAAGTATTTCAGGCATTTGGGGATGGTGCCACAACCTGGAACTTTTGGTTCGTCCCCCCCCCCCCAATAACTTTTATTAAAACAAAATCAAAGAATACAAATAAATTGGCTAAAAGAACATTGCAGCGTTCCAATAGCACTATTAAAGTAGACAGCAAAAGAGAATGTCAACAATTGAGTTCCACATTAAATTAACCCAAAATCTGCATATTTGATTGGTATTTTAGTCTTCTGGACCTTTGGAATTAACATAATAAAAAAATACAAACCATTTTTCTACAAAATTATTTTCCATTCCAGAATTTTCCATTAGTAATATCTGAGTAGCTAGTTTATCTTTGATCCCTAAATCCCAAACTTTTGAAAACCAAGCTTTAATACTAGGAGTTTAATTAGACTACCATACCTGAGTTAACACCATTTTTCCAGCGAGCAATAATAAAGAGATAAGTTCAGCTTGTAAAGGATGAATTGATTGATCTGGCCAGTGATTCAAAGGAATTGAACCTGGAGGTAAAGGTAAAATAATCCCCACAATCTCAGTTATTTTGGCAGCGAGCAAAGACCCCAAATTTTGTACTTTAAGGCAGTCCCACCATAAGCGAAAAAAGTTCCAATATGTTCACAGCCCTTCCAACAATCAGGTTTTAAGAGCATTTACTTTTATAAAGTTTATAAGGTGTTAAATACTATCTAGCAAAAAGTTTATATTGCTACATGCGGATATTAATGCATTTGTTGTGTAAAAATCAGCCATTGTTCTTCATTTAAGGAAATATTGCAATCCTTTTGCCAGCTGCTTTGGACTGAAGAGGGTTGCAACCATGCTTTGTGTTCCAAGATACAATAAATTTTCAAGATTACTCCTCTGGTATTTGTTTCTCTAGTTTTTAATAATTTCTCAATTATTTAACTGATCATTTTTTGTCAATAAAGGAATAATTCTGTGGAAAGCACTATGGATTTGGTAATATTGCAACCATGGGATTTCAAGGTGATGTTTTCTTTGAAGCTGTTCTCTAGTACCCACCTTCCCATTAATAGTAAGGTCTGTGAACTGAAAAATTTGTTGTTCTCTCCAAATGCCATAGTTAGAAGGAGATCTTCCCCGGGGGAAACCACGTTTGCCCCAGAAATGCCGGTACTGGGGAAGTTTGGGGGACAAGGACTCCTGCCTTTGATTCATTTTAAGGCTTTGCTCAAGCTTTATTTTCAAATTTGATGTCAAAAGGAGCAGAACTTGAATTCTAGACAACTACCATCTTCAGGTGACATGAAACATCACTTCCCTGTAGTCATACTTTTATAAAATAAATTCCCTTGAGTAATAAAGGACAGAAGGAGGCAAATAAAATTGGAGAGTACATCCATAGTATTTTTAATTTGTGAATAATAGTACTTAAAAGAATCATGGCACAGTGCATCTGCAAAATGGCAGCTCGTTCTCTTCACCTCACCATGTAGCAAAAATCTGAGTGCAGAGCCTGATAGTGGACAAGTATTTAACAATGAGAGATGGAATCTGAGACAGTTTCAAGACAGATCATCCTGTGCAGTTACCAACAGTATCTTCATGTTTGGAGAAGAGAGGTCAGAGCTAGATAAACATTCTGGTGTTCCAGTAGCCTCCATCCTCCCATAACACTGTCACCAGGAGGGAAGAAAAACTCTAACAGCTGCATTCTGCATTTGAACATAACTATAACTGAGAGGGTCAATGGGTCACCACTGGCAGCACCACTGGGAATGAGGAAGCTTCTCTTAGAAAGTCTTTTAAAACCTTAACTAAATTAGTGTGACTGTATTGTTAACTGCTTGAGAAATCCAGATGGCTAAGGTCACAGGCTCCCTTGCAGGCAGAAGCTTTTTTGAATCTCCATACCCAGCAACATAATGAATGGTGCTATATCCTAAGAACAGAGAAAGAGAGAAAAAATAATTGTTGGTACCTGTGAAACGCCATGGGCTTGGGATAAAGCAGAATTTTACCAACTGTGTTGTTTTGTTTTCACAAATTGGCTCGATAGCTCTGACTGCAGTCCTAAGCAGTGCCCCCTCTAAGCAGAGTTAGTGTGAGCTAGTTCACAGTTTTTTAGCCTCTGGCTCGCACATTTTTGTCTTAGCTCAGGAGGGATGGCCTCAGAGCAAACTAATTTCTGCAGTAGCTCACAACTTTAATGCCAGTAGCTCACGAAGTAGAATTTTTGCTCACAAGCTTAGAAGGAGTATTGGTCCTAAGTACATCTGTGTGAAAGTTTAGTTGCACTGAAAGTAGTTAGCTTTATATTACATAATTTCTGGACCGCAGCATAGTGCACAGGATGCTTTAAACCAGTTATTTCCTTCATCCTTGAGAGGGTATTCAAATGTGTATGTAAAATATACAGAATACAGCTCTAAAGGTGCTGTAAATTTTCCTGAGCAGCGGTTAACTGCAGCTCATAGATGGCTTTCTTTAGCAGGAAAACAGCAGGGAAACAAAGATTAAATATCACCTCTCCCTCTACATTGTCATCCCCCCCCCCCCCCGAAAAAAGCAGCCCTGATAATTGGTTTTATTTTGGGGTTTTTTCCTCTTTGAGGTACTTTAAAAAGGCAGATAGTGTTTTCAAAAAAGTTCATCCTAACCCCCCCCCCCCCACTCAGCATAGCATTTTGTTTTCACAAAACGTTTCAGAGGGATCCTATGAACAGTTTGTTACCCACATAAGTGCTGTCAGAAACAGAGGGCTAGCGCCATTCACATAAATGCACTCAGGAAGTATCTTTTTTTTCCAATTCTTTTTATTTTCCCTCCAAAACCCAAAAAACACAAATGAGATACAAAGCCAACAACCATCACAACAACAACTAAACAAACAACATAACATAACATAAATCAGGATGGAGAATGCAGCCTCCATACATTCAATAGTGCACAATCCTATATCTTTTTCACCGCTATTTTTAACCCCATTTCTCTCAACATATTAACTTACTATTCATTAAATAAATATTAAACAGACCCACATACTATTATTTACATTTACATATCTAATAATTTACCTTATTTCTATTCTGTTTCCAACATATTTTGCAGAAGGAAGAAGAACAAGAAAACAACATTCTAGGGAGAGGGGGGGACCACCCTCACCCAACTGGGAGATCCACTGCAAAGCAAGCAACCCTCTTTCTTTCTTTCTTTCTTTCTTTCTTTCTTTCTTTCTTTCTTTCTTTCTTTCTTTCTTTCCCTTCCCTTCCCTTCCCTTCCCTCCTTCCTTTTCTCCCTTCTTTTATTTCTGGAGGGTTCTGTAATTTTTAATAGTTGTTCTATTAGGACTTTGCACCTCGCCTCCTTACTCATTTTTCTATTGGCAATACTAGGGTCTTCCTTCTGAGAGGGATAGTTCTTATTATGGGCTGAATTACCCTTATATGGATCCTCTATTTCTTCCTCTGTATCCAAGGTCTCCATTTCTGTTACTACCACCAATACATCACTTGCACCATGTAAAAAGTCTTTTTCTTGGTTTTGTTCCAAAACCTTTTGGGGTCTCAAACTATAGGTAACCTGTCTCAGCTCAGAACTGACTAGCTTTCCTTCTTTATTCACTTGAGTTGTCTCATCTACCTCCGCTATTTGATTCTCAGCCTTCATTTTAATATCCAGAGGTTTTAAAGACTGGCTTAAGTCCCAAATCTCTTCCTTAGTTCCTACTATTTGTTCCTGTAGGCCATCCATTTTTAAATGTAATCCACTCATCTGCTCTACTAGATTTCCCTGCATCTGATTTAGTACTGTCCTAAATTACATTTGCATGTTATCCTGTAACTCTTTAATCATGTCCTGAAATATTGCAGGCCCCAATTATTTTGGAGCATCTAGTGAGGCTACTGTATTGACTGACATTTTATCCTTATTTGTACTAGTATTCATATCCCAATTGCTATATCTTCAATTTTTCTTATATCTCAGACAAGATTTAAGGTCCAAAATTTTTATAAAATATTAATAGTACAACATAGCTTCAAGTTCATCATTCCTAAATTTCATCTCTTACATAATCTCCTTACTACAGACTTTCACCAGTTCATACTCCATACTTCCAGCACTTCCCCACACACACACTGCTACACCTTTCAACCAAAACTCAGCCTATATATTAACTACTCTTCATACAACACAAGCATATCACTTTATCCTTAAACATTCATTCACTCACTCCTAAACTCTCTCACTCTCTCTATTATATATGTAGCCGCTTCTCTCCGACTAGTCTTCCACTCTTCTTAGCTTCTCCTTACATTACTCTACTTCCATCTCATAGCATAGCCCTTTCTCTCTTCTTACTTCTTCTCACTTGCCATTCTTCTCCCCGCCAAAATTCATCAGGATAGTCTCAAGATACTCTCAAAAGTAGTCCCAATTTTTACAATGTTCAATAATTTCAGCTTGCTCAGTCCAGTTTCTTTTCCACCACACCAAACCCACACTACTGCTCCATTCCTCTCCTCCGCTTCCTCTGAGGCTTTTACAAACTAGACGGTATATAATAATTTGATCTTACTCAAGTCCAAAGTCTGTTAGATCACTCCGAGCCCACACTGTCACACTCCGTTCCTCTCCTCCACTTCACCTGAGATTCTTCTAGCCTTCTACTCCTTCACCTCGCTTTCTACTCTGTCGCCAGTGATCTTCCCCTCCACCTCCTCACTCTCTGGTGTCCCGATAGTCGCTCCACTTAGCTTCTCTCCTCTCTTCGACTTCTTCTGAAACTTTCACTGGGTATTCTTCTAATTTTCAACTCCTTCGCCTCGCCTTTGCCCCCTTTCCGGTAGCCTTTTTCTTCATCTCAAGGGGGGAGGAGACTTGAAGAAAAGAAAGGGAGAAATGTGGGGGGGGGGGAACCTCTTTTGGTTGTTTTTAAAATCTTCACCGCTTCTCTCCTCCTGTCCGGCAATCGTGTCTTAGTCGCCAGATATGGCACCCGTCTCAGCCCAGGCTTGGAGGAGGAAAGGGGGAGCCCAAACTGCGATTTGTGCTGCAATACACATCTTCCCAAAAAAACCCCTGCCTAAGGAACCCCTCTGCCGGGGCCCTATCAAGTCTTCCCACCTCAGAAGACCCCCAAAGCTGAGTGGTCCAGCACATATCTGCAGAGCTCTGCGGAACGTGTCTGTTCATCGTCGCACTGAAACCAGAAAAAAAACCTCAGGAAGCATCTTTAGGCACTTCACCAAATAAACTTTGTTTTGTTTGAAATGCAAATATTACCATCATAATTAGTCCTCTCAATTTATCCAGGAAAAAACTATACCTAACGCACGGATTCAGATTGTCAGCAAGTACAATACAATTATTTTTATACTGTGTTAATTTTTACATGGTGCTTTACACAGTTTCAGAAGGAAAGTGTCCTTGAAGTGGGGAATAGGTGAAAGAACACATACATGAAGCAACCTTATACCAAATCAGATCATCAGTCCATCATGAGCAGTATTGTCTACTTGTACTGGCAGTGGCTCTACAAGGTCTCAGGTCAAGATCTTTCTCATCATCTACTTTCTGGTACTTTTCCCTGGAGATGCCAGGGATTTAATCTGGAATCTTCTGCATGCAAAGCAGAGGCTCTTCCACTGAACCATAGCCCCTCATCAAAAACGCATGAGGCAGTGTGCTTATCTGGTTTGTGCTTCCCAGAATAATATGTTTGCCTGGCACACAGACACATAGCAAAAGGTATGATTCATTTATTGTTAAATCCAAAGGCACCATTTTCACTTCTGGAATTGGGTGTGACACCCAGAAAGCTTATGCTAGTGGGAAAATATCATTTCCACATTATGTACAAATAATGACAAAAGAATACAATTCCCCTTTCCTTTTAATACAAACAGTAATACTAAGGTCATCTTACACCTTATTCAGAAAGTGAAATGTTCTCTTAAGAACATGTCCTGTATTAGGAGGCCAATAAATGTAATTTACAGTGCTACTGTATAGACCTAGTAGTATTCTGAGCAGACTGGGTTAAGATTGCTCTCTAAATTGAAGGAGGAGGAGGAGGAGGAGATTGGATTTATACCCCAAGCTTCACTATCTGAAGGAGTCTCAGAGTGGTTTACAATCTTCTTCCCTTTCCCTCCCCACAATAGACACTCTGTGAGGTGAGGAGGGATGAGAGAGCTCTCCCAGAACTGCTCTTGAGCAGAACAGCTTTGAGAGAACTTGTGGCTGACCCAAGGTCACATCAGCAGGTGAATATGGAGAGGTAGGGAATCAAACCTGGTTCTCCCAGATAAGAGTCTGCACACTTAACCACTACACCAAACTGGCTCCAATTTGGGGGAGTGGATAAAAATGTTATGTTTACTAACGTTTTAAAAACCCTGACTTTCAATCTTTTTGAAATTCAAAAGGTCTTTTGAGGAGAGGCGCTGGATGCTATGCTGAAATTTGATGCCTCTACCTTAAAAAACAGCCCCCAAGGCCCCAGATACCCACAGATCAATTCTCCATTATACCCTATGGAAATTGGTCTCCATAGGGAATAATGTCCAGCAGACAGGCCTCGCTCAGCTTGGCCACCTCCCCCCCCCAGTCAAAAGGCCAGCAAGCCACCCACCACTGAAAATCAGATAAAAAGTGGAGAAAAGGTGATGTGGGCTTCTCCAGGGGTTAATGAGGACTGCTGGGGTGTGTGGCAAACATCCTGGTGGCTGGCTGGCTGGCTGGCTGCTCTCCTAATCCAGGGATTGTTATACAGCTGCACCTACTATTCAATAGACAGGGGAGGGGGGGGGGGCTGTCAGAAAAGTTCAGGAGCTGTGCTCCTGTGGGCTCCTGCTGAATTCAAGACCTGGTAAGGAATAATGAATTTTGAGGAAAGATACTTTGTAAAAGTATCTCAGTGTGTATTCTAAGTAATAAAAGTCCTGGAAAATGTTTGCTGTTTGCTGTGCTTGCATCTTAGTGCTTTTGGGGGAGGGCAACAGTGGGAGGAATTCTAGTGTCCTGGCCCCACTGATGGACCTCCTGATTGCACCTGGTTTTTTGGCCACTGTGTGGCACAGAGTGTTGGACTGGATGGGCCATTGGCCTGATCCAGCATGGCTTCTTTTATGTTCTCAGGGGTATACCTGAGGGTTCCATTAAAGGGCAGCAGATTATTTCATATATTATTATATTTTTATCATAATAGTAGTGTATGTAGATTTTCCACCCTAGGGATCAAATTGTGTTAGACAAAATCTCTGCAAGCATGGGAGAGGCAGGAGGAGGATCTGTTGTTGTTCAGTTGCACAGTCTAGTCCGACTCTTTGCGACCCCATGGACAAAGTCACACCAGGCCCTCCTGTCTTCCACCATCCTCCGAAGTCTGCTCAAATTCGTGTTTGTTACATCAGTAACACTGGCAAGCCATCTCATCTTTTGCCGTCCCCTTCTTCTTTTGACTTCTGTCTTTCCCAGCATCAGGATCGTCTCCAGTGAGTGCTCCCTTCTCATTTGGTGGCCAAAGTATTTGAGCTTCAGCTTCAGCATCTGACCTTCCAAGGAACAGTCTGGGTTGATTTCCCTTAGGGCTGACTGATTTGATCTTCTTACAGTCCAAGGGACTCTCAAGATTCTTCTCCAGCACCAGATCTCAAAAGCTTCTTCTCAAAATTCTTCTGCGCTCGGCCTTTCTCATGGTCCAGCTCTCACAGCCATACATTACTACTGGGAATACCATCGCTTTGACTATATGGACTTTTGTTGGCAGGGTGATGTCTCTGCTTTTTATTATACTGCCCAGGTTCGCCATAGCTGTCCTCCCAAGGAGCAAACGTCTTTTGATTTCATGGCTACAGTCACCATCTGCAGTGATCTTAGATCCCAGGAATGTGAAGTTTGTCACCACTTCCATGTCTTCCCCTTCTATTTGCCAAGGTGTGATGGGGCCGGATGCCATGATCTTAGTTTTTTTGATGTTGAATTTCAAGCCTACTTTTGTGCTCTCCTCTTTCACCTTCAACAAGAGGTTCTTTAGGTCCTCCTCACTTTCTGCCATTAGAGTGGTGTCATCTGCATATCTGAGGTTGTTGATGTTTTTCCCAGCAATCTTAATTCTGGTTTATGCTTCATCCAGGCCAGCATTTCGCATGATGTATTCTGCATATAAATTAAATAGACGTCTTTCTGATACGCCCGTGCTTTCTCCATATCCCAGCAAATGTTGTCAATTTGATCTCTAGTTCCTCTACCTCTCCGAAACCCAGCTTGAACTTCTGGTAGTTCCTGATCTACATACTGCTGAAGCCTAGCTTGTAGGATCTTTTACATGACCTTGCTGGCATGTGAAATGAGTGCAATGGTGCAATAGTTTGAACATTCTTTGGCATTACCCTTCTTTGGGATTGGAATATAAACTGACCTTTTCCAATCCTGTGACCACTATTGCATTTTCCAGATTTGCTGACATAATGTGTGCATCACTTTAACAGCATCATCTTTTAGAACTCTGAAAAGCTCAACTGGGATACCGTCATCTCTGCTCTAAGGCTCATTTGACTTCACACTCCAGGATGTCTGGCTCAAGGTCAGCGATTTCACTGTCATGGTTGTTAAGGACATTGAGATCCTTCTTGTATAATTCTTGTGTATTCTTGCCACCTCTTCCTGATCTCTTCTGCTTCTGTTAGGTCCCTACCATTTTTGTCCTTTATCGTGGCCATCTTTGCACAAAACATTTCCTAGATTTCTCCAATTTTCTTGAAAAGATCTCTTGTCCTTCCCATTCTATTATTTTCCTCTGTTGCTCTGCATTGTTCCTTCAGAAAAGCCTCCTTATCTCTCCTTGCTGTTCTCTGAAAATCTGCATTCAGTTGGGTGAATTTTTCCTTTTCACCTTTGCCTTTCGCTTTCCTTCTTTCCTCAGCTATTTGTAAAGCCTCATCAGACTGCCACTTTACTTTCTTGCATTTCTTTTTCTTTGGGATGGTGCTGATTGCTGCCTTCTGTACAATGTCATGAACCTCCGTCCAAAGTTCTTCAGACACTCTATCAACTCTAGTTCCTTAAACCTATTCTTCACCTCCAATGTATATTCATAAGGGATGTGATCAAGGTCAAACCTGAATGGCCTAATGGCTTCCTCAGTTTTCTTCACTTTAAGCCTGGATTTTGCAATGAGTAGCTCATGATCTGAGCCACAGTCAGCTCCAGGTCTTGTTTTTGCTGACTGTAATTAGCTTCTCCATCTTTGATTGCAGAGTATATAATCAATCTGATTTCTGTGTTGCCCATCAGGTGATGTCCATGTGTACAGTCACCTTTTAGGTTGTTGGAAGAGGGTGTTCACTATGACCAATTTGTTCCCTTGACAAAATTCTATTAGCCTTTGCCTGGCTTCATTTTGTTCTCCAAGGCCAAACTTGTCAGTTGTTCCGGTTACCTTATGACTTCCTACTCTGACATTCCAGTCCCCTATGATGAGGAGGACATCTTTTTTTGGTGTTAATTGTAAAAGGTGTTGTAGATCTTCATAGAACTGGTCCACTTCAGCCTCTTTTGCATCAGTGGTTGGGGCATAGACTTGGATTACTGTGATACTGAATGGTTTGCCTTGGATACAGACAGAGATCATTCTGCCATTTTTGAGATTGTATCCCATTACTGCCTTCCTCACTCTCTTGTTAACTATAAAGGCCACACCATTTCTTCTACAGGTCTCTTGTCCCTCCTGCCTTCTGGTTTGGTTCTGAATGTCTTTAGACAGTTGGAGTTAAATTCCAGAGTACCTGGAATTAAGGGCCAGTCCAAAGACATTTGAGTCAGGGCTCAGCTTCTTTTAAAACTCTAATCCTTAAAAGCTTTAGCAAATTAGTAGAGTTTAGAAAACATCAAGTAGATACATTTCATTTCAGGCAGCTCTCTAAACAGAGATTATCCTCCCCCAAACCCCAATGTTGATTGCTGCCAAGAAAGGCGACATTTTTATGGCAAAGCCTTATAATCACTGGAGGAACATAGACTTTTAATTATTTTTAAAAAGCAGGTTTATCTTGCTGTATTTGACAGAAACTCCCTGTTAGCTTTTCCTTTCATTTGTAATCTAAATCAACAGGCAGCAGGGATTTCCCCTTTAAAAACCAGAGGTTATGGTTTGTGATTAAGGAATCTAAAATCTTATAACCCAGAAAAGATGTAAGCATCCTGACATTTTGACATTATCTTGTTAAAATGGCTTTTCTGAAGTATGCTGGTAGAACAGCCTCACACTTTCCTCCTCCCCGTGGAACTAAATAATGCAGTCCAAGGAACCCAGAAGGATCCTAGCACCGATCTGGCATCTGTATTATATACATGCTTCATTTTAGCAACATGAGCATTTCTGTTGCAGACAATGACAAACATTAGCAGTAGTAGTGATGAGCTAAGCCCTAAGTATCATAGCTGCATGATTTTTCAGTTGGCCAAATGTAGAATACAATAGTGTAGGCATTATGGGTACAGACATCAGTTCTAGACACAAGCCCCACTTCAAAGGAAAGTGAGAAAACAAGGGCCAAATAATCATTTACTGCTTTTCAAACTTTTCAACTGTTTTCAAGCAAATAAAACATTTGTCCTAAACAATAATTTTTTCTTTGTGGCAGGAAATCCTATAATTGCTTTTGGTACCTTCTCGGATAAATAAAAAAGAACAGTAGTCAATAATTGGTAGGAAAACAGCTCTGGATAAGTCACTGAATCTGAACCTATCATTAATGTATTGTATTTGTTATTGCAATAGATAGAAACATAACTTGGCCACAGGGAAGAATGAAGGTGTCAGCTGATTAGCTCACAATAGTTCATAGTGCATAACAGTTTGTTTCTTTATAGATACTGGTAGGAATATAGCAGAGCACTCCTCTTGTGTCAGGTCACAGCTCAGATTACAGTGGCATCCTCAGCCTTGCTGTATATAAGGTTAATGTTTAGTATTATACTAGAGTTACTTTGTTTAATAGCAAAAGCCATGTAATACTTTTTTATTATTATTAAGACCTACTAAAATGAAACTGTTGGAGGGAAGGCAGCATAGTATAGCCTGATCTTGTCAGCTCTTGGAAGCTCAACAGGATCAGTACTTGGATGAGAGACCACCAAAAAAGGCTCTGTAGAGGAAGACGATGGCTAATCACCTTTGCTTCTCGCTTGCCTTTAAAGACTCTTACTGGGGTCACTATATGTCTGTTGCAACTTGATGGCAGTAACATACATGCATAAAATGACCTCATCCCAAACTCATATGCAAGCTTTAGAGTTCTACGGAACTAGTCTGGAATATTAAGCTCGTCTCCAAATGGTGGCATTATAGAAGGAGGACAAAAAGATGTTTCAGACCAATAATATTAAATCTCCTTGCCTTCACCAGTGTAGAATACTCTTGCAAACTTGAATGAGTGCTGGCAGAGCTAGTATCCTATTGTACATTTGGCCTTCTGGGAGGAAAAAGGCGAGAATAACAGCAACCTCCAATTGCAATAATAAAAGCCACTGATTAATCACATATCTAACATCAAATGGAATTCATAGATGCTTTAAAAGGCTCATCAGCAATCTAATAAGGAATTTTAGGAAACTCAAGCTTTCACACTGTTTTGTGGATTCCAGGCTGACCTTAATTATGTGATATTTATTTTTGGATTTTGCTTTGGACCACCGGTGTGATCTGCCTGCTTTCATGGAGAAATTTCATAGATATATAGGGTTGATAAACTACTAATCTTTTTGTGGTACTGAAGGATTTGCATTCTAGGATTTTATTTCTTTTAAAGGTTTTTTAAAAAACAGTGATATTAAACAAAACTGAAAGGCACCAATATTTGTGCCATTAAAAATATTTTTAGCAATTTCATTGTAAGCAAAAGAAAACTTTAAAAAGAGGAGTTATTTGAGATCTTAAGAATGGGTAATTGATTGTTAATTTATATTTGCTAATATGGAAATGACACTGCTTTAATAAAGAGAGGAAAAGAAAACTGCATGATTGACTCACTCATGAAAACAAAACCTCAGAGAGCATGGCAGCTATGTGCCCAAGCCCTGTAGACAAAATCCAACAACATTGTCTTTGATATTTCTCATGTAACAGGATAATCTTTCTCTCCTTAGCTTTTATAGACTGGTTCTGAAGTAGGCCAGGCTAACTCTCAATGAGATGCTTTTTAAAAAACCCGTTAGAAAAAGAACCAGGAAAACCTTGCCCTGCTGTTGGTAGAAGCTGAGAAAATGCCTTGCTGGAGTACGACTGCAACCCCTACCTTCTGGTACAGATTTCCATAAAGTACAAAGGGAGACAAACGAAAGGTGTCCTCCTACAAACTTGGGAAATGAACTGGCTGGCAGAGCAAGAGAAAGAGACAACGGTCTGCAGAGCGACGCTCGCCCCCTTCCTCATTCTCTTGTCGCTCCACCCATACCTGGCATGGCAGGTCTCGAGGCGGAGCTTAGGGCAGAGCTGGGGAGGCGGGGCTGACCAATAGGAGCACGAGAGCTCTGCGCTCCGGCCGGTGTGACAAGGCGAGGCTGCAGGTTGCAGAGAGAGACGCGTCGCATTCCAGCCTGGAGCGGTGCTGGGGGGAGGCGCGCGCCTCGCCCGTCGAGTAGCTGCTCTTGAAGAAGACCGTGGTAGCAACTTGGCGCGGGCGGCGGCGTGACGCTGCGACGGGAGCCAGGAAGCCGGCGCGAAGTGCTAAACGCAGTGGTCCCCGTACACCCTCTGCACTGGGGAACAGGAGCAGCCAAGAGGAGGAGGAAAGAGTTCTTGGAGCTGCTGCCAAGCAGGACTGGGCTGTCTGCTCTCTGCAACAAGGATTTTCTTTGCTCTTTCTGTCCCGGTTTATGGGAGTGAAGACTGAGCCAGGTAAGGGGTTCTGAGGCAGCTTCTGTCCCTCGCCTTTTGCTCGCCCTGTTCAACCCCAAGGCGTCAAACAGCC
This sequence comes from Heteronotia binoei, assembly GCF_032191835.1. NCBI lineage: Eukaryota > Metazoa > Chordata > Lepidosauria > Squamata > Gekkonidae > Heteronotia > Heteronotia binoei. Next base: position 161,590,199 of record NC_083243.1, on the reverse strand, counting down.
GCCCCCCCCTTTGCCTCCTGTTTCCCCTTCGTTTAACACCCCCCCCCCCCGTTTTCCTCACGTGATCCACGGAGTAACGTTTTGGACTCCCCTGTCGACCCACCTGTCAGCACTATTTGTGCGTCTTGAATTCTCTTTCGTTGGATCACAGTATCCAGCCATAGGAAGGACTCTTTCCGCGAGTTGGGAATCACCACTTTGAGAAAGAAGTATTCTGCCCCTACTAAGGAAGGACCATCTGGTAGTCTCCCCCCCACTCCCTTGGGGAAAATCTACTTTGTGGAGTGGCTTAGATCATTTGTCTGCTTGTGTCTTTCGTGATCCCCTGTGAGAGTTGCATATTCCAGTGACTATAGGAGGTCCGAATCCCAGTTTTTTCATCTCCTTGACTGCTGGGTTCACTCAGCTGTAAAATAAGATTATGTGAACTTCCTGGTTTTATTCTGATGGCAGTGTGGAGTCTCCCTCCAGATATCTTACACATACACAGAGCTGACAAAAGCTTTATAATAATGGTGAAATTGTGGCACAGGATGGCAGTCAAAACTGTAACTGTAAGGTGTTTATCACAGTATAGTTGTGATTTGCATGTAGCACAATCAGCTGAGACTCAGATATGCATGCATGTTTCTTGTTGCACTTAGTTTATAACCGTGGAGTCTTTTCCTTGAACTCTAGATGTCTGATCCACCCTATCCCTGAAGGCACAGAACATGTATCAACAGCTATAATAATGTATTTAAAACATGTGAAATCTGTTAGAAACTTTTAAATAAGTATCTAATATAGTGCTAGAAATCTGTTGCTTAAACTCAAAAGGACTAAATGATTGTGTCTTGTTGTTACGCAGAGCCATTGGGCTTTATTAAATAGTTACCAAGATGTCTTCCATTAGCAACTCAAAGGCTGCAATCCTGTGCATTCTTATTTGGGAGTAGGCCCTGTTGAACATGATACTTCTGAGTAAATATACATAGAATTGGGCTGAAATGCTCAGTGCTAAAGAAGCAAGTCCAGTGGGGCATAATTCTGAAATGTCTTGTGAACGATTCCAAAACATTTGACTTCCCTTTCCTGGTGGAAATGCTGGGTGCTGCTTACAACAGGTTGGGAGGGAGTGGGTTGGCGTATACCTGCTGCAAATGTTTAAATTTAGGATTTTTTTTGCCACTAACTTTTAATTCCCAACCACTCTCAATGGGATAGTGTTGTGGAAGTCAATGAGAGATGGCAGTGAGTAGGCACAGGTGGTACAGACAGCTCTGTATGCTTAGTTTTCATTGCATGTGTTGTGTTTACTTACATTAAGCTTGGAAACAGCAGCATTTCAGCCTTTCCATGGCTCCCTCTAAAGTTAGAGATGAAGCAAACATGCTTTTTATTATATAACTTCATCTGCTTGTCTGTGTTAACAGACCCCTTTGCACCAATGCTGAAAATCCAGTTACTTTCCATTTTCTCTGATTTTTAGATTTGGTAAGTTGTCAGTGGAAGGGGTGCATTTTATAAAGTTTAGCTGATGCTGTAAAACCTGGGAGTTTTCAGTGAGGACTGTGTTGAATGTGATGTGTGTGTTCTGTGTTTTCTTCTGGTGTAAGGTTATGCTCCAAGATCACCAGTACTTGTGCTTTTACTTCATGGAGGTGCTCTCTGTAGGATCTGTATGTAAGGTGTTAAACAGTCCAGAGCTGAACTGCTATACCTGTTATGCAAATATGGCTGTTCCCTTGAGTCTTGCCCTATGTTGACCCCCTTTCTGTGATGATTTCCTGGACCTGCTTGGGTCTGTTCTCACTCCCTTCACTGACTTAGGCTGTGATCTTAGACAAGCCGACAGTGCCAAAGTAATGTTCATCACAGGGTTTCTTTTGAATTGCTCATACATTTTATTGGATTTCTAATTATAATCAGCCTGAAGGAGGAGGCATGCCTGTTGCTATGGAGGGTTTGGTCAGCAAAAGCAGCAGTGCAACATGCAGTGGACATTTTTTAAAATGGCATAAGAGTTTGAAATTATGCGCTTACACACACACACACTGTATAATATGGAAATGAATGAGGTATGATTGCAAGGTGGGTATAGCACTGGAATGTATCCCAGAAGATTCTGATTTCTGAATTACTCTTGTATTGTTACCAAATAACAATTTCCTGTTAACTTGGCTGCTAATGAGTACTGGATTAATTGCTATGTGGGAATAATAGGTAATCAGATTTCCTGTGTTGCTTTCCAATGATGTACCATAGACTGAGGAAATGGGCATGTATTATGGCATTTTTGTAGACTGGGCTGTCTGGTGTGGCTTTTGGCTGAAAACTGATGGTATCACACCAGCATACATTACAGTAGTGAGAGATTAATGCTAGGAAAATCTTAGCTCCAGATGTCTCATTTTTCACAATTTGGAAACATGTAACAAATTTGCAGAAATAATAAACTTTTAAATTCTTGTGGACGAGATACGTAATTTATTTGTAGAGCTGGTTGCCATAATATGTCATTAAAGCAGGAAAAGGATTTAAAATTCTGAAACTTATAAAACAGTATTGAATTTTCTTTAAAATACTTTGTCTAAAACTGTATTAGACAATATTTTAGCATAACTTACGAAGATTATATTATCTTGCAGAAATGTATTGTAATTGTGCAATCTACTTCTGATTCCTAAACTACATCTTTGCATAGAAGGCAGACAGACCTTTTCTTCATTGTTCTCCATTCCTGCAGCCCTTTCTGACTCCTGAAAAGGGCATTCCTTGTGTGATCTGTCAGGAGGATCAGTTGTGTGGGTTAGTGAACTGGAGTAAGGCAGGACAAGTGGATGAAACTGAACCCTTCCCTCAGCAGAGCTGGGCTTGCAAAAAGGTGAGCAATTTCTCACTATGTCCTTTCTCAGCCCAGTCTGCCTTCACCTGCACAGCTGTTCCTCAGCACCTATCCTGCCTCCCTAGGAATGATTTTCCCAAAGGGTGGAACAGAGAAGAATGCAGGAAAAATCCAGGTTCTATGCATAGAGTGGTAAGATGCATGCCATTGTAAATGCGTCAAGGTATAGCATTAGTTGAAACTCAGTTTTTATGTATAACAATTCATAGACATGTATAACCAAGTATAAAATGTAATCACATTAATGTAACTTTTGTTAAACTTATTCCCAGTTTTAAATTATAAATCCAGTATTGCAGTTGTAATGTGGTAAGTATCATAAATACAACAGGATTAGTGGTGTCAACCATATTATTTAATTTCTGTATTAAGTGACTTGAATTCTTAGATCCATGGGCAGCTTCATTCCAACAAGTTTCTTTCAGGAGCTTTTTTTTTTTAGTTTGGGGTTTTAATTTCCTTACATTTTATAATTATTATTGAGATTTCTGAAAAGCCAGTTTAATAGGAGCTCTTATGTCATGTATCTTGATGGAATAAGTCACAAGGTGGTAGTTTTAGCATTTTATCAAATCAGATGCTTTAGAACAGGGGTGTCAAACTCATTTGTTTTGAGGGACGGCTCTGACATAAATAAGACCTTGTTGGGACGGGTCATGTGTGTCACTAAATGTAATGCCAGGTAGCAGAGATATAAACTTTATAAAGGCAAACAAAGTTTTTAAAAAACTTAAAATAAAATATACTTAAAGCATTAACACTTAGTCTTAAAGAGGCTTTCTTTATCTCTCCCATTGAACCCAGGGAACTGAGCAAAGGAAGCTTTGGCTCTTTCCTTCTTTCCCTAGGGGACCAAGAGGGGGAGGAGCCTTAGCCAACAGAAGGAAGAGAGATGGCTCAGTAGCTCTGCTGGTTGATCGAGTGATCCTGGCAGAGCAAGTTCTCCCTTCCTAAGGGAAGAACCTCAGCCAATAGATAAGATAGAGGTTTTGCTCTGTAGCCTTGCAAAGCAAGCTGTTATGCAGAAAGAAGCAAGAGAGGGAGAAGGAAGCAGAGCCAGTTGCTCGGAGGCCTGATTTGGCCCGCAGGCCACATGTTTGACACCCCTGCTTTAGAATGTCTGTTAATGAAGTCTGGGGATTAAATTTCTATTGAAACAAAATCAGATAAAGCCAGTTATTCTTGCTCCCTTGTTCCACAGGTTTTAATAGTTCTTACTAAAGGAGCAGTAAGACATTTGTTTTGAGAAAAGTATCTATTTGAATTTGTATCTTGCTCAGGGCAGATGCTTAACTGCTTTTAAAAGTAGTTCTAGTTAACCCTTGGTTGATAAATGTTGTTATTGTGGCTGATACTGATGGAGGAAGTTCTTGATAGGCTAAGAAACTGACTGTGAACTTCTGTGTGACTTGGCATGAGGATGATGCATATAGTAAAAGAGTGCTTGGGTTAGTCTTCAAAATTGCAGGAATACAAAAAGGAAGGGCAAATGACTAAGACGTATGCATAATATGAAAGCAATTTATTGGTCATAGTATAATAATTAAAAACGTAGCATTTACATACTGCTTGGGGCTGTTCTTTGCATTTAACATATGCTATCGTGTAATCTCAACAATGACCCTGGAAGCTAGGTGACTGTTGTTATTCCTGGCTTGCTGATCATGTAATGATGTAAATTGAGTTGCTTCTGCAACGCATGCTATCAAGGGACAGCTTGAACTGGAAATTGTGGTCTTCTGCTTGAGAGCTGAGTGAACACATGTTTATGAAACTCTTTTAGCAAGTAAATGTCTGTTCCTGTAGAATGCTGATAGCCCATTTGGCTATGTTTAGTCTTCAGTCGCTTAACAGAAGTCTGATAATGTTGTAACAAGATAGAGGTGAGAATGTGTCCTCCTTATTTACAATCTGTACCCTGTTTACATTGAACCTTTTGCTCAGGAGTATATGGACTTAGCTGTGCTATTTGTGGGCAACTTTTAGATATTCATGGGTGAAATCTCTTAGATTTTGCTTTCAAATCTGTAGCTGCTGGACAGGGAATTGTTCACATCAGAGCAGAAGCACATCCTGTCAAAAAACGATGGAAGGATTTCTCTCAGCAGAGTGCAACTTCTCTACCTCCCCCCTCCCACTAAGGCTTAACACCGCCCCCCACAAAAAAAAATGCTGCTCTGGAGGGCACTAGGGGCTGCATAAGGGGGGGGGGGAGTTGAGGTTCTGCTGTAGGAGAGTGGAATAAAATTGTCTGGAATCAGCTGCCCTTTGCAGACAGACCAACCCACATTCTCTAGCCAGGATGACTCTGAAATGCATTGCAGATCAAACTGCTGGTTTTAGAAAGCCTGCAGGCAAGGTATCTCTCACAGTACAGAAATCCATTAGACAGTTCCCATTCTTACTAGCCTACCATGTTGTGCAATAATGTTAACATGAGTGCTCAACATTTTTTTTGTACTGGCATAATCTTAACAGTACCTTTGAACCTTTTAAATAAATTTATTGTTATTTACCATGGCCAATTTACCATTTACCCCTTATGTAGGTGTGTTTGTATTAATATTTTGCAGATGTACTAGTATTAGAATTACATTTCTTATAGCACTTGCCCGTGCACTGCCTTTATAGTGAAAACACATGGTTAAAGAATAATTAGGCCCTTAACTGATGCAGTTTTCTTCTTATATGAATAACCTGATTTAGTCATATTAAGACTTATCTGTGATGACGATATAAGAGAAACAACATATGGTGCCTCTTTCCGCTCAGTGTGGAAGAAGGCTGTGCAAATTTCCCTCTAAAAATCTTCCTTATGATTTTGTTGAGCTCACTGTAAAATGCACTTTATTTTTAAAAAGAAAATGAGTTCTGAGGAAATGGCAGAAGTGGCAGCACATGCCGCTGTCTTTGGGAGTATATGTTGAAGCTATTAGTAGAGTAATGTGCTAGATCCCTTTGAGTGGAAAAAAAAATACACAGCTCTCCCATGAGATATGGGCAAGGGCTGTGTGGTGCCAGCAGTTGTGTAAGGCCAGAGGGCAGGAATGAAAGCTTGGAACTTATGCCTGCTGGAATGCCAGGAATTCTGCTCTGTGCTCTGTTGCTTTTTCCCCCCCTCAGGGACTTTGGTGAGCTGTCTCTTAAAATTATCCTTCTCTGCACAGTGATGTTTCATCAAGATGTGGAGGGGGGTATATGTGTAGGCTTTTTAAAAAGAACTATAATTTCCACTAAACCTTTTCCTTCATTTGTTTACAAATAATTAGGCTTTGGTCTTAGTGACTAACAGTTGTGGAAGTTAAATGAGTGTGGCATTAAAATGCAAACTTTGGGTTGAATTAAAAATATTTAAAATAAATTTAGCGCCGGAGTCCCCCATTTCATTAGAACATTTTGGCTCTGTAGTCTGCATACTGCAGGCCTCCTGACTAGCAGTTGTCAATCAAGCTCTTTTGGATGTGCAGAGGTGTGGGAGAGAAGTGTCAATTACCATTTGGCATCCTGTTTATGCAATGAGCTATGTTATGCAAATGTTTGTATGTGAAAAGATTAAGGATATGAATTTTGTTTTCCCAAACTGAACAGCAAGTTGGAGGCAGTCCTAGTGTAGAAACATTTGCATGCTGCTTCTGCAGAACATGTAAGCTGAGAAAGTTTATCTGTTCTGAACAGTAAATGCAATTTAGAAAATGTTTAAATCAGTGCTTTTCAAACTAGGGCTGGGGATTCCTGGAGGACCATGAGACATGGGAAGTGGTCCATGAATCCATATGTTTCCTCAGCATTATCATTTTGATCTTTTTGTCATTATGTATTTTCTTGATCAGTGGATAGCAATAGTACAACTGCTATGGGGGAGGTCCATGAATTCTTGTGATATTAAAATGGGGTCCTCATGATTGAAAAGGTTGGGAAGCACTGCTCTGAATCATCTGAGGCAACAGTAACTTCTGCTTCAGGAAACTGGGAAGTGGAGGATGAAATGCTGGTTTATAGCTGGTCAGTCACAATCCATAATCTGTAGCTATACCAATATACCTTCTGATTTTTTACTGATAAGCTAGGGTCATCCTTGTGTACTTGTGTGCTGTTCCCCCATACTAACAGAAGACTTTTTCTGCTTGCAATATGGTGCATTCATTTACTTAGAAAAACAGTTGACTTTTATTGCATCTGAAGCAGGGTACAGTCATGAACTGACCATAAGTTTTCTTTTGTAGTGGGGAGAACAGGATGCAACTATCTGAGCCCTTGAAACCAAAACCCCCAAAACTGGCACAGCTGAATCTGGTAGGGAAGCACCTACAGTTACAAACTAACAGGTGGTAACCCAGGGGATTTAAATCATGAGCACTGGGGGCGGGGCTGACCCAAGGGAAGAGGAGGCTGGTGCGGATCCTGCGCTGGAGCACTGTGTCATGCTTGAAAAGGTTCAGGCTGCGTCAACTGAAGTTGAATCTGATGAAGACGGAGGTTCTTTATCTAAGTCACAGTGGCCCGGGATGGGAGATCCCCTTGCCGGCTTTTGACTTGGAGCCACTGATACCGGTGCCAAAGGTCAAGAGCCTGGAGTGCTACTGGAGTCCTCTTTAACTATGGAGGCCCAGGTAGCAACCACTGCCAAATCTGCCTTCTTTCACCTTTGACAGATACGACAGTTGGCCCCTTACCCAGAGCATAGCAATTTAGCAATGGTGATCCATGCCACAGTCATCTTGAGAATAGATTACTGTAAGGCCCTCTACACGGGACTGCCCTTGACTCAGGTTTGGAAGCTGCAACTGCTGCAGAATGCCATGGCAAGGTTGTTAATGGGGCTCCCTCGATAGGAGCACATTCAACTGGTGCTAAAAGCACTGCACTGGCTGCCTATTGCATATTCGGAGTCAGTGCCCAAGGTCTAGTGCAGGGGTGGCCAAACTTGCTTAACATAAGAGCCTCATAGAATAAATGTCAGATGTCTGAGAGCCGCAAGACATGAAAATTAGATGTCTGAGAGCTGTGAGACAAGGGAGGAAGGAAGGAAGGCAAATAGATGGGGGTTGGAGGAGGGAGGGAGAGAGAGGTGGAAAGAAAGCAACTTTAACTCTAAAGCATTCTCCAAGCTGCCAGCTAGCTTGGCTTGGAGAAATGATTGAAAGAGAGAAATGCCTTCTCCAAGCTGGCTGACAGGGCAGTGGGGGCTTCAAGAGCCACGCAATATGTGTGAAAGAGCCACATGTGGCTCCCGAGCCACAGTTTGGCGACCCCTGGTAGTGCTAGTGTAGCATACGACATGATTCCATAAATGGACATAACAATGAAGTAGAAAAAGCCCTTTCCAAAGAAGAAATGCAAACTGCTACTGGTCAGAGAAATCGGTAGAACAGGAGGAGTGTCAAATGTCTGGCCCATAGGCCAGAACTGGCCCGCCCAGGGCTTTAATCAGGCCTGCGGGGCTCTGCAGATTATTTTAAGTTTCTAGTGCTATATCAATAGTAATCATATCCTTTTAATACTGACAGTGTTTCTCAAGTATTACTACAGAAAGAAGCATTTTTCATTTTCGAATTCCGTATGGTTACTTCTGAAGGTCTTAATTAAGTATTAGATCTATCATCATTTATTTAAATAAGATATTGCTGTGTTCGGGTCTGAAATTAACATTCTGGATCTGGAATTAATGTTCCTTGAAGGACTCTGGTAATTTGACAAGATTGTACCTTTAATACATTCCCATGCAGGGTAAGGTACCTTTAAATCAAGCCATTTTTATTTCAAGTTTTTAGGATAACTTGACCAAATGTTAAACTTTGTAGGTACTGCCACTTTTGGAAACCCTTCTTTTGGCAAGTTCCCTAGAAAGTTACAAGTGGTATGCAGTGTTCCTTCTAAACTAGCTCACAGATTTTTCGCCTCCAGCTCACAGATTTTTGTCTTAGCTCAGGAAGGATGACCCCAGAGCACACTAATTTATGCAGTAGCTCACAACTTTAATGCCAGTAGCTCACAAAGTAGAATTTTTGCTCACAAGACTCTGCAGCTTAGAGAGAACATTGGGGGTATTTATGAATTAACCAAATTTGAGGCATTTCTTTTGGTTTTTGTCTCTATGTATTACAATAAGATTTTTTTTTCTTTTACAGTTGTGGAGTTCCAAATACTACAACTTATAATAGTAGGTAGTTGAATTTTTTTGTTGAAAATAATTTTATTTTAATAATTGGAGTTATCATAAATTGTGCTTTGTTTGTATAGTTATGTTTATTTATAGAACTGTGAAGCCTTAGGACCTGATGAATGCAAGCAGAAACAGTAGCAGCTTCCAGTAGTCTTACAGGCTTCTTGTTCCATTATCTTTTGTATATAATTGATTCTTTATTATACAGACATTCAGCATTGAAATTTTTGCCAGATCCAATGCCGGGCTGTATTGTAAACATATATGAATGACTAAGTGTATTTTTAGATATTTGTGCCTAACTAATATTGTGTGACATTTGATATATGTATACAGTTGACTCTGGATATTCGCAATTCATAGTTAGAATTGTTATAGCACACAATGCTTTTGTTTGTTGTTAACTTCCACTTGGATCCTGGAGACTTCCCAGAATTAGTCTCTCTCCAGACCGTAGAGATTAATTCCTCTGGAACAAATGGTTGCTTTAGGGGTTGGACTGTATGGCATAATACACTGGTGAGATGCTTCCTCTCTCTGAACCCTACTATCCCCAGATCAGTTTCCCAACCCAGAAATGACAACTTTAGCTGTAAGTATTACAAATATACAGAGTACCTTGGAGTACCGTAACTACCAGGAGGGCTGGCCCTAGATTGTCTGGCACCGTAGGCAAGGCTAAGTTCTGGCGTCCCCCCACTGTAGGGTTGCCAAGTCCAGTTTAAGAAATATCTGGGGACTTTGGGGGTGGAGCCAGGAGACATTAGGAGTGGAGCCAAGATCAAGGCTGTGACAAGCATAATTGAACTCCAAAGGGAGTTCTGGCCATCACATTTAAAGGGACAGCACACCTTTTCAATGCCTTTCTTCCATAGGAAATAATGAAGGATAGAGGCACCTTCTTTTGGAGCTCATAGAATTGGACCCCCTGGTCCAATCGTTTTGAAACTTGGGTGATATTTTGGGGAGAGGCACTAGATGCTGTACTTAAAATTTGGTGCCTCTACCTCAAAAAACAGCCCCCCCAGAGCCCCAGATACCCGCGGTTCAATTCTCCATTATTTTCTATGGGAATAAATCTCCATAGGGAATAGCAGAGTTCCCAGCAGACATTTCCCTCCCCTCCTCCCGCTTTCTGACAACCCTGAAGCGGGGAGAGGGCCTCCAAACCGGGGGATCCCCTGCCCCCACCTGTGGATTGGCAACCCTACCCCACTGCACTGATAAAATTACTGAGTCACATGGGGGGGCACCCAATTTGGTGCTGGGGCTGGGAGCGGGGAGGCAAAACAAACAAATATTCTCACAACACCTTGCATCTCCATTTGTATGAAACGAGTGTAGAACTGTCACATCATTCAGTAGACATTTGACCCCTCCCCCTTTGGATATTGAGTTGTAGTGCTGTAGTTTGGGGAAATGTTTCAGTTTTTATTGTGTTGGAAGATGTAGGCTAATCTGAGAAATAAATGTTAGTTTGAAGAAGGTGCCAAGAATGGCTACAAATCCCTTACTTGGTTTTTATCTCTTCCCCCCACAAATATTTCTTCCTTGTAAGCCATTCAGTCCCATAATGTTTGTTGTCGTTGTTTTCCTAGACAAATTTCTTAAGATTCGTGTTGTTATCGGATTGCATTCATACCTCCTAGGAGGGATACGGGCAATGTATTTGCAAGTAGATGAAGCTGATGTGCAAAGGTTAGGGAAATGGAGGCTCAGAAAGAGAAATGACATCCCACTATTTATTTATAAATTCAATTTCTAAACTGCCCTCCCCTATATTTGGGGCTCAGGTCAGTGTACAGCATTCAAAGAAATACATTCATAAGCACATTAAAAACAGTAACACAGGTACAGTAACGATTCCACATGGTGACTTAAAAAAACAGATTTATCCTTACCCCAAGGGAGAGAGAAAGAAAAGAAGGCGAGGCAAATGAAGACTATTGCTATCCTCAGCAGTAGGCCTGGTGGAACATCTCTGCCTTAGAGAACCTGGGCATAAGTGTCATTTGGCCAAGAGTTCCACCAGGTCTGGTTGAGGACAGCAGGATATTGTTTCAGGCCAGGAATCACTAGTAGATTTTTTCTCTGCTGAGTTCAGTGCTCTTTGGGGGTGTACCAGGAGAGGATGTTCTGAAGGTACATTGGTCCCATACTGTTTAGGACAGAGGTATTGAACTCATTTGTTATAAGGGCCAGGTCTGACATAAATGTCACTTTGTTGGGCTGAGCCATGCATGCCATAAGATGTAACACAAGGTACCGGAGATATAAATTTTATAAAGGTGATTTCAGATGCCAAATGGCAATAAGTGAATGACAATAGCAGGCTTGATGGGATTAGATGTGATATGCAGAGGGGTAGTAGGTCGCGAGATACCAGCATTGGTAATGAGACAGGAAACCTAGGTCTCAGTTATGTCCAGGAGGATGTAAAGGTAAACAGATGCAAGTCTGGCATTAGAAACTACAACATTCAGTTGCTGACTCAAGAGTAGCAGCGCTCTTACAAAGGAATTTTAAAGGGAATTAGAAAGAAACTGCTGAATTGCAGTTGATAATGAAGCTCAAAACAACACATCCTCCTTGACTGAATTGAGAGCTAGTTTTCCTGTCTCCTTACCAATGTTTGCTATTTTCATTTGGCATCTGAAATCACTCCACTCTCCAAGATATAAGGACCAATGAACACAGAAAATCCAATCTATTTTTTTTAAAAAAACTTTTCAGAATAATTTTTTCAATGTACATTGTGCTTGTCAGAAGAATCCCTCTGGAAGGAAAACTTTCTCCAGTAGAACACGGCACTTGATTCCGAAAGACTCTACAAACCCTAAAAAGGGGATCATTTGGCACTAGGCTGCAAAGCAAATGAGTGGTAGAAAGCAACACGGAACCCAAGTTTCTGAATATCTATTTAAAGCTAGACTTCTGAGCCCTGTGTTGGCAAATGCTGGGAGATTTGGATGTAATGCTTGGGGTGGAGTTTCAGGAGGATATGCCACCACTTCCAGGTTATGCTCTAGGAATTTTCCCTAGTATCTGTGGTAAAAGATCATAGAGGGTAGGGGAAATTCCTAGGGCATCACATCTACACACCCATTTCTCTCCCTCCTGCTTCTCAGGTTATTAAAAGCAGATGATTGCCCACTGACAGTGGGCAGCTGGGCGTGCCCAGGCTTCTGAATATAGTTATTATCCAAGACTCTTGATGTGAACAGTTTCTTCACTCATTTCATCTCCCGTAACAAACATATGCAAACAAATGCATGCTTGGTTCTTTATAGGGGGTTGTGTGCTCTCAGAATATGTATAAACAGTAGTAGTATATTATTCTTTTTCTTTGTTTATCTTAGGCTGTTCTCTGGGACTTCTGCAAACATTGCTCTTGTACTGTAACTCAGAAACCAAATCCTCCCTATGATGGTTCCAGTAACCTATTTTGTTTCAGACTTCAGAGGAAAGCTCTCTCCAATAGCCTTTATTAATGCAGTGCATATTATCTGATTAAGCTACTGATATGGCTGCTTGGAGATACTATGTAATGCTTGGGACAATACAGTATCCCAGAATATTACTCTAGAGTCAGAGGGGATATGTTGTCTACACTTGCCAGTTTGGTGTAGTGGTTAAGTGTGTGGACTCTTATCTGGGAGAACCGGGTTTGATTCCCCACTCCTCCACTTGCACCTGCTGGAATGGCCTTGGGTCAGCCATAGCCCTGGCAGAGGTTGTCTTTGAAAGGGCAGCTGCTGTAAGAGCTCTCTTAGCCCCACCCACCTCACAGGGTGTCTGTTGTGGGGGAGGAAGGTAAAGGAGATTGTGAGCCGCTCTGAGACTCTTTAGAGTGAAGGGCGGGATATAAATCCAATATCATCATCATCTTCTTCTTCTTCTTCTTCTTCTTCTTTTGGACTTTCTGGAGTTATGATATGAGGAACAGGATGCTGAACTAGATGGATCTTTGGTCTGATCCTGTTGGGATCCTGTTCTTGTAGGATTGTGGGTAGATAAAATTGTGTATGCATTTTAGAATTAGCATTGCGGCATGGTTCATTAACTGTTTTTGATACTTTGGGAAGAAGCCAGTAAATGTCCTGATGATTTTAATATCTAGAAATGTATTGTATGTCTCATACACACAGTCGTTTAGGTGTAGTTGAGACATCACAATCCAGAGTTTGTTCAAAGTGAGCATGTATCTAGTTAATTATTGGATTTACATGCTTAAAATGGATTCAACCATGGTTAAGAGTCCTGATTTAACAGAAAATAAACAAAAATCAGTTAAATCCATATATGCAAAAATTGCAACAAAAGAATTTGATCAGATTTTATTTTTCTTTGTCTCTGTACTTTGTGAAGGGAAGGTATGTGCCAGATCAATAATTAATCTGACTGTTCTCATCACAGAAAAATCTATGTTTTTTTGTTAATTTTCTTGATTGTAGCCAAAGTCTCTGGCATCCATGACTAGGGTTGCCAAGTCCAATTCAAGAAATATCTGGGGAATTTGGGGTTGGAGCCAGGAGCAAGGGTGTGACAAGCATAATTGAACTCCAAGGGAGTTCTGGCCACCACATTTAAAGGGACAGCACACCTTTTTAAATGCCTTCCTTCCATAGGAAATAGGAGCACCTTCTTTTGGGGGTCATAGAATTGGACCCCCTGGTCCAATCATTTTGAAACTTGGGGGGTATTTTAAGGAGAGGCACTAGATGCTATACTGAAAAATCTACCTCAGAAAAACAGCCCCCCCCAGAGCTCCCGATACCTCCAGATCAATTCCCCATTATACCCTATGAGAATCAATCTCCACATAGGGAATAACGAAGTTCCCAGCAGACATTTCCCTCCCCCCCCCCAGTTTCTGGTGACTCTGAATCGAGGAATTGGCATCTCTACTCACGAGTTGCTGCTAACTTTTTCAAAGTAACACAGACACACCATCCCAAGAGGAAGCCTTTCAATCGGAGACTGAAGCCTCCGGAGGTGGAAAGTCACATGGTGGCTGTGGGGGTGGGGCTTCCCCTGCCAGCCAGCCTACTGGGGGCGGGAAGGAGCCTGGGAAAGCAGGAGAACCCCTGCTGGGACCTGGGGATTGGCAATCCTATCCATGACTGTTCCTCATCCTGCGCTGAGTTTCAACTGTGCTATTGCAAACTGAGGTGGGCAATGTATCCCTGCTGACTGTGATACTCACTTAAGCTTGGATTGGTTTTTGATAACTACATGTGTTTGAGGGGGGGGGGCCTTGGTTGTGATTGTCAAAAGCCAATCCAAGCTGAACTTTGCATGCAGCCATTGGCACAAATGCGGCCATGTTTATGGTACTGCATTTGAAAACATGCTTGGAAGGTGTGTGGCTGGGCCTACGGTAAGGATATGCACTGGTGTATATGTATGTACCCTTTCAAAACAAGCTATATATGAGTTGTACAGAGTTCCTCTTCTGCAATGATGCAGTATTGATAGAGGATTCAGTCCTGTTTACAATGTGACAAAGACATTGGCCAGAGCTGGATTGTTTATTTCTGGAAAGGGAACCTGTTCAAAGATAAAGCATGCACTCACAACTTAACTCTTGCAGATGGGAGATAGATAGCATGTTATGGCTAATGCATCTGTTTATCTGTTGCTGTTTGTGCATAATCCTGAAGTGCCAGAGTCAAAATGTATCTGTTAAAGCATTGACATGATTATTTAGAGGCATTTGGCAATGGTATTCCCAGTGTTCAATTTTTAAAAACTAACCGAGAAGCAGTGATTTGTACTTTGCCTGTTGAATATCAGCTGGCTAGCTAAAGCTGTTGTAGAGAATGAGATAAACCATGTGAGCTTTTTTGAAAAATAAGAGTCTGAATTGCTTAACAGTGTGAATTGTTCACTTTGAACTTAGAAAAGAGCCATTATGAATGAATGTGTGTGTTATCAAGTTTTATATTGCCTTCTGACTAATAACATTTAATGTACCAAGAAGTTAGCTCTTGCAAAATATACCAGAGTCATTCATTATCACATATTTCAATCTGAATTAATCATTAACCCCTTGTTAATTTGTATGTATGTGGCATGGGGTCAGTTAGTTTTCATTCCATAAAAAGGTTGAAGCTTAAAGAGGTATTTGAATAAATATGAATAAAAACGAGAGTTTGTGCTTCATTAGAACAAATATTGTAAAATGCTTTATTCAGACACAAAATTGCCAGGACATGAAAACAGTCTTTGCCTCTCACAAAGATCCTGAATACTTCTGGAATACAAAAAGGTAAAACTGGTGTCTTCCACACTAGCTTAATAGTACAGTCGTATGCAGTTACTCCAATCTTTTTTTTTTTGTAAAACAAATTTTTATTATTCTGCAATATATTATAATATTCAACTGTTATTAAATGTTTGGTACCAATACATTGCATCACATTTTCCACCTCCCTCCCCCCCTTTTCGTGACTTCCACCGGTGCATTTTACTTAAGTTTGTCCATTTCTCTCCAATGCGTAATTTTCATAATCCAGTCCCACTTTTCTGGTATTTTGTCCTGCTTCCACATCTGTGCATATAGTGTCTGTGCGGCCGAAAGCATGTACCAAAGTATTGTTCTGTCTTATTTTGGAAAGCTTTCCATTTGTAAGTATCCATCTATATCTTATTTCACATTCTCTCAGCTTGTCAATCAGCTTTTTATACAATCGTCTGTCATTTATAACTTTCCGTGGCAATTCTTTCATAATTCTTACACTACTGCCAACCACCTCCAATTTATGTTCAAATTGTTTACTTAAAATCCTACCCACCAAGTCTCTTGTCACAAATCTCACTACCATATCCCTTGGTAGTTTATTTCTCCTTTCATAGTCTGAATTGACCCTGTAGATGTAATCATAGAAGTAACTGGTCTCATCAGGATTGTCTCCCAAAAATTCAGCAATGATTTTTACTATATATGTCTTTAAGTCAGTCTCATCAGTTTCAGGCACCCCTCTCAAACATATCTGGTTTTCCATTAACTTGCAATCTTGTAGTACTGCTTTCTCCTGCATTTTTTTAATTGTTGAATCCACTGTATTAATTCTTAGATCATGGTCTTTCACTTTCTCTTCAACCTTCTTCATTTTTTTTGACACTGCTTGGAAGTCTTTACTGAGAACTTCTATATCTTTTTTTACTTCCTTCTTACATTCAGTTATAGAGTCTTGTATTACTTTAACCAATCTTGCCTCCATGGCATCGATTTGATCTTGTGTTTTAGTCCTTTTCACTTCTTCCAATGTCTTAGCCCTTGTCTGGATCTGCTTTGCTCCTGGTTTTTGGGCTGACATCACTGCCTTCCCATCGTAAATATAGGCTTTAAAGTTGACCTCACCAAATCACTTTTTAACAGCACAGTCTTATAGAATG
Organism: Heteronotia binoei; assembly: GCF_032191835.1. Classification (NCBI taxonomy): domain Eukaryota; kingdom Metazoa; phylum Chordata; class Lepidosauria; order Squamata; family Gekkonidae; genus Heteronotia; species Heteronotia binoei. The sequence goes on along the minus strand of NC_083243.1, from coordinate 161,573,748 downwards.
GAGCATGCCCTTTCAGATAAGCCCAAAATCACCGTTCTTTGAAGCTCCAAAGCCGAGCTATTAATTTTTTTTAAATTTTATTCTCTCCAAAATGGCATCCAAGGCTTTTCTGCCTCTTTTTGAAAAAATTTTTCTTTTTCTTCTAGAGTGCTCCAATATTAGTTCAAATCACATAATCCAATAAATCTAATCTTCTAATGATGATATTTGCCAGCTCTGCTAATTTTTAAAGTCCCGTTGTCTTTTAAAATTTTTTTACACTTTTGACCTTCTTTCAATGGCCGCCGATGTTTCTCTATGATTATAATCCTAGAGAGGGCTAGGAGGTTTGCAATTTTCCCTCTCTTAATGACCGCTTCCTTCCTTTCTTGCCACGAAGTCTCGTTTTCTATGGTTGAGAAGTCTTGCAATACTCCTATGATGCCACTTCCTGTGACGTCCTGTTGATCTGCAGTTCTGTTTCGGAGGGGATTGCCCGATTGCAGGTATGAAAAACAATTTTCTGTTTTCCCCTTTTTAACCTTATTCTCTAGTCCTATTAGTCCCAAATTTATCCCCTCCTCCTCCTCCTTTACTTTAATATAATATAAATGTATCCAGACCTTTGTTTTTGCTCCAAATAAATCTTATTTTAGTCCTGGAGTGATAGATAAAGATCTTTACCTTTCAAGATCATGATCCTTTGAAGCACCGTCCTCTTCCAAGATAGATATTAATTAGTCCCAAAGAAGCTTTGGCTCATGATGAATTTAAGTCGATTTAACAACCCCAGATATCCTCTGTAGACGTTGTAATGCAATCCTTCCCCAGGGACTCTTCAAAGCCAAAAAGGAACCCCACTGGGATACCTCGCCAGCCAGAGTAAATCCCCTCAGAATTTTATAAGCATGTCTTGGCCATCTCTTTGTCTAGAAGATGTAGGCAGCAGGCGTTAATCACCTTCTCTGCCCAGAACAGAGGTTCTGGCCTGCTTCTCTGAGAAGCACGTCAATCCTCCATTACACCAAGCCGGAAGTACCCTGCAGTTACTCCAATCTAAACTCTGACTGCATTATAAGGGTCCAGACTGAAGAAGGATAAGGATTCTTGGACATTTGTATTTACGGTATATAGAATCTTCTAGCCTGGTGAATTCATTATGCTTGAAGCCTGATCCTGTGCATGCTTTCCAAGCAGTATGTCCCACTAGTTCCAAGTACATGGGAGCAGCATTCACTTTCAGGAAGTACAGAGAGTTGAAGAAGAACAGTTACTTTGCCCAGCTATTGGTTTTAATATTTTTCATTGAATATATTTCCTGAATGTTCAACGTGTAATTCCTGTAACAGCTAACTATTAAAACAATAGTTTTGAATACAATAATATCTAACAGCAGAGCTATACAAATTGCCTTAGAAGCCAGGATAGCTGCTCATCTTGGCAAAAACTAATGAAAAACTGGCACCATCAGCAAAACCAGGTAAAAAGTCAATATAAAATTAATATTATAGGAAAAGTATATCTAATCTAGATAATACAAAATCAAAATGATATTGAGGGAAAGACCTGGGTTAAACATTACATCTTTACTTGGCGCTAGTAGTAACGCATCATATTTAATGCCAAGGAAATATCTGCACAGTGCTGAGATTCCACAGAAAAGAAGGCCCTGCCCCTTTTCATCAGCTAGCCACACACCTCTCTGAAAATTTGGGGCATTCTGAGAAGTATTGAAGGAGAGCCCCTGAATAATTAATTAATACCCCCAATAATAATATTTGTCATATTGAGTAAAAATATGCTTTGTCTTCAAACAAAGGGGTCTATTGTAAAACTGCCATTAAAAATTGACTTACTGCCCAGTGGATGTGAGCTCCAGCTGTAAGATTAGATAAGGGAACAGCCTCCTATAGGCGACTTGCTGTGATAAGTAAGGAAACTTAGTGGAGGCAGGGCCTTTGAAATCAGATAAGCCTGTGTGCCTGCCTGCCTGTTTTCTGTGTGAATAAAACTCTGTATGTAGAATGATTTTAAGTCAGTCATTTTGGGGGCCCATGCCCGACTGGGTTCTGCTTATGGTAGCATCTTGTGCTTGGGCTGGAACCAGATTGAGCAAACAGTGAAGCCCGACAAATATAAAATTGTCTTCCTGTTGTCAATTTGGAACCAATTGGTAATTGAAACTCTTGCAAAATTTTTATATTTAGTATCTAAAAGGTACTTAATGTATTTGCAAATTGCCATTTGATGGATTGGTTCCTTGTCATGTTCGATATCATGCCAATAAATCTGGAAATCTGGATTCTGAAAACTGTCTTACAACAGTGGCTCCCTAGGTAGGGCTTTTATTTGAGGGGGCTTTTTGTTTCAGTTCAAGGAATAAATTAACAGAGCTATCCTAAACAGTTATACCCTTCTAAATCTTTCTAAGCTGATATTCTTAGAAGGGTGTAACTGCTTAGGACTGCACTTTCTTCTTCCCATCTTTTTGAAGCAGCTGTAGACAGCCTTGTATATGATTTTTATACTTTTAGCTTTTGAGCACCCAGCCTCTTGAGCAGATGCTAATCTTTTAATCATAACCAAAGGGGGGGAGCAAGCTACTGTGAGGCTGCAGTAGCAGCCCTGGAACAGGTAGCAGAAGAAGGAAGTTGCTCAGTGGATGGATTTGAGCCCTGTGCAGGAGGGATGTGGCCTGTGGACCCCATGTTTGACACCCCTGGTTTAAGTGGTCTGCACCTCATGACATGTTTGGGTAGACCTATGAGTGAAGTGGAACCTTGTATTGAATTGACAGGCTCCATTGTCCTGTAGAGTGAAATAAATAAATGATTTCTTCACTGTTTGCTCAATCCGGTTCCAGCCCAAGCACAAGACGCTAACTGCTCCAGGTGTATTTTAATTTTCTTTTATCTTCTATCTTTAATTTTAAGCACATACCAGTGTAAGTTCTTTTAATCTTGGAAAGTTTACACTGTGGAGATTTTAGAAGAATTAAGTGGTTAGTGGTTGATTGAACTGGGACAGTGGAAGACATGGATTCACACTACTGGCCGGCACACCCCTAACCTGTGAGATAACGAAGCTAGTTATGTGAAAGTGGATGAGAGACTCAGCCTGCACAATAAAGATACAACTGTTGACTAAGTAAGTAGTACTTAGTAGTTTTCATTACCAGAGATTTATCCTCCTTTAATCTGCAGAGTTCAATATGAAGCTATTTAAGAGAGTGAGAGAAACTATTCTCCTCATACCTCAAAGCAAATGAAGATTGATGACTTTTACTCATTCCAGATACCCACTACGAATCACTTTGAGGTACTGGCAGAACTATTAGAACCATTAGACACTTCGGCTGATTCAGAGACTTCTACACCAGGGGTGTCAAACATGCAGCCCGGGGGCCGAATTAGGCCCCTGGAGGACTCCTATCAGGCCCCCAAGCAACTGGCAGTCATCTGCTTCCTTCTCCCTCTCTTGCTTCCTTCTGCATCACAGCTAGCTTTGCCAGGCTTGCTCAATTACACAGGAGCTACAGAGCAAAACCTTTATTTTCTCCATTGGCTGAGATTCCTCACTTGGGGAGGGAGGGATAGTTTGATAGATAGATAAATTTATTGTCATTGTTCTCAACAAAAAGAGAGCAACGAAATGAGGTGCTCTTCCACAAAACACACCAACACATCAAACACACATATTCATATTCATACCATTTAAATACATCTAAAACCATTAAAACCATTAAAACCATTTAAATACATCTAAAACAGATAAACATTCATAAAACCATTTAAACCATTTAAATATATCTAAAACAGATAATCCTTCATAACCCTGCATTTAGCCTAACCACAGCACTTGGATAGAAACTGTCCTTAAATCTGTTTGTCCTAGCCTTCAACACTCTATATCGTCTACCTGACGGTAAGATCTCAAATAGCAAATGGCCCAGATGTGAAGGGTCCCTTAGGATCTTTTGTATCTCTCTTTTACATCCCATATTATACAGATCCACCAATGAGGGGAGAGAACATCCACAAATCTTTTGTGCTCTTCTCGTCACTCTTTGGAGCACCCTTCTCTCTGCTTCCGTGCAGCTCCCAAACCACGCGCAGAGGCAATAAGATAAAATGCTCTCAATGGAACTACGATAAAAGGCAACCAGCAGACTCCCTGCTTTACCAGGCTCTCTCAATTGCACAGCAGAGCTACTGAACCAAGCCTCTCTTCCTTCTGTTGGCTGAGGCTCCTCCCCCTCTTGGTCCCCTGGGGAAGGAAGGATAGAGAGAGGACTTCTGGTTTTGGCAGCGCGCGGTTGAAAGCGGCTTGGACCAATGCGTCCAGAGCCGCTTTCAAATCGGCACTTTTGAGGGGTCGCCCTTGAAGGACGACTCGACTCTGGGGCTCAGGAAGGGTCCCAGAAGGCAGGAGGACTGAGCAGTAGATTGGGGATACCAGCGGAGGCGGCTGCTCCCCGATCCCACTTCTCTCAAGCCTCATCGTACCGATTGCCATTTTAAATGGCAAGAGGGTCAGCCACTGGCTTCTTCTTCCTTTTCCCATCACTATACATTCTGGATTCTCAAGTTTTACATCTTCAAGACTAATGACATTGATCTTTTTATTACTGTAAGTGTTTTTTCCCTATATTTTTTGGGGGGACTGGTAGCTTTTATGAGTAGCAGAAAAAGGAGAATCAGGAGCAGACTTCGAGTAAGGCAAGAGACTGAGAAGGGGGGGTGGAAAACTCTCCCTCTTTCTTTTTCAAGGCTTGTAAAAGTCTGCCTAACCTGATACACTGAAAATACCTGCAGTAAGAGATTTCATCAACTTGTAGTGAATGGCTGAATTTAGTTGACTTGTCTTAAACCCTCTTTGGGGGACGAAAATGCTTTGGTTTTTGGGGAAGATGTCTGCTGACTAGTGCACATGGAAAGAAAGTTGGTTGGCTTAAAAAATACTTTGAAGCTCAAGTTGAAGTGCTCTGACTGAATTTATAAGTGCTTTAAGTAACTATTAAAAGGTAGTGGGTACCTGATATTGATCTATAAGACATAGCAGGATCTCTGGCTGTAAGGAGAATATTTTGCTATTTTTAAAGTGGATTTCTATCTTATTTTTGTGGATGATATGGATATAACCGTTTAAACTTGTATTTTACTTTTTTCTTTTTTGTCTTTTGTACATCTGTGGTTGGTTTATTTTTTGATATGGTTTTAAAGATTTTTGGTTTGGGATTTCTTTTTTTATGCACCTTTATTTTTTGCCTTTATTTTTGGGTTTGCTGGGTTTTTTTCCTTTTTGTCTGGATTACTGGTTTACTGTTTGATTTTGGGTCTCACTCTTGGAATACAAATAGGGTAATCAGCCCTGGATTACAAATTTACACTTTGTAGCCTCTGTACTTGGAATCTAGCTGGAAGACGTGGTGGTGATTTGGATTTGGATTACAACTGAATCAGTTTTGCATCAAGATACATAACAGGGAATGGCTGCTGTTGTAGTGAACTGAACTGAACTGTTTTCCCTATTGACTTTCTAGTGTGGTGATGATGGTGAACTGAAAAGTGGTGTTTACAAAATACCCCCAAAAGATAAGAAAGATAATGATAATCCAAATCCATAATGGCTAAAAGGAGGAAGACATTTAGATATTTGACAAAATTGGAAATGGACATGATTAGTTTACAAGAAACTCATATTCTAACGAAAGACCAACATCTTTTGAAAAATAAAAAATTGGGTAATTTATTTACAGCAACAGACATGTGTACATATTGGTATAAATCTTACACAATTTCTGTGGAGTCAGGCACCATCTATAAAACACCTTATATAGATTTTCTTTGAAAGTTACTGACCTAGTTAATTTAACATTAAGCTTCCACAGTCTTTCCCAGTCTTCTAATGCAATATTGTGACCAAATTTTTTTACCCATTGGACCATACAATCCTTTACAACTTCATCTTGTGTCTTCATTTGAAGTAGATATGCATATAATTTGGAGATTAACTTTTCTTCTGGACCCAAAATTTTTTTTGTAAATTAAATTTATCTTTGATATATGTTGCCACTCACTGTTTCTTGAAAAAAATTCTCTTGGTGATCATTTGGGGCATAAATATTTGCAAGTAAAAATTTTTTATTGTCCACTGTAATTTCAACCAATAAAATTCTTCCATCATCAGACGCAAACTGCAATTGTGGATTAAATTAAATATTGTTGTGTCTTTGGCATATCTAGATCCTTGATTGTCTAACCAGGCATAAAATTTCATCCATATTTTCCATTTCTTCTTTGGTTCTCAATTGGTTGTCTTTTCCCAACAAGTCATCTGATTTAATTCATATTAATTGAAACTATTGAAGCCATTATGGATTCTTTGTATCTCTCCCATGGGATCTAGAGAACTGGACAAAGGAAGCTCCAGCTCTATCCTTCCTTCCTTTCCGATTTTCAAAAAGTTTTATTAGTTTCAGAAAAAGATAGGGATGGGGAATAGGATACATGAAGACACAAATCCATTTCAAACTAGAACTATTTTTATTGAACATATTTCCTGAGGACTATTCCAAAGAAATGAGACACTTGTTGGTGCACTTTAACACAGCAGCTGGGATTCATTTGGCGCAAAGGTGGAAATCTCAGGAAATCCCCACGAAATTGGACTTGGTGGGAAAAGTTTTGGAAACAGCAGAGCTGGACTTTTTATCTCAGCTGTTGGCTGGGAAATCTAAAGAAGAAGCAAGAAAATATTGGATGAAATTTTATGCCTGGTTAGACAATCAAGACATAGGAATAGGAAAATAAAAGGCACAATACATTCTGGTATTATTTTGCATAAGAATACTTTCAAAAAGTACAAGCTTAATTCTGCAATATCACACCAAAGAATCTTAAGTGTCTTGGTGTGAACTCATTTTTTCCTTCTTTTTTCCTGTATTTTATATTATAAAATTTACTTTTACTGGAATTGTCAAAATTACTAGATTATTTTAACAAAAGGTGTATACTATAAAATTTGAAAATGGATTATGTACAGTTGAGACAAAATAATAGGGGACAATTTATGTAAAGAAAATATCGTAGAATTAAGCTTGTACTTTTTGAAAGTATTCTTATGCAAAATAATACCAGAATGTATTGTGCCTTTTATTTTCCTATTCCCCATCCCTATCTTTTTCTGAAACTAATAAAACTTTTTGAAAATCGGGAAGGAAGGATAGAGCCGGAGCTTCCTTTGTCCAGTTCTCTAGATCCCGTGGGAGAGATACAAAGAAAACACCTTTAAGACTACCAAGTGCTAATGTTTTAAGTTTTTTTTAAAAAAAACTTTAATTGTGTTTATCTGTATCCTTTATAAAGTTTATATCTCTGCTACCTAATCTTGAATACGTACACACAGGGCTTTTTTTTTTTTTTTTTTTTTAAGCAGGAACGCATAGGAACGCAGTTCTGACTGGCTTGGCATCAGGGGGTGTGACCTAATATGCAAATGAATTCCAACTGTGGTTTTTCTACAGAAAAGCCCTATGTGAAACAATGGTGATGCATGTGACCTAACATGCAAATGAGTTCTTGCTGGTCTTTTTCTACCAAAAAAGCCCTGGGTACACATGTCCCAGCCCAACAAGGCCTGGCCTGACAAGGTCTTATTTATGTCAGATTCAGCCCTCACAACCAATGAGTTTGACACCCCTGCTCTGCACTGTTTGTTTCCTTGCTGGCTGATAATACTGGAAACAACGCAGATAATGAGAGTCTTACAGCACAATTTAAAGACACAGAATCTGGAGAGCTCTTTGTAGTCAGAGAAGTCATTGTATGTGGGAGAGAATAGCCAGGTAGAGTAACTGCTTGAGTAACTGGATAAACTGGAGAGTAAATATGAGCTGGATGAATGAGCACTTAGTACCTGAAAATGGATCATGCTGACCTCCACTTGCGTATGTGCACTGTGTACTGCAGTTTTTTGCTACCTGCTTTTTGGTATGTGTATAAAATGTGTTTGGTATGTGTATATGTGCGTGAATAAAAATCAAGCAGTATTCGATCTAATAAATACAAACCTGTTCAAGTTGGCTGTGCTATAGAACAAAGAGGAGAATTTGATTAAGGTAACAGCCTGTCATGTAATACAGCCTAAATAAATTTGGAGGTTGGTGCTTGCCCACCAAAGTCAGTGCTGTTTCTAATTAGTCTGCAGTGTTATAGTATCTGTATGTATATTTACTGTCTAAATTTTTAACGGCAAGTACCTCTTTTCAGCCAGGGGTGTGTGGTTGTGTGTATGTAAATGCATACATAAATTAGAGATTACAAAAGAACAAGGTAACGCTGCAGTGCAGAGACATCCTGGTTTAATTTTTTTTTGTCTTGCTTTTGATGTGTGTGATTTCCTATAACCCAACTATTCACACTGCAGTATTTTAAAACTTTATGTAGTTCAATGAATGCTACAGCCTCTTTACTTTGAAAGTATAGGGAGAAGTGTGGTTGGAAGAATAACTTGGCATGATGGAAAATGAATTCTTACACAACAGTTGCCCTCTGAATTCTCTTATGGGCTTGCACTTCTGTGCTTAGCTTTTTGGAGTGGGTTGACTGTCCTTTAATGTTGTGCAACACAAGAGGGTTGGGTGCACAAGTTTTGAAGAATTTGCAACAGGCTTTTGTTGTCAGTGTTATAAAGTCACAAAACAAAAATGACTGAATACTGCTGTGCAGGGCCTTTTTTGCAGAAAAAGCCCAGCAGGAACTTATTTTCATATTAGGCCACACCCCCTGACATCACCATTGTTTAACATAGGGCATTTTGTAGGGAAAGCCCAGCAGAAGCTCATTTTCATATTAGGCCACACCCTCTGACACCAAGCCAGCCAGAACTGCGTTCCTGTGCATTCCTGCTCAAAAAAAGCCCTGCTGCTGTGCAAAAACCTACTTAATTGTTTAACAACATAAATCTTGGAATGATGAGCTTGCAATGTGTATAAATAAGGCTGGTCATAAAGTGGGTCATGTCTATGTGAAGAACTTCCTACCCAATTAGTCCCTTGGGCTGATCTATACATGAGACAGTATATGTGCTCCAAAAATTCTGCGCCAAGAAAAATTGAATGCTGATGTGCATTAATTGCATATTTCTCAGTAAGAATAGCAGATTGTGTTATTTTGTTTCTGAAGCACTGCACTATGAAGAACCTGCTAAATCTCAGAAATTTAAAATATTGCTTTGTTTAAGTAAAGAGAAGATAAAAACCTGTTAATTTTATTTCCTTTCCGCTTCCCATGATCAAAAGGAATTTGAAAATACATTGTCTCAACTTTTGGTTAGCAGGAGCAGAGTGCCTTTTTAACTTCTACAGTGCCTTACAGTGTAAATAGCAATTATGCAGTTGCCCTGTGAGGGCATTGGCTTGATTATTTTAAATGCACATCTTGGAATTACCCTGTAGTTTCCATGCAGTAGAGGATTAACTGCTAAATTGACTTTCAGGGCCATCAGAGAGAGAGAGATCAGCCCTGCTTCTATTTGTCATGAATACATTTTACTGATTTCTTTTAAAATACATGATTGGCAGCACAAGGGCTATTCAAGGGATTGAATTCTCAATGCATGTTCAAATAACTTGTGGTAATCTGCTAAAGCTGTTGTCTTGCACAATTAACCAGGAAAATGAGATTGATTAGATAAATAGAACATGAACTTTCAACTGTGCTAGGGACTCCCTTCTGGGCTTCTTAGCTGCATGTGGAACTTAAATCAGCAACTGTGGGTACGATGTGTTTGTGAATTATGCTATTTTCTGCTGTCCTCTCTTGCCCTGGTATATATTACTACAATTGATGTCAGGATGGGTAGATTAATACTAATGTCCTATAGCGCCTCATGTTACTATGTCCTTGGCTGGGGGTGTGGTGAGAGGACTGTTCTCCAGTGTGCATGAATTGTGGGTTCTTGTTTGACTTATTCTATTTTGCTGCTGCTCAGACTGTTGCTGTTTGACTGGAGTAAATTCGTTCCAGGGCTCTTTCCAGTTATGCTATGGTGCTGTGTCCCCTTTGTTTCTTCTCTTGAGCAGTTCTGTATTTCGGGGGGGGGGGGGGGCGGTTGGCAGCCTGTGGTTTGGCACAGCAGCTTGTGTAGGTTGGCTTTCTCCTGCTCTTTGACATCAGGATATCACTGACATGCTCTCTGTGATTGGTAAGTCGCAGTGGTGTTGCTGTGAACTCCAGAGTAATTGCTATGGCCTCTGGCAAGAATTTTTTCTTTCATGCGTTCCCTCAACTGGACAAACATAGGATTATGGAGGGGTAGATTATGGATTGGGGAGGGATGGTGGCTCAGTGGTAGAGCATCTACTTGGTAAGCAGAAGGTCTCAGGTTCAATCCCCAGCATCTCCAACTAAAAAGGGTCCAGGCAGATAGTATGGAAAACCTCAGCTTGAGACCCTGGAGAGCCGCTGTCAGTATTGTCTACTCAAATACTGACGTTGATGGGCCAAGAGTCTGATTCAGTATAAGGCAGCTTCATATGTCCATATGTTCATTACAGTTATCAGCATTAGTGCTGTCAGTGTGCTGAAGTTTTACAGTTAGTCTGTCTCATTTTCTGTAAAATAAACAAATAAAATTTATTTATTTATATATATAGGCAATAAATTGACAAGAAACTATCATAATAAAAAGACCAGAATTAAACACACATTAGAAGAAAATTATAAACATTAAAAGCCTGTTGAATTATAAATAAATCTGTTGTGTGAAGTGGCAGCAACGTAATGTCAGATGTAGGCGATCTGGAGGCAGGGGCTTACAGTTCTTCCAGTGTGATCCAGAAGTGATGTCATCACATTGAGATAACACTTAAAACTAGAGTTTTGTTTTAAAGCTAGAGCATCACCTGCTGTGATGACATCATTTCTGGGTCATGCAGGAAGCAACATCATCACAATGGGGATGCTGATTGCCTTCCGTTTTCACTGGGGAATTTCTTCCTACCACCCAATCAAATGGCAGCAAGAGGTGGGATGTCTCCTTTTGCCAGTGGGCAGCTGGCAACCCTATGGGGATTTGTTATTTGATCTTCAGGCTGGTCTCAATAATATTGCAGTAAATTCTGTCCAAAAAGCAAGTAGGCTGTCTTGTGTTATCTTAAGTTTACTTTAGCATATAGCAAATACTTCAAGAGAACTCCTTTCATATCTTTTTCTCACACAATTTGCTTGTGCTCTGCCCATACACCCTTTTGCTTAACTACTGCAGTTGTAGGCCAAGTAAAAATATCAGCCACAGGGTATTTGTTCATCTCTCTATCTACCCCAGTTGTCCATGTCTTGATTATCCCTACCTGTGAATTTTTATTTTAAAATGTGCTGGGTTTCTCTTAAAATGTGTGTGCCTCTTGCTATGGATGGCTTGCCTGAAATTAGCATACAATTGCATAACATGGGTTCTGGATTCAGAATCGTATTATATAGGTGTAGGCTTGATTTTACTTGGAACTTGAGTGCACAGATAGTAAGTAGTTCTTTCAGAAATATTTTTTTCCCATTCCATTTATCCATAAATGGTTTCTGGAAGGCTTCAGAGTGAGCCTTACACCATACTTATAATATTACTGATAGTGCTGATTGCCCTTTCACTATCAGGCACCAAACTCTGGCAGAATGAAGTCAAAGAAGCCTCTCCCTTCCAGTTTTGCTCACATAAACAGTTTGGAATGCTGCTTGTGTGGTAGGCTGAGCCAAATTTTGCTGCTTGGCTATAACTTTATCATAAGCACCCCGTCTATTTAAAATAGCACTTTGTAGCACCTTAGGATTGCAGTCTAGATCATTTTTTGATTGGTTGCTTTTTATGAAATGTGGTGGAGACTCACACTTCCACTTAGGGATTTTTTTCTTTACATCTGAAAGCGTTAATACCTGTGTCTTTAAACTGCAAACAAACATAACCTCAGATAGTATATACTATATAAGACATCTTTGTATACTGCATGAGCCTGTTAAATTGCCAGTACGAAATAGAATAAACTGATATCCTAAATATAAAAGCCAAGCCATACTGGTGACAACTCACCCCTATGCTCCCTTTGACTAAGTTGTGTGTCATTCAATCCCTCCAGCCCTGGGACAGATGAGGATTGGGCCACTGGGGAAGCTCATGTCTGGTTGGCCTGTCCCACCAGGTCCTCCATTTTCCCTCAGTGGCTGTTGCATATTATTCCCATCTTGGTTCTGTCAGTAAAAGGCAGAGGGAGGAGACCCTTTCCAGGCCTATTTTGGTCTTTGAGGGAGAACTCATTGGGGCCAGTCCTGACTGGGGTGACCAGCTCCAGGTTGGGAAATTCCTGGAAATTTTGGGGTGGAGTCTATGGAAGCCAGAGTTTGGGGAGGGGAGAGGTGTCAGCTGAATATAATGCCATAGAGCAGGGGTGACCAACGGTAGCTCTCCAGATTTTTTTGCCTACAATTTCCATCAGCCCCAGCCAGCATGGCCAATAGCTGGGGCTGATGGGGGTTGTAGGCAAAAAAACCCTGGAGAACTACTGTTGGCCACCCCTGCCATAGAGTTCACCCTCCAAAGCAGTTATTTTCTCCCAAGGGGGGAGAGATCTGTTGTCTGGAGTTCATTTGTGATACCAGGAGATCTTCAGGCGCCACTTGGAGGTTACTACAAGATTAAAGAGATACCCCAGGGTAACAAAACTTAGATATCTAACATCTATAATTAGGAACACCTTATAAAGTTTGAAAGTGCACAGTATAACAATGAAATTCACAATCACCAAACTAATACAATTTGTAGTATAACAAAGTGCAGTAACACAATATGGTTGCAGGTTGCTCTTAAAAAATAGAAATCCAACTATTCCAATAATGTGGCTCAGCAAACAGTATTCTTCTCCTGCCACTCCAAACTTTGCCACCTTAAGAAAGCTGAGCTGAACAGGTAATCAATAATGTGCAGTTGTGAGTAGCCTTAGTTTTCAGCTCGCATAAATTTGGCAATGTCCCCATATCTGAAATAAATTCAAAAATGGGAAAAATATATTCAAACTGTCAGGACATCTAATGCCTTCCTTTGAACTAATATTTGTTCCTACTTCTAGGCTCAGCATCCACCTGGAGGTTGGCTACACGAGGCCTAGCAACACCCTCTGGGTTATTTGATGCCACCTGACTGACTGGCATGACTTAACTAAGCCTGACTGCTTGCTCTTGTTCAGCAGCAGCCCTTCTATGACAGTCAGTGTGACATAGCAGTTAGCATCTCAGAGCAGGGTCTGCTAGTCCCAGGTTCTTGCTGTAGAAGCTGACTGGGTAATTTTGGACCAGTCACAGACTTTCAGCCTAACCTACTTCACAGGATTATAGTGCAGATCAAAAGGGGGTGAGAAGAATGATGTAAGCTGCTTTGGTCCCCACTGTGAGAAAGTCTGTCCTTTTCCTAGGTAGAGGCTACAGGGAGGGAGGAGGAGATAGAATGCTGAAGTAAGATCGGTTCCCCCACAGAAAACGGCTGCTTTGAAGCACATACTCTATCTATGGTATACCATAATACAGCCATGTCAAGTCAAAAAAGACAGATCACACCACAAGCACATGCTGATGCTAAAAGCTGTAAGGCTGAATATGACAGGATAAGGCAGCAACAACACACTGCAGATGAAAGGAATGCTGAACTTCAGCATCTGCATGATTGTCAGCATGCTATGATGCCACAGCAAATTGGCCCTGAGCACCCAAGGCTAGGGCACTGGGCCAGAGCCTCTTTCTAGAGCCCATTGTATTCTCACAATGAACCTTATTCCTAGTATCGAGTAAACAGAAACTTAGTCCTCCTTGCTATTCCATAACATACTTGTAATTTGAGGTGACCTTTGGTTTTGACCAAATGCCTGGATTGCATAGGAAGGTAACATGTACTTTAGAGCCCAGTTCTCATGACTGCCAATTCCTCAGGTATCTAGGACTAAAGGGGCCTGGTTCACTGCGTGTTATGTTTATAAAAACACAGCAGATCAACACTGTTTGTTTGAAATGGAAATAACATTGATCAGCCTAAGACCAAGTAATACAGAGGGAGCATCATTGCATTGTGTGTTCATGACCTGAAATAACCCAGGTTATTTGGAGCACTATCAATCCAATGGGACTTCACTTCCTTGGGAGTACTGTGTCTATGTTTTGCATCATTTTGATGAGGCCTGATCACAGTGTGTACTGAAAGAAAGCATCCTTAGAAGTCATCAGATACAATTGTACATAATTCTAGAATAACTTTTCAAGTCTATGTAGACATAATAGAACTGGAATGTGGATCTTATAACTCCCCCCACCCCAATTTTCAAACTTTATTGATGTTAAACAGGGTACAACACAATATTACTTGGGAGAAGGGAAGTGGAGCAGTAAGTTATCGAACCAAAAAGGCTTAGCATAGAGTACGGTATGTACATATTACATTGAATACAATCAATTATTACAACTTAGATTATGAAGTATTATAATATTTCCAAAACACAAGGCAAGTAAGCTTAGGAAAAATGGAAAATAATTCCAGAAATAGACAAATAGATTTATAAATATAGATGAGTATATAAATCAGTGTTAGGTGCTACAGACCAAGAAGAAATAATGAGCAGGCGTTTGTAAGATTTGGTGAAGTGCTTGATGTATACCATTTCATCCAGAGAAATGGAACCTATTTCTTTAATAGTTGCGAGCATTATAACTTGTTCAAGTTAGGATGCTTTACCAAAGGAAAAAACAATGCCACTACATTTGCATGTAGTGTGTCACCATCCACAAAGTGAGATGGTTGGTTGCACTGAAGTATACAGAATAGATGAATTCTAAAATGAGTTTTTCAGAGATGATTTTCTACCATAGACTTGCTTCATAGTAAATATAAGATTGGGGGGCACTAAGGTATTCCAACATGAGCCAAGATAATTCCCTCACAAAAGCCAAAGATTCTAGGATTCAGCTTGTGAATTCTACACAGCACAGTCTGTAATTTGGGCACAAAATATTCATTCCTGAAAATCTGAAGTGTACTGGTGTTACGTTAGCACAACATGTGGATTGTTTAAGAGTCAGCCAATTTCATTTCAGAGACCTAAGTGCAAAATCATCCAATTGTTTGCTTGTGAGCCATGTTGCCAAGACTTTTCTTCTTTAAATCATACATTAAAAGGACTACATTGTGATTAACTGGGACCACTATGAAGAATGAAATAGATCTAGGACAGGAATTTATCATTCTGGGAAGATAAATACTTCACTTTTATGTCTTTTTAGAGGGTGTGGGGAAGAGAACATGACTTCATTGTATAAGGAGTAACCCTTTATGAGGATTAAACATACAGAAAGCAACACAGCTAAGCAAGATAAGGAGGGCTGGATTGCTTATGAACTGGTGGCTTTGAAAAGGGTAGGCCCTATCTGTGCTGTCTTGAGTTTCTCCGCAACCTGAAAGACCTGTTCTTTGAAGAAGAGCTGTGGGCTTTTATCTGTATAAAACCCTAAGTAAAATGTAAACATACTATCTTACCTGGGCAGAGCAGTACTTCCCCACATCCAGCTGTTGATGTAACTCACTGCTAAGAATCCTAACACAATATTCATGTGGGGAATGAGCATGGCTTTTCCTGCCTTTGGGGAGTCTTTTAATTAAACACCAGTGATAACCACATTGCAGATAAGCCCTGGACACATTTGCACAGTGATTAATGGACCTTGTATCCTAATTGTTCTGCTGATTGGTTACAGGGTGAGAGAGAGAAAAGGGAAAACAATAGCGTAGTGGAAGATGTCTGGAAGCAATTGACTATCTAGATCAGGGGTGGTCAAACTGTGGCTCGGGAGCCACATGTGACCCTTTCACACATAGTTGTGACTCTCAAAGTCCCCACAGCCATGTTGGCCAGCTAGGAGAAGGCATTGTCTCTTTAAATCACTTCACTAAGGCAGCTGGTGTCTTGGAGAATGCATTTAAAGTTAAAGTTGCTTTCTTTCCACATCTCTCTCCCCACCCCCTCCCCATTTTAATTCCTTCCCTCCCTCCCTCCCTCCCTCCCACATCTGATGTTCATGTCTTGTGGCTCTCAAACATCTGACGTTTATTCTGTGTGGCTCTTATGCTAAGCAAGTTTGACCATATCTAATCTAGATGGAGGCAAAAATAATGAATACTGTATTGTCACCTGTGTTGGAGAGACTAAGCTACATTATGGAAAGTTGCTGATGGTTTTTATATTGAAGGATATGTTAGGGTTGCCAGCCTTCAGGTGGGGCCTTGAGGTCTCCCACTTTTACAACTGATCTCCAGCTGGCAGAAATCAGCTCCCCTGGAGAAAATGGCTGCTTTGAAGGGTGGCGACTCTATGGCACTGTATCATGCTAAGGCCCCTCCTTTCCCCAAACCCCTCCATCTTCTGACTCCAGCCCCAAAGTCTCCATGTATTTTCTGACACAGACCTGGCAACCCTTGGATTTGTGTCGTGGTTAGTATGGCTCAGCTTAATGCCTTTTCAGGGTAGTAGAAGAATAAGGTGGAGTGTAGAAGTGAAAGCCAGATATACTGAACATTTTTCATAACTATCTAAGTTAAACTTTAGGAGATGGAAGTGGAGGTGGTTGTGTTTGTTTACAGTATGTTATTAAGTTGTTAAAGAATGTTTGTTGTTGGAAGAGTAGACAAATTGAGCAGAGGCATAGAAAAATGTGCTGTAGAAAAAATGAGTGAAAAAGGTAATGTTCATGGCTGTCTGTTGTGCACACACATTTACAATTTGAAAGAATAGCGGGGATGAATGCTAATTTTTGATGGATGGCTGTGTTCTATGTTTGTGTATAAATTGAGTTCTGCTATTTTTTCTCCTTCCTTCAGAAATAATATGGGTGACTATGGAAGACCCTCTGCAAAAGCTCTGTTATTCTTCCAGACAGTGGCAAATGGTTGACTTTTTCTGCATTTTGGTTTGACTGATACATTTTGTGCTTTGCTATCTTGAAATTCTCCTGACATGGTATTTCTGCTTTTTGAAGTCTGATCAATTTTATTAAAGCTTTAAGTTATTGTTAGTTTTAGTGTTCAGTGAATATTACTGCTACTGTTTTTATTATTTCACTGACGACTTGTGGTGGTTGATTTTTAAAAAATCAAAACTCGGAAATAGCCTTATGTTTTCTTGGGGAGTCTGTCACCAGTTAAATACATAATAAAAAAAATGAAAGCTCATACTCTGCCACAAATTTTGTTAGTCCTTAAGATTGGGTTCTTGCTCTTTTCTTCTGCAACAGACAAAACTAACCTGCCAACCCATCTTGGAAAGGAAAGGTCCCCTGTGCAAGCACCAGTCGTTTCCAATCTGGGGTGATGTTGCTTTCACAACATTTTCATGGCAGACTTTTTACAGGGTGGTTTGCCATTGCCTTCCCCAGTCATCTACAGTTTTCCCCCAGCAAGCTGGCTACTCATTTTACCGACCTTGGAAAGATGGAAGGCTGAGTCAACCTCAAGCTGGCTTCCTGAAAACACAGCTTCCGCCAGGGATCGAACTCAGGTTGTGAGCAGAGCTTAGGACTGCAGTGCTGCAGCTTTAACACTCTGCTCCATGGGGCTCTCTACTTATCTTGATCTAAGTGTTAATGAGAAAAGGGACAAATGGAAATCATTGCCTAGGGGCTGTCTTTTCTGCTCTGCCTACATGTGCTTTCTGTGCAGCAGGCTGGGACTACTGCTGCCTGGAGGGCTGTCTAGCTAGCAGAATGAAATTACTGTCTCTTTTGTTCCCACTGGGAACAATAGGTATTCCCCACCTGCACAGTGCTTACTGGGGTGGAACAAGTTGCTGCAGGGTAATGGCTTCTCCAGGGTATGCTGAGATGTGATGCTGTCAGTACTCAAGAGCTCCTGCCAACAGGCTGGTGAGGAGTAAAAGCCAACAACCTAGGCTGCATAAGGAGGGTTGATGGGTTAGGAGCAATGTTCCCTCTAAGCTGCAGAGTGTTGTGAACAAAAATTCTAGTTTGTGAGCTACTGGCATTAAAGCTGTGAGCTACAGCATAAATTAGTGTGCTCTGGGGTCATCCTTCCTGAGCTAAGACAAAAATGTGTGAGCTGGAGGCTACAAATCTGTGAGTTAACTCACGCTAACTCAGCTTAGAGGGAACATTGGTCAGGAGGAGGATGGATCTCTCTCTCGGCTTGACTTCGCGAACGAAGATTTAAGAAAGGTGCAGTAGTCCACGTCTGCTGCAGGCTCGCTGTTGGCTGACAAGACCAATGCGGGACAGGCAGGTCCGGCCACAGTGGCTGCAGGGAAAAGTCTGATTTGGGGTTGGTGCTGTAGGAAGATGGATAAGGGTGGACCAAACCCCCTTCTCTCCCTCTCTGAGGCCTGGGAGCTTCCTAATGAGCTAGTTGTCAAGACAGCGGAAGGTGACATTACTCTGAGGGTGCTCATGACACTTTATAAGCACTTAGTTGCTTATAGGGTGCTTCTGATACAAGGGTATTTGGCTTTTAGGGTGCTTTTGATACATGGGGATCCTAACATGCTGTGCCAGTAAGGTTGTTTGTCCATCTGTTGTGGCGTTATGTAGGTAGGAATGGACCACATCACCTAAAGGACCAAAAATTTTAAACCACAAGATCTTTTGCTTCCATTGTGTTGGAAGTACAAGATGAGAAATGCTGCCTTGACTTTTGAAGGCATTACACGTTCCTGATGTGATTTGCATTATGAAAGATATGTGAGTTGGGACCACCAAATATGATAGAATGGTTAGGGAAAGAGAGTGAGAGATGGAATTGTGTAATTTCTTGACAAATTCTACTGAAAGCGGTAGTGGGATTTTTAAAGATTATAAGACCATAAAGTGTACATCATAATACTAGGAAATTCCTTTGCATCAGAGGCAGCAGCCTCTCCACACTTTTAGCCAGTATTCAAAAATACTTTGCTGTAGAGAAGACATCAGTGTTGAGTATCTGAAAGGCACAATATGCAAACCAGTTGTAAGCTGTGCAGGATGCTTTTTATTTCAGGTGTCTCAGTGACTGTAACTTTTCCTTATAGAGGTAGCTGGTAAAAATAGGAAGTTATTTCCACAATAAATGTAAAGCATAACTGGAAACGTTTCACTTGCTGTTTTATTGCACAATAACATAAAGTTTGAAATAATATACAGAGAAGTGGAAGGCAAATACTGTATTTTGAGATCCATCTTTCCACTGGAGTCGTTAAAGAAGGGTTGCCAGCTCCAGGTTGTAAAATTCCTGGATATTTGAGGGCAGAGCCTGAGGAGGGTGGGGTTTGGACATGGGAGGGGCCTTAGCAAGGTATAATGTTATTGAGTCCACCTTCCAAAGTGGCCGTTTTCTTCAGGGAACTGTTGTCTCGTGATCAGTTGTAATTCCCACCTGAAGACTGGCAACCCTTGCTCACAACCCTTCCAGGTTAGGCTAAGAGATATTTGCCCCAGGCTGCTTACTGTGTGAAGAATTAAACCTGGGTTTACCACACCTTAAATCAGGGGTGTCAAACTCATTTGTTACAAGGGCCAAATCTGACATAAATGTGTCGTAAAATGTAATGCCAGGTATCAGAGATATAAATGTTGTAAAGCACACAGACAAACACAAAGATTTTTTTTTTAAAAAAAACTTTAAAATAAAATATGCTTAATACAGCATTTGTTGGTATTAAAAGTGCTTTCTTTGTGTCTCTCCTGTGTGGTCTGGGGAACTGGGCAAAGGAAGCTCTGGCTCTTTTCTTCCATCCCCAGGGGACCAGGATGGGGAGGAGCCTCAACCAATAGAAGGAAGAGAGGCTTGGTTCAATAGCTGTGCTGTGGAATTGAAAGAGCCTGGCAAAGTAAGCTATTCCTCCCCGCCTCTTTCCCAAGGGAGGAGCCTCAGGCAATGGAGAGGACAGAGGCTTTGCTCTGTAGCTCCTGTGCGATTCAGCAAGCCTGGCAAAGCAAACTGTGATGCAGAAGGAAGCAGGAAAGAGGGAGAAGGAAGCAGATGACAGCCAGTTATTCAGGGGCCTGATAGGAGCCCTCCGAGGGCCTGATTCGGCCCCTGGGCTGCATGTTTGACACCCCTGTGTGTAAACCAATCCCATTAGCTACTGTATCATAGTAGCTTTTGAACAATATTGTATTTCTAAGCTTGTTGCTGCTATTAGTTGACAATGTGGTGTCAGTGAAAAGCTCTCCAAAACATCTGCATACCTCCTTTTAAAAGTTAAGAAGAATATTGGAGCAGTTAGGAAGGGGATAAAATGCAGTAAGTAATATAATAATGCCTTTTTATAAATCAGTAGTGCATCTGCACCCTGAGTATATAGTGCCGTTCATCTCATCTCTGAGCTGCAATAAGCAAATGATCGAAGACATGGAATACTTTCTGCAGATGGCAGTATCAAAATAAAAGAAGATGGCTTGGAAAAGAGATGGCTTAGGGAGAAGATTCAGTACAGGAATTTGAATCCATTCAGAAAATAATAAAATAGGCTAGGTTCTATTCATGTGATACACAAGCACAGAGAAGACCTGCTACTAATACATAGCAACATGTGTATCTCTTGACATCAGACCCGAGCTTTCCTTTTTTGTAAGCCAGACCCTGTTATTATGAACCGTTTAGAATATGGAGCAATAATAGCCTGAGACTTTGTTCTGGCCTTGGCAGGTAACTGGAGATGAAGCATGGGCCTTGTGACTGTTTGCCCATCAGAAGCCTGGATTAGGCAAGTCCTGGACAAATGCTGCTGTCTGTCTGAGCTTTGGCTAAATAGGACCATTCACTAGCTTTCTAACTCCTGCATTCTAACTAGATGTTTCTCAGAGACCTGACTGTAGTTTGCTTGTCTGGTCCTGCTATCTGCTCCCTACCTGTCCTGCAAGTACATCAACTTCTTAGCTATGATCCTGGGCTTGTCACCTTGTCTTTTCAATTCAGCTGTTTTTCTTAACACCTTCTGATTGCTACTGCCTCCAGAAGAGGGAAGTGCAATCAGTTGGGGCAGGTAGGTTTGAAACAAAATGGAAGGTTATTTTCAACACAGCAAACAGAACTGTATAATTCATAGCTCCAGTCTGCAAAAAGAGGGATTCCCTGACATGAAAAATATGCTACAGGTGAGTATTCCCCAACAAATTTGGCACACTTACTGATTGTATTTATTGAAACGTTTCCATCCTGCATTTCCTTGTGGTTCAAAGTGGTTTACAATAATAGTGAAAAACATTTTCAGTGAAAACCAAAAATATACTACAAAGAATATTACAAGAGAGAAAAGTTAACAATTGGCTAAGGTCAATGTCATGCTTCCTATTCCCCCCTTCCTCATGGAGGGGTGTTTTTTTTTGGGGGGGGGGGATACTTCAGAATGAAAGCCTGTTAATTATTGCCAAGGGTGAATGTGACTGGGGTTAGTGCTCCAGCAAAAAGCACTCAAGTAGAATGCTTCCTTCTGCTCCTCATTTGAAGTGCTCAAAAAGAGTGCAGTGCAAAATCCTATTCTTTTGTTCCTGAATACATTGAAGCCCAATTGTGCAATGCACCCAAGGCATCTTTAGCCTGTCCTCCCCAACTCCCAAATTAGCAAGAGGGGATGAGAGGGTGTTTTGTAACTACCAAACAATCTATTTTACTTTCTTTGATGTCTTCAGAAAGTATGTGTGTATTTGATGTGTGTCAACGAACCCTCAACCTGGAAAGAAATGTCAACTACCTAAGCTTAAGCCTTGACTCCAATTATTGCCACTCCACACCTCTGAATTTAAATGTATTTCCCAACATATGGTAGTGGAGAGCATGGTTGCTTGGAGTTTGGCAGATTGGAGAATGATTTTTTAAAGTCAGAACAGGCAGACTGTTAAAGTATTTAGAGTGACCAGAAGCTGTTTGAGAGCAGTATTTTTGCTACTGGAACAATCTAGAGGAACAAAGGACTCCTGGAAGGCAAGCCTTGTCTCTTGCTTGATGCTGCTGAGGAAAAAAAGTCTGCATTTCAATTAAAAGCTGGGAAACTGCATTCCTCAAATGCTGCTGAAAGCACAGATGCTGCTTTTTCCTGCTGATCTGCTGAAGCCTGATTCAAATGTCCGACACACAGGAGCATCTTACTACCTCGGCTGCTGTGAGAAACGACTCCTCAGCAAACGCTATGGCTCAAGTTGTGAATAACGATCCACTCAGTTTTAAAATTCCATGTTTAAACACCAGCAACTATAGATTTTGGGCGCTTAAAATAAAATTACTCCTTTGGGATAAGGGGTTCTTTGATGCTGTCTTCACTGAAAATAAGGACGAGGTCCCAGATATTGATGTGAAAGACAATCGTGCACAATTAATAATTCTAAGTGCCATACCTGAAAAAGAATCAGTTTAATTGATGGACTGTAATTCAAGTAGGGATATGTGGATGTTCTTAGAAAAGCAATTATTTACGCCTTCTATGACTCAGAGAATATTTCTAAGAGAAAAGCTATGGAATTCTAAGATGAAAGATACAGATTCTATGGCTACCCATCTGAATCAGATAATGGAAGTGGTTTCAGAACTTAAGAGAATTGGGGCCACAGTTGAAGATGAGGAGATAATTGCTGCTCTATTTAAATCCCTTCCTAAAAGCTATGACAATACTGCATCCTTGTTGAGGATGAGAGAGAAACAGGAACTTGATTACATTTTGGAATATTTGAGAGATGAAACAAGGAGGAGGGAGCTTTTTGAAACTGAGAATAAAATGTCTGTATTTAGAGTACATCCTGGGAAAAAAGAAATAATCTGCCATTATTGCAGATTAAAAGGACACTATCAGTTTGAATGTAAGAAAAAATTAAAACAAAATCAAAGTAATCAAAGTGCAAATGCTTCTACTGGAGCAGTGACACCCAGTGGGCAAGTGGAGAATAAAGGTAAAGGTAGTCCCCTGTGCAAGCATCAGTTGTTTCTGACTCTGGGGTGATGTTGCTTTCACAACGTTTTCACGGCAGACTTTTTACGGGGTGGTTTGCCATTGCCTTCCCCAGTCATCTACACTTTCCTCCAGCAAGCTGGGTACTCATTTTACCGACCTCGGAAGGATGGAAGGCTGAGTCAACCTTGAGCCGGCTACCTGAACCAGCTTTCGCTGGGATCGAACTTAGGTCGTGAGCAGAGGGCTCCAACTGCTGTACTGCAGCTTTACCACTCTGTGTCACAGGGCTCGTAAGTGGATAATAGCAATCAACAAAAACATGGTTTTAAATCTGTAAAACCAGCAGCCAAGACTAAAAATTTGTCTGGTGGGAATCCTACAGATGCAATTACTGAATCAAATGCAAATCTCGATAATCATTGGATGATTGACTCAGGCACGTATTTTCATGTCTGTAATCAAAGAATATTTTGTTGAATTGGATGAGAACTATTGCCCTAAATTAGAGCAAGCCAATGGACAACTACTGAAAGTTGAAGGAAGTGGGACAGTAATCTTAAATGTTATGGATGAAAGTCAAGAAATTAAAAAGGTTACACTAACAGAGTGTGCATTTGTGCCTGAGGCAGTCAGCAACCTAGTCTCAACAAAAAGAATTATCAGAAGAGATCAGAAAGACAAATGGAAATATTGTTGATCCTGAATTTGGAACTGAACTTATGCTTGAAGTAGTTGATGGTCTTCATTATCTAAAGCTTGTTGATGATGATGATGTGCAGAATGATGCTGAAAATGTTACTGATGTAATTAATGTTGATGGGCCAGTGTATAATACAATGCAATCTATATGTAAGCATAAATCATGTCTTCTTAAATAGCATATAACTATAGGTCACCGCAGTGTACAAAGTGTGCAAAAATTGTTGAAAGAATGTAATACTGATTTTATTGATTGTGATCAAATGCAAGCTGGTTGTGATATATGTCTAAAAGCAAATGGTACTGCCCCAAAATACATGAGCAAAAATATTGTACACAATGAGCAGTTTCTAGAAATAGTGTTCTCAGATATTGCAGGGCTAATCAAAGCATCGGCTGGTGCAAGCAGGTACTTTTTTACATTCATAGAAGCTAAGTCAAGATATATCTGTCTGCTTAATTAAAAGCAAAGATCAAGTATTTGACAAATTTAAAGCCTATGTTGCTGCTGTGAGAAATAAGTTTGGCAAAATTCCAGACAATGGAACTGAATACAGTAGCAGAGAGTTCCAAAGGTTTATGGAACAACAAGGCATTCAGCATAAAACTACTACACCCTATTCACCACAGCAGAATGGTGCAGCTGAGAGACTGAACCGAACAATTATGGAAATGGCCAGATCAATGCTAATGCAATCTGGACTGCCAGATTATATGTGGGGTGAAGCCGTGAATATTGCAGTTTGTTTGCATAACAGAATTCCATCCAAAGTGACTAACAAATCGCCGTTTCAGATTTGGCATGGCAAATGACCTGGTTTGAAACATTTAAGACCTTTTGGTTGCAAAGCATACGCGTTTGTACCTAAGGAGAAAAGGGGAAAACTAGACCCCAGAGCAGAACTTGGTATACTTGTGGGCTATGCTAATGGTGGAAGAAGATACAGAATCCTAGACCCTAATGCACATACTGTAAAAGAATGCAGTGTGGTATATATAGATGGCAATAGTGTTTTGCAAGCTCCTATGCAAGCTGAATCCACAGTACAAACTGTTCAGAATCCTATACAGGATATTACCTTCAGTGACTTTGCTATTTGGCAACCTGAGGACCACCTGTGAGCAGGCAGGTCCACCTTCACAAGAAAGCAATGAAGCAATTTCCTAGCAATTGCAGCCTCGAAAGATATGCAAGTTGAACACGTGGACATTAAAGCAGCTTTCCTCAATGGAGACTTAACAGAGGAAATTTACATGGAACCTGAAGGATTTGAAGAAGTTGGAAAGGAAAAACTCGTGTGTAAACTTCAAAAAAGGAATTTATGGATTAAAACAAGCCGCAAGAGGTTGGTCAGATAAGCTAACAGAACTACTAAAAAAGCAAGGATTTCAGCAAGGGAAATCAGAATCCTGTTTGTTTACAAGACTCAAAAATGGACAATACCAGTACATATTGACTTCCGTTGATGATCTGATTTTATGTTGCTACAACAAGGAAGACATCAAAGAAATAGCCGATGAGCTAAACAAAGATGTGGAAGTCAAACAACTGGGAGACATAAAACACTACCTTGGAATACAAATTGAAAGAGCTGAAAATGGAAGTTTTCTGCTGAACCAAAAACACAAAATTATGGACTTTGTTGAATCCATGGGAATAAAGAAACATGGAAACATTAGTACACTACTTGATCCAGCATGCTTAACTTTGAAAGATGGAAATTTGCTTGAAAATGGTCGTGATTATAGAGAAGCAATTGGAAAACTACTGTACTTAAGCAGAATCTCTAGACTAGATATCTCTACTGCTGTTGGAATCTTGAGTAGAAAGACAAGTTCCACCAAATCATCATAATTGGAACGCCATAAAGAGACTGACAAGATACCTATCCAAAACTGCTGATTACAAATTACTAATTTCAGCATGTGACAACCCAAGACTAGTAGTCTACATGGACGCCAGCTTTGGGAGAAATGAAGATGATGGAAAATCAACAAGTGGCAATGTATTCTTCTATGGAGATAGTGTGATTGACTGGAACACTAAGAAACAAAAGATTATATCTCTATCTACTGCTGAAGCTGAATGTGTGTCTGCTCAAAGGGCATGCAATGAACTGGAATTATTTTTCTTCTGAAGGAATTTGGAATAGAGGAACCAAAACCAGTACTCATGTATGAAGACAACCAAGGATGCATAAGTATATACAAAGCTGAAAACATAAAATTAGACAACAAACATTGTCATCAAGTGCTTACTTGTGCAACAGATGATTAAAGAAGGACTGATTGAATTACAATATTGCCCTACTGAAGAAATGATTGCTGACATCATGACAAAGCCGCTTGAGAGACTGAAGTTCGAATGAGTGCGTGAAAGTATGAACTTGATTGAAATTGCTAATGACTGAAATGTTATAATTTGAGAAGGGGAATGTTGAAATACAAGTTATTTACATTCCAGCCATTATAGAGTTAACTTGTTTACCTGAAAGAGGAAATGATGGATTGTAACTTAAACCCAATTAGCAACCAAGTTTTCTAAGCCCGGGAAACATGTAAACATATTATTGGTCAGAAAGCACCCTAGGTGTGAAAAGCTTGATGTTGTATGCAAGCTCAATGGCCTGTCTTCCTGCCCCAAATGCTTTCTGGGAACAAGAAGGCAGCCAGACAAAGACTTGTAAGCCGTAGCCATGTAGAGATCAGACATAGTTAGCCATACTAGTAAGCTAAGTTGTATCTCCTTTATCCCAAGTAACTTTTCCTGATGTTTTTCTACTAAACTTTATTTCTTTTGCTAAGCTTAAGCCTCGACTCCAATTATTGCCACTCCACACCTCTGAAGTTTGAACGTATTTTCCAGAAATGTGCAACAAATTATTTAAACACATAGTTTGCTGCTTAGGGTAAAGTGGAAAATGCAGGGTTAGCAGATAGCAGGCTGATAAGATTGTCTGCCTCCAGGTAGGGCCTGGAGATCTCCCAGAATTACAACTGATCTCCAGACTACGGAGATCAGTTCTCCTGGAGGAAATGCTTGCTTCAGAGGGTGGACTCTGTGGCATTATACCTTGTTGAAGTCCCTTGGCTCCCTAAACCCTGCCCTCTCCAGGATCCACTCCAAAATCTCCAGAATATCCCAGACTAGTGCTGAGAACCTTACAGGTTGTGGGAGGGGGGGTGTAATCTAAGTGAATTGTTCTCTTTGTTGAATGTAATTTAGCAAGTGAGAGCGGGTGCCTTAGCATGGGGAGATTTTTGGTTGATTTATTTTTATAATTTAAGGTTTATAATTTGGTGTGTTAACCATCGTGTGGTAATGTCAGTTCTCAGTGATAACCGTGGCCTTAGTAGAAGTTCACATGAAACATGACGATAGCAGGAATCGTGTTGCCACCGCAGCGGTTGAATGAGGACCGCTGCCTTGAGAACAGCATTATACAGCACGTTATACAGTATCATTTGCATCTGGAAATCATCGACTCAGCAAGGACTGGTACCATTTTTTCAAGCATCCAGGATTGGATTAACTTTTGATTTGTATGAACTATATCAGAATTGGGACTATCAATGTGAAGAAATTATGAATTATTTGAAGAATATGATGAGTGTATGAATATATATAAATGAATGTGTATAAGTATAAGTACATTGTACACAGTGTTTTATTTCCTGTTTCTAATTATCTGACGCTGTGGTTTCCTGTCTGTGTTTAAATACCTTAGAAATTGGCAGGGCTTTCTTTGAGCAGGAACACACAGGAACTAGGGTTGCCAAGTCCAATTCAAGAAATATCTGGGGACTTTGGGGTGGAGCCATAAGTAAAGTTGTGAGAAGCACAATTGAACTCCAAAGGGAGTTCTGGCCATCACATTTAAAGGCACTGCACACCTTTTAAATGCCTTCCCTACATTAGAAATAATGGATAGGGCACCTTCTTTCGGGGCTCATAGAATTGGACTCCCTGGTCCAATCTTTTTGAAATTTGGAAAGCATTTTGAGGAGAGTCATTGGATGCTATGCTGAAACTTTGGTGCCTCTACCTCAAAAAACAGCCCCTCCAGAGCCGCAGATACCCCCAGATCAATTCTCCATTATACCCTATGAGAATCCATCTCCATAGGGAATAATGAAGTGCCCAGCAGACATTTCCCTCCCCCTGCTCCCGTTTCTGATAACTCTGAAGCAGGGGATTGGCATCTTTACTCATGAGTTACTGAACTTCCAACTTCTTCGAAGTAACACAGAGCTACCAAAGGTTCAAGTTTACCTTTCCTATGCAAACGACCTCTGAAAAGATTGTGCAACCAACGTAGAGTCTGGGCTGCCTTCACAGCCACTGGGAGCAGCCATATACTTCTGATTGCTCCCCCCACCTCCATTCAGCCTTAAAGACACAGACATCTCAAGAGGAAGCCTTTCCAAACAGAGTCTGAAGCCTCCAGAGGTGGAAAGACACATGGCAGCTGTGGGGGCGGGGCTTCCCCCCGCTGGCCAGCTGACTGGGAACGGGAAGGAGCCTGAGAAAGCGGGAGAACCCCCACTGGGACCTGGGGATTGGCAAGTCTAACAGGAATGCAGTTCCAGCTGGCTTGGCCAGGGCTCCGGCTGAAAACAGGATGTCCAGCAGAGGGAAGGCACTAGGCAGCCACATGCTCCCAGACTGTGCACTCCATTCTCTCTGCTACCTCCAGCCTCCAAAGGGCTTGTGAAGAGAGGGAGAGTTGTGGAGCTGCCCATGAGTGCCCCCTCCTGAGAGAAGTTGGGCCTGCCACTGCCCACTCTGTTACCCGTGGCTCTCTCTCTCCAGCCATGTTGGAGAGGGGGCAAAACAAGGTCTCTCATTGGGCTGTGTGAGAACACACATCCATGAAATGCAGCTGAGGGCACTGTACTGTTCTGTGTCAATATGAGAAAAGCAACCTACTGAACAGGCGATGTTGTTTCCAGTGACATCAGGAGGTGTGGCCTAATATGCAAACGAGTTCCTGCTGGGCTTTTTCTGCAAAAAAAGCCCTGGAAATTGGAATACCTTAGAAAGGAGTATTTTGTTTTACTTGCTGTTGTATTAAAATTGCCATCTCTTGTGCTGAGGGCTCATCTTCTGTTTATATGAGTGATCATTTTTATAAAGGTTTTTTAGTACATATGTTTTCAAAAAGGCATGGAATTTTAAAATTAGACCTCTAAAATAAGTTGAAACAGGTTTTTCTCTTTATTATTTTTTGTATAGGAGTGATGCAAATCAGAGTCAGAATTGTAAATGATACATTTTTATAGACCAGACATGGATAAGGTACAACTTGGAAGGATCTTTAAATAGCACAGACTGATGTATTAATTGGTTTGAATGGCATGCAGCTTTCTAAAATTAGCCCATTCTGGTGACATTAATAGATCTGCTAGAGACTTTGGGTTGCCTGAACACGTTGCTATAGTAGAATGTTTGTAATATTTGTTAGTAAATTCCTATTCCTTATGTAATATCAGAGGAAATAATTTGCTGTAACAAGTTTACATTCTAAATAAAATCAGATACTGGTGGCACCTTAATGACTAACAAAATTTATTCTATCATACATTTTGTGAGCTGGAGTAGCATATGCATTATGTTTACTTGCCCAGGAGAGATGAAGGAGAATAGTTCAAATTCCCTGCAATCTAATTTATCTGAGTGGGCAGCTATCTACAAAATTCCTGAATGTAAGTGCCATAGTGGCTTAAACATGCACTTAATCCTCATAGCTAGGTCCTAATAGCCTTAGAAGATTTATTAATGGAGTTTTCTGTTTTGTTTTCACCCCATCAAATTAAGCAAGCTACGCAGTTGTTACACATATTCACATTAATTGTATTTACGGCTGTCTGCATATGAAGCAGAGTTAACTTTGTGATCCCAGTGGAGAATGGTAATATTGATGTGAAAGTTTGATTATGAAGAGAGGCTCTTTTTTGCAATGTTCTGACAGTTGCACTGTCCACATACTTTTCTCACCACTAATGTGGAATGTGGCTGTCTGTGGCAAAATCAAAGCTAAGCAACCTTACTGAAATGCAGGGGATTCTACACATTGTTCAGGAGTGCTTTTGGCTGCTGTTGATGTAAACAGTAGAGCTATTGTCCATACGCTGATAAAAACCGTATCAGTATTTCCTGTTTGCCAGCAGTGCTGAACACTTTCCTGGGTTCCTACATCTTTTTGATCATTGTCCCCTGAAAAACTATCCCTCCTTCCACTGTCTACTTCAGAAAGTGCTTGTTAAAAGCGGAGCGCATAACTAGGGCAACAGAAGTATACAAGTGGATTCTTTCATTCTTAGCATCTTTGATTAAAAAGACATTCTGCCTCTCAGAGAGCCAATGGTGAGAGCCAGTTTGGTGTAGTGGTTAAGTGCGCAGACTCTTATCTGGGAGAACCAGGTTTGATTCCCCACTCCACTTGCAGCTGCTGGAATGGTCTTGGGTCAGCCATAGCTCTTGCAGGAGTTGTCCTTGAAAGGACAGCTGCTGTAAGAGCTCTCTTAACCCCACCTACCTCACAGGGTGTCTGTTGTGTGTGGGGGAGGGAAGGTAAAGGAGATTGTGACTGCTCTGAGATTCAGAGTATAGGGTGGGATTTAAATCCAATATAATCTTCTTCAGTTGGGTGAAAGAGTAGCATGTTGGTCTGAAGTAACAGAACAAAGTTTGAGTTCAATTGTACCTTTTTATAAAAATCTGATATTTTATTAGACTTTTCCATGCCTACATAAACAGATAAGGTTAATTTCAAGTTACAAAACACAGAGGCACATTGATAGAGTTATACCTCAGCATAACTAAGACTATCTAGTCTTATGTTTACATAAGGATTTAATTTTTCATGAACATTAGAGAGCCATCATGTGCCTATAGCCAAGTGCATTATGTAGAGTGGATCTGAGGGTACAGTGTAATTGACAGTCAGAAATTGCAATAGAGGAAATCAGGTTTGTACAGATTTGGTGTAAGCAGAGCTTTTTTTTGCAGCAGGAACTCCTTTGCATATTAGGTCACACACCCCTGATTTAGCCAATCCTCCAAGAGTTTACAGGGCCTACTGTAAGCTTCAGGAGGATTGGCTATATCAGGGGTGTGTGGCCTAATATGCAAAGGAGTTCCTGCTACAAAAAAAGTGCTGGGTGTAAGTATTGCCTGGGTGGGCAATATATTGTCAGTTATTTTACACATGATGAATTTATCCCAGATCTTTTCAAATCATAAAGCAAGTGTAGGTATTTCCATTTCCATTTGGAAGCAATTGTTAGGCAGGCTGCCTCTAGCAGTATTGGGATTAATCCAAAATTGTGAAGTTTGGGTTGAGAATCATTCCAGCGATTTAACAACATCAGTTCAGGAGATAATGGAATTTCTGTTGATGTGATAGCAATTCCAGAAGGGTAGATGGATTAGTCTGTTGCAGCAAAAACCAATAGTGTTGTGGCCCCTTAAAGACTAATAGTATATATATTTTTCCATCATAAATGTTTGTTCCTTAATGCCCACTTGAAAAATCAGCTTCAGTCCAAGAAACTTTATAAAGAATCACATTTTATTAGTATTTAAGGGGCTACTCGGTTGCTTGTTATGGTCAGATAGCTTGTCTGAATACATTAGGCTGTTCATATTAGTTGGTTTGAAAAGAAGAGACCCTTGGGAATCCTAATCATCCTTACAAAGGAGGGATTAGTATCACGGTGTGTGTGTGTGTGTGTGTGTGTGAGAGAGAGAAAATTGAAAGTCACCCTGTTCCATTCAGGAAATGATTCTTAGCATCATGGAAGTGCTATCTCCATTATACAAAGATTGGGGTATCAGCATTTTGAAAGACATTACCCTGGTTCTATCATCAGAACAGACTTTAAATTGTTAAAAAAAAACCTGAGTATGTTTG
This sequence comes from Heteronotia binoei, assembly GCF_032191835.1. Classification (NCBI taxonomy): domain Eukaryota; kingdom Metazoa; phylum Chordata; class Lepidosauria; order Squamata; family Gekkonidae; genus Heteronotia; species Heteronotia binoei. The sequence goes on along the minus strand of NC_083243.1, from coordinate 161,542,203 downwards.
TGTGTTTAACTTCTGTTAGCAGTAGCAAGATGATGCAATATATTGGATCCCAGCCATTGGTAGTCATCCCATCTCTTTCCAGGAAATAATAGTATACTTCAGGATGTGTTTGTGATTTGCTGAGCCTTCTATATTTGTCTGTGCTTTTAAAACAAGAAAACTTTTTGGATTCACCAGTCCTAGGGTTGTCAGGTCCCCTCTAACCACCAGCAGGGGATTGTAGGGTAGGGTTGCCAGATCCAAGATGGGAAACCCTTGGAGATTTGGAGATGGAACTTGGGGAGAACAAGGATCTCAGTGGGGTACAATGCCACAGAGTCCACCCTCCAAAGCATTTCTCCGGGGGAACTGATCTCTAGTTTGGAGCTAAGCTGTAATTCTGGGGGATCCCCAGGTCCCACCTGGAAACTGGATTCCTAGGCCAGTGGTTCCCAACCTTTTTGACTCCCGGGACCAGCCCCAGGGCCTGCCTGCCGACCACGACTCCAGGGCCGGCACGGTAGAGGCACCCAATTCAGCCTCCCCCTGCGGTATTTCTCCTCCCTCCTTCGCCCCCCATGCAGCCTTGCAGCCCCCCCACACAGCCCCACTGCTTCCTCCTGTCTTCCTCCCCCTGTTTCCTCCTCCTTCCTTCAACCCCCCATGCAGCCTCGCAGCCTGCTCCTCTCCCTGTTTCCTCCTCCCTCCCTCGCCTCTGCCCCCCATTTAGCCTAGCTTCCTCCTCCTCTCCCAGTTTTCACCATTTTAAGGCTGGAGGGGCCATGAAGCGCCTCCCAGGCCAGCCCCCCCCCCCGTCAATCAGTTGATTAGGCTTCCCAATCCCCAGGTCCCAGAGGGGGATCCCCCGGTTTTACAGGCTTCCCCCTCTCCCAGCCAGCTGGCCGGCAGGGGAAGCCCCGCCCCCAGAGCCATCATGCACCTCTATGAACGATTCCCATAGGGAATGATGGGGAATTGATCCACGGGTATCGGGAGCTCTGGGGGGGGGCTGTTTTTTGAGATAGAGGCACCATATTTTCAGTATAGCATCTAGTGCCTCTCCGCAAAATACCTCCCAAGTTTCAAAAAGATTGCACCAGGGGGTCCAATTCTATGAGCCCCCAAAGAAGGTGCCCCTCTCCTTCGTTATTTCCTATGGAAGGAAGTCGTTGAAAAGGTAGGCGGTCCCTTTAAATGTGATGGCAAGAACTCCCTTGAAGTACAATTATGCTTGTCACACCCTTGCTCTCGGCTCCGCCCCCAATGTCTCCTGGCTCCACCCCCAAAGTCCCCAGATATTTCTTAAATTGGACTTGGCAACCCTACAGTTGATGGATGGGGAAACCACCGCCACCGCAGCCAACAATACTGCCCTTACCTCCTTCCCTGGCCTTAAAATGGTGAAAATGGGGGAATAAGGAGGCGCTGGGGGGGGGAGGCTGCAGGGAGGCGGCGAGGCTGTGTGGCCCGTTTCAAACAGACCATGGCCCGGTACTGATCCCTGGCCCAGGGGTTGGGGACCCCTGCCCTAGGCTGTCCAACGGTGCAAGGAACACAGATTCCCCCCCCCCCCCCCATGCTACCCTTCCTTCTTTTGCAGTCTCTTCTTACTCTGGGAAAATGGATTCCTAGGATTTTGGGACCTTGTGCTTTATTAGCCATGTGAATAATGGGGCTGCTCTGAGGAAGGGGCAGGGGCAGCCCCCCCCCCCCCTCTTGACTATTCATCCACAAGGGGCCCCCTCCAAACAGCAGAGTCTGCTCTCTGAAGCTGCCATTTCTTCCAGAATAATTAATTTCTGTTGTCTGGAGATAACTGGTAATTCCTGGAGACTGCCAAGCCCCACCTTGAAGTTGGCAAGCTTACTTTCAAATTATTATTTTAAAGTTTTATACATTTTAAATATGAATAAAATCAAATTGGAAGTTGTTTACATTTGTACAGAATAGCTCTGGCATTAATATATAAGTGGCTATATCAACTAACATAAAAAAAATCAAGTGAAGTGGCCCTGACCTTGATAGTCCAGGCAAGCCCGATCTCGTCAAATCTTGGAAGCTAAGCAGGGTTGACTCTGGCAAGTATTTGGATGGGAGACCTCCCTGGAATACCAGGACTGGGACGCAAAGGCAGGTAGCAGGTCACCTCTCTGATTAATGTCCTTGCCTCCCAGCCCCATTAGGGGTTGCCAGAAGTCAGCCATGACTTCCAGGCATGCGTATGCGCACACACACAAATTAAAATTCAAGTAAATTGCATCTTTTAAAACACCAAAACCAATATAACTATATTTTAGCTTAAGAATACCATAACATGCAATTTATTGATCTGTATTTCTCATTTATTACCGGGGGGAGGGCTTTCACAGAAATGGCTCTCCAGAAGGAAAGAAGTCCTTCCTACAAAAGGACAAGACTGTTGTGACAGGAAGGTTGCATCAGGGTTTTTTTCTGCCACCCCCTACAGCAGAGATAAGATTCTAAAGCTGAATGGTATGCAAAAGGAGACAGAAAGTGCAAATAAATTGTAGGCAGTAAGTGTTCGATACCAGATGTAAGGAGAATCTCCCATGTTGCTTTGAAGTGACTGTAATTTTTTTGGGAAAAGACTGTTGAAGTGAACATAAAGTGGTTTAATAACTCTACAGTGCCTGTTGCAGACATTTGGTTGAGCTGCCGCTGGTGCCGCTTTCATCCTTTGTAAGGCTGGCTTCTAAAAACTGTTGAATATGTTCCTCTTCAGTTGCTGTTTTAAATTAATCTCAGGAAATGGTTTATTTAATGCAAATGTTTACATCTCATATGCAGTTAGCAAAAAGTACAACTAAGGTCAGGATTTACTGCCGAACCTAACTGACAGCACACAAAAACCATATCTTAATATAATGTTGACCTCTTAGTGGCAGGCATATTTGTGGTACTGCTAATGTGAATCCTACTGCAGCAAAAAGAAGAATTTAAGTTACCCAGTTCCAGGAAACTAAGTGACTAGGAAACAATTTTAGTTTGCATTTGTAATTCCTCTACCTGTTAGGATATGGTTTAGGCTCTGCAGTTTTGCAAAGAATGTTAACCTTTCCCCATCACTTGCAATTTGTATTTCTCTTCCCTAGAGAGTCTGCAGTATTAATAAGACTGTCCAGATGTTTCTCGCTTGTTTCCGCTAAAGGAGGTAGAAAGGTTCAAAAATAAAACTATTTTTCTCACAGAACTAAACAAATGGTTCATACTTTATACATGCCTTTGTGTATTGTGACCATAAAGAATGAATTTCCATTCCAGTTGAATGAGCTGCCTTTTGGACAAGTGTCTTTCATCCAATAATAGATCTGGAAAGACTGTACAAAATAGAAACAACTGATCAGATATGTAACACTTTCAGTATTGGGGAAACCTGAGGGGGGTTGTATTTTTAAAAAAGAGAATGACCTGGAAAATAGAAATTGGTGGTACTTCTGCAGCATGTCATAAGATGCAAGAACTTGAGATGACCAAATGAAGTTCATTAAAAAAGATATAAAACTAGATGCAGGAAATTCCCTTCCTCCCCCACCCCCAGGTCCTTAGAACAATCTGCTAGGGGGTATTTTGGGAGGAAATGCATTAAAAAGTAGAAAAATGCAGAGGTTATTGAGTAAGGGGTATCTATCAAATACTTGTAGCACATAGCAAATGTATTTCTTGCTCTCATTTTAATTCCTGCTGAATAGATTCCATCCCCCCCCCAAAAAACCCATCTTGATACTTTCATATTTTTCTTCAATTTTAATCAGCATCTACTAGACTCAAACTCTATTCTGCTGCCTCAGACCAACATAGCAAATGTATTTCTTGCTCTCATTTTAATTCCTGCTGAATAGATTCCATCCCCCCCCAAAAAAAACCCATCTTGATACTTTCATATTTTTCTTCAATTTTAATCAGCATCCACTAGACTCAAACTCTATTCTGCTGCTTCAGACCAACATCACTGCCCCTCTGAATTTAAATTATATCTGTAAAACTATTCCTGTTGCATTGTTTATCGGATGTCTTGTTTTAACTGAATTTGCAAAAAGAAAATTGTAATTACTTTGAGTATCAGCAAGAATGTCAGATAAAAATGGAGTGAATAAATGAATAAAATGATTTTGCATTTGGTTGTAAAAATATCATTTTGCTGTAACATAAAAATATTACTTGACTGAAGGGAAGATAGAGCAGGAGAACTGAAAAAAGTTTGATTATAAATTTTTCCCAGCAAATAATTTGTTGATGCACAGTTGCCTTCTACTTAGAAGAATCTTTTCCTTATTGTGCCTTTTTTGGAAATAGGACATGTCTTATATGTATATAAACCTCTATATTCTTGATATTAATTTATGTTGATTCAAAAAATTGTTGATCGTACAGCCATTAGTTCTCATTGAGGCAAGCAAAGAAACTGGCATTCAATATATTTTTTAAAAGTTGATTCCTCCCACCCCAAACTTTCTTTCCAATAGCCTCAGTGCAGGTTAGATCTTTTTTTTTTTCGAGGGGGGGTTATCTATCCCAACTTTCCTTCCACTAGAGGAGCCAAAGGTAACTTTCAAAAATTAGGTATATAAAAATCCAAAATCAGTATATAGAATATTTACAAAAGGTGGCTGTGGACAAGATTTGAATGTCCTCTTTCTGTGTGGGTTTCTTCTAAAAGTGGAAAGAATTGGACTGTTCTTAACCTCTGTAACAGGACATCTATTCCAATTTTATTCTTGGAGCACACTTAAATAGGTTGTACTAGGACTGCCATTGCCTGAAATACAAGCAGTTTGTTTCTAGTATGGTTACAGAAGATCTTTCTGTAATGGGCTTTTGTGAGAAACCCTATGACATCCTTGGATCAGGTGAGCTCTACTGCTTCCCAGGCTCCACTCTTTCCTCTGAGTACCATCAACTCACTGTGGTGGTACAAGCAAGCTTCATTCAGATCCAGCTCCACATTCAGGCCCAGCCCTTCATGGAACTTATGACCTAGAAAAAAGGAAGGCCCCTGTTCCCCTTGCTGGCTTCAGTTTCTATCTTGTTATTCACATAATGTTTTGCACCTATTACAATGAACAGAAGGATGCATTTACTTAGGACATTTTGTAGAATGAGGGATTTTGCCTCGTTAAAGTCCCTTTATTTTATTTTAGTGATGAGTAATGTGCTAGGCTGAGACCCAAAAATTCGCTCTAGTTTTTAATTGCATTCTATGGTGTACAAAGCACAAGAACACTCACTGTTTTCTTTTAGAACATGTAGGCATGCTATAGTAGAAATCTGGAATTGTTAGTATTCTTTCCCATTCCCAAATTAGAAGACTATGTGGGGTGAAGTTCACTATCTTTGGCATCAATCGAAGGGGCAGTCTTACGTAGCAGGTAAATAACGAAGCCCCACACATTGCTTGGTTTAAAACGAGGTGTTTTACTTTGACACCGAAGTAGAACTTGTCGGCATAAGCCCAAAATGACTAAGTTAAAATCATCAGCCTTCTGACCATTTTTATTCATCCCCCAAACAAGCAGACAAGCCCACCAGCCTTATCTATTCAAATGCCCCTCTGAATGTCTGTTCAGAGCTTTCCTTCCAGTAATTTCTTGTAGTTTTCCACAGTCCCTCTGCCTTCTTGCGTTTATCAGTTTTAACAAGGAGCTTCCTCAGAGGGGTCTTATCTACTCCACAACCTTTGAATTCACACCCATTTTGGGCTGTGTGGCCTCTTAGTTACAGTTGCTTCAAATATTGCATCAGACATTCTCTTCTGAAGGCACAAAAGCCATATTTTAATTTATTATTATAGAGGTATTCATTTATTATTCAGGGGTCCCCCTTCATTTACATATATGTGACAGTGAGGGCAATTGTGTGGAGTGTCCACAACTAGTGGGGGGTGATGTACTACATTTTATGATCTACTGAAGAATCCATCAATTACATCACCCAGTGCACAGAAAGGAAAAAATGATAGTTTTCCTCTATTTCAATTTCCACTGATAGCAAAAAAGTTCTAACAACTAATTCCACGTATTTACTTGCTCTTTAGAAGTGAGCTGTTCTACTCATACTCATAGATGGTAGCTTTTAGTGAAACCCATATATGCGATTGCTCTGCTTTGCACTATTTGTTAGTCTTGACCGGCTTGTTTTTGTTTTTAATGACATATACGTGTCATCCATTTAGCCAAGTTAGCCAGGATAAATGAAACAAAGCTCAAGTGGGGCAGAAAAATGAGGGGGGGGGGGGTTTACAAAAAATTACTACTTTGTTTAAAAATTGTGTGAAGCATCTGGGCTAGCAATTCTGCAGTACTTTTCAACTGTCTGGCAGTGGCAGCAGCCATAATGTTGGGCCTACTGCAGTCCAAGCGAGACACGCATTGTGATCATTGGGCACTTGATTCTTGTTCAGAGTGAGTTGGGTGGGAATAATTATTTACTTTTGCCCAGGACCCCAGGATCACTAAGCCTGTCTCTGACTTTGGTCTTATGTGATACCGAAAATCGTTGAAGAATTTTTAAAAGGAAACCCTCTTTTTGTCTGTTCAGAGCAGAAAGCAGCAGCTCTGTATAGGTGTAAGTTTTTAAATATTTTCAGGCACTCATTGGATGAAGAATAGAATTAAAAAAAACCCTTTTATTTATTAGCTTCCTTGACAAATGGTCTTAAGCTCAATATAAAACAAGACACTGAATAATAGAACAACCCCCCCCCCCAAACAAACACAACCCCCAACTTCTCTACGATGTATGTCTTGAGTTCCTTTTCCATGTTCTATATAACAGTTAGAAATAGTTACGTAAATACTAGGAATAAGGCCCCTTGTGAAGAAAAATACAAGAGGCTCTAGAAAGAGGCTCTGGGCAAGTGCCCCCCATCCTTGCCATTTTCCCACCCACCCAAGTGGGTGCTCCCCCCCCCACACACCTCAAGGGGTGCTGAACTCTGCCATCTGGAAAGCAGTTTTAATTCTGAGTGATCGCCAGCCATCACCTGGAGATTGGCAGCAGTGGTTCCCTATGGGGAAATGGCATTATACCTGTCTGAAGTCTCACCCTTCCTCAAACACCACCCTCTCCAGGCCCCACCCCTTAAATCTCTGGAAATTTCCTAACCTGGAGTTGGCAACCCTATCTCCTTTCCTTTATCTGCCCCTCGGGCGTCAGCTTAACATCACCTCCCCCCTCCATGCAGCATCTATATATAGGCAAATGACAGTCTTTCTCCACTGTGGGCGGGACCAAGGCAGCTTACATCATTCTCCTTTCACAACTCTGTGAGGCAGGTTACCTTGCTCTGAAGCCCTGACTCCCATGCCCTCCTCAGCCTCCACTACAAAACCTGGAATTAGCAGCTGTAGTCAGGGCTGACCCCAAGGAGTTCTGCCTCAGAGGCCTGTAGTAATACCTTTCAGACCAACAGTCTCTCTCTGGCAATGTTGTTGGCCTTAAGCACTGGACTTCAATCTCTCTCTCTGGCCTGTTGGCACAGGATGCCATTTTTGCCCCCCCCCCCCTTTCAGAGGAGAATAGGGAGGAGCCGCAGTCAATCAAAGGGAGCATTTCTCTGGCTGTCTCCCTCCTCCTCCCTACCTCAGCCAATCAAAGGAAGGTTTTATTTTTCTCCTCTGTGAATCAGTGTGACAGGCTGCTCAGCCAATAGGAGGAGAGTAGGGAGAACCAATAACTGCCAGAAGTTGTTTGCCTTTCACTGACAAAACCAGGTTTTGCTGGGTAGCAACAGCCACTCTGGAGGGAGAGAGGAGCAGACTCAACCAATGGCAAGTAAGTACTCTTGACTGGTAGGGGCCAAAGGTTGATGAAGTGCAGTCCCATTCATTCCCAACCAATGAGTAAGCTAGAATTTGCCAACATGAAACCAGTTTTATGTCTATAAGATTAGCTGTGGAGTGAGAAACCTAATAAGCACAGCTAAAATTTGCTTTGGCATTTTATGGCTTGTGTGTCACCTGTTCATTTGCCCCTTTGCTCTGGACAAAAAATTTCTCAGTTCTAAGTCTGAGTCCAGTGGCACCTTTAAGATCAACAAAGTTTAATTCCGGGTATAAGCTTTTGTGTGCATGCACACTTCTTCGGATACCAACTTTGCTGGTTTTAAAGGTGCCACTAGATTCAAACTTTGTTCTGTTGCTTCAGACCTATGAAGCTACCGACCTAAATTTCTTATTCTCATATTGTCAGTCAAAGGTGGTTTTTAAATGAGGACTAGATTCCAGCAAACTGATAAATAGCCAGTAAAGTCCCAGCTTAGATTCTCCCCCCCCCCATAGTTTTGGTAAACAGTTGATCATAATTCTGTATCTGACTGACTGAATTCTTATTCACTGGTATCTGTGCAGCTGGTTGCACATAGCTAGACAGTAGGGGGAAATATGAAATTTGTCTTTAGCTAATTATACAAACCCTAAACGCTTTCTAAACAGAGCTGGATTGTTACCAAAATCTTGGTTTCTTATTTCCAATAGTTTCATAGGAACTATTTCACCATCAATAGGTGCCCAGAGGCAGTTTTGAGATGGATGAGGTCTAAGAAGCTGAAGCTTAATCCCAACAAAATTAAGGTGCTACTTACTGGTGGAGAAAAAATCTGATCCAGGAACTAGAATTTCTCCTGTTCTGTATAGGATTGCACTCCACCTAAAAGAGAATGACTGTAGCCTGGGAGTGTTTCTGGACCTGGGCCTCATATTGGATAAAGAGGTGGCAGCAGTGGCTTGGGCACCATTTATCAGCTTCAGTTGTTCCCGGGTAGAGAAGATCTTGCCCCTCTGTGCATGCTCTGATAACATCTAGATTAAATGATTGCAGTACACTTTACATAGTACTGTTCAGACTGTTCAGAAACTACACAGAATGTTGCAGCAAGGGTGGAAATGGTCAGTAAAATCAGTAAAAGTTTTTCCATCTTGGTCTTTAATTTGTCAGTTTATTTAAAAATATTGGTCAGTGAAGTCAGTATTTTCTTGCTCCCGTGAAAGCAATGGGGGGGGGGTTGTTATTGCTTTTTGGGTGAAACATGACAACTTCCTAGTGAGAAGACAGATGCTCCCCCCCCCCCACCACAGTTCAGAGACAGCCTATGGTAGATATTGACACTTGTAACATTCATATAGTTCATTATACATTCCATAGAAGCATGGCAGAACTGGGAGAGAATGCATCAAATTTAATTTTCCTTATTTTTTTTATGGGTGGCCACAATGATGGGAGGATTTCACAATAATTCAGAAAATATCTCGGCATCCCAAATTATCATTTCTTGAAACATGTTTCTTCTGGGTGGTTGTCACTAGAGAGTGCACAAAACTGATTAAACAATAGCTAGCAGTTACAAAGTACTTTAAGGATTTTGTTCCTAAGAATAAAAGTGATTTGATGGAATCTTCCACAAAGTATAGAAACATAATTAACTTCTTAAAACATGAGACAATGAAAGCAGAGGTGATGTTTTGTTGCACGAGTGCCTGCTTATTTACAAAATTCACTAGAGTGTTCCAGAAAGAAGAGCCCTTGGTTCATGTGATGCACAGTGAAGTAAAAACACTCACAAGAACCATCATGACTCATGTTTGTAAGAGTTCAGTACCATTGTCTCTTGAAACCTTCAGTGATAAGCACAGTTTTTTGTCAGTATTTGGCCATGGTGATTTTTTAAAAAAAAATTTTGGTCAGTAAAATCAGTAATTTTGACCCTTTGACTAGTTTCCATGCTTGCTGAGGCCCTAGTGGTAACTAGAGTGTAAGGACCATATCAGTCTCACCTTGCTCCATCGACACTGACTCTCAGTTTGCTTCTTCTGGGCCCAGTTCAAGGTGCTGATATTGACCTTTAAAACCTTATATGGCTTGGAGCAAGCATACCTGAAAGATCATCTACTCCTATATAAACCTGCCTGATGACTCTGGTCATCTTCAGAGGCCCTTTTTCAAGTGCTGCGCCATCTGAATGTAGATGGGTGGCAACTTGAGAAAAAGCTTTCCTGGTAGTGGCACTGAAATTTTGGAACTCCCTCTCCAGGGAAATTTGCTGGTTTCCCTTTATCGTTGTCTTCTATCAGTAGATTAAGACTTTTTTGGTTGGTGGTGTTTGGCATTCCCTCACTAATTCTTTATTACCCCTCTTCCCTGTTTGTGTGTTTTTATGAGTTTCTGTGTTCATATGTTTTATTTGTTTGAATATTTTGTATACATTTGTGTATGAAATGCCTTTTATTGTCTGAAATGTTTTAATGTTTGCTGCATTGGGGATGCTGAAATGGGTAGAAAAGCAGCACAGAATGTTTTACATAAATAAGTGTTGTGTTAATGCAATATATCCCTCAAGCTGATTTCCCTGCAAGTTTCTTAAGATCACCAATCCATCATATCGTACATGAATGTGAAAAGGAATGTGTTCATGTTGATAGCCTAGTTCAGATAGTAAGAATAAGAGTTGTTCATGATAGACTTGTACAATATGCAAAACACTTTATATAGGACAATTGTGCATAAAGGGATATGGGCGTGAGAAGGCTGGCCCCAGCCCTATCTATATGTGTGTGTCCCACATATGTGCACAGCACATTTATGCAGGGGCTCAAATTCTGTGGGTTCCTGATTGGTGAAGGGAGCCTAGGTATAGATAACTTGTATGTTTAACAAACGTGTATAAGAGGAGCGAGACCAAGTCAAACATGGGTGGGTCTAACTCACTCCTCCTCCTGCTCTATGCACATTGGCCTTTTACACCACTTTGTTGTGTGTGCAGCATACCAGTTCAGCCATGCACTATGTGAAAAGAATGAAAAGCACAACATTGTTTTCACTAATGTTTCAGCTAGTTAATCATTTAGCCATTTTGCAGGAACCCTATTCCAGCCAATTAATGGCACAGTCTAAAGTAAACATATTTATTTGGTATTGGTATGATTCAAAGTGTATTACTTCAGTGGGGTCCCCCCCAAGTATTGGTTGACTTTTCATGTGACTGCAGACTTTGCATACCTGCATATTGGCTAAGAGCAAACAGAAGTTAGTCACTATGGTGTGTGTTGAATGATTTGTTGCAGGTGCTCTTGCAGCAGTTCTGCCCTTTTGTGGCCAACACAGAGTCTTAAATGGAATATACTTCCCAGTCTCATTCCAGTTGTGTCATGCTGGTTGGCTACACCTAGGCAGTATGTAATGTTTGTTTCTGCGGTGTCTGAGTAAGTGGTTATGAAGCAGAACTACATTAAATTTTAAATCTTCCTTGATTTAAGCCTCTCAGTGCAGGCAGTCTTTGAGACAATCAGGTGCTTAAAAAGGCAAGTAACGTGTATTTTAGTATCTGACTTTAAAAGGCAGGTAATATGTGTTTTAGTACCTGACTTTTGAGGCCAGTGGAGGGTGATTTGCTGAGTTGGGAGATCTAGCAAACTGTGGAGAAAAGGGAGAGCTAGGATTTTGTCCTGATATGTGGCTATACTAAGATTTGTGTTAAACATACCTGTTGGAGTGCACAAGTTACAGTAACATTTTAAACTACTTCTAGAGTCTAGTTTCTTTTTAAAAGTGAGTTTATGTGGGGTTGAAACACTCATCTGGATTACTTGGTGCTCAGGATGGCACCTCTGAAGCACAGCTATTTTGGGCTGTTGTTATTTTTCTTAAAAGAGACTTGGAACAGAAAGTGTTTCAGAACATGCCAAGTCTGCAAGCTTGCTTTAGCATTCTGCTGCTGCCTGTAGATCTATCAGTTCATGGCATTTTTATCTTGCCTTCTTGCAGGGAGCTTAGGGCAATTTACATGGCTTCCCCTCCTCTATTTTCTCCCTCAACAATCCAATGAGGTATGTTAGGCTAAAGGGACAACGTAACTTACTTGAGGTTACCCAGAGAGGTTTTATGATGAGTGGAGTTTGAACCCGGGCTTTCCAGGTCCTATTTGAACATTCCACTGCTAGACCATACTGGCAGTCTCTTGGGAAGTCTTAGCATATAGGAAGGCAAGAGCTGTTCCTTTTCCTGAGATGTTCCTATATAGAGGATGGCCTTTAAAAACCACATCCCCATGGTTTGATCAAACTGACTTGAGAATGTGATAGATTAGTAAGTCTTGAATGAGGTTTGGACATGTTACTCCTCATCCACATCAGACACATATTGGGTGATTTTGGAAACAGGGACAGAAAGAAGAGGCACAAACATCCCAAGACAGCCTTGCATTTCACCCAGTTAACATTCTTGAATTGATCCTGAAGCAGACAGAAGTCAGGAGACTGTGTGAGACACTAAACCTGGACAGCATTCTTACTTAGCTTCCTTTTTCCTTTTTAAAATTACTGCAGAGAGGACTTGCTGCAATGATCGGAACAGTCTAATCCTCTGACCTTTTTGTGATGGAGCTGAAGGTCTGGGTAGATGGGATCCAGCGGGTCGTATGTGGTGTCTCAGATCAGACCACATGCCAGGAGATTGTCATAGCATTGGCACGTGCCATTGGTAAGTCACATTTTCTGTTGTTTTATCAAAAAATAACTTTTATAACTTTTTCTAGGTTTCTCTGATAATATGTGTGGAGAAACACCATTTTGGGCCTGTGTTTGTCTGGGAGTTGGCTGGAGGAGTCTGTCAAACTGGAGTCAGGCTAGTCTCTTCCCTCCTGTCTGAAGCCAGCAATTCTGGGGGGAGCCTCCTAGAGAAACAGGAAGTCCTTCAGGCCTCTCCCAGAATGCTGCAAGAGAGGTAAACCAATTCCTGGGCAGTCTTGGACTCAAGAAGGTCTGGTCAGACTTGCAACGGTCCAAGTAAGGTGCTTGTCCCTGCATGTCATCCAGTTGGGCAAGTATTAGAACAGGGAGAGAAGGAGCATTTTTTTCCCTACTATGATTTGTTTCTTCTATTCAGTTTTTAAAAATGCCTGTAAATAGTTGTAAACTTTAAATAAATGTTCTGTTTGTTTAAAGTGGAGCCTCTCTGTACCACATAGTTCCCCCAACCACTTGGAACGCTAGGAGTAGGTTGGGGAATCCCTAGGGTGGGGAGAAGTGGCACAGTGGCTGGTTGCCACCTCTCTAGGGGAGCCCCAAGAAGGGTTCTTAGTGAGCCCAGAGGGAGGTTAGGAGGCTGTCCCGCCTAACCAGAGCCCAGACAGAGACAGTGGTGGCAGTGAATACCCTGAGGCAGCAAAGTGGAACTGCCTCTTCAGGTCAGCATACTGGGAAGGGGTGGGCAGGGCTGGGGCCAGCTAGCAGATGCAGGACCGGTGTACCACAATATGAGTTTCTTAATACTACTGAAATGATTTATCCTCCTTTTCGCATTTCTTCATTTCCCCCTTTCATAGGGAAGCATCACTGCCGTTATGCAGCAGCTGCACAGTGATAATTGCATAGCTCATGGCTGTAGTTCTGCAACCATTTTTTTTTTTTAGAAGTGATGCAAGAGCATTGTATCCAAGGGTCAGTTTGGATTTATTTTGCAAAGACAGAAACCATCTTTGTGTCTCGGTATGCAGGAAGCCAGATGCATTGCTGAAGATTTGTCCCCACAATTTTATAGCTGTTTGCTGTTTTATATAAAGATCCCCTTTCTCTCTTTTGCTTTTTGGTTTGTTTGTTTAAAAAAAGAATTTTTTAAAGTACTCTTTAATGGAGCAGCTGACAGGTCTGCGAACAGGAAAAGAAATACTGGTGAAATGGGTCTGGACACAGGCTTGCTAAAGGGCTGAGGAGGAAATCTCCTGGCTGTCTTACAGTCATTGATGAAACTCTTGAACATTTTCACAGTCATTGGGTGAAAGTACTTTGCATGTTTGCCTCCCAAAATTCTCCATGGAAATATATAGTAAGGTTTGGAGCACCTTTAGAGGAAAACTGATCAGAGAAACCGATCCTATAGATTTACCCTTGCAAATGACTTTTCGGCAGTTTTCTCCATACATGGGCTTACTTCTGGTTTCAGAGACAGACTGAAGGGGGGGATGAAAAATTGTTTGGGGAGAATTGGCCACAAGAAGAAGGATTAAATAGCCCCTGCCTACCTGTCTGCTTTCCCCTGCATCCTTTCCTGCTCCCACATTTGCTTTAAATGTTAGGTTAGGAAGCCTGTGTTTTCCTCATTAACATGCAGTTTTGCCATAAGGTGAAAGTTTCCAGTTGAGAATTATCTCTTATTCTCAGCAACAGCCAGTAGTGTCCCTGGTGGATGTACACAACCAAGTAAGCACAACTGCTTTTATACCATCAGTCCAGTGCAGTCTATGAAAGTGTCATAATGTGGGTGACAGAACAATTTAAGTGTACTGCCTGCATCCTCACCCCCTTGTTCAATATTTGCATATTGTATTGTTTTATTTTTATTTATTTATTTACTTTGGATTTATATCCTGCCCTCTCCGCAAGCGAACCCAGGGCAGCTTTTATATCTCCCATATGCTGTATGAATTTTCTCTGCTATTGCTTGTCTTCCATTGACTTAAAAACAGAACAGTATTATATCCTCTTGTTTAGAAATACCTAATGTCCTAACAGTAGTATATTGGTCATTTACTGAAGAAAAATTTAATCATGGCAACCAATGCTTCTGCATTTGTATCTACATGCATATGCATCCACTCCAGCTCTCAGATCCTCTAGAGCAGTGTTTCCCATTTGCAGGGTCGTGACCCGGTACCGGACCACGGAAGCCTCACTACCGGGTCACAAGAAAAGCCAAAGCTAGCCTCATCCTCAGCAAAGCTAGCCCTGCCCCATCTCTGTGTTGTGCAGAGAGGAGCTGGGCTGCCTCTCCTTCCTTCCCCCCCCTTCTCCCCCGCTCCCAGTGTTTGAGAGAAAAGCTAGCATCCACTGGCACTTTAGTCCCATGAAGTGTTCTTCAAGGTATGGGTTTTCATGTGCCTTGCAGTATGTTCTTTTGGGGAGATTTCCCTGGGAGGCCTGGGCGGCAAAGAAGGGTGTCTGTGTGTTTTTCAGCTGGGAGGGGCAGGGAGTGGGCATTCCAGTAGCTATTTTTTTTAGCCAAACGACCCCTGGGCAGAATTTTTGCTGGCTGGGGTCATCTGATGGTGAGGAAGACTTTCTTTTTCTTTCTTTCTTTCTTTCTTTCTTTCTTTCTTTCTTTCTTTCTTTCTTTCTTTCTTTCTTTCTTTCTTTCTTTCTTTCTTTCTTTCTTTCTTTCTTTCTTTCTTTCTTTCCCTGCAAGTGATGCTCTGTCTGTATTCTTGGTGCTGGGGGGAGAGGGGAAGCAACAGTGGGAGGGCTTCTAGTTCCCTGGCCCCACTGGTTCATTTTTTCCCTTTCTCTTTCTTTCTTTCCTTCCATTTTTACTGAATGAAACTTTTCTGTTCATCATACTCTTGTTGCAGACATAGGAGCTCTGCCAATGAAAAGTTGGCACCCCCAGTTGTAGCCAGGTGGTCTTCTATGAGATTTCTGTGTGAGTGAGTGAGAGTAAGAGGTGTGGGGCAGAAAGAGATTATTGAAGATTACTGTGGTATATCTCAACAGCACTGGAAGAGATGGTACTATGAACTTGGCACCATTTACTGGTCCTGCTTTTAACAGCTGTCTGACACCAAAATTAAACTCCTCCTGTAGATATTAAAAAGAATGAAAGTAGTTCACTGGCTAAGTATCTGCACAACAGGTTGCTTTTAAAGGCATGGGAAACACAGCCAGTAAAAAGCTGCAAGTCCCTCATAAATATCCTTTTTGGGATAACTGCAGAAAACTTGTATGAACTTCATATAACTTGAAATTAATTCATTAATTGCAGTACAATTCTCTGCTACCTTTCACAGCAATTTCCCCGTGTTTCAACCAAAGAAAAGTATGAAAAATAGCTGTCAAAAGATTTTCTTGAAACCAAGCTAGCTTGGTTGTAGCTTGAGGCAGGGTTCCAGTAGTAGCAGCTGAAGGAAGGGCCTACTAAATGTGTCAGCATATTTTGAGGTAGAGCAGTTGCCAGGGCCCAGTGTGGGTAGTACACAGTGCAGGCATTCCTGATGGCACTGGCAACAGCACTCCCAACTGCATACACTGGCCAGTGCTGTTGAGGAAGGGATGTGTAGGTGGTGCAGGCAATTGAACATGGGCATTAGGAGTGCTTGCAAGCTGGAGAAGAATACACAAACAGGTGCATGCAGGTGTGGGGGTGAAAAGAGAGGACCGCCCACTTTCTACCCCCATTTTGGCTCAGCATGAGTTTCAGAGAGATTTCTCTGAAAATGAATTTACTTCCGAAGAAGAGGCAGGTTTGGGGGAGTGCCCTGGAAGTGACATCACAGGAAAAGGTGGGATTTTGGTTCAGTGTGCCCCAGAAGTGACATCACTTGGTCCTTGACACCACAGGAAATGACATAATTCCTGTCTCCCGGCTCCACCCCCAAAGTCTCCTGGCTCCACCCCCAAATTTTAGTGGGCCGCGAAGGAGAAGTGTAAAAATAACCGAGCCATTTGAAAGAAAAGTTTGGAAAACCCTGCTCTAGAGAGGTAGTAGAACTTTGTCACAGCTCATATTAACAAAATTTAAAACAATCTTGATTTGCTAGTGACAGGGTTGTATAGGTAAATAGGGACTATTGGAGCATATGCCATATCTGAATGTACTTCCTCTATAACAAAACACTGAGTGGAACAACTTCCCAGGTCTTGTCTGGTGACCAGCTGGGGAGGTTTCAACTGAGTGGTATTGTTGAGCAGAAACCCCAGGAACTTTTTGAGGTCACCTGTGTTTGACTGATAGTGATGGCTGGAAGTTTCTTTCAGAGTGATGATATGGACTGTAGAATTGCTTTTGAAACACTGAAATAAACCTGAGATACTGGGCCATGAAAAGTGCAAAACAAACAAAAAGAATGCTGCAGATCTCCTGTCTTGGTGCTGCTCATATGAATCAGACTCCTTTTCTATATAATTATATTTGTACATACGCACACTCCTTCTCTGTCCATCTCTCAACTTGGCCTCTGTTTTTGAATGAGGAAATGATCTGTGGTTCTTTGCCCTTTCAGTCCTTGCTGAAAGGCTTAATTCCCATAGCATAATGTCCTGAGTAAGAGAATGTGAGATATGCATTAATGTGCTGGTTGGGTATCGCTGCTGTTCAGTTCATTTTCAAGTTCATTGTCATTAAAAAACCAGCCTTGATTATTGCTTGCCACCTCCCAGTTCTGAGAAACATGCTGTGGACGTGCTTTTTCATAGTCAGAGTAAATCTCACTCAGTCTGTGACATACAAGCATGACTCAGAGCTCTCTGTGTGTGCTTTTTTTCTCTTTTAACTTTTATATGGGCACATCAGTGCTGATTGGGCTGCTTGAGTATTCTGAAACTAACAATAAGGGGTGGCTTTATCTTGTGATATGAAGAGCCCCGTGGCGCAGAATGGTAAAGCTGCAGTACTGCTGTCCTAAGCTCTGTTCATGGCCTGAGTAGCCAGCTCAAGGCCTTCCATCCTTCTGAGGTCGGTAAAATGAGTACCCAGCTTGCTGGGGGGAAAGTATAGATGACTGGGGAAGGCAATGGCAAACTACACCGTAAAAAGTCTGCCGTGAAAATATTGTGAAAGCAATGTCACCCCAGAGTAGGAAACAACTGGTGCTTGCACAGAGAACTACTCTTTTTTAAATCTTGTGATGCAGAAATACACAACAGTGGCAAATGAGGCTTTCATTAACTTCTGCTTCTGCCTTCTTACCAGATTTAAGGGCACTTCCATCCTGGTAAGGCGGCATGACGGGCCTTCAGCTAAAGTTTATGCAAATGCTTCATGAACTGGGTGTTCAGGCAGAAGTTGGGCTAGAAGCTTATTGAGTGACTAATCAAAATGCCAAAGCTGACTCAGATTTGTTGCCCCCCCCCCTAAAAAAAAGTGGTTAGAAGCCCTGCTGACTCATGAAATCTTGCAAATTATAACTTTGCCTAAAAGAGTCTAGATTTCTATGCAAGAAAAATGTGAATGGATTTTGGAATAAATTTTCTGAAGTCATTCCAAATGTCTTTGGGGGGAAAAATCCAAAAGTTTTCAGTGAAGTACTAGAGAGGGGAAAGGAAAGGAAACCATGGAGCCAGTATTGCAGGAATGGAAGGGTAGGTAGTTTGTTAGTCTTTTTAGCAAAAGCTTCTGTCCATAATCGTTCTTGCTCTCCCCTTTGTTTCCCACCAAATGAAAGGAGGAGAGTCTACGTGTTCCATCAGATCCTTTGCCACATAGTTAAGAGTCCATAATGTTGTGGTCCATGGCCATACATAGTTGTACACACCACTGTCAGTGCTTTCTGGGTAAATGCTGTAGCTTGAATGTCCCAGGATGTGAAAAATTAAGCTTCATCCCCAATTTAGGATAATAGATTAAAACAACAGTTTAAGTTACTTCTCTACTGTGATTACTCTTCTAGCAGGTAGAGCAGTTGGCTGATGCAACAGTCCCTCTAAACACTGGAGTCTTGTGAGCAAAAAAATCTAGTTCACGAGTTACTGGCATTAAAGTTGTGAGTTACTGCATAAATTAGCTTGCTCTGAGGCCATTTTTCCTGAGTTGAGATACAAATGTGTGAGCCAGAGGCTAAAAAACAGTGAGCTAGCTCGCACTAACTCAGTTTAGAGGGAACACTGGGCTGATGTATGCATGTAAAAAGAAGACTGACATTTTGTGTTTGGAAAGTGACTTGGGCACCATCTTTCTCAGGAACAAATAGCAGCTGCTTCTGGTGGAGTTGTAATCATTTGCAATGCCAGCCTGCATTTCCTAGAGAAAACTGTGGTCTTCAGTGGAAGGGGGTGGGGGTTTCCATATTAAATTTGGAGCGAAATTATATGCCCCAAACTAAAGAAGGAATGGAAGCTGTGTAGAAGGATAGAGGGTCTTGTACTGTTGCCTGTTACTATTGGTTATGAGAGGGATATTGAGTTTCAGTTAGCCTGGAGTGGGGTTTATTGGTGCTTTTTGCAGTGAAGACATTTTTCTCTGATTGTGATGTACTGTTTTGCTAATGACTGTACTTCTGTCCCTCTCCTCAGGGCAAACAGGTCGGTATGTTCTCATCCAAAGACTACGTGAGAAAGAAAGGCAACTTCTCCCTCATGAATGCCCTGTAGAGTCTCTGGCCAAGTGTGGACAGTATGCCAATGATGTGCAGTTCATACTGCAGCGTACTGGCCCCAGCCTCACAGAGAGGCCTTCTTCGGATAGTGCCCCCCAGATACCTGAGAGGACGTTTGTCAGGGCTAGCCTGCCTATCAAACCAAGGTCAGCCAGCACAGAAATGCCCAGGCCTAGGCAGCCCAAGAAATCCTTAACCTTTAATCTGGGTCCTATGAGCTCAAGTGATTTGCTTGCAAAGAACAAGCTGAGGCAGTACAAAAAGGACCCAGTGAACTTGAGGGATGGTGCCAATGGGGGGTTTCTTTCCAAAGAGGAACTGTTCAAGACTGTATTGCACCAACAGGAGCATCTCTACGCCTTAGAGATGAAGGGGGATGACTTGGAAACGGATCTCAGGCACTGGGAATATAGCAGCAGCTCCAGCCCAGAGGGGGAGATTCTGCATTTGGAGCAGTTAATCCAGCAAAATGAGAGTGAACTGAATGAGGAAGAATATTGGCAGAGTGAACTGAAGTCAGAAAAGGAATGTGAGAGGAAGCGGCAAGAGAAAGTGCGCAGCCTGCAGGCCACCATGGAGGAGTACACACAAAAAATCCATGAGCTTACTCTCAAAACGGAGGCCTTGGAGAAAGAAATCCAATGGGAAATTGCTGAGAGGGCCAAGAGGGCAAAGGAAGCGCCTATTCAGAGCCCTGCTGAACTAGAGGAGATGGCAGCCATAATGAAAAGGGACTTGGATGCCAAGGTCAAGCAGAGTGTACAGTTGGAGAACAGTCTAGAAACTGTAGGGAAGGCTTTGGAGGAAGCAGAGCAAAGCCTTCAGGTACGTGCTTAGTGATGATCCTACCTGAGGGGGGCCCATTGGTGGATTGCGTCACCTGTTCTTTTAGACTTTGACATGTTTTTTGAATGCAGCTGACTGCAGTCAGACTTTTTGTTGTTTGAAAGGCAAACTTGTATTTATATTTACATTGCAATTTAAAGGAAAAGGTAGGCATAGAATGTCTGTTAGTCTAATTCCAGATGCCAAAAGTGGCCCATCTCTAAGAGGCAAAATATTCCAGCTTGAAAGGCTATCCTGACCTAGAACATTAAGCATCATGGTCTCCTTTGTAGCATTTAGTAGTGGATAAGGTTGGCTCTTGGTACCCTTTGTTTTATAAACAGTGAAGGGTGTTAGCTAGAAATATGTAGGTATTGAAGATAGTCTGGGACTAGGCCACCCTGTTGTTAAGATCTTGGCCATTTTTGGTCAGGTGTGGCAGGCTTTTTGGAAGCAGGGAGATGAGCATTCTACCGGGTCATCATGCTTAATGGACTTAAAGCTGTTCTCTGCCAGAATTGATAGAATGGGACTAATGGAATCTCACTGTGACTCTGGCAGTCATGGAGCAAATCTAGCTGTGATGACTGTTGCTGCTCTGAACAAGCAAAATACTATGATGTGGTGTTTGCATGAAGCTGAGAACGTTGTAGGTAGTGTTTTGTGCAACACCAGGAAAATGCAGAGAGTAATGGCAATTTAAACACCAGCTAAGAGCCAAATGCATCTGTTACTACTGAAAGTTTTTCCCACTGTGTACCAGGGACACACTGATGTGCTACAAGAAATAATTTAATTTTTATCCTGTGATCACACAACATTTACACACACACACCCCTCCACGGGCTGCCTGTTGCATCTCTGTAGCATTTTTGTTTTGGCCCTCCCTTCTTCCCATCTGGCTGTTTCAAATGTAATTAATGTGATTCAGTCTCAGATCAGAGGCTTGTGGAGATGTGAGGCAGACTCCTTGGAGAGTGGGTAATTCTTACTCCAGGTGTATCCATCTTTTTACAGTGTAAGAGTGAAGTATGTGCCCAGTATTCAGCAGAAATAAATAAAATACTGTGCTTCAGCAATCAGAAGTGGGGGGGGGGGGGGGGGAGGTAAGAAGCTATGCAAACATTTTCCTTCCCTGTGTGCATGTATATAACAGGAGCAGTGGTTCCTTGATTCCCTATTCACCCTGCTTTGTTTTAGGCAGAAAAAATGCTAAATCATCTAACCCATCTTCAAATGTTTACTATCCCTTGGTGCCCTCTTATGGACCAGTGGAAGAACTACTGCTTTGAGTGTGTGTAAATACACACTTATGTGTGAGTGTAAATAAAAACTTTCTCAGACTGGCATCCAAGGACTTCTGGGGTTCATAAGTCCAAAGTCAGAATGCAAGCTCCTCTATGCTCATCTAGGTAACATAGAGCCTTGTCAGGTTTCTAGGAAGGGGAACATCGTCTCTCCATTTCTGGAAAAGGGGCAGGAGCTTGTAGAGCTGCTTCCCCCACAGTTATTCATCTTCAAGATCAGGGCTTGAAAGGTTGTCAGCCTTAATGTGTAGGGTTGTCAGCCTTCGGATGGGGCCTGGAGATGTCCCAAAATTATAACTGATCTCTAGGCAATAGAGGTCAGTTCCCCTGTAGAAAATGGCTGCTTTAGAGGATGGATTCTGGCATTTTATCCTGCTGAGTTCCCTCCCCAGCTCCACCTTGAAAATCTCCAGGTATCTTCCAACCCAGAGCTGGCAGCCCTAGTAATATGGTCCTACAGTAGGGTCACCAACCATTTTCAGCCTGAAGGTACCTTTGGATATTAGCATAATTAGCATATTATGCCACACAGTCATTAACATATTAGGCCACACCAGCTGGGATAATCAAGTGCAAGTAGAACTGGTGGTAGCTGGCTCCCGCCCCCCACCTAACACCCCTCCATCCCTCCCGAAGCTGCAGCTGCTGCCACCAAACCTTCAAAGGCACCCACATACCACAGCAGCAGTCCTTCAGAAGACAATGCCCACTCAGGGAAGGGAGGGGAGGAGAGTGCGAAATGAAGCAAATAGAAAGAAAGAGTGGGGGAGTGGAAAATAAAGCAAATAGACAGGGGAAAAGAAAGACTGACCGAAAGAATGAATGAGTGAAAGGGAGGGAGAGGGAGAGCATTGGAAACAGACAGAGAAAGAAAAGGAGGAAGGGGAAATAAATCAAATGGGGAAAAAGAAATATTGACAGAAAGAGAGACTGACAGAAAGAAAGTGGGGGAGTAGAAAATAAAGCAAATGACAGAGAAAAAGAAAGACTGACAGAAAGAAAGAAAGAATGAATGAATGAAGAAGAAGACAGCAGATTTATACCCCATCCTTCTCTCTGAATCAGTCGCAGAGTGGCTTACAATCTCCTTTATCTCCTTCCCTCACAACAGACCCCCCGTGAGGTGGGTGGGGCTGAGAGAGCTCTCACAACAGCTGCCCTTTCAAGGACAACTCCTACAAGAGCTATGGCTAACCCAAGGCCATTCCAGCAGGTGCAAGTGGAGGAGTGGGGAATCAAACCGTTCTCCCAGATAAGAGTCCATGCACTTAACCATTACACCAAACTGGCTCTCTGGGAGCTGGGAGGGAGGGAAGGGGAGAGAGTTGGAAACAAATAGAGAAAGAAAGAAAGAAAGAAAGGATGGGAGCAGCTCATCTCAACTCAGTGCAGTTTGGCATCCTGAATCCTTCTGTCTCCATTTTGGGCAGGGTGTGGGATCATTAACCCCCTAGATTTTTCAGTATGTAAGCATCCAGGAAAGAATATCTGGCTTCCACATTATACCTGTCCTCAACTCTCACCCTAGGTCACCTGTAGTTTCTGGTGGATTTCTGCTCACTGGTGAGGAAGATACAATGTCCATAGATTTATATTTGAGAGAAGGCTGGGGCAAGATCATAAAACTGTCTTATGCAGCATCTTAGTTCGGTTAGAGTTGGAGCTTACTCTTGCCTGTTCCCTCCTGTATCTTGCAGACCCAGAACCAAGAACTGGAGGAGCTAAATAAGGAGCTGAGGCAGTGTAACTTACAGCAGTTCATTCAGCAGACGGGAGCCATGGTGACTGTCTCTCAGCCCAGATCAGAGGCGGAACCCCAGCTGGATCAGACTAGCCATGAGCTGCCAGCTCATCAGAGAAATGGAGGTCAGAATGCTTCTCAAAGAGTGGGTGGGCAGAAGGGGGAGGGAAGGGAGGATAGATGGCTTTAATTAGCATTTCCTAGAAGGCTGTAATGCTTCCTTCCAGGGCTTTTTTTGAGCAGGAACACAAAGGAACGCAGTTCTGGCTGGCTTGGCATCAGGGGGTGTGGCCTGATATGCAAATGAGATCCTGCTGGGCTTTTTCCTACAAAAAAAGCCTTGTGTGAAACAATGATGTCGTCAGGGTGTGTGGCTTAACATGCAAATTAGTTCCTGCTGGGCTTTTTCTACAAAAAAAGCCCTGCTTCCTTCCATTTCGAACTGGTAGGAAGTGCTGCTGGTGGGGCTCTCTAGCTGCTTTGTCAAAACCTTAAGTTTCAAGAGCCCAAAGAAATGAATGACTGGCTCAATTGCCGACTGAGCATAACATGCTGTGAGCGGAAACCAGAAAGTGGGAACTTGCTCAAAAATATATACTGCAGTAGCTGACAACAGCAAATGGAAGTCCCATCAACGGGTGTCTAGTTGAACTCTGTAGTGTCCATCAATGTGAGATAGCCAACCCCCATCCCATTTTCTTCCCTTTGTGGGTCTTAAGCCTAAACACTGTTATTTTCATAACTATTTGCTTGTCGCCATAAACTTCACCTTCAAAGTGAGGATTTGGCATGTACCATTTCACACTTTCTCATGGTGTGTCATTTCAGTAAAAGTCATCAATGTAGGTTTTGAATTTTCCTTCTCTTCTCTCGGACAGAAGTTAACATAAGCATCATGACAGTCTAAGGATACAGCAATGATGGTGGCACCTGAAAGATGGGTACTTCCTCACATATAGAAGAATTTTATTTACATGGCATTAGTACTGGCCATCTGTAGTAAATAGTCTAGCAGTCTTGTCTGTCGTCTCTGAAGACTCATGCCAGTATTCTGATATAAATATTTGTGTACTGGAAGTGTGTTAGATTTCTGTCATGTGTAGTGTTGTGGATATTTCAGCTAAAACAGTTAGGGCCAAATTACATGTTAGATGTACCATGTAGTCATCATTGGGACTTGCTGCCATATAGCAGCTGTGACATCCCTGTGGGAACTTAATTTGGAAGCATCACAGGAGCCTAATTCAGATTAGGGCTGTAGTGCAGGGGAAGAAAGGACTCCTGCCTTCAATGCCATGCTGTTTTCCCAGCATGAAATAGCAGTGGAATACTATCTGCTCCATCAGGGCTGCACATGCACTGAATGCTTACATATTTAGTTGCTTATTCCTCCAGGGGTGTTCTGGGTTGGGAAAATGATATGGGAGGAAGGCAGGAGTCCTTTCCACCCACTGTGGCCTGATCCAAATTGAGCCCATGCAATACTTATGAATTGCATTCTCGTGGGGAACTTGCAGCTGGCATCCTATTCCCATGGCAGCCACATGGTATTTATCTAATTACAGCTAGTTAATCAGTCATTTATCATAGCCTGGCTTATAAGTGCTCTAGAATGAAAATCCAGTGTTGTCAGCTGGAAGATCCTGTGAGCACCAAAGCTCTTGACATAGGCTGCAGGGCAGCTCATGGCAGTTCTGTGGCTCACTGCCTTCCCTGGGCTTTCTGTGTGTGATCCTGCTGGCATAGCATGTCCTCAACTTTGGGTTTTTTCTGTCACTTGAAAAAAGGGGGGAACAGTGTTGCTGGCAATATTCCACAGATAGCAAAAGCTTGACTTTGGCCTTTGGAAGTCTGCCGAAACAGGGAGAAGTTGAAACAAATTTCATTTATGTGACCTAGACTTCACACTGATATTATGTTAGTGGGAAAGAGTGATCACAGAAGTTGTCAACCATTGCTTTATGCTGGGATCATTGTCAAGCTGGAAAGAAAAATGAACTCTGGGTAAAACTTCAGGAATCTCAACTGTGAACATCTAGGAGCCATGGATAAAACAGAAGAATGGTCTGAAGTGTTTGAAAACTTTAGCTCAAAAGTGGAAACAGGCTATTGCTAATCATACACTGGCTAATGTTGTGAAAGGAGAGACATTTAGTTTGTAGCTGCATGGTAACTTCAGCAATTCAGGGTCTCATAGCTGCTAAATAATCTGGGGAAGTAAGTCATGATAACACAACTGTCAGGGTGACTACATAACAGTTTCTGTCCCATAATTTTAAACCAGATCTTCAAGCTAGGGAAGAATCCTGTTGTTAAAACCATTTCCTCTCAGCATTAGTTAAGACCAGCTGAGGGAGTTATGTTAGATGGGGCAAGGAGTGCTGATTTCATACTTGTCTTCTATAGTGTGTGACCATATATTGTAAATAAGAAAAGTCTAAGGTGCAAATCAAGTGAATTGAAGAAAAATTGTATTTCATGTAGTAATTTATTTACAATAAGAAATAACCAAATCTATTTTTAGGCAATGTTGCTTCATGTGGGGAGACAGGAATATAAAATAAAGTTCGTGTGACAAAATCTGAGCTTAAGTGTACTGAATTATTGTTTCTGATAAACCTAGGCTTTTCTGATGAACTAAATGTATGTGTTGAGTAACTGAACTGTAATACAATTCTCTTCTGTAGACCTATCCAATCCCAGCACAGATTCGCCTCCCAGAGCTACAGCCAAGCAATTCCTCGGCAATCCACGGAACCTTCAGAACCCCCTGGTGTCCAGCTTGAACCCTGAGGGTGTGTATGTTTGAAGTGGCCTAAGTCTCTTGTGTCCTTGAATGTTGGTCTTGCCAAGCAGACATCCCAAAGTTCTAGTCTTGCTACAGCGGGGGCAGCTGTCATCTGCAACAAGGTGGCTATCCTGCAAGCTCTTCAGCTTCCCAGTCTACTCTCCTGTTTCCCTCCCTTTTGATCAACAGCTTCTTTGGGATACTGAAGGACTGGTTGTCATTACCTGTAAGCTATAATACTGATGGTTAGCAATAGGCATTGGCAGGGAAGGGAGATGGAATATATCAGTAAACAGAATTAAGGGGAGTTGTTTTCACAGTTGTCAGACCAGGACAAAGGCTTTGTATAATTAATTAACAGTGACCTGAGCTTGGAGCTGTTGGTAGGTGCTCACAAGTAACATGTTGATTACTTGCAGACTGGCCCCTCTTTGGGGGCATTTGCTTTGACTACTCAGTGCAATATTGCTTATTCTGCTGAAGATGTGTACTAGTTGAAACCAAACCTGTTTAAAACTTTACTAAAGAGGACTTTGTTCTGAGCTCTTGCTGCCAGATTTCAGTATATTGGCTACTCTAGGCTACACACCGGACTTTTAAAAAGTTGATGGCAAACAGTTCTTTTCACATTATACACACACATACATGAGCAGAACGTGCTTGTGACTTGCGTATTTTAGGTGTTAAGCAGAGAATGATGGGGAGAATGTTTTTATTTTGGATGTGGTAGGTTCAAGGTCCCTAGAAAAGATCCATATTTTGCTTTGTTTGAAAAGATGTATTATTGACTGCAAAGAGGATGCATGGTAATTCTTAGGCAATGCCATAGATTTTTTTTTTTTAGGCAACGCCATAGAATGTTTCACGATTTTTACTACAGCATGACAACTATCCAGCTAGGTCAGTCAAAGCAATCTGTCTCCCACATTGGACAAACTGTCCAATGCAGCATGACTGTGTTGTTGTCTTCACAGATCAATATTTACACGTTTTATGGCTGAGCTGATGAAGATATCAAATGGATTTGAGTGCAGTGACTTTGAAAGCAACGTTTTGAATAAAGGAAGAATAACTGAGTGGTAGTCAGGTTGGTGAAACATTCAATAATGTTAGCCAAACAATCCAGTTTTGGAAAATCCTGTCTGAACAGAGAGAAAATAAGATGCTATTCATCCCACATGCATCTTTACATTGACGCTCCAAATGTGTTCTCCAGGAATGGATTTTTAAAATGTCAGATTTTTTTCAGGTGCTTATTTTAAAGGCAATCTAGACACTAGCCTTTCATCATCAAAATTTGAGCATTTGTTGAGCCCAAGTTGTTTCTTAACATGTTTTGACATGATACAGAATCCTCTTTGCCTAGAACCAGCTAAGTGCATAATTCAGTTATATCCTATCTATTATAATTTTGCTTTGTTAAATCAGCCTAGTGTCCTCTTACTCTCCCTCCACTGCTGCTTCCCCTGGAGAAGTTTGGTCTTTTTAATTTTAATGTTGAGGATGTTTTCTGAGTGTGTTGTTGGGCTGGTGTTTTGTTTTCAAATATGAGTGTATTTTTTGAGTGTGTATTTGCTTCACTTTGGGTTTCCTATTCACTGGTTGAAAATAACTGAACTTTCCTATGTATTAGTAC
The DNA here is from genome assembly GCF_032191835.1 of Heteronotia binoei. Classification (NCBI taxonomy): domain Eukaryota; kingdom Metazoa; phylum Chordata; class Lepidosauria; order Squamata; family Gekkonidae; genus Heteronotia; species Heteronotia binoei. Next base: position 161,514,837 of record NC_083243.1, on the reverse strand, counting down.
TAGGGGCAGTTTTCAAGATTCTAGTGCCCACCACTCACCATTGTCACCTCTAGAGTTGTGGTTTCAGCAGCTCTGCTGTAGGGTGGTCAGGGGCACTCTCCCACCCCCCATAGCTGATTGCCCTAAGAGGTACCTGACTGATGATGCTACTTGCTGTTGTTTACCACTGCACTCTAGATGGCAGCAAAGAAAGCAGCAGCCACTGGCAACCAGGGCAGTTCCTTAGCTTGAAACCCCACCCAGCACTGGGCACAGGGCAGCTACCCCATGTCTAGGACTGCCTGCAGTCAGTGCTGCAGTAAGGGTACATATGCTGCATTCTTCTATAATATTCTTAATGTGTAACACACTTGATCATGCCTGTCAGGAAGACTGTGTATCTCTCTGGTTTTGCTTAAATCTTTAATTGCGTGGAACAGCATCTCCTCCTCCTTCTCCCTCTGGCTGTTCCCTCCCCTGTTTATCAAACACTAAGCTGTCATAACGGGGTCACTTCATTTATTTTTGTATGTCTTACAGTCATATCAACAAGGCAGAGCATCTGGAGGTAGAAAGGCCAGCCAAGGAGGACTGATTGCCTTGCAAGTGTAACTATATAGAAATAAAATCCTATTTCATGTATGTATTTTGACTTATTTTTTATCATGGATGGATGTAGATGGTTGTGCAAAAATATTTTACAGACTTTTTTTTTTAAAGATAGTTTAACCCATTTGGAGTAAACAGATCGGCTGTATTTTTTTAAAATGTGCTTTCTTATAATTAAACTGAAGATGCTGTTTGTGGCTTCTCTGAAAATGTATATAACCTTTCTATTTTACAAGTTCATCACGTAACAACTGAAGAGCCCTGTGGCGCAGAGTGTTAAAGCTGCAGTACTGCAGTCCTAAGCTCTGCTCACGACCTGAGTTCGATCCCTGGTGAAAGCTGGGTTTTCAGGTAGCCAGCTCAAGGTTGACTCAGTCTTCCATTCTTCTGAGGTCGGGTAAAATGAGTACCCAGCTTGCTGGGGGGAAAGTGTAGATGACTGGGGAAGGCAATGGCAAACCACCCCATAAAAAGTCTGCCGTGAAAACGTTGTGAAAGCAGTGTCACTCCAGAGTCGGAAATGATTGATGCTTGCCAAGTTTCCTTTTCAAGTAACAACACTTAAAACTAAATATCAGCTGTCCCAGAAGGGTGTAAAATCTGCTGGGAATGAACCATCCAAAGCATTATAGTAGCAAGTCCTCTGTGTCCATTCTGAAGGTTACATTGCAAGCCACTGCCATACAATGAAGGGGTATATTATCAGCCAGGCCTCTGTACTGGACTGCATCAATGCACTGTGGTGCTTCATTATATACCTGTTGTTGAACAGCAGTGTTTATATATGTTTGAGATTTTGTTGGAAATACAGCTTTTTCTGTTGAAATGGGAGAAATGAACAATTTTCCATTCCTGGTAAGCTTACAAACATAAAGAAATGTCACACTGGGAGAGGCAAACAAGCATTCACCACCATCAACAGGTCCCACTCATGGTGTTGCCGAGTCCCTTTCACGATGGACCTTTCAGACCTGGTCAAATGAGATTCAAGTACTAGTAGTCTCTTGCCATTTGTGCCTCGTGCCAAGTCTAGCGCTGTCCAGTTTGCATTACCAGAATTAGGTTGCTTTGGGGTGGTGTGTACACATGAATATAAAAGTATGTGTGCATGTAACTGAATTCTAGAAGGTTTTTTTCTTTCAAAAGTGAAGTTTTCTAAGTAGATAAGTGGCAGTCTTTAACTTGTGCTAGTGAGAGTTGGCAATAAAAGGACTATGCTCCCTTGCAGATTGGTTGACTCTTTGTGTCTCTTCCTCTGATACAAAGTAGCATCTAAATCTGATACTAACTTTTTGTGGAGTAACTTGAGCTTTGTTGCTCAAGAAAGCAGGCCAGTGAAGCAATAGTGCAAGTACAAATGCCTTACCTAGAATGGTCTATAATTGGACAAAAGGCCATGTAGGGGATAGAGGCCAATAGACAAGACAGATTAAAGTGCATGGTTTAAGGAAGTATATAATTTATACAAAAGGTAATTCTAAGCCTCCACACTTTTCCAGCAGGCCCATCCCAGAGTATCACACCCCATGCTTATTTAGCCCCTGTCCTATTACAGTGGACTCATCAGCTCCATGTAGAGATTTGGGAGGGAGGGAAAGGAGGACATGAAAGTAGTAGTGAAAGGAAGAACAGACATTTTGCTTCAGAGCTGCATTACCTAACCCTGTCCATACTGCCTCTGATGTTGTGATAGAAGGGGAAAACAATGTGAGATAGAGCAAACATCTGTGCTTTTATGTGCATGTATTTGAAAGTTCTTGTGCACATTTGCTTGTAGTTACTCTGTTCATTGTTAAATTGAGAAGGTGATTCTCAGGGGGAGAAAGACTGCCCACCTTTGGTACCTTTGAGTCAGCAGTTTCTTCCTGTTGGCTAGTACATGTTCCTTTTGCCAGTTTCCAGAACAGTGGTCTTTGTGGCCAAACCTTCCAGTGAAACTGAATATTCTCTACATAGTTCAAATGAGCTTCAGTGTGGACATGCAATTTAACTACTATAGATTACTTGGATCCCACAATATTGTTCCCCCCACACTTCTCTGTGGTTACTGAGGAGACTTTCCTTCACTGTGGTGGTCACTTCCTAGTACTTCTATTTGCATAAAGTCTCCTTGAAAAACATTGATCTTGCTCAAGGAAAAGCAAAAAGCTAGCGACAGAAAACCAGAAGAAAACCACTGCAGTGGGCAGAGAGAAGCATGAAGGGAATGATGTCATAGGATCCAAGCCTCATCTTCCTAAGGTGTTATTAAATGAAGGGCTTTCAATGAGCCAGGTTAATTTCAAGGTATGCTATCCCATTGCCTGTAGTGGCTAGTATTCTTAGGGAAGCCTTAAAGCAGTGGGTTATTCTGCCCTCAGCACCTCATGTTGCTGCTGATTAACTGCCTGTAGGGAAAAGCAGTGGGTAGTGGAGCTGCTGCATTGGTTCCAGATCATTCATGAGGCCTGTCAAGCTTGCAGGAAGGCCAGGGGATATGGTTGGAAAGTACCTTGTTAAATATTATCTTATCAGTCAATACCCCAAAAGTACTGATTACACTTCTGGGTAGCACAGAAGTCCCAAACAACCTGCTTCTTACTAGGCAGGATGACAAATCAGGCGGTCCTCCTTTTAAAATTTCAGACATGGGTGAAATACAGTCATTCTTTTTCAGCAAGAACTGTGCTCATAAATCTTCTGCTCTTTTTTATAAGCTCAAACTTAAAATAAAATATTTTAGCCATGGCTGAAGTTGAATAGTTACATCTTCCAGCAAAAAAGAAAACCTGACTTTATTATAAACTACCTAAAAAATGTTCAGCTTTTTTCTCCCTTTAATCCTTGTGTCGAAAAAAGGAAAACTCTTGCTCACTTTGTCAGGTCTGACTGGAACCCCAGACTTGTCCAATTAGAGTGAGAGGAATTACAGACAGAAAATGACTCTAATGCACTTAACTTGGTAGACGGCATTTTACTACCAGCTTTTAAGCTTCAAATTCAGTCTGCTTCTGAAATATTAAGGAACAGGTTCCACTTTTCTTATGACAGCAGGTCAGAACTGCCTAGACTCCAATGCTAATGAATGAGACCAAGTAGAATAGCTGGTACTTTTGCAGTTTATAACAGGTGCATGTTAATATGGGAATTAAATGGCCATTACTGGTAACATTAATTGCTGAATTGTTAATTTGGTCAGTAAAATTGCATTTTTTTCTTTGTGTGTGTTTATATTGTTCAAAGCTGATGTATGTTCTCATTGTGATGCCAAGAATGGCAAGTCTAGACACAGGAGGGTTGAATGTAAGTTTGGCTGAGAGACTGTGAATGGTTCTAGAAGCCCTGACCATTGTTTGTAAAATCCCCTTTTTTGTGTATCATGTATATGAAATTTGACTCGTTTATATTGTTCCTTGGTTAGGAAAAAACACATTCCATGTGTGAATGCACATCCCATGCATTAATGGCATTATCTGGTTTCAAATTGTAATAAAATTCCAAAAAGTAATTTGCATAAATTTGTGTCTTCTAATTTATGAGTATGTGTATTAAAGGGCCCTGCTCCTACCCCTCATTAAATCTTTGCAACACATGGTTTTCTCTGTCCCTTGTCTATTACTACATATTTCTGAGGGAGTTTCCCCACTGAGGACTTTCTTCCTGGCATGGCCGCCATTCAACTTCACAACCAGCCCATCCACATTTCACAGCACCAGATTTCAACTATAATTGAGAAATCCAGACATTATCATAGCACTGCCTCTGCACATGTTGTATCGAACAATTCCTGATTTTGAAAAACTGACATGTGGGATCCAGCAAACTCTTAAATGTATAGTAAGGCTTTCTTTTATTTTATACATATATATATCTTTTAGAAAACAAAATAAAAATGTGAAGGGGATACAGAAACGAAAAAGAGGTTGCATATCACAATTACATATATTTAAAAAATGTAACAGGGCATACGAAACAAAAAGCATTTCTCTCCAAAAACCGCCTTCATTATAATTTTAAAACTATCTATAAAATACAATAAAACTTCTGTTGGAGTACATTTATATTCAACGTTTTGGATTTCAAATTGCATAACTAATCTGTTTTACATCTACATTACTGATGTCATCTTTACTACATATTCAGTATTATATATTTTTGCCACCTCTACCTACTCAGTGTGACTTTTAACAGTAAGTAGTATATCAGAGTACAGGCTACATTCCACACAGTACCACTCAAATAAAGAATGCTTTGGCATATATGAATATAGGAAGCTTCTCTGGAACTGCCTTCCCATGATTCAGTGTACCTTTTTGCATTTCTTCAATTTTTATTATTCTTAATTTGTTGACAGCGAGATGCACATCTCTTGGCAGACCTTACAAAGAACCAAGCTTCCTAGAGATTATCTGTCCATTGTCCAGGCAAACATGTCCCCTCTGCTGCAAGGCTCCATCTCTCTATGCCTTTCCTGGGAATGCTGGCAGTGCTCAATCCAAACAGATACCGCAACTTCAGCAGTCCAAATGCAACCCTTTTATTAAAATTTGGAAAAGGCCAGTGGCACTGACTTCTGCTCATTTACTCTGGGTTGTTTTAGTTGGGTGAAAAACATATTTTGTTTGTATTCATGTATGGGGGGTCCATCTCTTTAGAAGGGAGGAAACTGCTGTTATTGTTGGCCTTTTTGTAGAAACAGAGCAACTTGATTAGATTAAGAGAGCCTGCAGTCTGAAGAGATTATTAGTTTTGCTTATGAAAATAGCACACTGTGCTCCACAGAGTTGTAATAGGTTACAGAGATTTAACAGGGATGCATGTAATACCAGCCATCTTTGCACTTCTGTGGAGTGAACTGACAAAAAAGTCCTTCCCCTCCTGTATTTGAATAGATCTCTTCCCATTTTCATATTGTTCTGTATATCACAAGAGAACAGGCAGTACACAATTTGAGTCAGGGTTTATAAGGAGTATGATCCTAGACCTGATTCCAGTGTCAGTATTACAGGCTTGAAATATGTGAAAAAAATATCTTTGAGAAGGTGCTGTGTATATTTACCTCAACCCAGACACAGTGACTTCACATACCTCTGGAACCTGGAATAAGCCTTCTAGAGCAAACAGAACAGTTTCTAGAAACTAACATCTTACATATAAGGCCATCACAGTTGCTGATAACTCCACTATTGAACATATATAGCAGGCTCTATTCAGGTGTTACACCAAACCATGTTTCATCCTAAGCATAGTTTATAGAAAACAGGCCATGGTTCCAGTATCCCAAATGTTTAAGAACTGCTTGTCTGTTTTACTTTTGCATCTGCTCAGAACTCGAGAGCATCTATATACAGGGGAGATATGGCGGTTTTACTTATGTACTGTTAATTCAGACATGCCCAAACAAACTGAATTTGAACAGATAATTACAATACAAAAAGATCATTTACCACAATGGACATACAAGATGTTATTCCAGCTAGAAACAAGATTTTTTAAGCACTATCAAACTACAAAATAGCTATAGGCTTGTTGTTATTCTGTTTTGTCTGGGCAGCAAGCTCTCCCACAGCACTACCAAATGCAACCGTTGTGTTTGCTTACAGTGGGGACATTTCCCCAGAGCTTTAATGTTTCAGTTTGACAACTAAGGAAAAGTGCTTTCCTCCTGCAACAATATAGCAGGGACTATATCATCAAAAATGCTGCCAAGAAAGAGTTGTGAAAGCACCCTCCACACTCAAAACACACACACACAAAACACCCTTGTCTGGAACATTGTCAGAGTCGAGGACTTAGGAAATGTACTTGCCACTCTATTTTGTGGGAGAGGGGGTATGGTTTTCAGACTACCATAGCCTAATAAATGGATAGCTGCATTAGGTCCAATACAAGTTTCTTCCTTTTCAGAAGTACTTCTTGAAGGATGCATCCATTTAGTCAAATTCTACATAGGGCCTACTATGTGTCTTTTGTGCCCTACACTGGTTTTCCAATTTAAAATACAGCTGACAAGCAACCACAGTTAACAAGATGCACTGTAAGAACTGTTCCACTAAGCTGCTCCCCTGTCTGTCATGTCAGCTGTTGGAATCATTGTCTGGTAATTATACACAAAGTAATTTGTCACATTCCGGAACATTACAATAGCAACTGAATGCCTCCTTTTAAGCCTGTCAGCTGTGCTGCACCCCATCTCTGAAATCAGGGAGGGGCAGTAAGTATATAAATTGAAATTATAAATAAATACCGGTATCAGAGGAATGCTGTAGTAAGTCTATGTGAGGATTCATTCATAGATCTTGGGGTATCCACACAACTTCTTGTGATTTCTTTCAGTCTGGGATAGGTACATATACAATATGTCTATGCTAGTAAGGCCCAGTTCTATCAGTGACTCCCTATTGGGTGTTATGGTATCAGGCTACAATCAGAAGGGCTGCCTGTGGTCTATGTGCTTTTTTGTCCTTGTGTTTGGTTCAAGAGCTTATCAGGGCTTAGGTGAAAAGAAGTGGTGGCATGGAGTCACAGTTCTGGGGTGTGTGTGTGTGTAAAAATTAACAAAGAGGTTTGTATAACCACAAAATTACAATGCATCAAAGAAAAGAGAAGAATACCCTCTTTATGCTTATTCCAGAACATAAGAGAGTCCATCTTCAAGAAACTTATCCATATGGAAATTATTACTTCCAGAACAGAGCTAGTAATACTATGTTAGTCATGTTAAACATACTAAGCCCCACACTCTATGTAGCTATTCTGAGACTGTGAGGAATACCAATACATTTCCAGTAAATTGCAATACATATCTGCTCTGCAATTAAAAAATGTTACACCATTGCAAGAGCGTTCACTAGTTCGCCATCTTTAAGATAACAAAACTGCTTTAGGCTTCTGAGATAGCTCATAACCAGTAATTTCATGTACTCATTTCAATACTGGGTCCCAGAATTTCTGGATCTCAGCACATTCCCAGAAAATTCATTATTTTTAACAATGCTCAGCTAAATATTTAGTGGCCTTAGAGAAAGCACTGTCTCATTTATCTCTAATTCAAGAGCTTTTCCCGCACATGTTAGTTGTTAAGATGTCTGAGTCCTCAGAGCTGCACTTCTTTATGTGGGGGAAAGCTGCATTTTCTCACTACTGAAATCATAACAAAATAAATGTTTCCTTCCTTCTCCTGCTAACATGCCCATTATGACTGGGAGTGGGGGGAAATGGGTGGAATGTTGCATATGTTACAAGTACCTGTTAGTACCCACAATATCACTCATGACAAAAGATGAAATTATCATCCCCTCCACCCCCCCCCCCAAAAAAAGCCTGTGTCATTTCATAAACTTCTACTAATTGTCACAGGATAAATCCCCTCCACAACAGCAGTGAAGCACAGAATCAGCAATTATTAAATAAATACAATTTAATTTTTTAATGCAGGGTATACATGTGAGACTACAGAAACAAATAATACATTTAATTATTTAGGGAATTTCTATCTTGCATTGCTATTATAAATTAGCACATTTTACATCATCACAATAAAAAAACCTCTTTAAAATAATTTACATAAACAATATAAAACCACCTTAAAATCAGAAGAAAACCTAAAATGACACCCTAGAATAATTTAAAGCAGTATCTGACAGATTGAAAATACAGATTAAACTGATAAAACATTAAAGCAGTAAAAGCAGTAATTAAAACCATCTGGTAATAATGAAATTTGGCAATAAACCTCAACTCTGTAGATCGAGTAGCCAAACTTGCTTAACATAATAGCCACAAAGAATAAATAAACATCAGATGTTTGAGAACTGGAAGACATCAACACGGCTGGGCTTACTCTGGTCCATCAGCTCCTGAGACACTGACTGTGCCCCCATCCAATTCACTGTGCAATTATATATTACTAGGAATAAAGCCCATTGTGGAGGAAAATACAATGGGCTCTAGAAAGAGGCTCTGGGCTACTGCTGCCTCCCACCCTTTCTTCCCATCCACCCAAATGAAAGCATTCACTCCCCCCCTCCAGGGGAGCTGATCTCTACCATCTGGAGAGCAGTTTTGTAATTTTGAGTAATATCCAGCCCTTATCTGGAGATTGGCAACAATGGTCCCCCAGGAGGAAATGGCTGGTTTGGAGGGTGGCGTCTATGGCACTATACCTGTCTGAGGTTCCATCCCTCCTCAAACCCACCCTCTCCAGGCTCCAGCCCTCAAATCTCCAGGAATTTCCCAACCTGAAGTTGGCAACTGCTAAGTCACACTGGCTGTCCTAGGGGGGCTGCTGCTAAACAGGAGCAATGAACAAAGAGCCACATTGAAAATGAGTTCCCTACTGACGTCTCCTCACCCTTGCGTTCACTCCCAGGCTGATTCCACATTAGCCTTTGCTCCGGCTCCAGCGCTGTGTTTCCCCTGGGGCAGATGTTGGTTTCCGCATATCTTGACCCGGGGCGGCAGTTTGACCCGCCTCCAAAGCGGTGTCGCCCCACTTTTAGGAGATCGGCAAAATGCGAGTTTATTTTTGATGTGGTTTTGGGGCTCGAAATTTATGTGCGGAACTCACGCCAATGCGCTGTCAAACTTCTCGCATCAGTAAACACACCCACATAACTCCACGTCCATGATTCCACCCAGTTATTTCATCATACTTCCTTAATTTTACTCCCTTTGAAAGTTATCCAATATTTTCCTGAAATAGAGTAATTTTTTTAAACAAATCATGTTTCGTGTTACAACGCGAAAAATATATAACGATGTAACGCGATTTTCTTTTACTGAATACATCCCTTGCTTCTACCCGCCCCCATTCTTTATGGTATTCCACATGATTTTGATAATGTGTCATTGCATTGTGATTACTTTCTTCTCCCCTCCAATAAAAATCACTCCTGAGTTATAATTTTTTTTCAAATAAGATCATTACAACACAACTAAATAAATAGCGATGTTACACAAACTACTTTAAAGATGTGCGATTGCCACCTTTATTGATCCCCCACCCCCCTGTATGGCCTCAAACGGGAATGGGAATTTGATTATGTTTATAGTTTATATTTTTGATAGGTTGGGGGAACTTTCTCCCTTAACCCCTCTGCATAAATCTTACCCCCACCACCACCTTCATGCATCTCTTTGTAATTTGCTATAGCTTTTAATGGAAAACTGTGTGCTTAACATTCAGCGTGTGTGGATAAAAATGGTGGCTCACCGACTCAGATTTCCCAGGGCTTAGATAACCTGCCAATGGCAAGGTGAAAGGAAAACATGTGACTCTGCCAGTATTATGCCTCTGGCATTATGTTGTAACGCAAACAAAGACGATTGCATTGTAAAGCGAACATGGATGCTTGTTAAAAAAAAAAGGGGAAACGTATGAGGGAGGGGGAAATTGCTATGATTGTGGGGGAAACTCCGGGAGCAACAGTAATGCGGAATCAGAACACATGGAACAGATTGGAAATTGAATCCGGGAGAAATCCTCTAGTGAGGAATCAGGAAATCACTCCCTCATGGAACAACCTCGGAGCGAAAAGGAGGCAAACGCCAAATGCAGAATCAGCCCTAATGTCAGATCTTACTAACATCTTCAAATTTTTCATCCTCTTAGAGCCTATCATTGGCAGTTGTTGGCATTCAGGAATTTTATTAACTAAGTACCAGTTTTTTTTTTAAATACTCTTAGTGATAATCTGAGCCACTGGCAAAAAGTACATAGCCCATGTGATATTCATCTTGATCTCCCTCTCCTCTTTATACTTCAGAAGCTCTTCTCTCCTTACCCGCTCCACTCTACTTTTAGCTGCCTCTATCACCCATTCAGGATATCCTCTACCACTGAACTGTACAGTCAGCTTCTTACATTCCCTTTTATAATCACTCTCCTCCGTGGAGTTCCTTTTGAGCCTTAAAAACTGACTTTAAGGCAGCAGGGAACTTTAAATGTGGATCATGCCTAGCATGTCAATTTTGTTTTCAGACCAAGGAGTTTATTGACCCACTGACTGGTAATAAAATTAAATTGAAACATCGGACCACCTGTTCTACCAAAAGAACAATTTATGCAATAATCTGTCCATGTACACATGTCTACATCGGGAGTACTATGAGAATGGTGAAGACACATGTCTTGGAACACAGGTCAAGATTGAAACACGGTGTGCCTGAAGCTCCAAGTGTGAAACATTTTTCTAAATTTCAGCATGATCCAGAGTCTTTAAAATTTGTTATTTTGGAGACATTTATATCTCAGGAATGGAGTGTGGTGGATGTGGAGAATTTCTCCGCTGTCAGGAAATGCGGTGGATTTTTAAATTGAAGACTCTGGAACTAAATGGTCTTAATAGCAAGTGGGACTTAAGCTTTTTGTAGGAACAAATGTTTAATTACTAATGATAATGAATTCTGTGGTGGTAGAAATGAGCTTTGTAAATATTAATGAAGAGCATAACTTTAAGAACAGGGGTGGTGGAGTTCATGGAACGCACCTGGGAAACTATATTTCAGGTCTCATCTTGGAATAAGTGGGTAATGGAGATGAGTGGATAAGTCATTGATATAACATTGTGAGAAAGTGAGAAGTATTAGGAATTAAAATTTGAGGTGAGGACTATTCAGTATGATGGACTTGATTTATGTGGAACCAGTTGTGATTTGAAATGAATATTTGGATTATTAACATGAGAAATGAGTAGTGTTAAAATTGGAGGTAAACATTACTTGGTATGATGAGCTTGAATTCTGGGGAAGTAATTGTGAATTAAAGTGTATGTTTAAATAAGTGCTTGTTTAAATGAAGTAGTAAATATAATAATATTAATAGAAATATAATTATTTTCTACAGAAGCCAGGGGAAAACTGTTGAGCGAAACAGGACATTAAACCGGTTTTGCCTGTTGCAGTGTTGTACAGGTTGAATGTTTGATAACACTGGATGCTGATTCAAAAAAGTATAGTAAAGTCTTTTAATCTGATATTCGAGAAGTATTATTATTCTGTGAAGAAAATTACACCATACATCTTTAAGAGGCGCACTAAACGGAGCCTTCGGGTTTTCTCCTCGCTAAACAGGAGCAAGCAGACAGGCCTAGTTAAGTAATGCCAGTCAGATGGCATCAAGTCACCCTAAGGTAGACAGCCTCCAGGTGGAGCCTGAAGATCTCCTGGGATGACAACTGAACTCAAAACAACAGATCTCTCTTCCCATCCTGGAGAAAAAGAACTGCTTTGGAGGATGGACTGTATGGCCATTTTATTCACCTGAGGCCTCTCCCTTTACTGACAGAAGTTGGTTGCCTAGCAACAGCCTCTGGCTAAGGGCAAGGCTGAGGGGTGAGGAGGGAGAGAGGGAATGATGGGAAACAGGCTGTGTGTGCTGAGAGGCCGTCTGTGGGCCATTGATGAGTGGCAGAGGTCTGTTGCCAGTGACACTTTTCATGAGGCCAGCTGACAGAGAGGACACAGAAGAGTTGGGAGATATGGCTGTCTCTGAGGTAAGACTGTTTTGATGGTTTGTTCCCGGGCCTGCAGTAGGCAGGGACAGGGGAGTTAGCCAATGAGAGGCTAGAGACACTGAGTGAGCTGTGATGGGCCAATTATTTGTCGAGTGCATGGAATGCACTAGTAAACCAAAGGGAGAGCTCCATTTGGCCACCTCCATAGTGGAATTATAGAGTACACATACAGAGAGAGAGAGTGCATCAGGCAAGAATAAAAGCAGCCTTGAGCTGATTGCACATCTTATTTGTTTCAATTTTTAATTGATCATTGATAGTAATAAACTGAACTACTAGATAACTAGAACTATTTTTTCTCTGAAATTTTTCTTGAAAGTGAAATATTTTGGCAAGCATTCTCTTGCCCCTGGATTGGAGAGAGGGAGGAAGGGAGGGAGGGAGGAAAGCAAATAGATGGAGAGGGAAGGAGAGGTAGAAATAAAGCAACTTTAACTTTAAATGCATTCTCCAAGCCACCAGCTGACTTGGCTTGGAGAAGGGATTTACAGTACAATCCTAAAGAGACTTACTCCAGTCTAAGCCCATTAAAATGAATAGGCTTAGACTGGTGTAACTCTCTTTAGGATTGCACTGTTAAAGACACAAATGCCTTCTCCAAGCCAGCCGAAAGGGCAATAGGGGCTTCGAGAGCCATGCAATATCTACGAAAGAGCCACTTGTGGCTCCCAAGCCTCAGTTTGGTCACCACCCTTGCTGTAGATTATACCATCAGATCAAGTCAGCTGCCAGTATACCACTGAAAACATTTAATTTTTTAAAGAAAAGCCTTAATAGATCTTTGGAAGGTCAGAATGAGTCTCCAGGCCAGTTCATGGTACATAACTGAAAAAGCTCTGCACTGCGAACTTCAGTTATTTTAATTAACTTACTTCTGTTAATTAAAAATGCAAATTAATGCCACCTTTCCACTCAAACAGGCTCTGGAATAATGGCAAACATTAAAACAGCAATACATTAAAACAGCATTTAAAAGATATGTAAAATAGTTAAACTTCTCTATAAAACATACAAGCACACACAAAACCACAACTAGGGAAGCTGTGTTAGACCCCCATCACCAGCTGCATCAGGCTAGATGGATTGCTATTATACCTGGAAGTCAAGGAGAGCTAGGCATATTTAACGGCTTCTGGTCATAGGAGCCCAAAGAGAACAAATGCCTCAGTATCTACAGAGCAGTACCTTTTGGTATTTTAAAGCTAGGCTCAGAGGCTGTATCAATAATGCATTTCCACCATTGAATATTTTATTGATGATTTGACTTCTGCTGTTTGCTGGTCCCATTTCAAGGCTGCTTGCTTGTTCCTAATTAAAATTTTATGTTCTGGGGAAAGCCTCCTTACTGCTGTCCTTTTTCTAGATCACTTCAAAACAGTGAGAAGGAATTGCAGGCCACTGTACAACAAACTATTTAAGAGAGCAGAAAGTGAAAAAGGGATCACGAGGCTGCAGATTCTGAATGTTAAGTGCCTCAGTGGGTCCCATATCTAGTCCCTTCCTTAGGTTCACTGTCGCAAGGAACCATCTTATGCGGTGCCTTGGCATCACCATGTAGGAACAGGACTTGAGGAAAATCTGCCACCACAGCCTCAGTAAGGATGCTTAACTGCTTTTCCCGTCGCTTCAAAGTAAGTGATGCGCTAATTAATTAGCAACTTTCAGACATTAAGCTGATACGGTATTACTAATCGGCAACCCCCCCAAATAAGCCATATACAACATTCTTTTTTTGAGAGATTATATGGGTGTTCAGAGTTACCCAACAGTGCCAAAATATTTCTCTCTTCAGTTTTGACTCTCCATTCTGATTTGTCCCTTCAGCAGAGATTTTAATTAATGGGTTAGGGAGCCGTCAGTTCCAACACGCCTCTTTAGCTGCCTGAAATTCACAAAAAAACCCCCCAAAACATGGTAAGGCAAATTTAATTAACTTTGTGGCTTGGTTGCTGTAGGTTAGATGGGATCAAAATGCTAACAGCAGTTCAGTGTTCTGGGGTCCAAGGGAAAGGAGACAAAGAGCTTTTCCCCCTCGCCTCTGCTAGTCACCATTCTTTAGCAAATATTGCTGATGAAACATTACTGGGAAGGCTGACTGCTTAGGACCTCAGTTGGAAAGCTTGCATGGCCCCTGCCACCTTTTTGTGGTAACTTTAAAGGTTGGGATAAAAAATCCTATAGGTAAGAGGGAATGCATGATGCCTTAGAGAGATCATGTGTCAGGTTTATTGCTCCTTTCATACGGTTCCTAATGTGCAGTTTTTCATATATATCTCAGCTTGGCTCATGGTGGCTTACAAATCACTTAGACTTGCCACATACTTCCAAAGCACATCTATTATTTGGAGTTCTGCATTAAGGAGCAGCACTTCTTTGGGTTCCAGGGATATTAAGATGGCCAAATGCCTTCACAATCAGATATCACCGTGATTCTGCATGATACACAGAGCTTGATTAAACCTATGTTGAACCAACACAAGCTTCTACAGATTCCACTTCATTCTGACATTTGCAAATAGTAGAGCAGGGGTGGCCAAACTGTGGCTTGGGAGCCAGCTGTGGCTCTTTCACACATATTGTGTGGCTCTCAAAGCCTGCACTCCCTGGTTGGTCGGCTTGGAGAAGACATTTGTCTCTTTAAATGCCTCCTCCAAGCCAAGCCAGCTGGTGGCTTGGGAGAATGTTTAAAGTTAAGGTTGCTTTCTTTCCACCTCTCCGTCCCTCCCTCCCTGCTCTCAAACATCTGACATTCATGTCTTGTGGCTCTCAAACATCTGACACTTTATTTTATGTGGCTCTTACATTAAGCAAGTTTGGCCATCTCTGTCCTAGAAGAACGTAACATGCATGTTGGCCTGACAGCAGCATGGTTGTCAAGCCCTGGAAAATCACAATACTTTTGCATGGATGTAAGCAGAGGCTTATGTAATACCTCTTCAAGGCAGCTGGCAAGAAATTCCACTGGGACAGAAAACTTGCTCATCCAGAAACAGCCAGAATCTACAGAACAGCTACTGAAAAAACCCTAAAGTGAGCTGAAAACTGTGTCATCTTCTACCATTGTTTGGGGAAGAATATCTTTTGTCCTGACAACTTACAAAGGATTTTTGACATTATTTTGTTAAGTTCCCTTGCAGCACTCTTAAGAATCTTCCATGGAATGAGAAAATATACACACATGCACACATTCCACTTATCTGCATGATCTAGTGCAGGGGTCCCCAACCCCTGGGCCACGGTCCGGTACAAGTCCATGGCCTGTTAGCAACCGGGCTGTGGAGTGAGGCAGGGATGCTGTACCAACCCTTTCACTCACCTGGGGCCCAGGTGGACAAAAGAGGCAGTTCTGCCGCCCCCTTTTGTCCGCTTGGGATCCTGGCAGACGAAAGAGGCGATGTGGCCTTGCTCCGAGGCTGCCTCCCTTTGCAGGGGAGGCAGCCTCAGAGTGAGGTAGATCAGCCCACTGCCCCTTCTGCGACCCAGGCAGATGAAAGAGGCAGTGCGGCCTCGCTCCAAAGCACCACCTCTTTCATCTGCCTGGGTCCCGGGCAGGCAGAAGCGGCAGCGCAGCAGCGACCTTCACCTAACCCTCATTTAAAGACCCCCCCCATGGTGGGCAGCAGGGCTTTTTCTGAGCAGGAATGCACAGGAACGCAGTTCCGGCTGGCTTGGTGTCAAGGAGTGTGGCCTAATATGCAAATGAATCCCTGCTGGGCTTTTTCTACAAAAAGCCCTATGCGAAACAATGGTGACATCAGTGGGTGTGGCCTAATATGTAAATAAGTTCCTGATGGGCTTTTTATACCAAAAAAGCCCTGGGGGGCAGGGATGGAGCGTGTGGGGGGGGGAGGCTCATCCACCATTCTGTGGAAAAAATGTATTTCACAAAACCAGTCCCTGCTGCCAAAAAGGTTGGGAGCCAGTGATCAAGTGAATTCGTTTAAAAGAGTCTGTTGACACACGGTATGGGGCACAGATGAAAAAAATGTGAATGTAGTTGGTGGCTGCACTTCTTGACTGATGCATGTCAAACTTGCTAAGGGCTTGTCCCAGGATACGTAATCTTGTGGTTGGGTTTCTCTGACCTCACAAATGCGGAATAGTGTTTGTACATCAGTGGGGAAGGCATTGGAGTCAGCAGGCTTTTTCTAGTAATTTAACATTGCATCTCAGTAATGGGCAACTCCTGAAGAAAACATTTTCCAAAATTTATTTCTAGGTCTGTAATGCTAACTGCTGCGAAGGAATCAACAATTGCAGAAACACAAGGCAAATATTCTGTTTCAGATGTTTCAATCAGGTTAATTTCCAACACTATATGATTTTTGAGGGAGGAATCAAAACTTTGCCCCTTGCATAAGTTAAATGTTTGCATTATGGGGAAGGAGGTGTCAATATGAGTTGTCTGGAAGGTTGGAAAAAATATTTTTTTGAAAAAAAATTCTGAGAACAACAAACCCACCAGCAACATAAGGCGCAGGCACTACATATTTTCTCAGTTTCCCCCCCTCCCCATTAAAAAAAATCTGTGCTAGCATCTTGATCTGCTTTGGAAGTGCTTCTCTTTCTTTCTTTCTTTCTTTCTTTCTTTCTTTCTTTCTTTCTTTCTTTCTTTCTTTCTAAAATATTTCTCTTGAACTGTTTTTTTTTTGTGGAGTATGAGTTGTTAATGCATAGATCTCAACATTTTGCTTAATGCTGAGACATATAAGCT
Organism: Heteronotia binoei; assembly: GCF_032191835.1. Classification (NCBI taxonomy): domain Eukaryota; kingdom Metazoa; phylum Chordata; class Lepidosauria; order Squamata; family Gekkonidae; genus Heteronotia; species Heteronotia binoei. Next base: position 161,498,040 of record NC_083243.1, on the reverse strand, counting down.
GTCAGGATACATATAAGCTGTCAGGGACCCAGGCAGATGAAAGAGGTGGCGCTTCGGAGCAAGGCCGCACTGCCTCTTTCATCTGCCTGGGTCGCAGAAGGGACAGTGGGCTTTCTTCAATACAATATGCTACTTCCTGCCTTACTGACTCAGAGGACACCTTCATAACAGAAGATGACTCAAAATTTGCTAGTTATCTGTAATATAGGCTTGCAGCTATTGCTAGGAACTGGAGCTGGTACTCTGAATAATAATAATAATACACAAGAATCCATTGGTGGTATTATTCTACACGGTCTGAGTTCATCAGTGGATGAGCCAGAGTATACACCTCTGCATATCGTGAATGGCTGCTATTCATCATTTCTTTGTCTAGATGGCAAAGGTTGGCTGGCTGGTATTGCCTGGCAATGCCTAGAAGATCATGTGACATTCCAGCTTGGGGAGCGAACAGTGTGTTCTGTCTTGGCCAAGGGGTGAAGAACAAACCTTACTGTTTCCCCTGAGTTTATTAAGGAATGGCTTTGGGAGAAAAGGCACTTCCATTTCCACTCTCTTTTTGTGATGGGGAAGAGAAGGAGCACCAATATTCTGTAAGCCATTAAACTAAAGCTAAAGATGTTACTTTGTAAATTCTTCCTCCGCCCTGAGAATTATGCCTCTCTGTACATACTAACTTCTGGTGAGCACCTAAATGGAAGCAAAAATATCTGTACCCCTCTGGCTGTGCCCCATGCCCAACTTTAGCACTCCCCCCAATCCCTGGTTGTATGTCCCCAGCAATGTATTCCTTCATATTTTGCAGCCTCAATGGCTATTTTAGTACCATTCTTAAACTGACTGCATGATCTCTGTCCCTCTAGGGGGATGAAGGAAAATGTTATACAAATTGCTACCACTGCAAGTGGTGCTGTAAACCATTGCAAAAACAGTAACACTGGGTAAAGGGCTTTTCAGGAATTTTCTAAGTCCCCATGCTTTTTCCCACAGTAAAACTTAAAAGCCTGAGCAAATTTGGCCTAGTATGACTTCAGGATCTGTACAGTCTTGCTCAGGCTGAGCAACCCTACAGTCTCACTATCCTAGTGCCAGGCAATTGTAATGATAGCAGCAGAATTAACTGTGTTACAGCAGCTGTAGAAACAGTAGGAGTTGACATATTGTTCCTGGAAAGGCGACTGCCATCCCCCAGTCATACTCTTGTGTACTGCAGAGATCCCATGCTACCCAGACAAAGAGAATCAGTGCATGCCTATGCATGCTGCCTGTATGTGGATTTGAAAGCCTGCATGCAAAATGCAGAGGTGTCACAAAAAGGAGATTTAGAGTCCTGCTGTGAGACCAGTGCTTCCATGTAGTGATAGAATTTGTCCTGACACAACCTATGTGTATTGCTGTGTTGATGGAAAACAGCTTTCTGTGAAGTAGATACATAGGAAAACCAGAAGTCATACCAGCAAGGTGTAGTACTGTGAGCTACAGGTGCTTATTTAGAAGTGGCAAGGTAAAAAACAGGAGATGCGGGGGTGGGGAGGGAGGCTGAGTTCTGCCCTGGAATAGTATGAATATGGCCCATACAATTCCCAGTCTGCCTTCTGCACTCTTGCTTGTAACAGTGCCATTGTATGGATAATGAAACACAGTAGAGTCCAAACCCCAGGCAACCACTGTGCAGACTAATACTTCTGGGGTGTATGCTTATACATGCAAAGCAGGAAGGGATACATTGATGAGGGTCATGCAGGCAGAAGGAAAATCCACCATGATATAGTCCTTGTGATATGACAGGCAACTATGATGCCTTCCCCCAGCGTGAGAAAGCTCCCAAACATCTATATGCTATTTCCCAAGTGTGGTCCCCATCTGCAGATACCTAAATCTGCAGATCAGGATTATACTTGCACTAAGCAGAATTATTTTTCTGAAAACCTGGGTGAGCCCCCCCCCCCCCCCCGCACCAAGTCTGCAGAAAAATCTGAAATCTTCAAAACAATACATGGGTTTTAATTCCCACCCCCTCAAGTCATAGGCACAGCCCAGGATCCATGCTGGGCCCAATGAGAAAGACGGAATTTCCCCTCCCACAAGTATCATGGGCCCACACTTGTATATTATCATAGCAAAGCTAGCCAAATCTGAAGATAAATCTGGTGGCTGGAGCTGTGAATGGACAAGGCAGACCTTTCTACAAACCTGAACAACACCCCCAGGTTTGCAGAAAAATCGGGGGGGGGGGGGGAATGATAAAAGGGGTGCCTGTAGCTGTAACAAACAGTTTTGCTCAGTGCCTGCTGGTAGGCAACCACACCATAGCTGAACATAGGAGGCAGGTAAAAGGTAAGTTGGTGAATAGCTAAGAAAGGCAAGAATGAGGCAGGGGAAGGGGAAGGGATATGGAAATTGCCAAGAGGAGGGAAGGAGGAAATAATGTGAAGAGGAGGCTACAGGAGGTGAGGTGTCCCCCAGGAGTCCTTGAGGGGTTCCCTACCATGCAAGTGGGCCTGGATCAGTGACCAGCATCACACAACTGCCATGGTTTTCCTAGGGAGAGGCTGCTGAGACAGGAGATGGAAACCTGAAAACAAAGCGGCAGATAAATGTAGGTCAGCTGTTTGTGGAAAGAGAAGGAAACAAGAAAAGCGAAGAGGCTAAGGGAGCTTTCAGGAAAGGGAAAAAGGAAATAGTGGAGGGAGAGGAAAATGAGATGCATGCCCTTGCAGGTTCCAACTTGTATCAAAGTTAAAGCAATATCATTTAAGTTAACAGCCAACTGGCCACAAGCTGTACCACACTGAAACAACCCTATTATCTCCTTTTAAATTTAATTATGGCCAACAAAAAATTTGCAACTAATAACATGATGCTATGATTTCCAACTTGTATAGCTTAATACTGAGGGGGCCAGATTTGGAGCTACAGCTCAGTGAAAAAGCACAGGCTCAGTCTAAGGTCATTCCTCAGTATCATCTGCCAAGGAAAAGAGAGAAGAGATGCAGTCCTGCATCTGGAAGTGTAGCGTGGTAGCCTTTAATTTTGCCTTCTCCCCTTTATTCCACCAACTCATGTTCCCCCATCTTTAGCACTCCCCCACCACCAATGAGTAGGTTAACTGCCAGCACGGGTTGGTGATTGCTCTATTAGCATCGCACCCACCTGTAACACACATCAACTCCTTGCAGCCAAATTGCTGGGATTATCATATTTGCATTTAGAATAAAAGTTGGGAACACACTTTCATTCTGAGATCCCTCCCTTTCCTTGGGAGAATAACATATTATCATCACAGTGTGGGAGCAGTCCAAGTGAGCATAAAATACCAATGGAGGCATGTTTTTCTTCCCCATGCCTCCAATTATACACAACTTCCCTCTTTGTACTAGGGAAATCCAGATGTGAGGATTATGCTGGTGAAAAGGCAGTGCTGTATTTACTGCTGAGATAGCTTTGTATTTAACAGCATAATGGCGGTTAAAATTAATATGTTCTAGATAGTGCATATAATTTATGGCTAGGACAGTTCTGTAAATATAAAGAAACTCTCAAGTAAATTCTGGTGTGTTTACTTCCTCTGATGACATAATTACATTTCCTTACTTCACAATCTAATTTTTCCATTTTTGACCTTTTCTGAAGCTTCATCATAGTATTGTTTTAGACATGTTTGCTGCACAGTCTTTGTATTTCTCTTTTTTGTGTTTGTTGTGGCTTACATTTTAGATTGTGGTAGTTAACTACAAGAAATATCCTTTTATAATTTCAGTCAGAAAATATTTGTCTCTGGTGTCCTTTTACTGAAACTGTCTCTAATATAATTTCTGTTTAGATTTCTTCTCCCCCCTTCTTTAGCTTCTAACTTTCTGTTTCTTCAGACTGTGTTAAATTATTTTATGAAAATTATATCTTTGAGTATCAGTATTTGAAATTCTCCTCCTTTATCATGGTGTCATGCACTATGGTAAAATATTATACAAGTTAGAGAACTTGTTTTACCAATTTCCGTACTCGCCAGAAGAATTCCCTTAGTAGTTTTTCTCAATTGCCTTAATCAATGCTGAGAAAAAAAATCTCTTAAAATCAATTTTCTCAATAATAATTGACAAAGAATTTTATTCTCTGATAGTCCTAATTAGCGTAGTTTATTTCTTCTTAAATTAATTCTTCTGTTTTGAAAACATAACTAATATTAAATATTTAATATATATATATATACAACTTTTTCTGATAAATTAATTATTACAATTTTAACTTCTCTGAAACTAGGAAAAGCCATTTTATAGTATCAGATCACTAATAAAAATGAGCAAATTAAATGTATACATAAAATCAATTATGAAAGTAATACTTAAATGTTTTCTGTAAGTCAGTCATAGGGATGTACCTTAATACAGATAAAATTAATCCATTAATAGATAAGTGAATAAGAAATTCTATTCATTACCAGCTTGTAAGGTAGTTCGCACAGACAGTAATAAATCAGTTGTTCACATCTGAATTAAATATATCTGATTAATTTTCAGTCTTCTGTAACAAGTTCATTTAATCATTATTATAAAATATTAATCAGTTTCATTATTAATACATTGAAATAAAAGTTCTTCAAATCAACTTGTGTCAAGTACAGGTAGTTCACTAGTCAGAAATAATTCTGACTATTAGTAATTTAGCACTATTCCACAACAGCCCCTATTCAAATCAGTAACTTTTGCCCAAAATCACTTAAGCATCTAAATATTTCTTTTCTGACAGCTCCTGCACCATGATGCATTTAAAGAAAAACATTAGCAGTTTTACTATGAACTGGGTGCAGTCATGCTGCAGATTCAGAGAATCCCATATGACCAAAGAGTAGAGGAGAGATGATCTTCATGACTTCACCTTTATCTATTTTACAAACTGGCTATGCCATGCCTTGAGCAACTGATGCCCTCATAAGCTGGCCAAGAGAAATTTTACCCTTGAAAGGGTGAGAGTGGGAAACTGAAAATAAAGAAAAAACGTCCTCCATCACTACCCTAGTCTAAGGGAATGTGACTTTTTATCTACTGTGGTAATCAAAGGAGGAAGACCTTCCCACACTACCTGTTGTCACTGATAAATGTATCCTTTGTACTTATTTGCTTTCAAGAGTGCAGTAGCAACTTTTGAACATTTGGCCAGATATTACTGCTTAAGAAGGACTTCCTGCTACTAATGGAAATGTATTTTTGTGGTTAAATTAAGCCTCAGTGAGCTGGAAGCATGATTTCATGTTTGACTGGCTATGTGAGATTGTGTGCTCTGAAGGAAAAAAATTTGCACGGGCACCAGGGCTTTTTTTAATACCAGGAACGCACAGGAACGCAGTTCCAGCTGGCTTGGTTTCAGAGGTGTGGCCTAATATGCAAACAAGTTCCTGCTGGGCTTTTTCTACAAAAAAGCCCTGACAGGCACTATATGCAAGGGGAACTTGCTTTTTAACAGCAAAAACTTGCTTTTTCTACAAAAAGCCCAGTGTGAAACAATGGTGATGTTAGGGAGTGTGGCCTAATATGCAAACGAGCTGCTGCTGGGCTTTTCTACAAAAAAGCCCTGACAGGCACTATATGCAAGGGGAACTTGCTTTTTAACAGCATGAAATAAAACAATTATTTAACAGTCAAATGACTTTTGAGAAACCATAAATAAGCTGGAAAATGTGTACAATAAGAATGGAAGCCCTTAGGTAAATTGTCAGGAATTGGAAATGGTGACAAGGTAGAACATAACTGTTCAATATTACTCATAAGGAAAATGACATGCATACGTACCTGAGCCAAGAGGCCCCAAACAAAATGACAGATAATGTTCCAGAAGCTAGGTGTAGGATACATAATCCCCCTTCCTGACTCCAATAGTTTCCTCAAGTGTTGTTCATTACTACCTTCTACACAGTTGACTGACAGCCATTCATCCTTAGGGGAGAAGCTATGAAGTTGGGTCCATTTGAAGAGACTTTCCCAACACCTTTGAAACAGGAAGTACAGTCTTTTTCAACAGAATTCCACAGTGGCTTTTCTAGCATCCAATGCAGTGGTGGAAAGTGCTGTCAAGTTGCAACCACCTTACGTTGACTCCATAGGATTTTCAAGGCATTCAGAGGTTTGCCTTTGCTTGGTTCTGTGTAGGGATCCTAGACTTGGTGGTCTTTCATCCAAATACTGACCAGGGCCAACCCTGCTAGGCCTCTGAGATCTGGTAAGATCAGGCAAACCTGGGTCATTTCCATATGATATAACAAAGAGGATTTTGCTAATAAAGTGAGGTAGTCATTTATTCTACATATCCTTTTATTCTACATAAGAAATCCATACTAAATACTTGCACATGGTGTTTGAAACTTTTGGGGTTTGACTAGTAGTTTGTAACAGTCTTATTTATTTATTTATTACTTTCCATTTATATCCCGCCCTCTCCGCAAGCGGACTCAGGGCGGCTTACAACATTATAAAATACAATCAATCCAATAAAACATATAAAACCATAATTGTGGGCAAAGAGCTGTTCATGGGGGAAGCATGTGAGTTGGATGGATTATAAATGGCATTTGGATATTCAGTACTTTAGATCTTCCCAGCTGTCCTTCAGTGTTTCCGAATGCCACCAACATAGGTTTTCTAGGAGCTTGTTTGCAATCCATGTTTTAGCTGGCGTCAAGCATTCTTTCTAAATGGATTATCAAAGAGTGATCTTTGCATCCTCTGGAGAAATGCATTTTGTTTGAAGGTTTGGGTTTTGTAAAAACCCCACATTTGATTTTTAAAGTTTATATCTTGATTAGCAGAAGACTGGTAGGAAGGTGGAAGTCAGTTGCTCCCAAGCTCTGGGATGTACTAACCATCAAAGCTTTGTAAATGCAAAGGACCCTCCTAACTGAAAAAAGTGGAATAGCCAGCTCACACCTTGTCTGGAATCTGACACCTAGAAGGGACACAGACCTGGGGGTTTGAGGGGCTAGATGGCATCTTTCTGGAGATTCCAGGAAAGGATTTATTTGATCCACAAGGGGTCAGAAAACAGAAGAGATAAAATCTCTTAGCCTGGAGGGAGAGCAGTCTTCTTTTGACCAATTCCATCTGGAGGAAAGAGCTTTCACATCTGAGTTCCATTGCCTGGCAAGTTCAACAAAGCCTCCAAGATAATGGTAAGCTTCTAGAACACTGTAACTTCTGAATTAAAGTGCCTGCCTTAAATAAGACCATCTAGAAGCACATATAGAATTGATGAACAGAGGACTATAGGTTTACTCATTTTCATTGTTGTCCTTGGTTAGTCTGTTGCTTGTAGAGTGTGTGTGTGAACTTTATCCTTTTAAAAAAATATTTATTAATTTAAATGCTGGTAACTGTTTTCCATACCAGATAGACCTCCACCATTCAGATTTGAAATGTGCACCAGGGAAAGGGAGGCAGTCAGTAGCTGAGGTGGTATTTCCTCAGGAATGTAAAAGTGCAGTAAGCCATCCCCCATGGTAACTTGTCACTGGGTAGCAAGAGACAGGGGCATCAGGTGGAGCCTTTAATTGGCACCTCTGAAGGGATGTTGGAAGTGCTGGCCATCTTGGCATGTAATTCCCAAAACAACCTGTTGGTGGCAGCATACTGAAGAAGTGAGAAATTCCCTCTGAGGGTTAAGTGTGCCAAGGTAACATCATTGGGTGGAGAGGGGGCAGTTTCTGGTACTTAGACACCTCAGAGAACTGGGATGGAGCAGCTCTTGTGGGTCAGTGAGACTGTTTTGCTGCACATCCAAACAATAAAGAAATTTCTGATTCTTCAACCCTTATCTCATATTCAATCATGTCAACAGTTCTTCCCTTCAGAGTTCTGATTCACCCCTTCCCTCCAAAACAGTGTAAATCAGAAAATCTGCACCCACTAGATCTTTATGGATTTAAGAACGTGAACTCTGACTCAGGAAAGTCTTTGCCATGAAAAATTCATTCGTCTTTAAAAAACCTTTCTTGTTTTGGTTGTAAAAGACTAACTAGGATCTGACTTGCAGCCTCACTGAGGTACATTCCCGGGAAGACAGGCCACTGCACTCGGCCTTGGATAGGTCTCCCTCCTCCAGAAGGAAGAGAAGAATAAAATTATCATACCTTAATTAAAAAAAAAAAACTTCAAAGAAAAAAACCTTTCATCATTTCAATGCTTCCACTATTTAAAGCATCCATCTCTGAGACACAGAGAACTTTTGTGCTTTGCATAAACAGCTTGAACTTTGATCCTGAAATGTTTGCTGTCATATCTGCACAAGATTCTGGAAGTAAAATGTTCTACACCACATAGCTGTTGATACACTCAATTCCAAGTATTTATGTACTGGTGGCAGAAAAAGTAATACGTAAAGTTATCAGGAGTTAAGATTTTGCAAGTTAAGAGTACAACAATCTGAATACCTGAAAACTTATGTCTTGTGTCATTAAAAAGTCCACAGTGAAAATGAGAGTTGTTTTCCTGAATAGAAAGTTATCTGATTCAAAAAGCAACAAACAGCCTTTAGCATTACAAGACTTCTTTGAATTGACCATACCTCAGTATCCATGAAGCTACCAACACAAAGCTGCTATTTATTGTTCATGACTATATATCTGCCAACACAACAAATGTGGGCACCCAAGAGGAGAATAAATGCAGTAATTTGAACATTCAACTTGAAATGGCATGAAACTGATTTAACAAGCCACTAGATCTCTTCCACATGTGCACACATACATACACTTTCTTTACAAATTTGCATTCAAAAAGCAAGCACAATATTGTTGTTTGAACCTCCTGCTTTTATTTATCACCCAGCATTTCATTAAAATCTTCAGGAGGGCTAAGAAAAAGTGCATCAGGTCCAAAAGCGTGAACTCACATCTCCTTAACTGCAAATGAAAATCACAACAAAGAGGTAATAACAGTTCAAATCAAGGCAGTGAAGATATCCCAAAAGCTCTCAACTTGGAGCCCAAACATTGCAAAAACAGGTAAAGCAGACCTGATTTGGAAGGGAGTTCTGCAATTTCATTTTCACTTCCTCCTGCACAAACAAGTTGTTGTGCATTTTTGCTTCATTCTGTATACTCTTTTTGGAAAGCAGTAATCAAACCCACCCAATTTCATGCTGGCTTTTAGGACCCATTTGTCATTTATGCAGTGCTGGACAACCCTCTCTCACTTATCTACAGAGTAAGCCTGCATAAGGATCCTAACCAGTATTCCCTCTAAGCTGAGGGAACCTGCTCAGTGTGAGCCTGCTCAGTTTTTTGGCCTCTGGCTCACACATTTTTGTCTTTAGCACAGGAAAAATGGCCCCGGAGCAAGCTAATTTATGCAGTAGCTCACAAAGCAGAATTTTTGCTCACAAAACTCCACAGCTTATATTCCTATTTTGCAGATGGGCATATAAATTCATTGCCCAATACTATAAGAAGTTTACTGATAAGATTATCTAGAAAGATCAACAAACGGCATATTTACATTGATACTGTACAATAGCCTTCTTTTGAACAGTAACATTACATACTGGCAACATCATCATAGATCAGATGGAACATCATGACAGTTTTCAGACATGTTATGTTAGCCCGTGTATAATCCAATAAGATACAGAAACTGTTCAATATCGTTTCACCTCTCTTGCAGTAACAGGGCCACTGTAAATACTAAAGCACACATTTAAACCTCATCTATATATTATTTTTAGTATTGCATTTATTTATTTAATAAATGACAGAATAGCACAAGATTTACATACTGCTTTTCTCTCTGAACAGGATCCCAAGCTGCTTATGGCATCATTTTCTTTTTGTCAACCCTACCATCTTGTGAGGTAGCTTAGGGCGGCTGAGAGATTGTGATGGACCTAGGGTCACACAGTGAGCTTCCATTGCAGAGCAGAGATTCAAACTCAGATCCCAGTACAACTCTCTAATGACACTAATTACACTAGCTCTCATCCAGTTTTCTCCCCACATGGAAGTATATCACTTGACTGCTAGAAGCAAAGTGCAGAAACAGACTCCTCTGAATAGAGGTGTATGAGGTGATATGAAAAGTCCTATGAGTAATGGCTCATCCACACATGCAAGTTGCTGCTTCGATCATGCACGTATGAACCAGTCCTTAGGCACAGCAACATGTGTGTCATCAATGAAACAAGCCATTACTAAGAAATGGAGATGAAGAGCATCAGCTTTCACTGAGATTTCACCTGAGCAGACAGATGAGCACCAGACAGATCCCTCTCTAGGAAGCTCTCTGTAGCTTGTGCAGTTCTGGTAGAGGGATTGCAATGATGTTTACAGGCATTTTAAGGTGCACTGGAACATTGCTGGGGGGGGGGGGCTGAAACACAAAACACACATCCTGAAGACGATCCAAGAAGACCACCAGCAGCTGTCTATACTCAAGTCCTTTCTCTAGGCAACTAGGCTTTTGACCTAACCAGCCCAGGCCAAGAAGCTATGAATAAGAAGAAAGAAGATGACATACATGTGGCCAGTATACATTCTACACATTAGAAATCAGAAGTTTAACACTACACAGCTGTTCATGGAAATAAAGATTTTGTTTTCCTATTTAAGATGTTTTATAGTTTTCCCTGCATATGTGGCTGGAGGAGGGAATGATACACTTGAAAATTTACAGATACTGCCTTGTTTTGTCAATATTTACACTTTCAGTGGTGTGTTCCTGAGTGACAGTCACCACTGTGGAATGAAAAGAGTTGAATGAGTCAATCCACTAGACGGAATTACAGTCTTGCAAACCTGGGTTCACATTCCAGTTTAGCTGGAATTTTCTATGCATCTCAGGGTATCCCACACTCAGATTTTGCTGCTCATCTGTGAAACAGGAACACACTGACTTACTTGCTGGATTATCATGAGGACAAATGACACAGGGATGGTACAGCACGTCCCACATGAATGAGTATAAAATGGAATAAATAAAAGAATCACAAAACCATAACAATCTGATACTTTGTACTTGATATATATGAGCTATAGGTGTGAGGGGTGGAGAAAGAGGCATGAATTGCCCCGTGGTTAGGCTCAGATGAAGTCCTGCAGATGTGTCTCACCTGCCCTGCTTTCATTTTCTTCACCATCTCCTACCATTCTCACCAGTGAAACTAACAAGAGTCAGGAGAAAGCCCTGGCAATTTCATCAACCCCTTGTCAGTTTCTCATTGTTATTCTTTTTTTTAAAATTTAAGCATTACTGTGTGGACTTAGACATGGATACTCTTTTGAAAGGAAAAGGAAAAGAAAACTTGTAGAAATCCCCCTCTCTTCCTTAGCAACAACAGCAATTGAGTTAAAGAGGAATGTCTGGATAAAGTTACCCCAGCATCACTGGAATTGACAAGATATCCTCACCCCCTTACATCAGAGAAGTTAAAACATTAAAGAGAAAACTCTCAGATGTGTACAACCCAATGAGAAAATGATTAGTGGAGGATTTAAAAACTCCAATTCAGATTGAATGCATTTGTTCACAAGTAAAAATGCAGGAGGGTTCAAATATGACTGTAAATCCACTGTCCTGCACAGCCATCGAACAGATTAAAACTTTGACACAAATACATTTTTTTCCATCTTCCATCTACACATATGAACAGCAGGAGAAAGGTTCAAAAATGCTGAGTGGTACATACAAACCCTTTCTACGGTCACAAGTCACTGCTTTTCTCCTTGCTGTTACTGGAACAGCCTGCCTGCCTGTCCCAGTTTGCTCTTATATGGAAGGTGAACTGGGAAAGAAGCAGAGGCCATGTTTAACAAATAGCCTTGAAAAGAGTGGGCAATGTTAAAAAAATTATAAAAGACCTCTGTACTGCTAATTTACTCGCAGCAAAAACAAGCGTAGTTTCGTCTATTAACATCCTTATTGTACAAGGAAAACTGACTACCGTACCATGTACTGAGACTCTTGCAAAAAGAATTCCACATAATGTCCACTGAGATCCAGAAATGCCTTTTTGAGGTAAGGGTTCCCAATTCTTTTAATCTACTGCTCATGATTTTTTAAAATAGATCTTGGCTTAGGTCACATCTAGTCTGTTAGACAGGACTGGGGAAAGAACCCAGACTTACAGTGCTCTCCTAAGCAGAGTTTATTCCCTTCCAAGCCTGCTGACTTCTATGGGCTTAGAAGGGTGTGACTGTAATTAGGATTGCACTGGTAAATCAGCACATTTTTGCTAATTATACCTCCTGCCCAGTCTAGAGATCCCAGCAAAAACATTATGTGGCAACACAGAAGTCAAAGCATTTCTATTTCACGTTGAGCCTCTTGACAACTACGTATGCTCTCCCCCCCCCTCGGGGGGGGCATACAACTCAGGTTTTTGTTAATGCAGAATGCTCAAGCTTGGTGGTGATTGATGCCGCAGTTCTGAAGCGAGTCCTTTTTCCCTGTGCACCCAGGGAAGCTGGAAGTAAGGTCACCAGGCTCCAATACATTGCTTCTTCTTGAGGACAGGGAGTTACAGAAGGGGACACAGTGATATCCGAAAAGCAGGTTAGCCGCTGTCACACGCACAGTGGGGACACTAGCAGCACAATGTGCGTTAGTCAGTGGCTCACCTGCTTCTGGAGGTTAACCCAACACAGGCAAGCTTGTGCTTCTAGGACGCCAGCAACAGCCCCCCCTTCCCCCACTCTGCGCCTATCAACAGTGACCTGGAATACATAAGAGACAGATCAGCTGAAGAATTACGGCCACCCTTCACTAAGACCTCATACACATTTGCCTTACATGATTTCCCAAATAACTGACATGCATTCTAGATAAGCCAGAAAGCTTCTTATTACAGCACTTTGGTCCATTAAAATCCATGCAGGACTAATGGAGAGGGGTCTCACAGAAAGTAACAGACTATCATCATAGTAGTTTTTTAATTTAAAGTATTCCCTCCTAACAATTACATTAGGAACCACACTGACGTCTTTCTGTTGCTTACATTTACAACAGCACCAACTGCTTGCTGTTCCCATCATCCCAAATATAGAAGAGCAAGTTAATTTTGGAAAGTTACTCAGGAATATCTAGTTTAAGTGGCAGTACATTCAGGACGATGGCCAGAGATGTTCCTGTGGGCACTACCACCATCAGGAAGCTCTTATCCAAGCTAATCCCACTGGGAAAACACCCTCCCTCCGACAGACTTCAACAACAGGATGCCCCTGGACTTCAACGGCGGAGATGCAGTCAATCTGTAGCCGCTCTGCCTCGCTAGGTTTCCTTCCATTCTTCCGCAAGCATTTAAAGCCTGCTCGCTTCAAAGTTACCTAGACCGTTGTCACTTACTCTGTAGAACTGCTAAAGGAATGAAAAACTTGGACAGTTTCCTTTCCCAACCTGAAATATACGAGGTGAGAAAAAGCCAAATCCAACTGGATGATTTCTCACACGAGCAAAAGTGAAACCACTTCCGCGGCTTCTGCGATGGGTCGGCAGCAGTTTCATTATGCAACAGAATTTTTTTTTTTTTAAGTTATATATGAGAAGTTCAGCGCCCTTTTCCTGAGAAACTGCGAAGGCCGTCACAGACACTGCACGAGCCTGGTTCCGCTCATACACTTCGGACAGCGGATTTGCCCAGGCAATTTTTTTTTTTTTTTTTTTTGCCTCCTGAGCGCGGAAACTCTGCTATTCATTTTGATCTACTTGAGAGAGAGACCGCGAAGCTAAAAATACAAGCTTTCCCCCCTCCCCGCCCCGGCAGTGTCCCTTCCCCTAATGATTGCACCCAGGCACAAACCCCAGCAGTACGCAGCACCCAAGTCCGTCTACACACCCAACGCGGACTCCCTGCCTGGCTAGCCCACTTACCTGAACTTCGCAGCCTTTTGGCACTGCCGGCCGCAGGTGACCTGGCCGGCCCGCTTCCCCCGACACGACCCAGGCAGCGCCACCAGGAAAGCGCGCCAACTTCTTCTCGCGCAGCGTCGCCCTGCTCTCCCCATGCCGCGGCCACCGCCGCCGTGCAACCTGCTGTCTCCCGAGTTTCCCTACCCCGCCCTGCTTCCATGCAAATCAAGGGCTGTGATGCGCCACGGCTAATCCTCCAATAGGGGCAGGGCCCGGCTGCCGGGCAGCCGCGCCCCTCGCCGCGCTAGCCAATCAAGCGCCATCCCTCCTAGCAGCGGGCTTGCGAGCTCCCTCCTTCCCTTCCCCGTGAGTTACAGTGCGGGGTGCGGCGCGTTCGGTTCTGCACGTCCTTACTTTAGGGAGGAACCAACTGTACTCGTCCAAGCGTCAGTGTTGCTCTCCCCCCGCCCCTTCCTGCGATGGATGCCGCCAGCTCGGCTCCTTTCCAGGAACGTGGCTGTTGGGGAAAAGAATTCACGCCAGGCCGAGTCTCGTTGCCTTTGAATTGCAAGGCTCGGCCCTCCTCCTCCTCTCCCCTCGTTGAGGGGCGCTCAGTGGTACAGCCCAGCTTGGGCTTTGCCATGAGGACAGTGTCAATGTGCACGTAGCAAGCGCAGAAGCAACAGAAGGACGGGCCCCAAGTGGCGCGCGGTGCTGGCGGGGCGGGCGCGCGCCGCTAGATGTCTCTCGCCCGGCCGCCGATGCAGCTGCTGTTTGCAGCTGGCTCGCGCTGTCCTCAAAGGCTCTTTGAGCCCCGGCGCGGCGAAGTCCTTCCTAACCCTCGTCTCCTCCTCCCCCTCGCAAGGTAAAAGCAATAGAAATCCCGCCCTGCTCTTTTACCTCAGTGCTGAGGATGCCTGTGAGTGTGTGTGCGTGCAAAAAAGCCCAGAGGATCTCGTTATCTTTAGCACTGGAACAGTACATTCAAGACTATGCAAGAAACGCTCCGAGATTTTGCATGCAGCCTGGGACAGTGCACTTGTGCACCTGAGCCAAGCGCATCTCCAACATTGGTCGCCCAATCCTTAAGGGCTTCCAGACGCCTTGGAAAATTTATTGGTGAAATTTTCTCCCATCACAATAGAGGTGTGCTTGAAACTACTGTAGAAATGTAGAAACAAATATCTAAACGCATTGCTTTCGAATCTCATCATTTATAACAAAATGTGATTTTGAGGTGCCCTCTCACAAAGGAATCCAGTGGAGGAATTTTAGCTTGAATCTGTGCTGGAACTCAGGTTCTGAAACTATGGACACCTGATATTATAGGCACTTTTAAGGGGTAATTTTTAACAGGAGTCCAGAGGTTCCTCAAAGTCTAAATAATTGTCCCAGCATAAGCGTTCCTGTAAGTGCTCACTTCATCAGATGCATGAAGAGTTAATCCATTAGGCAGAAGTATTTCTGTTTAAAGCTGCTGACAAGGGAGAGGTTGTATGCCACTTTGTACATGATTTGAACTGTAAAAAGATCTTCGCTAATAATTATATCCAAAACAGCCTATGAATTAGCCTTTCCTTCTTATACAGCCCATGATGGCATGTGAAAATGTAACACATTTACTAGCAGCGACCTGGTATCCAACATGTTTTCTGACAGATTTCTGTTTTAAACTCGTACTTTTTACGCAGATTAGCCGTATTGCTTCTATATGATTAGTAATGTGGAATGCACAGCCATCCTACATTATCACAGTCTTGGCATCTGTAAGGAACATGAAGGGAGAGTTCCTCATGACATTACACAGCTACAGTAATCCTTCCAAGTGATAAAATCCCCTCTTCTCCTCTCTGCCATTTTTATGATGAAATTGTCAACATTTTAGTGAATTGGTGGCCTCTGCAGACAATTAAATTCCTTAGGAGGAAAGGAGTGTGCTGAATGCCTACAGCATTTCCTCTGACCACTCAGTAGCATGGCTAATGTGTTTTCATAGCAGGACAATCCTGGCATATAGTGGAGGATACTGCATCCCAGAGGAAAGGGGATGTGGTGGGAGGGTTCAAAAGACTTGTTACATGTTTGTATGTGCTATACACAAACAACTCCTTGTATATAGTTGTATAAAAGGAGTTGTTTGTGTTTAGCACATACAAACATGTAAAGCTGCCAATGTCCAGGCAGTACTCAGAGATCTCTCAGAATTCTAAGTGATTTCCAGACTACAGAGAAAATGTCTGCTTTGGAGAGAGGACTCTATGGATTTATACCTTGCTGAGATCCCCCCTCTCCCAGGCTCCACCCCCAAGTTTCTAGGAATTGGCAACCCTAAGTGTGGCTATGACTTCATAGGAACGGGGTGACAAAACTTAGTAGGTTGCTGGTAGAGTGCCCATTTGGTGTAATGGTTTGGTTCATGGACTCTAATCTGGGAGAACCAGGTTTGATTCCCCACTCCTCACATGCAGTTCTCTCAGAGCTATTCTCTCAAGAGCAGTTCTCTGAGAGCTCTCTCAGCCCCACCTATCTCACAGTGTGTCTGTTGTGAGGAGAGGAAGGGAAGGAGATTATAAACCACTCAGACTCTGAGTGAAGAGTGGGGAATAAATCCAATCTCCTTCCTCCCCTTTCCTTTTGCCATAATTTTCTACAGATCTTTGCCTCCTCTCCCCTTCACATCTTCCTTACTTTCCTCTTTTGGATCTTTTCCACACGAGTTATTTGCACTGGGCTCAATGCTGTTACAGAGGGCTTTTTCCTCACTTCCCCACAGCATTGTGGTGCATTCATGCACCTCCTGGGTTTCCCCTGGCTTTTCCCCAGTCTTTCATAAGCCTGCACCAAAGTCTCGATAGCTGCCCTGTGGGTGGAAAAGTTTGGTTTTTTCCAGTCTTACAGCTACAATTTCCCTGTCCGAGCTGTAGCCATTTTCCCCCTTGCCTTGGAGTGTGTATTGTATTTATAATCACAAATTGACTATTATTATAACAATATGATCCTGGCACCGCATCTGGATCTATCGCACTTTAGTACTAACTGCCTAGGATCTGTACACGTTGAGAAAGGAAATATTATATGGCTGAAGTAACACCATTGCAATTTATCTGTGTAATATACTGAAGTCGGAGACGTTCAGATGGTAACATGCTTTAGTAGTGAATACATCACAAAGACAACATGGCGGGGCCAGGTTCCCTGTTATATACATTTTCCAGAACAACCTTCTCCCTGTCAGGTCCAATCCTGGCCAATTAACTTCCCATCACTGATCATCGTAGGCAGGATGCGTTCGTTCCTTCCAGGCACCACCCACAGGTGCACTGTGCAGTACTTTCCGGGACGAACGCCAGACACAACACTACTCCCCCCCTTGTTAAAGATACATAGTCTTTCAAATGAGCGGGCGGCTGCCGCTCTCTGAGTGATCTGGGAAGCTGGGGCTGCTACCTGGGGTTCTGTAACTGCCAGTTCCTCACTTTGGGCGGTGGTCAGCAGAGCGTTGTTGCGATCCTGCAGAGGTATCTCCCCTGCCCTGTAAGGCTCCCCTGCCAGCGAGCTCGGCAGGGTTGCTTCTTGCGGAGGCCCCATGCTCTCCCCGTTCCCCTCTCCCTCTGGCTCTGCCGGTTCCTCTGGCAGGGTGCGGTGGCGGAGTTGGTTTATGTATCTGCGGAGGAGCTGCCCCCCCTTCTGACGAGACCTTGTTAGAGTGGGACCCGGTGAGCCGCAGCACCCGAGCTGGTATCCACTGCGGGCCGCTTGCAAAGTTCTTGGCATACACCAGATCCCCCAGAAAGAACCCCCCTCGTGGCCTCCCTGGTCTCAGGGGAGCTGCAGAGGTCCGGGGCCTGGTCGGGGTGTAACCTATCTAGCTGGGCGGCCCATGAGTAACTCAGTAGGGCTTATGCCCGTAGCTGGGTTGGGGTTGATCCTGTTCCCAAACAGGAAGGCGGACAGTCGGTGGTCCCAATCCTCTTGGACTATGCGACCCAGAGCCTCCTTGGTTGTGCGATCCATGTGCTCCACTTGGCCGTTAGTGGCCAGGTGGAAAGGAGTGGACCGTATGTGGCGGATGAGGTATCTCTTCAGGAATTCCTGGAAATTCTGGGAGGTAAACGCAGTGCCGTTTTCCATCACTATGGTGTTAGGGATTCTGTGGGTGCAAAAACTGACTGTGGCCACAGTGGAGGTGGAAGCGACTGGAATTACCTCCAGCCGCTTCGTGTAAGCATCCACCGCAATAAAGAATATTTGCCCCTGGTATGGCCCCGCAAAGTCTAAGTGTAGCCGGGACCACGGCACCCGATTGGATTCCCAGCAGTCAATGGGGGCGCCGGGCGGAGTTGGCCAGGACTCTTGGCGGGGTGGACACCTCCTAACCCACCCCTCTATCTCTTCATCCATCCCCAGCCACCATACATAGCTCCGCACCAGAGCTTTCATACACACTATCCCAGGGTGCGTCTCATGCAAGGCTTTCAGCACTTGCTTCCAGAGTGGGGGAGGGACCACCACTCTGCTGCCCCAAAGAATGCACCCTTTGTGTAAGGAGAGTTCCTCTTGGTGGGAAACAAAAGGCCTGAATTCCGCATCCAATTTGCCCGTGGGCCAACCCCTGCCCACCCAGTCCGAAACGCATGCAAGGATGCGGTCTCTACCCATGGACCTGGCTACCTCAGCTGTGTGGAGGAGCCGCTCCGGTAGAGACTCCAGAAGCATCACGTGGTGGGCCGAGGCTGGATTGGGGTCCATCTCCGGCAGCGAAAGGCATCTGAGGGCGTCTGCGTGGCCCATTGCCTTGCCGGGGCAATCCCTTTAAGGAGAGAGTCCATTAAGCTTTGGAAAATTCCTGGAGCCACACTGACCCTGAATTGTAGCCTCCGCACCTTGAAAGCATCCTGGTGCGTAATGATGGTCTGAGCCTCAGCCATTTGCTCGACCACCGGAAGTTGTTGGTATGCTTGGGCCAAATCCAACTTCCCAAAAATCTTAGAGCCGGCCGGAAGGTAAGGACATGGCTGACCACTGGGACGGGGTATGGGTGGTCCTGTAGTGCTTTATTAATTGTGTATTTGTAGTCTGCACAGATGCGTACGTCCCTGTTCAGCTTGACTGGTGTGACTGGGGGGGGGGGTTCCCAAGTTGTGTGGTAGATGGGCTCTAGCACCCCCTGGGCCACGAGGTGGTCCAGTTTGGCTTCAATTTTTGGCTTAAGTGCAAACGAGACCCACCGAGCCTTCAGTCTTAAGGGCCTGACTGTGGGGTCCAGCTGAAATGCGATAAGTGGCCCCTTGTAGGTTCCCAGAGCCCCATCAAATACTTCCAGGAACTCCTGGCACACTTGGTCGAAATTGTGGACCTGCATGCGGTCTGCCCCCACAATTTTGATGCCTAGGGGCTTAAACCAAGCCAATCCCAAAAGGGTGGTGAGCCGTCACTTCACCACAAGTATGTCCAGGGCCCCTTTAAAATTTTTGAACTCCGCCTTAACTCTGGCCCCTCCCAGGATCTGCACCAGATTCTTTTGAAAGTCCCGCAATATGAACGCAGGCCGGCGGGCTGGCCAGTTGTGTGGGCAAAGTTTACTAAGGGTCTCTTCCGAAATTATGGAGATGGAGGATCCTGTGTCCAATTCCGTAAGGCAGGGACCCCCTTCTATCAAGACCTGCACTTTGACCTTGTCGGGGGTGTCTAGGGGCAAGTTAATTACCTGGGTGCTGTTTGAGGCCGTCGTGTGCACGTCTGTCAAGTCGTGGTGTGCGGACTAGGGCCTCCTGTTGGTTCTGGCCCTGCAAGCTCATGTGGTGTGGCCACTTTTCCGTAGCTTCTGCAATCAGCGTTACGGTAGGGGCAGTCTCGGCGTTCGTGTGGGTCCCCACAGCTGGCGCACTTGGTGCTTGGCTTCTCCACTGCCTGTGATTAGTTTGGTGTTTTCAGCCCGCTGTGTGGCTTGCGACGAAGCTGGTGTGCCCCTTCCTCGTCAGAGCTGTCCGAGATCGAGGCAGTGGCGGCCTGGTTCGCGGAAGGGCTGGAGTGCATCTGTTCAAAGGCGGTTGCCTGTCGAAACGCTTTCGCGAGGTTGATATCTTTGCCCTCGTATGCAAGCAACTTTCGGCGCATTTTCTCCTCCCGAACGGCAACCACGAAGCGGTCCAGCAGGATCTCTTCCAGGTCCCCCATGAAATCGCATCACAGGGCTAATCCACGGAGCTCTGCAAGATACTCGACGGCGGACTCAGCATGTCTCTGCTTTCTCATGTAGAATGTGTGCCTGCGTGTGAGATGGGACGGTTGGGGCGCCATGTGGTTCGTCATCACCTTGACCAGCTGGTCGTAGGTGGCCCTTGCGAGGGTGGTCAGCGCGATGAGTCGCTTCAGCAGCTGGATGGTCTCCACTCCACACAAACTCAGGAGAAGCACCTTCTTCTCGGCTGCTTTCTCCATTTTGTGCAATTCATGTAGTAGTTGATCTGGTCCACCCATGATTCCCATAAGTCGGGCCGGGTGACGTCGAATGCCGGTAGGGTTTGTCCGGAAGCAGTAGCCACAACCTCGGAAGCACTAGAGCTTGGAGCGCTGGAGGCTGGAGGCTGCTCTCGGCTCACCGGAATCCCATCCTCGTCGCCAGTGTAATGTACTGAAGTCAGAGACGCTCAGATGGCAACATGCTTTATTAGTGAGTACATCACAAAGACAACATGGCGGGTCCGGGTCCCCTGTTATATACATTTCCGGGAACAACCTTCTCCCTGTCAGGTCCAATCCTGGCCAATTAACTTCCCATCGCTGATCGTCATAGGTGGGCTGCGTTCGTCCCTTTCAGGCACTGCCCACAGGTGCGCTGTGCTGTACTTTCCGGAATGAACGTCAGACACAACAATCTGATTGTTTTATTGTTTTAATATTGCTTATTGTTTATTGTGTATTTTATGTTTTTAGCTGCCTTGAGTCTGCATAGAATAGGTGGGATATAAATATAACGTAAATTTAAAAAAACCAATATGCATTAGGTTCCCTGAATCTCAGTTTTCATTTTTTTAAAAAGTAAGGCTCTATCCTCTTTGCTTGCAGAGATCAGCCTTTCTCCTTGTTATCACCAAAGAATCATAGCATCATAGAGTTGGAAGGCACCTCCAGGGCCATCTAGTCCAACCCCCTGCTCAATGCAGGAAATTCACAAATACACCCCCCCACAGATACATCCCCAGTAACCTCTGTTCCATGCCCAGAAGATGGCAAAAACTGCCATGATCCCTTGCCAAACTGGCCTGGAGAAAAATTGCTGCCTGACCCCAAAGTGGGAATCAGCATTTCCCTGGGCGGGTAAGAAACTAAACACTGATGCAACCCTTCGTACCCTCCTTCTCATGCTCTGCCTAATTTACAGAATCAAAATTGCTGCCAGATAGCCATCTAGCCTCTGCTTAAAAACCACCAAGGAAGGAGAAGCCTCCACCTCCCGAGGAAGCCAGTTGTTCCACTAAGGAACCGCTCTAACTGTCAGGAACTTCTTCCTAATGTTTCACCTGAAATTCTTTTGATTCAATTTCAACCTGTTGGCTCTGGCCCGACCTTCTGGGGCAACAATTCTGCACCATCCTCTATATGACAGCCCTTCAAGTACTTGAATATGGTAATCATATCACCTCTCAGTGGTCTCCTCTCCAGGCTAAATATACCCAGCTTCTTCAACCTTCCATCACAGGACAGTCGCTAGACCCCTCACCATCTTTGTTGTCCTCCTATTTTCCAGCTTATCTATAGCCTTTTTAAATTGTGGTGCCCAAAACTGAATACAATATTCTAGGTGAGGTCTAACCAGAGCAGAATAAAGCAATGCCATCCCTCCAATCTTCTGGCACCTCAGCTGTTCTCCAAGAATTCTAAAAAAACCCAGAGGCTCAGAAGTTACATCTGCAAGTTCTTTTAGTACCCTTGGATGCAGTTCATCTGGACACAAGGACTTAATTTCATTTAAAGCAACTAGGTGTTTATGTACTACCCCTATGCTGATCCTAGGCTAGAATTCCCTTCCCTCATCTTATGTTTTATTTTTTTCCATGTTGATCACCATTTCCCTCACAAGAGAAGACTGAGGAAAAGTAGGAATTGAGCAGCTCTGTGCTTTCTTCATCACCTGCTACAATTTCACTTTCCTGGCCTCTGAATGGGCCTACCATGTCCTTGCTTTTTTTTCTTACTTTGTACATAAGAAAAGAACTCCCCTTTTTGTTGTTTTTAGCATCTCTCACTAGCCTAAGCTCATACTGAGCTTTCGCTTTTCTAACTCTTTCTCTACAACCACTACTAGTTGTTTATATTCATCCTTGGTTATAAGACCTTCTTTCCATTTCCTAAATGAGTCTTTTTATTTCTCAAGTCTTTAGAAAGTTGTTTATGGGACCACCTTGGCTTCTTTAGGCTCCTCCAATTTTTCCTTATTATAGGAATTGTTCGTGATTGTACCTTCAATATTTCACTTTTAAGAAACTCCCACCCCTCTTGAACTCTCTGCTCCTTAGGTATATCTGACTATGGGATATTACCCAGCATCACTCTAAGTTTGTCAGTCAGTCAGTCAGTCAGTCAGAGTAATTATTTTATATAGCCAAAGGCCATCACAATAGAAAATTATGAACTTAAAATAGACAAAACTTAAAATAGACAAAACTAAAAACATTTTTTAAAAATGTCATAAAATAAGATACAATAACAGATTAATGTTAATTTACAAAAATAGAATACCATAAGGCTCAGCCATAATAGACGTAATTGATTATAAATATAGGTCTAACTTTGTCAGAATTTGCTTTCCTGAAACCCAACCTATACATCTAACTATGTACAGCTTTCCCCTTCCCCAAGACTGTAAATTCCAAAATCACATGGTCACTACTACCAGGGTGCCCACTATTTCATCAGCCAGTTCTTTCCTGTTGGTGAGAATCAAGTCCAAGATAGCAGATCCCCTTGTTTCCTTCTTCACCTTCTGGAAAATGAAGTTGTCATCAAGACGAGTTAGGAATTTATTTAACCTGGACTTCCAACTGATGTCCAGGTAATTGAAATCTCCCATAACCACTGTGTCTCTTCTCTTTGAGAACTTTACAATCTGTTGTAGGAGTATCTCATCTAAGTCCTCTGCCTGGCTTGGTGGTCTGTAGCAGACTGCCATATAATATCACTGTTATTTCTTACTCCTTTTATTTTTAGCCAGAGACTCTCAACTGAATTACCATGCTCACATTCATGAATTTCCTCACCAGTATATACCTCCTTCACATATAATGCTACACCTCTGTCCTTCCTTATTTGTCTGTCCCTTTTAAATAAATTGTACCCCTCAATCCTAATATTCCAATTGTGAGTGTCATTCACCAAGTTTCAGTAATGCCTATTAGGTCATAGTCCCCTTCCTGTATTAGGACTTCCAGTTCCTCCTGCTTGTTTCCCATACCCTGCGCATTAGAGTAGAGAGTAGAGACATCAGAATCCATGTTTTATACACCCTGAGGTTTTTGTTTCCTTATGTACTTGCAAGTTAATGTTCCCTACTGTATGCGCCACTCCTCGCAAAACTTTAGCCTTATCTCCAGTTATTGGTACCATACTAGGCTTTGAATTATTGTCTCACTCCCCCATACCATTTAATTTAAAGCCCTCCTTATTAGGTTAGCAAGGCTGTTACCAAACACCTTTTATCTTACCTTTGTGAGGTGCAAACCATCTCCTGATAGAAGAGCTTTATCTCAAAAAGTAAGCCATGGTTCAAAAATCCAAACCTTTCCTGATGGCACCATCTACGTAGCCAGTCATTTATTTGCAGTATTCTTCTTTCTCATCCAAAGCCACAGAAATAACTGACAAAAACTCAACCTGTACTCCCAGTTCCTTCACCATCTGATTCAGAGCCACATAGTCTCTTTTAATACGTTCCAGGCTGTGCCAGGCAGTATCATTTGTTCCCACATGGATCAGTAAGAAAGGATAATAATCTGTGGGTTTGAGAAGTCTTCCTACCCTTTCTGTCACATCTTGGATGCGTGCACCCGGTAAACAGCATACCTTTTGAGACAACAGGTCTGGTCAGCACACTTTGGGCCCTACCCCTCTGAGTAGGGAATCCTCAATTGCCAGCACCCACCTCTTCCTATATTAGGGAGCAGAAGCTTGAGTCTTCTCATCCACAGGGTCTTGAGAAACTTCCTTCAAGCTTCCTGGAGGCTGGGGAAGTAGCTCTTATTCCAGTGTTCCAGAATCAGTATCTATGGGGAGATCCTGGAACTGATTGCTTAGCAGCAGAGGCTGAGAATGTCTCCTGATTTCCCTGCTCCTGCAGGTTGCATCTTTCTACATGCCCTCCTCCTGTGCTGGCTTCTCCTCCATTCCTTGAGATACCTTTTCCTCTTCCTCCTGTTGTCCTCTCAAGAGTACTTAATACATTCTATCCATGAAATCCTCACATTCCCTTATACATTGCAGTGTGGACAAGTATGCCTCAAGTCCCCATATCATCTTGTCCAGTAGGGCTACCAGCTTACACTTGCTGCAAGTGTAATCACTGTTACTCTCAGGTAAGAATACAAACATCCCACAGACTTCAGTCCATTTCAAAATTAGATCTGTTTATCTTGACTTCCCTGAAAACTCCAGTGCCAAACAGCCTCTTGAGACTACTTGAGGGTGCACTTTCCTACAGGGTCCCCAGGCCAGACTCCCAGGCTAAGAGCCACAGAATAAGAGCCCTTGAGCTTGTGCCTCTGGCAAGGTGGAATCTTGGAATTTAAAGGCTCAGAGGCTCCACCTCTGACTCAACAGCCAGAGCAGCAGTAGAAGCAGGGCCAGGCAAACAGGCGTATCTCTCTCAGCAAAAACCAGACAAAAGACACACAGAAGCAATCAGAAACCCCTCTCCAGCAGGCTCTAAGAACTCACACAATTCTCTCACACAGCAACCTCAGTTAATATTCCCCAACAGTTCAGGGAAAACAAAATTAACATTCACCTTGCCAGCAGCTCTGTCCCAGCTCCCAGCACCTTCCTCCAACACAGCTGAGTCACTTCTGACTCCATAACAAACTCGACTGAAGGCTTACTTTTAAAAAACACCTTGAAATTCTGATTGTAAAAACAATGTTCAATGCTGATTTTTAAAAAAGCCCCAATGGCACAGAATGCCACTTTCAGGGGACTGGGTCAAGAAAACTTTGGAAGCTATGGTAATGCTGTGCTGAATCAGCAGATGCAGCAGGAACTGGGAAACTGCGAAGCCTGTACTCATTTGGGAATCACCCCCATTTCATTCCTCTGTCCTTCCTCTGCCTTCCACTGAAATCCTTGCAGCATTCCTTCCCACCCAGAACTGTCTACTGCATCTCTATCACCACCTCACTGTACTTCTTCCTACCCCATTCAGTTCTCGCTCATGCACATGCACCCACATCCTGCAACACACAAACACACACAAACACTCACTTAGGCAGAGCTTGATCTGAACCAAGACTTGCAAAAGCTCAGTCTCCATGCTATGGGATCTCTGCTTGGAAACAGAACCCACATTAAATCCCACTGTCACCCAGCTGGATCATTTCTGTGACTAAACTAGCCTTGCATTATCCGTTCACTGGTAGACAGCTGAAGGGACCTCAGATATCACTGCTGCAGAAGAAACACAAACACACCCTGTACATTCAACTGGGGAGTTTTCAGAGTGCGCAGAAGAAAGCTGAGGCTGACTAAGCCTTCAGTACCAGTGCAGCAAATATCCTCATGCCACAGCTGTACTTCTGAGTGGGACAAAACCGTGGAGCCTGGGAAAGCAAAATAAACCAGTTACTTTTCTATGTTCTATGTTATGTTCTATCAGGGCTTTTTTGTTAACCCTTTCCCACCTCTACTATAGGGGGGAAATGATAAGAGTTTAGTTTTCTCTGTATTTCTATGCAACAGAAAGTGACAAGAGTATCTGCAACTGACAAGGGTGGCTGCCCAGAATTGTGTTCTGAAGCAACCCAACATAAAGGGAAGATGGTACTAACTGTATTCTGCTTGGTATGATGTGTACATGCACACCCTCTTGTTTTTTATGTTACTTACTTAATTCCTCTCGCTGCTTTTCAAGTTCTGTGTGTTTACCCCTCTCAGCCATTCATCTGCTGCTTTTAATATATATCCTTATTTGTCTTTACAAACAAATTGCTTTCAAAAGCCTTGTGCCTTTCTGGCTGTTGATTACTTCTATCCTGTTATGCTGTTGATTACTTCTATCCTGTTATGCACTCACTGCCAAGCATTTCAGAATTTCAAAGCCAAGGCAAGTCAGGTTTGGCAACCAGAATGCAATTATGTAAATCAAGCTCATTTCACAATATGTATTCTGTTTCCGAGAGGAAGTTTTTGAAAGACTATGCAGTGTTTAGCAAGCACTTGTATCAAAGGCCTGTGGGGGAGGGGGAGGCAAAGGCATGGAGGATGAGGTTGGTATAGATAGTAATGGAGGAAAGACTAGGGATAGGCATGAACCAAACCACAAATCATGATTTGTGATAAAAATGGCTGATTCATGTTTGTTACGAACGGGCTTGTCTGCTCCTGCTACACCTAAACACAAAACAAATCAGCCTTTTTCCTTGGCATGTCATTTGGTTCGTGTTTCCATTTTTTCCAGACAGCCTGGTGTCTGCATGTTTCCCCACCCCCTGCACTTCTGTTCAGTTTCCAGTGAAACTGACTCAACACTGGAGCTCCGCTCTCTCCAGCCCCCTGTGGCTTCTGGTCAGTTTCACTGGAAACTGAACAGAAGTGCAGGGACCAGGAGAGTGGAGCTGTGGCATCTAGTCAGTTTTCTAGGTGTGAAACCAACCAGAAGCTGCAGTGCGACTTCCCTTTATTTCCCCAGCTTGACTCTCCAAAAGCAGTTTACTGGAGGCACCTGCTTTGGGGGCTATATCTCAGCCCCCCCAAAATCCAATTCACATCTATTTCTGCTCCATTGACTACGCTAAAGCCTTTGATTGTGTGAATCACAACAAACTGTGGCAAGTCCTTAAAGACCACCTCACATGTCTCCTGAGAAACTTGTATAAGGATCAAGAAGCAACTGTCAGAACAGGATATGGAACAACTGATTGGTTTAGAATAGGCAAAGGAGTTCGACAAGGATGTATATTGTCGCCCTACTTATTTAATTTATATGCAGAGTACATCATATGGAATGCCGGCCTGGATGAAGCACAAGCCAGAATTAAGATTGCCGGGAAAAGAGATATGCAGATGACACCACTCTAATGGCAGAAAGTGAGGAGGACCTAAAGAACCTCTTGTTGAGGGTGAAAGAGGAGAGCACAAAAGTAGGCTTGAAATTCAACATCAAAAAAACTAAGATCATGGCATCCAGCCCCATCACTCCTTGGCAAATAGAAGGGGAAAACATGGAAGTAGTGACAGAGTTCACATGCCTGGGAACCAGGATCACTGCAGATGGTGACTGTAGCCATGAAATTCAAAGACGTTTGCTCCTTGGGAGGACAGCTATGGCAAACCTAGGCAGTATAATAAAAAGCAGAGACATCACCCTGCCAACAAAAGTCCGTATAGTCAAAGCGATGGTATTCCCAGTAGTAATGTATGTATAGCTGTGAGAGTTGAACCATAAGGAAGGCCGAGTGCAGAAGAATAGATGCTTTCGAGTTGTGATACTGGAAAAGAATCATGAGAGTCCCTTGGACTGTAAGAAGATCCAATCAGTCAGTCCTAAGGGAAATCAACCCAGACTGTTCCCTGGAAGGTCAGATGCTGAAGCTCAAATATCTTGGCCACCAAATGAGAAGGGAGCACTCGCTGGAGAAGATCCTGATGCTAGGAAAAACAGAAGGCAAAAGAAGAAGGGGACGGCAAAAGATGAGATGGCTGTCAGCATTACTGATGTGACTAACATGAATTTGAGTAGACTTTGGTGGAAGACAGGAGCGCCTGGCGTGACCTGGTCACAAAGAGTTGGACTCAACTGTGCCACTGAACAACAACAACAAATCGGGGATAATAATTCACCTGGGTTACACTTGACTTGGCAGAATGTATACAGAAATTGCTCCTTACACTTCTTTAGGATATTGTCACTTACAGTTTAATTAGTAAGCCATGTCCTTACAGTGCAACCACTTGCCACTTGTAGGTTTGTTTCTTTAATGAGAAAAGCACCTTTAGCCTAAAACAGTCCCTCCAAAATCTACTGTTTTGGATATTGGGATGGGGTTTTTGTCCCAGCCAATGTAATGTACTGGGATAAAATGTGTTCCATGCAATTTTGCAAAGGAAAATTGGTGCAGGGACGAAAATGTTACAGACCTGTGGATTAGCACGAACAATGGAGTTCACTGCAGAACATCTACCTCACCACCACAAATACGTGTTAAAAGTAGCAGAATAATCCTGTGAACACCCCAAACACTATTGCTTATGTGTAAAATGCCATCAAGTCTCAACAGATTTATGGTGACCCCAGCAAAGGGCTTTCAAGGCAAGTGAGAAGCAGAGGTGGTTTGCCATTGCTTTCCTCTGCAGAGTCTTCCTTGGTGGTGTCTCTTCCAAGTACTGATCCTACTTCTGAGATCTGACAAGATTGGGCTATATTATGCTGCAAAACACAATTAGTTATTCATAATGATAGATGTTTTCATTCATATTTTGTGTTGATTTTTGAACATATTGGGTTCAAAATATAGATTCTGTTGTTTCAAATTTTAAATAAATAGCTTTATAATAGAACAAAAAAAGTGTGAATTTACTCAGTATACAAAAGGGTGGGGGGGCAAAATCTACTGTAAAGAAACATTCTGCTTAATGTATGCCTTGTCTCTAAGTTATGAAACAGTGACTTCTGCCACCATAAACATATTTTTTTCTGGAGGTAACATTTTACGAGAAGACTATGCTCTAGGGTTCCCAGCCTCTCGCTGGAGAGAGGGATTTCCCTGGTTTTGAGGCCCCCAACCCACCTGCATGGAGGGGCCAGTGGGGGGATCAAAGAGCTCCATCGCACCCGACATGTCTGGTGTGATGACGTCACCCGGAAGTGACATCATAGAGCCAGGCATGTCACACAGGGGATGCTATAGCAATTTGGGTAAAAACTCTATGGCACCTTCTATGGCAGAACTTTCTCCCTACCTGGAGTCAGGTAAGACCTGGCAACCCTAACATGCTCTTGAGTTGCAACCAACTTTTAATGATCCGTTCTAGAGGGCATTATAAGGATGGGATTAGCAGAGGTGGTTTGCCTTTGCCTTCCTTCTTGTAATGATGGTCTTCCATTCAAGTTCTGACCATGGCTGATGCTGCTTAGCTCCCACCCAATCCCCAGAATTGTTAAAATATGACCTGGGATAGTAAGGTTCCCAATTTCCTTTTCTTTTTGCAGTGTTCTTGATGCTAGGCTGCCTTGAAATTGGTTTATACTGTACTGGAAACACAGGCCTTGTTCAGACGCACAGTATAATCAGATGTCGCTGCTGTTTCCTTCCAGATTTAAAGTGACTGATCAGACAGCAGCATCTGTGTCTCGGTATTAACTCGTGGTAGCCCCCCCCCCCCCCAATCCTTCTCAGAACCGGATTATTTTGTTACCTGCTCCTTTGCTGTGTTTTTGATTTCTCCAGTTTCACCTCGTAGTTTTCTCCATCTGGATAGTTCTACAGAATTCTCAGGCCTTTCTAGTTCTAGATTATTTTTCCTAACCACCATGCCCTCTTTCTATAACCTCCTAATGAATTAAGGTAACAAATGCTTTGTTTCAAAATGTAGTGCTTAACACTGCATTTCAGCAGCATGTAGTTCCTAGCTTGCTCTTAAATATGTGGTGACTCATGAATTATAGCTTGAAAGGCTGTTACCTCTCTTCCTTCATTTCATTCTCAGAGCTGCCATAGAGGGACAGCTGATGCTAGTATGGTTCATACTTTTCTGTGTTTGGTATCATCAGGGGAATATGCTCTCTTTTCCATCTAGGCTGGCAAGAAACATGGGATTTATGCATGTCATGTCCATGGAGGGGACCGACTGTTTGGTACATTGTCCAAATTTCTTGTTCCAGTGAATTCAAGGGACCTTTCTGTTTGGGAGAGAGCCAGTTTGATGTAGTGGTTAAGTGCACGGACTCTTATCTGGGATAACTGGGTTTGATTCCCTACTCCTTCACATGTACCTGCTGGAAAATCCTTGGGTCAGCCATAGCTATCTCAGGAGTTGTCCTTGAAAGGGCAACTTCTGTGAGAGTTCTCTAAGGCCCACCTACCTCACAGGGTGTTTGTTGTTGGGGAGGAAGGTAAAGGAGATTGTGACCTCTCTGAGACTCTGAAATTCAGAGTGAAGGGCAGGATATAAATCCACTATCTTCATCTTCTTAAGTGAGCATGCATAGGTTTGCAACCTGACTGGGACAACAGAGAACATTCTGCCCTTGATAGTTTGCCTTCCTAAGCACAGGCACATTTTTCTGCATCCATTGAACTTGGTGGGTTTAAAAGGATGTAACTACCTGTGATTGCTCTGTAAGTTGAAAGCTACATGCTAGCCATCCCTATTATGTTCTTACATTTATGAGAAAAGAAAATTGGAGTCTACCAAAGGCCAGGAAAGACAACGATGCAGCTGGATTAAGCAGGCTGGGAGTTGGAGCATTTACATAGTGCTGGACAAATGCTGGGCAAGAGAAGGAAGAGACAGAGGCTGAAGTCAGTCTCCTTGCTCAGTACTGGCAGGACTCACAGGTGAGAATTTTCAGGTAGTGCTGATGTACTGTTATATGGGATGGGAACGACAAGGAGGTGGCCAGCATTACCAGTGTTTTTTTCATAATGGGTACATGACATACAAAAATCATGCAGATAAATTCAGCACTGCATATTGAGGAAAGTTTCACCTGCTGAATTTCTGCTCATCATTCTGGTATCAGTTAACAGGAACCCTGCCAGAAAAAAAAGTCTGCCCCCCTTACAGAGGAGAGCACTGTCAGTTACACTAAGAGAACAAGCCTGAGCAGGTATACTTGGAAGTAAATTCTATTAGTATTCAATGGAGCTTACTCCAAGGAAGGTGTGATTAGGTTTTCAGGTCAGAACCATACACCTTACATTAAAAAAAAAAATTGCCATAGGGAATCCACAATTATGAAGCCCAAACCCAACCACACACCTTTGAAAAACACCCAGACCTTGTATGTCATATCATATAATAGTTACTTGCCCATGTCAGCAAACTATCTTTTAAAACCTTCTAAGGAGCCATGAGGCAAGGGGGAAGCTTGTCAGCTGAGTAGAAGAAACCTGGAACTGGAAATTAGGATAAAGTGTACAGAAATATTTCAGTATATAAATAATTCAATTTAGTTTTAGGATTTAAAGAACTGAGTTCCTTCTGCTTCATCTAATCCACGCAATTCAAATCAGCACATCTGTTTTGTTTTCCCTATTAAAATAATGATGCTTTTAATGCAGTGAAAATGTTTTTAAACGTTTCCAGTGTGATTCTTGGTTCCTCGTGTTCTCTGACCGATTTTTTTTTTTAATTTAATCACGTTTGGGTACTTAGAGCAGCACCGATAGTCCTTTCGTTCGCGTTTGCTGTAATCTTTATAATCCGGAATTTGTTAGCAAGAGAATACTGGCATGCAGTTCTGTCCGTTCGCTTAAGCGGGGTTCCACACGCACGGCTCGCTCTCATTAGACCGCAGGGTGTGGTAGCCTTAATGGGTAGAGCAGAGACCTCTTGTGGCGGAAGCGTTGTATTGCCACTTGTAACGTTCAGCCGTTGGGCAGCGCTCCCTTCTCGGTGGGCTCCTCCCCTTCCCCGCCCATTAGTGGAGCAGCTTAACGCTCCCGATAGCTTTCTCTTTCCCATTACGTCATGGCACCCGGAAGAGTTGCTTGTTCTCTTCCGGGGTGGCCTAGAAAGGCGTTCTCGGCCTTGTCGGGCACCTGGGCTCGCGACGACGTGGGGACTTTGTCTTTCCTTTACGGGTTTCTCGCTTACAGAAAGTAGCTGGCGCTTCCCTCTTAGCCTTACGGGGTCTCCTCCTGCCAGGTGAGTGGGGCCAGTCGCCTTGGAGTCGACTCTCGATACAGCTAATAAACCAACCAGCTGGCCGGGAGCCACTGGATTAGACAGACAGGTTTGCAGCGGCTATGGACGCGTCCTGTCGTTTCCTGGACTTGATTGGTGGGAGTCTAGCGTGGAGCTCCAAGGAAGTGGTGCCGCTAAGTACTGGGATAGGGGAGCGTCCTCTGCGGGTTGGATTGCTGTGCATGTATGGGTGGTTGTTTGTTTTTTCCTGCTGGGTCTCGGGAGGATTTTCATATATTTTGTCTTTATTTTGGTTTTATTCCCGGTTTTCCTGAATCTGGTGTATGCTAGAAATATAGACCAATTCCAGATTTCTCCCCCCTCCCTCCTCCATGGGCGCGCTGTTGTGTTTCATTTCGTGGGAGTTCTCGTCTTTCGCACTACCTTTTCTTCATTGGTTTGTGCGCTTTTACCATTGTCATAACGAAAGTGGAAATGTGGCTTGGAGTTACATTGGTGCCTGCTCACTAGTATGTACGCAGAACTGTTCGCGGATTCTGAAGTAGGTATAAGTAACTCGTAAGCAGATGTTGGAATGACACTTGCAGGTGCTTGGCTGTGAGCAAGCAGATCTGCCTCCAGTACTCTCTCTAAGCTGTGGAGTTTTGTGAGCAAAAATTCTACGTTGTGAGATACTGGCATTAAAGCTGTGAGTGAGTGATTTGGTTACTGTGCAAGTTGGTTTCCTCTGGGGTCATTTTTTTCTGAGCTAAGACAAAAATGAGTGAGCCAGAGGCTAAAAAAATTGGGTGCTAGCTCACATTAACTCAGTTTAGAGGAAAGACTGTCTGCCTCCTGTCTTAGAATCCTTGTATGAAGGCCAAGCAACTGCACAATAGGGGAAAGGAAGCAAGCTAGTGCCTGTTAATTTGGCCAAACCTCTAAACGTGTCCAATTCTGTCTGCTCCAACTTAGCTTAAGTTAAAATGTCATTTACTTGTGGTTTTCGGTCATAATTGAGTCTGCTTAAACTGGAGGATTGTTCAGGTCCTTGTGGTATCCAGATAATGAGACCACCCCAGATATGGGAGGTAGGAAGACCAAATGCAGGAATTGATGCTTTATAGGCCATTGGCACACGTGTGACATCTCTCAGTGAAGATCATGGGGAGGGACGGTGGCTCAGTGGTAAAGCATCTGCTTGGGAAGCAGAAGGTCCCAGGTTCAATCCCTGGCATCTCCAAAAAAGGGTCCAGGCAAATAGGTGTGAAAAGCCTCAGCTTGAGACCCTGGAGAGCCACTGCCAGTCTGAGAAGACAATACTGACTTTGATGGACCAAAGGTCTGATTCAGTATAAGGCAGCTTCATATGTTCATATGTACACAAACTGGGCTGTGGAATCAGGGAGGGTCATGAGCTTATAGGAGGCATGACTTGTACTTTGATAACAAACCATTTGACAGAAATATTAGTAGGTCACTTATTCCAGCTTTTGACTGAGATCTTCCAAAAATGTAGATTCTGTTGCTTTCCTGGGGACCTTATTTATTTTAAGTGAGTTTTACCGGTAATATCTGAAACCTTTTTTTTTTTAAATGTATTTTTATTAAGCTGGGACAGAAAATTTTTTAAGCCTTCCAGTGGAGCAAGAAGATAATATTGCCTGAAGGGATTGTAGAGCTTTCTAGATTTCAAAGTTGTTGTTTAATTAGTCAGGCTGTTTAAAAATTTAAATACAGTAGTATAATAACTTTTTTGCATAGTGTATTAAAAATAGTAATATTTATGTTTATACCTCTTTTTCCCCCTCCGTGGGGATTAAAAATGGTTGGTGCCAAGTGACAACATTTTCCCCTCCGTCGTTTTGTCTCTCTGTGGGGCAAGTTTGGCGGAAAGAGTGACTGACTCAAAATTACCCAGAAAGCTTTCATGTATGACACAGTAGAGATTTGAACCTGGGTCTCTCAGAATGAAATCTGACAGTCTAACCACTACACATGCTGGGTATTTTGGGCAATCCCTTAAGTGAGTTTCAGCATGTTCTTTTCTGGGCAGGCAAAGCAAATACCAATGCAATACGTTGCAAACTTATTAGTCCAGAGATATGCAGTGTTTGGTACATTTTCAGCATCTTGCAGCTGGCTTAAATTTTCAGTAAACCTCTTTCCAGGAATGTTATATATAGAATAATATTGCATTGGGATGTTGATGTTGCTCTACACGTACAGAGAGATCTTGCTTAGGTAACATTGTCTTGTAATATTCTTCCAGAAATTGGCAAGGGAGCTTGAGCTGTTGTTCATTCTATTCCACATTCTATTGTAGACTTACTTTAGTAACTGCAGTCAGGACTGAGGGGGAGAAATCAAATTATTGCCTATATAGGGTGAATAATATTCTATTTTGTTCTGTGCTAATACACCATTTTTCTGCATCAGGGAATCTCTTCATTTGGTACATTTCCTAGCTCTAGGTACAATACAGGACTTGGAGGCCCAAGTTCCGTCTCAAGTACTATCAGGTAGTATGGTGATAATTTTGTTCATATGTATTTAATAAATTAATGTGATTGCTGGAGAAGTGATTGCCTTGGAAAACTGGCAAAGTAGTTTTCTGAAACTTTAAAATATATAGCTTGAAAATTATTTGGATATGGGGGAAATTCTTTAGACATTCTGTACATTCATCCATTTTATTTGATGTAACATTTGGTTTATTGAAGTTGCATTTGGGTAAAATTGAGATCTTGGAAACCCAATTCAAATTCCCCTTCTGCCATTGATGCTTCCTAAATGAACTTTTTCAGGCACAGCTTAACCTACCTTACGGGGGGGGGGGGGGTGTTTGGAAAAATGTAAACCGCTTTGCATCCCTAGTTGAGACAAAGGTGGAGTAAATGAAGTAAAGTAAGTGTAGTTAAAATAAAAAGTAGCTTCTTTGACAAATTTTGTGCATTTTTAAATCCTACATACTCTGGCTGCTTTTCAGGCTGGCACAAGGAAAATATTTAAATGTCTGGGATAGAGCTTTGATACATTTGATGCTAGGCTGATGCCTCTGATGCATTAAAAAATCAGCAACCTAATCCTGAGCAGTTTTTCTTTTTGGTGAAGAGCTTGAGCAGGGCTTCTGTTTTATTTTAGTATATTTAGTATATTTCTATTCTATTTTAAAATTTAAATTTGAAAAATAAAAAGTGTTAAGTCATAACAGATATCAAATCAACTGTAATCATTTGGGTTTTGTTCCCAAACTCTGTTACTGCTATTTATTTAGTACAGTCTACTATATCATGACCAGTGGCGGTCACTATTTAAAATTTCAGTTCCATTTTTTTCTTCACATAAAGTATGCATGCATATGAAAGCTTGCATTCTGAATAAAACTTTGTTGGTCTTAAAGGTGCAACGTGACTCCTACTTTGTTATACTTTTTCTGAGACTTCATTCATCAGAAATGTCCTACCTTTTTTCCCCAAACATCATACAACATTCAATGATCATAGCTTCTTTTCTTTTTCTAAAGCTGAATTATGTGGCATTGTACCACTATGCACTACATTTATCTTTAACAGATGCTAAACCTTATCTCATCACAATCTCAAACCTTCCTTCTTTTTGGTCTCCAGCTAATTTATTGGGGAGGATGAATGGATGCCAGAATACAACTGTGCAAACTATGCACAATTAAAAAAAATACAAATACATGCCAATTTCTGCCTATGGGGAAGCTGTTTGAAGAAAAGCATGGAATCTTTAACTGTTCCTGAATACAGTGGAAACTGTAGTAGACAAAACTGAAAGGAAATTCAAAAAAAGAGTGCTAGTCATAATCTATACCAGGGGTGGCCAACAGTAGCTCCCCAGATTTTTTTTGCCTACAGCTCCCATCAGCCCCAGCCATTGGCCATGCTGGCTGGAGCTGATGGGAGTTGTAGGCAAAAAAAAATCTGAAGAGCTACCGTTGGCCACCCCTGATCTATACTATAAACATACTTGTTGCACATAAACCAGTGTTAAGGTGAAGCCAATGTGCACATTTTAAATACAGTACACACACACCACAGGAGGAAACCCTAGCCAATGTCTTTGGATCATCTGCTTTAAGTTTTAAAAGGCTAAATGTTTCATCATGACTTCTGAACCCTTGCACTCTGTTCACATTTCAGGGAGAAGCTAATAAGAATGACAACAAATGCTTTTTGGCAGGTATTGGTTCTTTCCCAATGATTATAGGAATGCACAGAATTTAAAAAGGACGTGAAGATCAGCTTGTAAGCAAGAAATGTTTTTAAAATCTTCCAAAAGTTCTTCACAAAATCAATACATTCCTATTGTCACTCAGAAAGAAGCATTGGATCCCCACAGTCATTCCTTTCAGTGTTATTCATGTCTCAGTCCAAGATAGTCCCCACAACTGCCAGAAAGGAGCTATTGTGTGCTACAGCTGACCTCCCCCAAGCCAGCATTATTTCAGGCACAAATTCTCTCTCTCCCCTCCCCGCCTCCCCCTCTCGTGTGTGTGTGTCTGTGTTTGGAGGGAGATTTGAAATGCTGTGTTGCCATGCTGATGAGGAAGAAACTCAAAGGAGAATCCTCTGAAATGCACATAACCATTCGAGGCAAGGGATAAACACTGTCCGGTTGGGCTTTGTTGCCTTTCTGGGTGGTATTTCTGTGTGCGGGTCGGTGAGATTAAAAGAAAGGGCGCGTCAGTCTGGCTGGGCACGAAGCAAAGAAACAACCCAAGAGACAAGCCATGCTAAAGAGACAATCTCTGGCATCTCCAAAAAAGGGTCCAGGCAAATAAGTGTGAAAAACCTCAGCTTGAGACCCTGGAGAGCTGCTGCTAGTCTGAGAAGACAATACTGACTTTGATGGACCAAAGGTCTGATTCAGTATAAGGCAACTTCATATGTTCATGTTCATAAAGATGGAACAAGCCTCAAACACAGGCAAGTGCCGGGGGTGGGAGTTTCCAGAAAGCATCATCATGCTACTGTTACTTCATCATGAACTTGTGTCACGCATTTTCAAGACTGAGGTCAGTTGGTGATTCACAGAGAGGCTAGTGTGAGGGAGAGGCAACTACGGAGGACCCTGAGGTACTTCAATGCAGCATAATTCTAAACATAATAAAACCCAGAGTATAGTTGCCTCAGAACTTCATCCTACTCAGCCTCAGAGTGTCTCTGTCCTCTGTGAAGCACAAAAAAAGTTTCTTGCTATACCAAGACAAAGGATTAAGTAATTTTCCAGATATATCTCTGAAATGCAAGCAGAGTTCTTAGGAAAAAAATGCTGTCTCCTTACGTTTTCCTCCAGACAGTTTGAGAAGTCATAAGTTTCCTCCTTCATTTTATCCTCAGGATGGCTCTGTGAAGAGCTTTGGGTGAAAGATACTGATTGGCTGAAGTTCATTCTATAGTAGTGGATGAGTGGGAATTTCAGTTCAGCTCTTCTTGGTTCAAGAGTAAGGTTCTGTCTGTACACCATACTGACTCTCTTTAAGTGTGATAATGAATTTTGTTTTCTTTAAAACAAGAAACATAGTGCTGATGTAATTGGTGAGCTAAATAGGCAGTAAGAGTTCAGGATTTTTATGTGATCATTTTATCATTTCATATAATCAAAACATTTCAATATGATTAAAAATGTACACCACATGTAACACAGGACCATATGAATGTCTCAAAAGTGAGGAAAATATTTCTATTAAGGTTGCAGTACAGACATTGGAAGTTCAACTTTATTTTGAATAACAAATCTGAGTCATTTAAGTGAATAAAACTTTAAATTAAATCAGTAGATGCCATTGATCCTTATCCGATGACCGCTTTGTTGAAAACTTAGAACTAGGGATGGGCATGAACCAGGGAAAGCGGTGGTTCATTTTGTGATTCATTTGATTTCTGCCCTAGTTTGTATTTTTTTGGTTTGGGAGTTGTAAAACTGGGAGTCTTCAGCAGGCTTTCCTCTACCCATCCAAATTTAGCAAAGACTGGATTTGGAATGTCTTAAGATATAGCCCCCCAAAGCAGGTGCCCACAGGAAAGCTCAGTTTCAGCTTTTACGACAACTCTTCATGCTGCAGAATGGGAGTTCTGTGATTGGCTTCCAGAGCTGCCAATCAGGCTATGGACAACTGCTGTGGGTGTTTCTAGGGCTTCCAGAAGTCCACCCCAGCATTGACTAGGAACTGATTGAATCAGTGCCAGGCTGTCTGGAAAAATGAACCGCAACAATGAACCACCAAGGTCCAGAACGAACCACAAATCGGCACAATTTATTCATGAATCACAATTTGTGGTTCGTGCCCATGTCTACTTAGAATTTAAGAGCCCACTGCTTTAGTATGTTCATTATAGGAGAACTGAACTAATTTCACTCAAGTGAATGGCCTTGTCTATTTTTTTGTCATGCACAGACAAGAACTTGCTGTCTACCTCATTTCAGTGCATTTTGGAATGTGTACCTTTTCAAAGCAATGCAGTGCAATGAGATGGCTTACTCATATAGTTACATATGTGAATTAATCCAATTTATGACAGCAGTAGACAAACCAGCAAGTGATGCACATGCTGTTTACAGCCCTCAATCTTCTTAGCTGGCAAATATATATATTTTCTTGGGCTTGATGTGATGCTTCCGCTAATAGACTGTAGGAACCAGATCCAAATGTAGCATTTTGTGTTTTTTCTTGTTTAATCTTATGGGCAATATTGAAAAAAGTTCTAGATCTCCCCCCCCCTTCCATTCAGAAATGACAGAATACTAGCTCAGGCCAAGGGATTAATAAAAAGTATTCTAAATAGTCTTTACATTAATATGTAGAAGTACAAAGCAAGGGAAGAGCCTGGTGTATCATGTCTGTGAATAAAACTCATAATTCTGTTACTACTTCGTTATGTAGCTTCTAAAATACAACTCTAAAATGTGCAATTACATGAGGCTTTGTTATCTGTTCGCTTGATATCTGCACTTTCGTTTTATATCTAATTAGGCAACTAATTAGAACTTCATTCCTGTGTGCACAGAATATTCTCATACCCTGGTTTTTGGAAGGCAGGGTAGGGGGGAAAGCTGACCTGTAAAATTCTTGACAAGATTTGTGTCTTTTGAAGTGTAGGTGTATGAAACAAAGAATATAGCTGCCTTTGTTTCATAATTGGGTCATACATTTGAATGTGTTGCATTAGTGTGATTAGCATTAATTATGAATTTTGATCAAGCCATGTCACTGATCAGTTGCCAGGTTTAGCTACGCTGTTCTAACACATAATTAATTTTTTAACTGAACTAGTGTGCTCTAGGTCACATGTTCTTTTTCTGAAAACAACTTATTAAATTCTTCCTCAAGAATTGACAATATTTGGTGAAGCTTTGAGTTGCTTGCAGCAACCTGGGAAACATTTTCATCTTTTGGAATTGCAATTAGCAACTGGGAAAGATTTCTTTAAGGATACTGGATAACATGGCTCGAATATTCCACTCACAGTGAATGATCCTTAAGGAAGAATAGTTAAAATGGATGGAAAACTAGCTAGCCGTAGAATCATTTTGCAGAGTGAATATTATGCTTTGAAATCTGCTTTTTGAATTGATCATTGAAAGTAATACTATGGAGGCTTTGAGATGATAATTGAAAGTAATATTACACAGACTTTATAAGAGTTGAACATTGATCTTTATTGATTTGACATGGTGGAAATGATAAATTGTATTAGAACTGTTATGGGTTTAGACAATTTTGTATATGAGAGACCAAAACATTGGATATTAACTATAATTATATGTATATATGGAAAAATGTATACATGGTGTTTGGCAGTTATTGGTTTGTGGAAGCCATATACCACTCTGACAGTTTTTACTCTCATTATATCACTTTTGGATTTACTACCTCTACAGTCTTGGTTTCTACTTCCATATTTCTCTTAAAAGTCCTCAGTAACTCTTAATTTTTTCCCAGGTTACAGCAACAGGATTTTGTTTTGTTCAGACACCGCATTCTGTGTTCTGCACAAATATTTATTTTCAACTTTCTTCTTGCAGGGAGTCAATTCCAGATGCCCCGCCATGGATGATGACAGTCAGGACGAACTAATAAATAAGAATGCTGCAGTAGGCAAAGTCAAAAGAACAAATGCATTGCTTTTCAGTGATGTAGGTAAGCAAAAGTGGTATGGGATATTCTAGCTGCTGCTTCTTTTTCAAGAAACTGGTATGTATAGTGAGAAATCTGCTTTGGGTTTTAGCTTCATAGCCTTCAGGCGTTGACTTCATCCCATTCTTAATCTCTGTAATGCTTGGATCTGTGTGAGATTAGCATCCTTACATTAAACACTATTGGAAATGTCTGTAGAAAGCACTTCCTCAGTCTTGCTTTACCTCCCATAGCAGCACCATATACAGAGGCCTTTATGTCTTTTAAAAATGATTATGGTGGTGCTGACTCCTGTTTGGAAAAGATAGCATGTTACCAATATTGCTGCATATTGGAGAACTTTTTATTGCTTAGATAGAAATGGAGCAATAAATATTTGCAACCTTCCTCTTTTTTCTTCCAGAGAAAGTTCACCTGTACAATATGAATTACTAACTGAATTTGTCAATGGCTTGTTTTGATGTACTTGTTTACTGAAGTTTCACTTATCATTGCCTGTGCATTTGTGG
This sequence comes from Heteronotia binoei, assembly GCF_032191835.1. Classification (NCBI taxonomy): domain Eukaryota; kingdom Metazoa; phylum Chordata; class Lepidosauria; order Squamata; family Gekkonidae; genus Heteronotia; species Heteronotia binoei. The sequence goes on along the minus strand of NC_083243.1, from coordinate 161,457,487 downwards.
GCTATCCTGCAGCTATAAGAGGTAGAAACATTGTCTTTTTTCCTCTCCTGAGAGCCAGCATGGTGTTGTGGTTAGGGTTGGGCTAGGATCTGGGGGACCCAGGTTCAAATCCTCACTTGGCTGTGGAAGTTTGCTAGGTGACTATGGGCCAATAACACACCCTCAGCCTAATCTACTTTGTAGAGTTGTTGTGAGGACAAAATGAAGGAGAGGCACACTTTGTGTCCCCAGTCGAGAGAAAGGCATAAATTAAGTAAGTAAATAATTTTTTAAAATTCATAAAGACATCCTCAGAGTACTGACCTACGCTCCTAAGATGAAATTATGTTGTTTGGTTAATGTGATTGCAGAAAACTTGCAGCTCTCTCACTGTCTGTAGCTTCCAGCAGTAATATCTGTAAGGGAGAATGAGCCACACCTGCTTCTTCTGATTGTGGTAGTGTTTCACTGGTAATATAGTTTGTGATAGCTAAAGAGCAGTTCTCGAAACACAGACAAATAGAGCTGGAAGGGATCCCAAGGATCATCTAATCCACTCCCCTGTGCAATGCACGAATTTCATAGCTAAACCCCCCTCCCCCAGTGACCCCTGCTCTATGCCCAGAGGACAGCAAAAAAACCTGCAGGATCACTGGACCAGTGTGGCCTGGAGGAAAATTCCTTCCTGATCCCAAAATGGCAGTTGACATCACTGCACATATGAGAAAGCACTGGCTCATCCCTTCCTGTCCGCTCTCTCACAATCTGCCTAAATTTATAGAAAATCATAGAACTAGCATTGCTGTCAGATGGCCATCTTGTCTCTTAAAAATCTCCAAGGGAGAACACACCACCTCCCAAGGAAGCCTGTTCCACTGAGAAATTGCTGTAACATTCAGGTTCTTACCTAATGTTTAGGCCAAAATCTTTTTGGTTTAATTTCAGCCCTTTGGTTTTGATCCTTCTGGGGCAACAGAAAACAATTCCACAAATATGTGAAGATGGCTGTTATCACCTCTCAATCATTTCCTCTCCAGTTTAAGCATACCCAGTTCCTTCAACATTTCCTCATAGGACTTCGACCAGGGTGGCCTGTGGACTCCCTCCCCCCAGCCTCACTGCAAAAGACTCAACTAGGATCAGTTGGGAGGGTGAGGGTGGAGGGAGCTCCCACAGACTTGCACCGATATACTCCTCTAGAGCTGCATATACAGCTAGGGAAGAGGAAATACTTCTGCTCTTTGTTGTTCCTGTTGGATTTCTAGTTCTTGCTTTCTGTTTACTTTTTCTTGGCACCATATAATAGATGGTTGTGAGCATTGACATCTGTAGTTTCCCTGTCCTTTTGCTCTCATTGTTCAAAAGAAAGCAGCGATGGAAATAGTGGAGACTCGGATGATACAGACAGCGAGGAGGAAGGTGATACTGACGAAGATGCAGGTGAGGAGGACGAAGAAGGTGAAGATGAAGATTTAGAAGGTGGGTGTATTGGGCATTACAGATGTTCATTGACTCTGAAACTTAGTACTTCAAAAGAACAAAGTTGATTACAAAAACTTTTAAATGTAACGAGTGCTTATTAAACAACAGATCATGAGGTGGAGAGCTGCTCTTAACTTCAGTTACATAACACTTTGCTGGTGCGTTATCATATTGTGGGATGGGGTTTGCAGTTCCACTTGTAGTGTGAGTTTGTACAGTTGGTACTTTGCATGGGTTAATTAGGATTTTACTGTAACATTGAGCTACAGCTTGCTTGCTAATAGGTAATAGAGCTGTTCAGTAGAAGTTGTTGTTAATTCAATTTAATGATTCACCCCATCCTGTCTTGCTTTGGGCATCAGTTGCTTTAACTCTGAACGATGTACATCAATAACACAGTAGATGCATATAAAACCAAATTAAGCTAAAAACAGATTATAAGTACTGATGGCATCCTAATATTCTTCTGGTCCAGATTGCTATACGTTGTACCAGGATGGGGGGGAAGCTCAGAGGGGCAGAGAAAAGTTCCAGAGTGTGTGCTGTCATGATTTCAGTCTTCTGCATCTCTTGTATTGGAAGTGATTGTTTTGTGTGTTGATGTTGCTTCAGGAATTTATTTAGCACTTTCTTCTTTTCAGAACTGTATAGCACTGATATACCAACACTGTATGTATTAAGTGGCAATAATCTCTGGGGTATTTTTCATTGTTTCAAGATTCTGAGGAAGATGAGGACGAGGAAGAAGAGGAGGAAATGGAAACTTCTGCTGAACAACCAGCCCACTTGGTGAAAGAAATACCACAATTTAATCAAGGAGGTGGTTCTTCGTCTGATGAAGATGCTGAAAACTGCCCAATATGCCTCAATACATTCAGGGATCAGGCAGTTGGAACACCTGAGAACTGTGCCCATTACTTCTGCTTGGATTGCATAGTAGAGTGGTCAAAAGTAAGCGCTTATGTCTTGATAAAGTAATGACTTTGCATATACTGTTCCCAGAGTATCGTGCTGGTTCAGTCTTATAGCGTGCCTGTTCTGGTACATGCATCTCTCTGCTAGCTTCCTTAGGTGACACAGCTGTTTCAGTGCCAGACTCCCTCCTCTGCTGAAGCATCGTCATATGAGGCTTGCAGAGCAGAAGGTGGAGTCAAGGTCTTGCTGTTTCTCAATTCTTTAATAAGTCTTACCCTTTCCTTAAGCTGTTGCTTGATGACAGCCTTTGTACAAGTCCAAGAACTGTAAGCGTAGGTTGTGCAGCTGTACATCATTTGAGTTCTAAAAATATTTCTGTGTGAGTTTGAAGATTCAGTTATCCAACTGCATAGAATCTTTAGTGGTTTTATTTGAAATCTGTGATTCCAAATTTATGTTAAACATTTACCATTTTAAACTAATGCAATTGTGAGAACTACATGATACATTTTAAGTTATATTTGAGCTGAACTGCAAAGTTTTCGTAGAATCTTGACAGTAGTCATTTGGCTGTCGTCTCAGTTGATCTTTGTTTGTGCTCACTGTCAGGCTTTTCAGAATACTAGGGCATCGATCAGTTGCTTTAACTCTTACTTCCTGCACTTCAGTTTTGGACAGTTCCCCATGTGGTTGTTCAAATGGTATCAAAATGACATACTTTTGCTCTGGCAGATGACCATGCATGTTGGCTGGTCTTGGCAAGACAGCCTAAAGTTTGAGTTGCCTTTTGGGAGAAAGATGGAGAGATCTGCCATGTTGGACTTCAAACATTCCTGGAATCAGTGAAGTCATGCTGCTTCCCTGTGCCTCAAAAGCCTAGCATGAGTTCAGAGATGAGCTTCCATTAGTCTCTCACTTTGTCCTAGCCAGGTTAGAAAGTGCCCTTTGTTGGTGAGCACAGTTGCAAGCTCTTGTTTTTTGGCAATTTCTGTTGATTTTTCACTTCTTGTTATACAGCAGGGGTGACCAACGGTAGCTCTCCAGATGTTTTTTGCCTACAACTCCCATCAGCCCCAGCCAGCATGGCCGGTGGCTGGGGTTGATGGGAGTTGTAGGCAAAAAACATCTGGAGAGCTACCGTTGGCCACCCCTGTTATGCAGAGCAGCCAGCATATAAACATAAGAATATTTAATTTGCTAATTTAATGTTGAACTCCTTTAAAACTGCTAGAAGTGTAGGTGCTTAATTTTTTTCATTCCTTTCTGCAGAATGCCAACTCGTGTCCTGTGGATCGCATCCTCTTTAAATCTATCTGCATTCGAGTGCGTTTAGGAGGAGAAGTCCTGAAAAAAGTAGGCTTTCTGTTGATTTTAAGAGAATTAAAACCCATTGCACAACTGTATACCTTTTTCCTAACTTCAGCTCATAATTGAACACGTGTGTCTTTCTGATTTTGGCATTTTTGTGTAACTGCAATTTTTTTGTACACAGCATTACTCTGCAGGAAAAATGCTAGTTTGAAGCATACAAATTGATGGAGTTTTTTTCTAGATTTTGTGAACTCAGGTCTGTCTTGTGGGCTACAGCTGCCAATTGATGTGTGTGCATGAAAGGGTTTCCCATTACAGTTTTATTCCACGGTTCTTCCAAAGAATTCAGAGTAGTGTATATAATTTTCCTTTCTTCTATTTGATCTTCATAGCAACCTGTGAAGGTAGGTTAAACAGAAAGTGGCTGCCCAAGGTCACCACATAGCCTCATGGCTGAGAGGGGTTTCTCAAAATTCTGATGCCAACTACAGTATTAGTATTAGCCTCCTAGACAGTCCCATGTGTTCAATGCCTGCACATTATAAAAATAACAGTGAAGTGTTTGTAATCATATGCAAGGAATAGAGCTGCTGGGAGCATTGTCCAGTATCACAAAAGTGACAGAGAAGCACATCTGCTATTCAGAATCCTGGGTTTCTGCTGTGATCCTTATGCTTTTTCTTGATGTGTTATTTTTAGAATTGCATTGTAAAATCCCCCTATTCCCCTACCTTTCCCAAACAAAATATTGCAAGAGTTTTAAGCATGTTTGTACATCATTTCCTGGCTCCACCCCCAAATTTTAGTGGGCCGCAAAGGAGAAGTGTAAAAATAACCAGGCCACAGAGGTGGGGGGTTGTTTGGGAAACCCTGCTATAGAGAATACACAGAGCAGAGTTGGTACTGATGGCAGAAGTTTCTCAACTGCACAACTTAATATGCCACAAATTAATAGGCTGGGGATCCTTTTGCTGTTGGTGATATTTCTCTCCTTATGTCCATGATGAAACGATGCAAAATAAGACATTCATTCTTGGCTGTATTTAATCAGGTGGTCTCTGCAGTGGCAGTACAGTGCAGGCACCCTCCTTGACTGAAATATGCCTTTTTGTTTAGATTCCTGTTGAGAGTACAAAATCTCAGGAGGAGGTAGAGGATGATCCTACTTTTTGTGAGGTGTGTGGCAGGAGCGACAGAGAAGACCGCCTGTTGCTGTGTGACGGCTGTGATGCTGGGTAAGGAGCTTTTGCATCTTAAAATTCTCCTGTTAGTATACCTTCCTCATTTTCTATACTAGATTGTCTCTGTATATTACCTTTTAATCTTAGAGTAGAGTCTTCTATTAAGGATATGGACACATCCCTAATTTATTATACTCCTGTTCTCTTGAAGCTATTCTTTGGGAGTCTGTTTGGGTCCCCTAAAAGTAGGCTGATGGGACTGCATCCTGGTGCACCCTTTGGTGCATAGCATTGTGACAGAGGGTAATGTACTGCATGAGGGGAATGCACCATCAGAAATCTTCTGCCCCCCTTTCCCCTTTGTTGATGCACTGGCCTGACTCCTAAACAGCAGAGGAGGCAGCCCCAAGTGTCCTTGTCAGATATAAAGCAGCTTGACAAGGAATTTTATGCACCTGTCATCCTTGCTGGCTATTGATGGCAGGAGAGAAGATGAATTGTTTGGTCTGTGAGGAAGTTCTTTGTAGATAAGAGACCTTGCACACTTTGGTGCTGAGCGGAGGATCAGGGAACTGAGCGTACATTGTCATTTGCGTTCTTCAGTGTCAGAAAGGCTTGCTTATATTTGCAACTATGAGAAAGAATAATAGATGTTACTAAAATACTTCCTGCACTGTTCATTCACGGCAGGATCTTGAGGCGGCTTGCAAAGTACACAATATTGTATGCAAGCCAAATGTAAATAAATATTTAAAGTTGTCTGATAGAGAAAATGCAAACTCAAAATGCCTGGGTAGATAAATATTCATTTGGGTCTGAAAGCTTTAAAAACAGGCAAAGGTTTTCCCCCTCAAATATTTTAAGATGGTGGTCACTTCTGTTTAGGACATAACTCATAAATCTGCCCAGAGGCATTTTACTACATTGCAAAGGGCTGTTTTGAGCAGCAGGTGGTTTGTTGGCTAACTGAACACTGCTTGTTAAGCAGTACAGAAAACTCCTTGTGGCTTGGGAATCCAATGCATATTTCCTGTGCAAGGTACCAAATTGAAAACTTCAGCCATTGGTTAGAGCCTTTGTGTGTTCTTCTCAAAAATTCTAGGAAAATGTTACCACTCAAATGTTGCCATATATTGTATTGTAATTTCTGTGTAATAATCTTTGTGGTAATGGTTAAAGCAGTGATCATACAAGGGATTCATTTGGAATCTGCTTGGAGTGCTAATAGAGACTTTTGAAAAGCGAGTTAGTATTTGTGCTCTGAGGAAGAATTGGAACATGCTAATCCAGTGAAATGGCTTGGGCCTTTTTGCAGTTAAGATGAAAGTACTGACTACCTTCAAACTGAAGGGTGACTTTGCATTTTAGGGTAGGAGAATGGCCTTCTGTCTGAACTCTTTGTAAGGTATGTTATGTGTTTTTTTTTTTAAAGCTACCATATGGAATGCCTTAATCCACCTCTGAGTGAGGTGCCTGTGGACGAATGGTTCTGTCCCCCTTGTGCACCAGCTAATATGACATCTGCAGATACTGGTAACTATCTTCTGTGTAGCCTGTTTCATTTGAATTGCCCAGAGATGATGGTTGAAGCCTTCCCCAAAGTTTACACAACAGTTTTTCCACTTCTTCAGATAAAGTTAATGTACTGCCATCGAATGTGCAAAGCTGATTAAAACAGAATAAACTGCTCGAGAGTACTTGAAAATAAATAGCTTAGTTTCTTTGTTTAAATGATGGTCGTATTTTTTTATGTTGGTTTAGGAAGGGGTCAGTTTGCAATTTCCAGTGGCGGGATTACATGCCAAGGGGAATTTAAAGCATTCTTTATTTTTTCATAACACTGTCCATCTTGGGCTATTTGGGAGGCTTCATGTTTGATGCCCCTGTTTAAATGAAATGCACAAGGTTCTTTTCATGCTAAAACAGATCCTGTTTCTCCAACAGTTTCTGCAGTTAGAGAATTATTGCACATAATGTCATAATAATATCAATTTGACCTATTTTTACATGCTAAATTAACATTATGAGCCAATCCAAATCTAAAAATCAGGAATAATTTTTTTTTTTAATGAAAAGCTTGGACAGAGGGGATTTTTACTTTGGACCAGTTAATAGATTATGATGGTGAGTTTTTATCATCTTGACTTGTCAACAGTTGTTGAATGGTAACATTTGCCAACTGTAACATCTGCTGGCATCCAAATATAGTACTGCAGCACTAAGTGTTTCAGAATCTCCCTTACTCTAGGAAACTCACATTGAATTAATGTAGAAAATGTAACCTACAATATTGTTTGATAAGAAGAAAATGAAGGGCTGCACCAATTGGAGCAAAGAGGTTAATTAAAAACAATGCTGCAGTGGGAAGAAACTTTGATTCCAGTTTGTTAATAACACCTGTGTGTTTAGAACTGAGCATCCCCAGTGGGGTCTGTGGAATGTAAAAGCAGCAATACTCCCACTAAACCAGCAAATCAGGGCATTGTTGCTTTTATATTGCACAGATCTTTCTGAGGAAACTCAGTGCAAAACACGTAGGGGTTATTAACATATTGGAATCAATTTTTCTTTCCACTGTGCCATTGTTTTTCTTTATTTCTATACATATTTGAACAATAAACAGGATATGCAAAACTTTAGGAATGACTGGAATAAGGTTATGGATCACCCTGTTTTTTTAAAGCAATATAATATGGATTTAAACTTTATACTTGTTGTTCCTGTGGAACTCAAGCTGTGATTTACTCAGCAAAAATTATGTTTAGGCCACCACAGTGCCTTTTCAATGAAGTGTCTGATTGCTGGCATTGTAACTTAGAAGACACGTCTCTTAAATACATACTTTGAATATATATCCAATTTAGTCTTTTTTGGAGGAAGTAATTACTCATCAATTTTTTATTAGAATATTCATTGGTCTTGGAGGATGCTTTTATACTTTGAAACTTCTTGCCTGTCTCCTGAAAGCTAAGTGATGGTCAGTGAAAATGAACACTCTGTGCTCTCACTGTTACTAAACAACTTGCATTGCAACACTGGAAAGATAAATGCTCACTGCAGTAATCCAGTGAATTGAGGACCTTACCAGTATTTGAATGTATGACCTGTAGATGACAATTGCATATGGACGTATTTTTAGATTCTTGGAAATCTATAGATGCTTATATGTAGCCTTGCTATCATTGTTATGATATTTTCTGTTTCTTTTTTGTTTGGGGTTTGTAATTATAAAACATTTAAAAATTGATAAACAGAACTCTTGTAAATTTTGTACTGGAGGTTTTCCAAAATACTTGACAATAGATCTCTAGAACGGTGTTCAGCTGCTGGTTTGTAACAGTTTACAACTGACAAAGATCTTGTTTTAAGAAACAGATCATGTGAGTGAGGATGAAGTTGCTTCCCTCGTAGCTGATGTTATCCCTACCACCAGTAGACTACGTCCCAGTGTTCGAACACGAGCAATAGCTAGGACTCGTCAGAGTGAGCGTGTGCGAGCAACAGTAAACAGAAACCGGATTACAACTGCACAGCAAATTCAGGTATTGTTTGATTTGATTGAGTGAAATAAATTTCACATTGTTGATCCCAGTGAGTGAACATTTCCTTGTGTGTTTTGATTGTAACTTTTTGACTACATAGAAAGAGTGTAAGCTGTAACACATGTTTAAAGCTCGTAAATGTGTAACCAAGTAAAAAGATAGACACAAGCCCTGTTCCAGTGAAGGGAACCTGTGTGAGAACACTATTCGGAATCAGTGTGAAGGCCTCATGGGTCTCTGTTATGTGCTTACTACAGAAACCATTCTGGATTAGGTCTTACAGAATGCAACTGCAAGGCACTTTCCCCAGCAACCCCCTGAGATCCCCAAAAATCCAGTATTGAAGGTCAGTAGCATTCACTGTACAAAATGCCATCAGGCATGGTGGGTGCAGAAAGGATGAGGCATTCAGTGGAAGCACTGTTCTTCACTCTTTAACAATAATGAAAACCTTGCTGTGCTCTGCTTGCTCCATCAGGTGAAGGAAGAGTTGGGGCCAGTTTTACTGTATTCTCCTTGCTTACTAGACCTACCTGTGCCTCATGGAATTGGCTCCACAAAGCTTCCCTGACCTCCTGGCACTGACTTTGTGGGGGCTGGGGGGGTGCTGCTGCAAGGATAAGGGAAAGGTGGCCAGTGGTTGTGGTTTGTAGAATCCCATCTTCTTTCTGTAGTACTCTGTGAAGTTGTTAATACTACTGAGGATACATGATGTGCTGCAAACCTACCATGTTTTGCAAGCTGAGGTTAACTAAAATGCCTTGATGGACAAAGTTGTCCTTGGTTTATATTGGAAGTGTCAGTGGGAAAGTGCCTGCTATTTGTGTGAATGTTTTAATGAATAAATACTGACATTTGAGACAGGTATTCCTGATGCGATAGAGTTTTCACAAAATTCACAGTATAGAAGCTGCATAGACATCGTTTAATCTATTATTTAGTTGTGATATTGGCTGAACTATTCTGATTCACCAGTTATGTAATGTTTAAGTGATCTCTCAAAACTGATTCTTTGGAAACTGAGGTGCCTTCCTAGATGGTAAGTGGGGATCCTGCTTACAGTGAAATGGGAAGATGGATTGTGTCTGAGTTAGCCTCTGATTATGGTGCTTCAAAGCAACATGGCATTTTGTTATGAGTGACTTAAACAAATAACTCTGATTATCAATCTTGCTTTCAGCATGTTCCAAGGTACCTTATGTCTTCCTTTTTTGATGAAGCAATTGAGGCAGTTGCAGCAGGGTTGAGCACAGCAGTATACCAGAGACCACTGACTCCTCGGGCCACCCCCAAGAAGAAACGAAAAAGAGGTAAGGACATCAGAACGATAACATTTTGTCAAGAAATAAACATCTCCTGAAGGAAAGGACATTTGCCATGTGTGCGTAAGCCTTAATTAACATTCACATGACAACTATAGTTGAATCGATTAAAGGGTGGATTCAAACAATAGTTAAACTGTTTTAAGGCTACCTTCTCTTTTAGTAAGCCCTTTGAGCTTTTGGACATGTCACAGGCACATAGTAAGCTTGGAGTTCCTGTTTTGTTTTTTTGCTGCCAAGTCGCAACTGATTTAGGGCGACCTGGTAGAGTTTTCAAGGCAAGAGACATTCAGAGGTAGTTGGCCACTGTCTGCCTCAGTAGAGCCATCTTGGTATTCCTTGATGGTCTCCTATGCAAATCCTAAGCCGTGTCAATCCTACTTAGCTTCTGAGATCTGATGAAATTGTGCTATCCAGATTAGATTTCCTGTACCCTGGAAAATGTATGAAATCTAGCTTGAGCCATGTTTTGATGATCTCATGCTGCATGTCAGCACAATGTTCCAGGCATTTAAGTTATTTTATAACATTGAATTGCCACCTGAATCCACCTGAAACTTATGGCTTCAGGGAGTAAAAGCTCCAGCAAAGGCATATCCTTTTGCAGTGATTTCTGTTTGGATGATCATTAGGTGGGGTAGTCTGAAACAATGCACAGTTTCCTTGATGCACTTTATTTGTGTTTCATGTATGGGTTAAAGTGGGGGTGGGATTCAGACATCAATTTCTGTTGGCCTTCACAGCCAAGAACTCTTTGCTGTGTCATCTTCAGGAAGAAGAAAGAGAGTGGCAGGCAAAAAGACCCATACAAAATCATCTGCTGGCAAAAGGAGCACAGGAACATGGATTAAGAGACGCCGGCATCGAACAAAGAAGAGAAAGGGGAAAAAAATAAAAGTACATTCCCAGATTTTTTTGCTGATTGCACAATTATCTGTAGCCAGTGCTTTCTTGTCATATACTTTTATGAGATAATGCTTGATGAGGTATGGAGATGTCATCCCTTATGTTTGTATAATTAATGTGCTGTTTCATGGTTTCAGAGTGCTTGATTGAAATCCTGCTCCTGGCTTGTGGTTAATTTGCACTTTCTCTACTTAGATACAAACAGATGTGACTGTTCGTTCTCGAATTGCAAAAACTCTTCGTCTTGGCAAGCCCGTACATGGCATGTCTATCCCTTCTGTGTACAAACCAGTGGAACCCTCACTTGGCTTTATGAGAGCAGATATTGGAGCAGCCTCTCTCTCTGTTTTCGGAGACCCTTTTGAGCTGGATCCGTATAACAGGTAAGAAAAGGACAAGAGGCAAGAAAATGATTATATTTCCTCTTTGAAATAGATTGTGGGGGCATCAGTAATGAAGCATTTTAAGAGCTATTGGCATAGATTTCTAGTGTCTGGGGTTACTTATTTCTTTTGTTTTTAAAAAGTTTTATTGATTTAAACTACAAAAAAGAAGCATTGCAGAGGATACAGAAAAAGAGGGAAAAGGGGCCTTTACAGAGTGGGAAAAACAGAAATGAGTACAAATATATCAATTATAATTCCACCTCCCAATAAAATGCTCAAATCTTTCTACCTACAAGTATAAAAATCTCCTTAAATATTACCTTCCTTTCTTCTTTTACCAGAATAAAAAAAAGAATAATTATTTTAATAAACTAGTGAAGGAATGTAAATCTAAACAGTTCTTCTTAAACACAAATTAAATATAACCAGTTAAAAAAGATTTTTTCTTTCAAGACTGTCTCAACATCAAATTTATTTAGTTCAACTTACGCCTATAATAAGCACAAATTAAGTTGTTGATTTAACGAAATCCTTATTAAAGGAAGCATATGAAAATCATTTCTTTGTTCATAGCAAATTACATAAGATACATCAAATACAACTAAAAGCTTTGTCTATCTCCGTCTAAACCATTTCTCCTGCTAACATATTAAAAGCAAGTCTGCCAAATTACCAAATCTATCAAATTCCACAGCAGTTATGCTATCTGCCTTTTCACCCTTGATCCTATTCTTACATCATTAGAATCTGTCTCACTAAATAGGCAAGCTGTCAATACATCTACTATATAGAGAATTATGTTAACTACACTCATTAACATAACTTCTTCAAGGTCTCTCTTATTCTTTTAAAGTTTAACATCTGTTCATTATTAATGGTTACGTTTGCTTATTCACCAGGAAAAGAAAAAAAAAAAGAACCCAGATTCCGGAGACCTCCTTCCCAAGGATTAAAAACTTCTAAGTTCCTTTGATTTCTGCACCCAAATTGTATCCGAGGCAGCCCATTTATCCACAGTTTCTTTTGGTATCACCTTTCAGAGTTTCTTGTTCAGCCATTCACCAAAGCAGAAGCAAAAAATCCAAAAAATTTTCCAGATGACCTTCCAAATCCAAATTTGTTGATTGAAGTGCAGCTTTTCTCTTCTCAACATGGCCTGCCCTCTCAAGCACAGGGGGAAGAATTCATCGCCATTTTTCCTTCTCCACTTGATTTTACTGCAGCTTCCGGGGTAGTTTTGAAAGTGCATCAGAAGAGACCATCTTATTTTTACTTTGTTTATTTCTCATAATAAGTTTTCCCTTCTACTTTCACTGCCATCAATTCACTCTCTTTAGTACTGGACCCCTGTAGATTTACCATTTCATTAGCTGTCAGATCTTCCCTCAAATCATTAGCTGTCAGCATAAAATAATCTCTAAGAAGCTGTGTAAATGAGATAAAGGGCGTTTTCGCACTGACCTTAATCGGCAGCGACGTCCCTCTTCACCGCGCAGGATCTGCGCGGATTTCGCACCAATTACTACGGAGCACCTGGAAGAGCCGCAAAGTCCCGCGGCTTTTGTGGCGCAAATGGAAACTGGTTTTTGGCGGTTTCCATTTGCGCCGCAAAAGTCGCGGGACTTTGCGGCTCTTCCGGGTGCTCCACAGCAATTGGTGCAAAATCCGCGCAGATCCTGCGCGGTGAAGAGGGACATCGCTGCCGATTAAGGTCAGTGTGAAAACGCCCAAAATCTTCCTTCAAAGATCTGGGATTTGCACAAATATCTTTTCCATGTGCCATTTCATTAAATGGAGCCATATCAAAACTCAGTCTTTTAAGTCAGATTATATATTCAAAACTCATTCTCTTAGATCAGATTGTACTTTCAGTTCTCTCCTGTTAGTGCCCGTTCTACAACAGCTTCAACTGAAGTTTTAGAAGGCATTCTTTCAGTTACAGTCAGGTGATAGAGACAGAGTTCTTTTCTGTATATGTCCTTTGTGTTCAGATCGTATTGCAAATTCTTGATAATCTCTTTGATATATATCCAATTAAAGTCCGGGTCAATTTTAATAGTTATATTCAATACAGTTTAAATAGTTAAGACTGCTCGTAGTATTTCGAGGCCTTTTGAGCTGATCTTTTAGCTAATCTTTTGTTGTTATGCAGAGTGACTCATTGGGGGGGGTAGAGTCAGAAAAAACACCTACTTGTTAAGTAGAGTCGTCGCTTTAGAAGTGGAAAAATGTTGCTTTAAAGATGTACTGGGAAAATGAAAGCATAAAAGCGGTCGGGAGTTCTTCTTTTTCTGCTGATATGTCAGCTTTCATGGCCGCGGAGCTTCAGGACGCACGACGAGCACAGAGGGCAGTTGCTGCTGACCCCCTCCCACCCTGTGAAGTTCCCATGCCGAAGAAAAAGCTCTCCAGGCTTTTCCTATAGAGGCATCACTGCCACAGGGAGAAGATCTGCAGGCAACTCTGAAGCCAAGATGACAGATCCCGGAAGTCCGGGATTACTTATTTCTAATTTATTCACTCTGAGTCCTAATATTAGAGTGAGTTAAGTAATTTTAGTGGGTTTTTTCAGTTTGAATACTTATATAAAGTATTTTTACTTGAACTTTTAGTTCAAGACAGCTTACACTAAGAATTAAAACATTACAAGTTAAAATCGAGTAAACTGACCCCCCTCCCCCCCATGCTTGCTGTTTATATTCCATCAAAAGCCCTGGCGAACAGGCAAGGCTTGCAACCTCTTCTGAAGATCTCACCTCATCAGGAAGCCCTTTCCACAGAGTGGGAGCCATGATGGGAAAGGCCCAGACTTTGGTTGATGCTGGATAGGCCATTTTAAGTGGGGGTCAGCCAACGGGGGAGCAGCATGAAGACCATAGGGAAGGAGACAGTCCATTCTAGTTATACACAAAGCTAAGATGAAACTGAAGCTGGCAGTGATCTTCCAAACTTCTTTCCCTATTAGTAATGAAGAGCTTCCTGTAAACTCGGCCTCACCTGTGAGCACTAAAAGGAGAATCCTCTCTCAGTCAGCACTTCGATCACATCGCCCTGTTGCTAGGCCAGTTGCTGTGGGGCTTCCTGGGTAAGGCTAATCAGGTGATGCTTTTTTTGTGTAAAACAGGATGTAGATTGTTCTGAGGTCTGTTGCTTTGCACACCATGTTGAAGACCTGACCTTGTGTTTTGTGCCATAGGCTAAAGAGTTGGATATACAGTTAAAGACATGGTTCAAATCCTGACTTAGCTGTGGATGTGCTTAGACAACTAACTGTCTTTCACCTCAATCGTGTCTTTGAACCTGGTGACAGTGGTGATTTAATTCAGTAAAATAGCGCTTCTCACTCTGTGCCTTACTGATAAACAATTCATTAAGGTGAACTCTCACTAATATGGGTATAGATGTTTGAACCTTATTGGTTGTTTTGTTTATAAGGGTATAAAAATTAAAGTCATTGTGCAGTATGTAGAAAGATTAAATTTGGTACAAATGAAATTCCCGATACTCTGATTAATTCAAATGGCATCTAAGAATAACAAAGTGGGAGATCCTCTTTGCATACTTTGAACTCTTTAGAGCGTTTTCTAGTGGCAGCCAGTGATAATGCTTACCTCTCATTCTAATAAGTATGTCACACAGACTTTGCTAGCATTAAATGTAAGCATGCAATATGACCATATTGCTGAGATGAAATTGTTATCATTGGTGCTCTCTTAATTTGAGGGAGGAAGGTGAGAAGGGGAGACATGCACAGAGTGCTACTTCAAGCTGGAGAAGAATAGAGCATGGATTGGAAAAACTGTTCTCTCCTCTCCCCCTGCCCTTCAGTTGGTGTCTAACCTGTTGGTGAAGGAAAGGCTACTGCAATTGTTGACATTTCTGCTAGTATGAGGAACTTTTTAATTATTCATTGCAGACATTTTTTTTTTGTTTCAGTCATTGTGGAAAAAGGAAAAGCCTGTTCCTGTGTAAAACTAACTTGCAGTTATCCCAGGTCCTCCCCTTGTTATTTTGAACAGTTGAATCATGTTTTAATATATGTATTATGTAAATAGAAACAGTATGTTTCCTTACTCTGGGAATCATGTTTAAATTTGTTGTCAGCACCAGCATGCACAGAATTTCTACATGCCCACAAACTCTATATCTGTAGCTTGGAAGTATGCAGTGCCAATGGGCAAATGTTGAAACTGTCCACAACTCAGATTATATGTGATGCTGTGTGCATGGGACCTCACTTCATAATCTCTTCCTTTTAATAAAACCACACTTTATGTTTAAATTAGGCCTCAGTCAATAAGTATGTTGTTCTAAGGCAGTGTCTCTTTAACAGTGGTAAGAGAGAGAATGCTGGTACTGGTAGATTCTGTTGCAGTTGGAACTGAAAATGGGGAATCCTGGACAGACTGAAAAGGGGTGGAGGTGAGAAGCAGTGTGCCAACCAGGAGGGGTCACTGGCCTGAGAAGAAAGGAGAGGAGATATAGTAGCAACCGTATACACAACCAGGGAAAATATGCCTTTCAGTTTGTCATGCGGGTTGGAGTTGAATGGGGGTTGGTATGGCCCTGTTTAATCACCTACAACTAGATAATCCAAGGTAGTGCGTTCAGAAATGTTGTGATTTCAGTTGTGTAAGTCTTTACGTGTTTGGATATCAGTTGTGGTTAGAGGGAAATACAGATTCCCTGCCTAGAACAGGGTTATTTGGCTGGATTCCTGCTCATCTCCCTCTAGGGATAACCAAAAATGAAGCTTCTATCATGTAGTTCCATGCTTGTGAAATAAACATGAATGCTTTAAGGTTTAGGGAGCTTTCTGCTTCCTTTTTATTAGGAGCCAAAGTGTAAGCTGAATATGCTGAGATGTTTCCTCTAGAGACAAAGAGGCCCATTGACAATTAAGGGAGAATCTACCAAAGAGCAGGAATGCAGCCAAATATTAACCTCCAAAGGTGAGTTGCTACAGGTAAGGCAAAAACATAAGAGGAATGCCAAGATGGGACACACATTTTGTTACATTTAGCAGCTAGAGTAGAGCAATGTAACGTTGGACACACCTGTTTGTTGAAGCTGGTTCCACTTAGCTTAAGTTCTTGAGTTAGCAGTTGCAGTATGTTCAGACTGTGTTGCTTAGTCATGTTTTAGATGTACAACGTATGTGTTATAGACAACTTGTTTGCTAGTACTTGGCTCAGGCCTTTCTTGACAAAACTGTTCTTATACTAAGTTGATTTGAAGGAAAGTTTATTGGGAAGACTGTTTCCTATGAAAAGGCAGGGTGAATATGAGGTGTGTCTTTATATTGTGCAGTAGCATTGTCATGGAGTTTGAATATGCGTGAGAGTTTATAGAGGGGAATGTGTATGTTTTCAGTCACAGGAGGGGTCATTGATCTCCATTTTTCTGTGGCACGAACAGGCTTCACTTGCTGAAGCGGCTGCTAATTGCTCTATCAAATGTGGTCTTGACTTGGAGGGCAGGCATTAGCCACTCTGTGGCATCCCCACAACACTTTGTGCACATATGTGGGGGCTGTGGTCTGTATAATAATCCTTGCTATGGAATATAGGATTGTCTTCAAGTTTATGTCTGAGGTTATTTTTAAAATCTTGCCTTTTTTCAGCAAAATCAGGGCAGTGTAGATTATTCTTCCCCCTCTCCCCATTTTATTGTCACAGCAACAACGTGATCTTCAAGGCTGAGTGGGAATTTTAATCCAGGTTTCCTCAGTTCTAGTCTGACATTCTAGCCGGTACAGCACACTTCCCTCCCTGTTCAAAATTGGATTTCAGAGCTTTTCAGTAGAGGAATATTTAATATTTATCTTACCTGTCCTTCAAGGAACTATGTATGCTGCATCCCATCCTCTTCTCTTGTGAAAGTTGTGAGCCAGGGTGGGTAGAAGGTTGTTGTGTTGGTTATACTATGTATATGTGTAAGTGTTGGTTATACTATGTATATTTGTAAAAATTAAAAGCAGTAGATTTTAGCAAAGTCTATTCTTTGAGGATAGGAGCCCTAAAGGGTCAGACCTACAAGATCAGATGATTATCACCATTGTATTGAAGTACAAGGTAGAAAAAAAATATTCTGTGACCGTTCATATGTGCGAATCAGCCAGAGTAAGCATTCCTCTGCCTACCAGTGTGCAGTTGCTCTTGATTTCCTGTATTGAACCATTTAGCTGCTCCGTGCTGATATAGGGTTTGTATCCTATAAAACATTCTCAGGCTAAACTGGAGCCTGTGACTCCACTCCACTAAGTTTTCCTCCAATGGAGAATTACTTCTAATGGACACAGGCTTTAGCTGATGAAGAAAAACCTTTGTTTGTGGAAGGAAGTCTTTCTCTGTTGAAGGAAACCTTGAATCATAGGATCCAGTCCTATATCTGCATAGAGCTTTCATATTAATCTGATGCAAAAGTGCCTTTGTTCTGACGTGTCTAGTGTAGTATGGGTCCATACTTCTAAAAATAGAAATGGCATTCCATATATAACTTCTAGGAGGGGTGTGCCTGCCTTGGTACCTGAGCCTGAAGCTGAGCCAGCATCTGTGCCTGACCTGTTGGGGAGCATTTTGTCTGGACAAAGTCTTCTTATGATGAGTGGGTCTGATGTCGTGATTAATAGAGATGGATCTTTAACTGCAAAGAAAACAGGTGAAGATTTTTGGCTTCAGTCCTTAATCACCAACATGATTTGTCAGTTTGATCAAAAGTAGATGTGTTCCCATCTTAGGTTTAGGAGCATGTTCTAATTCTGATGAAATTGTGCAAATAAATATAACTAATTGGTTTTCATCCTTTGCACCTTGTAAATTTCAAACCTTATTGTAATTTCAGAGTTCATGTCGATGTTTAGAAATCTTCCTTGGAATAAAACTGTGCACAACCATTAACTGTTCTGTTGTAGGAAGCCTAACAGCAATAAAACACATGCATGTGAATTGAAGAAAATGTGACCATTCATGTGGGTGTTCAAAGCCAGATTGCAACTAGCATGAAACAAGCATAAAATGCAGTGATATCTACATGGCCTCTTATTAGAGCATCATAACTTATGTGCTTGGGATGAGTGTTCCCTCGAGGCTGAGTTAGTGTGAGCTAGCTCACAGTTTTTTAGCATTCAGCTCATCCATTTTTGTCTTAGCTCAGGAAAATGGCCCCAGAACAAACTAATTTATGCAGTAGCTCACAACATTAATGCCAGTAGCTCATGAAGTGGAATTTTTGCTCGCAAGACTCCACAGTTTAGAGGGAGTATTGCTTGGGACATATGCTTAAGTGGATAAATTATTGCCATACTAGCTAGTAACTTCAGTTCAATAGCAATTGACTTACATAGCAATATTGTCAGCAAATACATTTATCCCATGGTAATTTAATATTAAATGAGTGAAATCTAGTTTCATTTTAGTGTTTGAAAATAATGCTTAGTATTTTTCTTGTGTTGTCTTTCAGTCCCATTGTTGCACAGCAATTCAGTAAGTAATTCAAGAGTAGAGGAAAGCTTGGAAGGCACTACCCAACCTGACGCATGCTTGAGAACTGCAGTTAGTAATTCTGTTTCTGAATCTTTGGCTTCTTCACAACTGAATCCTAACTCCAGATCTACCACTTCAAATGCTTGTTCATCATCTCCACTCTCATTAAACATAGCGAACAAAGCAGCAAGTCCATTGCAGACAACAGCTGGAAGAGCACCTGTTCGATTTGAATATTCAATGACTCCAAGATCTGTTCAGGCTCAGAATCTAGCAAATTTGAATAAATGTATTCCCAAATTGGGCGAAGCATCCAGATTTAATGGCAGCTCTAAACTGCCTATGGGCCTGCATTTTGCATCTTCCAAGTCATTGCATAATACCATCAGTTCAGTTTCAAAAACTGTACCTGTGAGGCAGCCTCTAAAACCTGCTCCAAAAAGGCTTGATATCTCTGAACTTCCCAGGATACCAAAGATTAAAAAGGAAGCAAATAGTGGGCATTTGGAGTCACAGTCCGCCAGTAATCGAAGTGGTGAGATTCCCAGCTCCTGTATAACACAATTGACTGGCAAAGGGAACACAGACCAGCCAATTAGAGGTAATAAAATGGAAAGCAGCACATCACATGCCCCTCAGAGGCAAGCACATGCTAGTGGAGGTACTCCTGCTGCAAATGCTGCTGCTCGTGGCACTTCCTCCGTTCCTCCATCAAGAGGGAAATTTGGAAACTCTTCCTTTGAGAGTTTTAAAATTAACATCCCTGGAAATGTTGAGCATTCCAGCAGACTGTCTAATCCTGGATTCTGCAATACTTTCCGGCCTGTTGACAATAAAGTGGAACAGAAAGAGAATCCTTCACCTCTCTTTTCTCTGAAAAAGACAAAACCTGTCAAAAGTGAAATATATGATCCTTTTGATCCAACAGGTTCTGATTCGAGTTCTACAAACAGCAGTCCTGAAAGATTGCCTCTTACCAATATCACCAGGACAATATCCATAGCAAGTCCAAAAGTCCAGACATTCCAAACAATGCGTCGTATTACCCCTTACACACTGGAAAACATCTTTGGGTCGGGGGCAGATTCGCCTGATGCGCAGTCGAGTAATGCAGAGTCTAATGATGATGCACTGATTAAAGAAAGGCTTGTGGAGCAGGTCTCTGATACAGAACAAGAAAAAATGGATGAGGAAGAATTATCAAGTGCACCCTGTACTTCATCTGCCATCAAGCAAGAAGTTACTGATGTAGAGCATTTACATAAAGAAAGTTCTAAGATAGGTTTTGAAGATGACCAGGATAAGTCTAGAGTGAACGTGGACTTGGACTGCCTTACAAGTGAGAATGAGCAGCAAAATACACTTAAAAATGAGCCAACTGAGAAACACTCATTATCACACTCCCCATCAAATTTCAGTTCTCTGAGCCAGAAGAACTTAAAACAGAAAAAGACAGCTGTAAAAGAATACAAATCCACCAAGTCAAGATCTAGATCAAAGGACAGAAGCTCAAGATCTACTTCTCGGTCTGATGAAGAAAGCAAAAGCCAAAGGATTAAATCAAAGGTCAGGCAGTCATCAAGTGAGCAATCCAGTAGTTGTGAGCGATCAAAAAAAAAGAAAGCAAAGGATAAAACTAAAGAGAAAAAAGCAAAGAGCTCCTGGCCAAAAGAACATAAGAGGTCTAGATCACGATCTGCTAGTCCAGGTAACTCTTTTGAATGCTATGGAGGCAGAAAGAAAAAAAAGCATTCTGCTTCCAGGGCCAGGGAACGAGAGTGTTCCCATTCAAGCAGTGCTGAGAGGTTTAAAAAAAAGAAGCACAGAAGAGGGAGAAGCTATGACAGGTATGAGAAAGAGAGGTCCTCAAGATCCCAAGAGAGGAGAAGATCAAGATCTAGGTCTCTGGAAAGACGGAAAAGGAGATCAAGATCATCCTCTCCATCAAGATTTAGAGAACATAAAAGAACTAAATCTAAAGAGAAACAGTTGCAATCTAGGTCACGGTCCAGAGAAAGGAAACACAAGCCAAAAGAGGTGTTGCTGCTACCTCCTCAAGAGAAGGACAAGCGATCTTCAGGTGATAGCTTGAACAGGTCTCTTGAACCTGCTCTTCCTCTGTTACAAGAGGTAGAAGATACCATGCAAGAACCTTTGAATGTTCATGTAGATATGATATCTGCACAGGAGATTACTGTAAAAGATAACGTAAGAGAAAATGCTGTAGAAGAGCCCATTTCAGTAGAGCAAGTCTGTGAGAAACTTATAGATGAGGCAATTCTTTCTCAGCTGGAATGCACAAGTCCTCAAACATTGCCAGACAATGTAAATTCCTCCTCCAAGAAGGAATCATCAGCAGGTGATGTATCACCAGAGCTGAGTAGGCAAAAAGATACGACACTGGAGGAAATTACACTCAAGAAAGAAGATGTGTGTCCATTTCTAACAGATTCTCTTTTGAAGGAGGAGGAACTTGTACAGGATGGTGATGAGGCAACACCTACCCAGTCTTCAGCTGAAATGAAAACAGCAACAGAGGCTAAAGATGTTGGCCTTGTCTTAGATGAGATTGCAGCTGATGTAAATAAACCTGAATTAGAGGCAGTAGCCCAAGTTCCTGTGTTGAAATCTAGAGCATTAGTGAAAAGGGTCACATGGAATCTACAAGAAGAGGGAAGTGATACAGTGACTGTGGACAAAACACCAAGTAAGCATATGGTAACTGTTAATAACATTAAAAGATCATGTAATGGACATAGAAGCCATTTTTAATGAAACAATAATACTAATTGCTTAGCACTGAATATAATGGGATAGTCTTCAAAACTCTCCAAAACAATTAGCAACACATAATACACATAGGGGGCTGATTCCTTTCACTGTATTAAATTTGCTAAAAGGACCCTTTTAAGGAACTTTTAAGTTAGGAATACATTTTGTCTAGTGACCTGAGTATTTGAACAAATGTTTTAGCTTGGAGATAGAGCAATCTATTTAAAGAAAACTGTAGAAGCCGATTTACTAATGAGAGAGAATCCCTCCTAGGCAGTTGGTGCTAAGTTGATTAAGGGGGCTACACTTGAATTTTTGACTTATGATGGATTTTTTGCTATCCTGAAGTACTGTTCTTCTCTTTGGTATTTTTTTTAGGAGTGCCATTCTGCAAACAGCAGAGAATGAAAGAAGGGGTCTGGAAAGCAGAGGATTTGACCCAAACATTAAATCAGGTGCAGTTATCTGAGCCTCCTCCAACCAATTATATGATTCCTGAGCCTATGTTTCCTGATATAGATTCCTCTCAGGTTGGTTGCCATACCAGAACTCAAGTATCATGGAAGGCCATTCCACTTCATCTGTAACCTCGTTGTGCCCCACCTGACTTCCATTGTGGGATGCTGCTCCACCTCCTCCCCTATGCAGTACATTTCATACAGCCCATATACTTCAGTAATCTCCTGACGTTGGTATGTCCATGCCGTCAGTTTTAAAATGGAAACAAATTTCTGCTACTTTTCAAGTAGACCAATTATTGGATCAATTATTAGATTGTGTAAAAACAGGTTTTCTTGTACTTCTTACAAGTAATGAAAAAGAGGCTGATGAGCTATTTTGAACTGGCAGCAAGTTCTGGGGAATAAACACTGCCCTTGGAATGCCTTGTGCCCAGTAGTGTGGATTCTGACATCTGTTCCTTTATTTCAGGTTTACAACCAAAACCTACCTTTGACAGCGCCACTGGCCTCGAATCTGCCACCTTATGCACCTGTTAGCCAGCCCACTGTTCAGTTCATAATGCAGGGGAGCCTTCCCTTGCTTGGCTGTGGGGCAGGGCAGGGACTGACTCCAGAGCCAGGCAACCTGACTACAGCCTCGGAGCCAGGAATTCAGGCAGCTTCCACAGGAAATACAGAGGAAGAGAAAATCAAAGTTCCTAAATCCCCAGTGGAGAAAACAAAAAATGAAGAGGTGAATGAATGGGTTTGTTTTTTTTAAAAAAGGCTGAGCTTGAAATGAGAAAAGACCACGTAGCCCAGCATTCTCTCTCCAGTAGCTGCCAGCTGATGCAGCAGAGAAACCGGCAAGGCAGGCATGATGGTCCTTGTAGCATTTATCACCGGTGGCATATAACCACTGGACATGGAGGCTCCATTTAACTAATGTGGTGAAAGGCAGTTGATAGACCTGGCCTCCATGATTGTGGTCTAGTACATTTTTTACTGTAGTTAAGTTAGTACACATTGCAGCAGCTCATGGCAAAGAATGCCATTAAGGTAGTTATTATTTTTTTTTATTTATCTTCAGCCTGTTGCTAGTTTGGTTTACTAAGTGATCCTATATTCACATGCATTGAGAAAGTGTAACTCCCCATTTATTCCATTTTTGGGACATTTTATAATCCTGTCTCATGTCCCTCCCAATTTATCATCTTCCGAAACTGAAATGCTTCAATTTTTTGAGCTTATCTTCATAAAAAAGATGTTCCGTGTGTTGATAATCTTAGCTACTGGTTTTGTATCTTCTCCAGTCTAACTAGACTGCTTTAGAAATGTGGTGACCAGAATTAACCACACATGATATTTTTATAATGGCTATGGCACTGTATTCATGTTATGTTTTTCCTCTTTTGCTCCTGTGAGGAGCTTTCTCACAGGAGTGCAGGGTTGAACCTCCAGCTTACAATCTGTCACTCTTAACCACTATACCATGCTGGCTCTCAGATCCAGTTACTGTGTCTCCATGATGAAAATAGTTCTCTTCCTCCTTCCCTTTACTTTCTTACGTCTCAGTCACCGATTCTTAAGAAAATGCATTCTTTATCTGATGACTACAAAACTGCCTTTCTGGGATTTAGTTCATGCAGTCAAAAAGCAGCCATGCTCTGCTTTAATACATAGGATGTTTTGTTTTGAGACAGTTTTATCTAATGCAGGCTTTGTGTTGCAGTACATGAAGAAGCTTCACATGCAAGAGAGGGCTGTGGAAGAAGTGAAACTTGCAATTAAGCCCTTTTACCAGAAGAGAGAGATTACAAAGGAGGAATATAAAGATATCCTTCGGAAGGCGGTGCAAAAGGTAACAGGAGGGAAAGGCTCATTTGTGCCCACTAGGGTTGCTTTCCTTAACTGGGAGCTGGTTTTTAACTGCTCACACAAGAAAATCCTGCTCCTTTGTGCAGTCAGATTGTGTTGATTAATGCTAAAGTTCTTTTATTTTTAGATCTGTCATAGCAAAAGTGGTGAAATCAACCCTGTGAAGGTGGCTAATCTTGTGAAGGCTTATGTTGAGAAGTACAAGCATATAAGGAAACACAAGAAGAATGATACTGAAGAAGAACCTCGGGAAATTGCAAACTGAGAAGCTAAGACTTCAGGTGGAACAATGGAGATACTTCACGCCAAGGAATTTTTCTTCCTCTACAGGAAGATGGAGATATGCAATTGCATGTTATAGATTGCTCCCCCCCCTCCCCAGTACTGGAGGCAATGGGATTTGCCTGCAGGACTAGAAGACTGGAGTCTCCTCTTAAATTTCTCTGCAATTCAAGAACCAAAATAAGTCAGCATATCCCCCTTTAACTTGTGGAGTAGCTCCGGACAAAGAAAACTGTGTGAGTGTGTATATATGTAGAGGGAATGCCCTATCAATTTTCATGGTTTAGTTTGATCACATATTTTGGGGGGAAAGGTCTGTGCAATTGTCCTGCTCACTGTTGAAAGCAGACATTTTTATATACAGTATGCGGCAATGTATGCTGTTCCCATTGTGTTCTTATCTATGAGAAATAGGGATTCTTTAAAAATTTCTCTAAAATTGGTTTAATACTTGAACTGTGGTATTTTCAGCTTATTCAATAAGAGAAATGTTCTGACATATGGGAAATGCAGATGCGCATTTAGCCTTTATAAATTCTCTTCGGAAGATATTGCTCCTCAAGTGGCATTGATTTATCTTTTGTTAGTTGTCAGAGGAACTCTAGCTTGAATTTTTGGGGGATTTCATGACAGGACAACTGGACTAAATTGCACTTCCTGTGAATAATGTGCTGAAAGTTTGTTTTGAATTTTTTTGAACGAAATTGCCTTTCACCAAGGGGGAGGGGGAAGAGATACTTTGCGAACTTTCAGTAGCAAACCCGAGGAATGCAACGGAAGGATGTACAAAGCAGAAATGTGACAATTTATAAAATTATTTTGAATTGTTTTAGTCCTGCAGGAGGTGTCATTTGTTTGGGGGATGGGGGGGGGGTGGTTTGCTGACTATGTATTTTTACAAAGGTTAGATGAGATGGATAGGTAGTCAGCGGAGTCTTGGGAAGCTGGAAATTAGTCATGGGATTGTGTGGACCCTCCCCTTTAGACTTTTCTTTATGTGCACTTATTAGCTTGAGCTTAAATGCATATGGAATGCTCTTAAATTCACGTTGGGAATCCTGAATTAAACATGATAATTAAAGAGGATGTAAGAGCATCCCCAAGTTTGGTTTAATCTGAGTTGGTGGATAGTGGTATGGATGGTGAAAGCAGGCAGAGAAAGATGAATGGGGACTTTATATCTGATCTCATAGCCTGTTTCCAGTTCGTAATCTTCAGGGCCCAGGTTCTGTTCCTTCTTTGTTTACGTGACATCTTAATAGGCCCACATGCTCTCCACTCCCCCACCTGAATTACTATTACACTGGGCTTCTTCACATCTCGCCCCCCAACCTAATAAAAATCCTTCCAACAGCTTCCTCAGGATGAGAGCGATATTCTTTACCTATCATTAGATTTTATTACTGTAAACTGCTTTGAGTGCTATTGAGATTGAAAAGTTATATACAAAAAATATAATCAAATATTTATATTTGCAGAAATTTACCTCAAGTTTCAATAAATCCTGGCAGTGGGAAATGTAGTGGGGCGGGGAGGATTTCTAAGTAGAAAATAATTAAATTGCTGGACTACCCAGGAAGGAATTTAGCTGATCCCAACAAGGCTGCTGCTGTTGCACCTCCAAACTCATTCCTCCTTTTACCAAACCACTTTCTTCACCTTTAGTGATCATCAAGTGTAATTTTGCAGCCACAGCAGGTGCGTTAGTGGCTTTATTTGGTGCTTCAGATTGTTTATGTATTCAATTTTAGACCACCCTCCCCCACCAAGGCAGGGCTCAGGGTGGTGTACAACATTAAAATTAATACAGTATCATTGTATTGTTACCAGTAGTGTTATCAGTTATAACTTACTTTTCTCTCCAATGGTAAATAATGTTCAAGGCTCAAAATAACCCTTTAGTTTAATAGAGGAGTTCAGCTGTTTCCAAGTTAACCGGTGCTCCAGAAAAAGGAAAGAAATTATAAACTAACTTCCACACCATGTAAATAGTCAAGTACTGTTGTACTAGTTTACACATTTAGCCCACATTTAGCCCTTGGTTCATAGAGAAAGCCCCGCAGAACATGCACATATGCCAGATTTCATTGGCCCCGTTTTACAAGGAATTTCCCAAGCACATCTGCTCCTCAAAGCCTCAATAACGAAGTCAAATGTCTAGTACAAGTATCAGCATCTGCTTTTTTGGCATGCATTATCTGAAACGGCGATATATTATCTGAAACTGCGAAACTTTGTTCAAATTGTAAGAGAAAATTCAGTTCAGAGAAAATTAGGTGTGTATGTGCTTGAGAAACCCACATGTGTGGAATTCCTGCCTGGATCTGTTCCTGAGTCCAAATAAGTAGTTGGAAACCATGTTGAACTGTGAGAATATTTCTCAGCAGGGATAAGACCCAAGATTGTATAACATGCCTTGTGCTTACAGGGCCTGGAAGTTAAGCTGTGGTTTAAATTCCAATTTTTGTTCGTCCTGAGCACAGTTGAATTACCAAATGGCTTAGCTCTTAAATGTTTTTAAATGTTAGTATTTGCTTTTTTTGAGAAAGAAAATTACTCATCTATGCTGTCTGTACTCTTACACACACTGCAATGTTCAGAATTTAATCAT
Organism: Heteronotia binoei; assembly: GCF_032191835.1. Taxonomy (NCBI): domain Eukaryota; kingdom Metazoa; phylum Chordata; class Lepidosauria; order Squamata; family Gekkonidae; genus Heteronotia; species Heteronotia binoei. The sequence goes on along the minus strand of NC_083243.1, from coordinate 161,430,996 downwards.
TTATGCCTCTAAGAAATCATTTGTCCCAATGAACAGTTGAGGTGTAACAGCTGAAGCAACTCTGAGCATTCCTACCAGAAAAAAGTAGAAAAGAGGCCATTTTTTTGCACACTTTATAAGCATGGAGTGCTCACAATGAGTACATGCACATTAGGTTTGTCCAAGGATAGTAAGAGAATTTCCTAACAGGCACAAATCCTTGAGCATCATAATTCATTCCATTATACAAAGATAGATTACTGCGGCTATCTTGAACCCAAAGCAATCTGCATTTTTTCTGGTTTCCAAAGATTCAATAGCTGGGGAGAGGGTCTAATCCAAGTATCAACATATGTCTTTTATAGAATTCCAATCGTGTAAGTCTACATATCTTTTAAATACCCTGTTATCCTTAGGCACCAGACCAGCCTGCATCGATCTTGTACAATTTGATTTTAGTAGTGAATAACCCTATCCAGTTAAGGACACAGGACAGTAAGAAGTGCCCTGCTAAATTCATCTGTTCTGCCAGGGTCTGTATACTGTTTTCAGTGCTTGTCCACCAGTATCATATTTAGCAGTTTATTATAGGCTCTGTACTATTTAGCTGCCAGGAGATGCTAACAGCGGAAGTAGCCTTCATTAATTTTTAAAATCTCTTTGTAAAACCATCTAAATTAGAAATTGTTGTCTTGTAGTGGTGAAGTTTGTAATTCATTTGTGAAAAAAACATTTTCCTTAAATTGTTATGTCTGAAAAGTTACAGTTGCAATCCTATGCAGTTTAAATGGGCTTAGACTGAAGTACCTATGCATAGTATTTGCACTTTTGCCAGCAGCTGGATAGTAAGAGTGATGGGAAAGCTTTGCTAGAAAGAAAAGTGGTTCAGATTCTGTTGTTATCTTAACCTGTTAAGGGAGGGAAATATTCCCCCTTCCCTTGTGTTGACATTGTACACATAGGTTAAACGTTGGAAAGATGTGCAGATTTGCTTCTTACATGATTCAGCCTACATATTTTCTCTTGGTAACAGATTTTTTAAAAAGACATAGAAGAAGCTTAAGATGCCACATGGAGAATTGTCCTCACACCACCAAGGGCTCCTAATTAGTAAGCTAACAAAGTGGTAGGGAAAAGAAGAGAAAGAACAATGTGATGGGGAAAAGAAGAGAAACCTTTTCTGCTGTTCCTGCTGTTCTGGTAGTGTCCATTTTTCTTCAGGGTGCATATTTATTAGCAAGGCTTACTTCAGCTATGATGTACACATTCCCCATGACTTAAGCCCACAATTAAGTATTGATACCTCACATATGAATACATGAAGCTGCTTTATACTGAATCAGACCCTTGGTCCATCAAAGTCAGTATTGTCTACTCAGACTGGCAGCGGCTCTCCAGCGTCTCAAGCTAAGGTTTTTCACACCTATTTGCCTGGATCCTTTTTTGGAGATGTCGGGGATTGAACCTGGGACCTGCTTACCAAGCAGATGCTCTACCACTGAGCCACCGTCCCTCCCTCACAGTTTGTAAATATTCAGCAGCCTTGTACCAGAACACCAAAGATCATCTCTGTAATATCTCTGAATATTAGAACAAAGCAGGAGTAAAGTTTCACCTTTAAGACCAACTTAGTTTTATTCAGAACGTAAGCTTTTGTGTGCTCTCTAAGCACTCTTCATCAGACGAGGAATCCGGTACAGTGAGCAAAGCCACACATAGCTGGTAGTCTGAGCCACTGACTACCAGCTATGTGTGGTTTTGCTCACTGTACCAGATTCCTCATCTGATGGAGTGTGCTTAGCACACGAAAGCTTATGTTCTGAATAAAACTAAGTTGGTCTTAAAGGTGCAACTTGACTCCTATATTGTTCTACTACTTCAGACCAACATGGCTGACTACTTGGATCTATCTCTGAATATTGTTAGCAGATAAAGAAGATACTTAGGGCCTTTGATAGATGCATCCTATAAGTTAGAAACCATAAATAGCCTCTACTTCAAAGGGTATGATGCCCCTGTCCACTTCCCTCCCTCAGAGGTAAGATTTTTTCCTGTTTTTCTTTCCCTTTTGTGACTGAGCCCCCCTGGTTGTGTGTTTTCTCTTTTCCTGAAGAATTCTGGCTGTCCCATCCTGTCACAGTATAATATTTTGGCTGTTTGCTCAGCCCTGGAGCCAGAGGAAAGGATTGGGAGCCCCTTTTAACTTAAATGACTTAAATGGCACTCATGAAGTTTTTATATTCCAATTTAACAAAATGTTCAATATAGAAGGGAAAGATCAGGTGAAATCGGGTAAAAATTCTGAGGTAACTCAATATAGATGAGGTAAAACCAGTACATGTACAGACTCTAATCTTTTGTTTCAGGCTAATTAGAGTATCTTAAGCTTTTCAGAGGTACTTAAAATTTTTATGTTGAGAAGCTTTTGTTCCAGTGTTTTCCAGATAGTCCAGCACACTTCCTTTGTGAATTCTCTGACTCTTGGTTTCCAGAAGGCTGGTAGACTTTCCAGTACCAAACCCTTTCTCTTGAAACACCAGTACCCATCTTGAGTTTTTAACTGACTCTTGAGGTCTCCAAAGGCAGTTTCTAATCACACTAAACAAGGGATTTTTTCAGAGCTATCAGCCTGTTTAGACTGGGTAAGAGAAATTATTTTTCCCCTAGAAGATCTGTCCCTTTCCTAGGCCCAAATGGGAATCTCCATCTAACTACCCACTCGTCCTTGCCAACTTTCCCCTTGCTCTCCTGTTTTTTGTCAAGGCTGAATTCCGAATGAATTCTCCTCAGCGTCCAGATCAAAAGTCATTCTCTGCTCAGCTGATGACAGCCAGTCAGATTGCTTAGAGCAGCCTGTCACTCAAGGCTCTCTGGCTTTGTGAAGAATTAACCCTTCACAGTCTTTTAGCTGTTTGTACAACACTTTTAAGCTTTTTTAAAAAAAGTTTATCACATATGGTAACTAGACTTGTTTTTCAGTTGATTCTCTTTGGAATTTGACTTGATTATACTCTCTGCCAGTGGATGTTCTCTGCCACATCTTAGTTTGAAGAGACAAATTGCTTAGTTCTTGTGAACAGTATTTTTAGACATTATAATTGCAGGTCAGTTTTTTCTATGTGGCTTAACTAACAAAGCAATTCCTGCTACTCCATAATAAAATATCACTGGTACTGTGCTTTTCTGTCCAATTACATGAAATTTGGAGGTTCCTCACAAGTGGAGAATCCTTTGTGGAGAACTGCATGCCTTTCCTTTGCACCCTTTTACAGGAAATAAATTTTGTATTCTATATGCACACCATAATTTATTGTCTAACTTATTTTCAGTATTCAGGATAAAGCTTCCTCTGAAAAAACATGATTTCCTACCCTTGATATTTTTATTTAAGAGCTACTTACATGTAACCTTCATCAGTCATCATTTCTCCCATTTTTATGCTTGTTCATATACTTCTATGTAAAAGCTTTTATTTCTGTGCTGCACATTACTATACAACACTAACATGTTACTAAAAGTATTGTTAATTATGCTCTTAGAGAAACCAGGTGGACACAAGCCTTTACATACATCCTAACAATGTGAGTCTAACCACAGAGGTAGTAGCTGTATAGGAGAGTGGGTATAACATAGTTTTCCTTTTTCGTTTTCAACAACTTGTAGACCACTTCCACTGTTTAAAGTGTAGGAGCATTCAGCATGGCTATTGCATAGTCAAGTGAGTAACATCTCAGTGTACTTTCCATATGGTTGTTCCTCCTAGCCTAGCAACCAAAATATTCCAGGTGTGGGTTTTTTCCTTAGTTATGTTTGGATACTTATAGGCTTGGATCCAGATAAACATTTCTGTGTGCAGAAGGCTTTCTGCCCGTCAAATGTTTCTTTCTTGCCCCCTCCTCCTGAATGCTGTTTCTGGGGTCAGGGCCCCTCAGGTACAGCATTTCAGTAGGCCTTTTGTGCTTCAGCAGGATGTGGGGCCGCAAAAAAGTCAGATTCTGTGTGAAGAAATTCCTCTGCAGGTGGAACTATTTGGCTGGATTAAAGCCTTTGCTCTGATATTAAACTGGATGATTTTCAAGAGCTTTGGGGAGCTGCTCATGTTTTAGAGGAAGGTAAAAACTCGAGAGTGATAGCGTTGCAAAGTTGTTTCATTTCTTTGGTACCAACTACAGCTCTCAAATCCTGGTGGGATTTATAAAAATATGAGATACTCTTTCCTGGCAAACCAAGAGCCCCGTGGCACAGAGTGTTAAAGCTGCAGTACTGCAGTCCTAAGCTCTGCTCACGACCTGAATTTGATCCCCGGTGGAAGCTGGGTTTTCAGGTAGCCGGCTCGAGGTTGACTCAGCCTTCCATCCTTCTGAGGTTGGTAAAATGTGTACCCAGCTTGTTGGGGGGAAAGTGTAGATAACTGGGGAAGGCAATGACAAACCACCCCGCAGAAAGTCTGCCGTGAAAACATTGTGAAAGCAACGTCACCCCAGAGTCAGAAATGACTGCTGCTTGCACAGGGGACCTTTCCTTTTTCCTTCCTGGCAAACAGGGCACGGAAAAGGGGGAAAAGAAGGGCAGGAAAGAATGCTATTTGCCCAACTCATGGAAGAATATTACATTTAACTTTGCACAATGGGTGATCAAAAGTATGAATATTCCTTCTTGTTTCACAGTAAAGGTACCCAAGGCTATATTGTTGTAATTTCTTTCTTAAGGCCAAAGGGTTTTCATGAGATCAGAGTTCTGCCCACTCTTCCAGTGCAGCTATTTCTACACAATATAAGGAAGCAGGAAATCTGTAAAGTTCTGAATATGGTTTCCTGCCTGGACAACTGCAGAAATTTAGTTCCTTATTTGGAATGCTCAGAAAAGGAAATTTTTAAAATGATTATCATATGTTGTTACTTGCCCCATAGCTGTTGGAATAACCAATACTGCTTGTGTGAATATGAGACAGAGATTATGATATTAGGGCCTGGGGCTTCTACTTCACTGAAACAGATTTTGGAACCAAAACAAAATGATGTTTTGGTTATGGGAGAAGATTCTACAAAAAAGAACATTTTTAAATTCTCTGGGGTCTATTAATTTGTCCTAGTTTCAAATAGTCTAAAATAGATGTTACATCAACACAGAGTTCTGCCTGTTTGTCTAATTCTCCTCTAGAAGAATATTTGTTTAATAGAACAGTGCATGGAACAACTGGATGCTGTGGTCAGCAGCTAGTGTTCCTAGAAGGCTGCCTAGGAAAGCATTTGAGGTTGATGGGCCTGCTCCCTTCCCTCACAAACTGTCAGCACAATTTCCAAACCTCTTCCTATTCTAGTTAATAATTGTGAGGGGGAGGGGAGTTCTGCTCAGGAGAACTTGTTGGGTCCTGGAGCATCAAACTGATTATTTCTAGAATGGACAATTTCTTTTGAATAGCATCCAGTATCTTTAACATTTTAGGAATACTGGAGCTTGACAATGCATCTTAATCAAAAGGTGACAGAAATTGAATATCTTCTCACATTTGAATATGACAAACATTTCATTTTGACTTCTGTGAGCAGCAGCAACATATCTTGTCCACTCATAGTATCCTGTAGATCTTGGGGTTCTGATAAAAGCCCCGGAGTTTCATCAGCTATAATACAAAGGGATTTACCCTCACATGAAAATGTGTTCTTATATATCAACATATTTCCAGGGTAGTTTTTTGTAGCTATGGGTGAAGTAGATAGGTTTGCTTCTAAATTGATTTGCAGATGTGCTGTCAGGTAAAATAGTCTGGCGCAGAATACCCCAGTAGGAAGTTCTCTAAGCTTGCTCAAGTGGGGTTGGTGGCCATATTGCTCCTTATATTAATAAAAAAACATATGGCATTTAGGCTATAGTCCTGCACACCCAGCTGCTTTTGAGATAGCAGCTCTGCTTGGTTTGACCCCTTGGTTCTTTCTTTTCAATTCATGTGCATTGAGCAGGGGTGGCAATATGCTGGTGGAGAATGTTGAAATAATCTATGGGAAAGAGGGTGGAGTTTGAAAATTATTTTCAAAAAGAGAATTGAGGAAATGAAAGTAGATGGGAGCAGCAGCTGTAGCTTTCTGCAAACTAATTAGAGACAGAACTGGATCAGAAAGCATGGCCTGGCACAGATTATTTCTTTGATGTCTGATGATGGCTGCTGTGCGGGGGACAAGGTGGACGAGATACTGGGCTGGAACTTACCAGTCCGCTCAGCTAAGTGTAGAACCTTCCTCTGAAGGAAGAGCCTTTTTTTGCCAGAGGTAGATTCTGCACTAGCTAGACAGAGTAATACACTCCAGTCCAGTGGGAGACTTCTTTATATTATAGTTTACCATTCTCCAGTGAGAAGGAAATGTAGCTTTAAAATGTATTCTCCCCCACCCCAAAAGTGAGACATTTGACTGCCTTTACAAACTGTTCTGCATCCTAAGCAACACAATGCAGTAAATTCTGGTTAATGCCATTTCTGGGCTATACCCGTTTTGCCAGAGCAGTCTGTCAAATGTGCTAGCTATGGAGGAGCTAATCAACTATAGAGGAAGCAACCATTTTGTTCAAGTCAACAATCTGGCAAGTGAAGCGACGTGTCTCAGTTTTTAAGAAATGTTAGCTGTGTGACACTGGTGGCTAAAATCATCCCATGAGTGACTGAGTCTACATATGGACTGAGTCTACATATGGAACAGGTTGAGGCAGTAGAATTCTGGACAGTACTTATCATTTCAGAATATGAGAGGAGGATTACATCTTTAAAGTTCTCTCCCTACATTAAAAAAAAATGCAAGGAGAAAACTAGCACAGCTGGGACTAAGATGTGCTAGAATGCTTTATATGTGTTAGCCTTTTACTCATGAAGAGATTTTCTGTAACATTCATACAGGGACTTATAGCCACAATCTGGCAGTTACAGATATGTAAAAGATCTTTCGTCTTCTGTGTAGGCCAGGCATCCAAAAAAAAAATTCTCACTATTTCTATGCCTTTGAAAGCTCAAAAGGAGGAGCCACACACACAGAGCATGGTAGAGCAGTTACCCCACCTAAATGGTCGCATGCTCCACAAGGAGGCTTCCCCTTTCCCTCCATATGAATGGGTTGAACTTCTAGCTCTACATTTCTCCTCACTGGCCCATTTTCTCTTGTTTTGAGACCTTCCATTATGTCTCAGAAAACTTCATATAAAAGATGTTCTTTGTGTGGCATGAAGATGATTCACATTGATGAGCATTCTTTTTATTCACCTGAAGGAATCTCATGACAACTTACAACATTGAAACTACTATGGTAAAAACAACATAAAATTAATAATATAAAATATTAAAATTAAAATATGCAGCTATCACCATAGTAATATTAAAACAGCAAGCACATGGTTACCCTCCAAAGGCCAACCTAAATAATTAAGATGTATTTATTATTTAAATTTATATTCTGCCCTCCCCGCAAGCAGGCTCAGAGCAGATCACAACATAAAAACAATCAGCATAAATAACAATGTAACATCAATAAAACTATAAAATTTCTGTAAAACATAGAGCTTCCAGCTAGAAACATTGGTCTCCAACTTAATAAACTGGGCTATGTAAGATAGTAAATGGTACTTCACCAATATCAACAGTGTCGGGACGGGGTGGGTGGGGGCTAAAGTCTTCCTGGACACCTGGCTGCCTTAGCCAAATATGCCCTGCATTAACTAAACAAGTCTGGCATGGAATAGGTGTCATCCTACAGTGCATTCCACAGGGTGGAGGCCACAACTGAGATGGCTCTTCCCCTGATGACAGCTAATCAAGCCGTCTTGGGGTCAGGTACCTGCAAGACCAAAGGGAGCACAGGTTCATAATGGGAGAGGTGGTCCTGTATGTATGAGGATTCAAGACTATTAATGACTTAACACCAACACCTTGAATTGGATCCAGAGACTAACTGGTAGCCATTGTGGCTGCTACAGAACTGGAATAATATGAGCTGATCATAATGTTCCAGTCAGCAACCTGGCAGTTGCATTCTGGACGCCTTGCAGTTTCTGAAGCATTTTCAAGGGTAGCTTTGACTAGCTCAGAATGCCCAGTAGCGAAACTATTTGTCCTGTTTAAGGAGGAACAAGAAAACTTCTCGGTCAGCATTGATTGCCTTGATTCTGTTGGTGCTAAGGCTGAATCTGATCAGAAAGAATTCTCACTCTCCAGAACTATCTAAGGCCTGTTGCTCTTGAGAGTAACCTGCTCCCCCCCCCCCCCCAGTAAAGTCAAGATACAAGTGCAATGAGAAGCAGATATCAGTTTCTTGTTCCATTCCAGAACGGGCATTTTTACTGGTTCCACTGCTGGCATGCAAAGATCTTCCTGCTCCTTGAACACCCTTGGTACACTCCAGTTTTCTGGTGTCATCCATTTCTGAGGTTGCTAGAGATTGAACCGGTACAACCAGCTGATATTAGACCCCTCAGTGTGAATCCAATCCCTCTGGTACTATGGCCATTAAACTGTGCTCCCAACCTTTGGTAGCATTACCCATTCTACTTGTATTTTCCTTGCCCCCAGGACTGGGGTGATTTTCAAAGACTGGCATTCTATTTGGAACCATGGCCAGCATTGAAACCAAAGGATTGTCCTTTAGTAATAACATGGTGGGCACCACACCACCACCTCCATTGCCACCTCAATATTTGTTAAATTCCAACTCTGAGGAAGAAGTTCACTGTTCTGGCCAAAGCTTGGGCCTTCCCTCTGATCCATCACCCCGTGATGCCGTAAGAAAGCCAAACCTCATTTCATCTAGTGAAGATCTCAGATTCTTAAAACAGACAATCTTTGTGGCTCAATCCATTGACTTAACTGTCATCTTGTCACATCCCAAGCCTAGGGACAAAATCTTGAACAAGATATTCAGATATCCCAGGGATAAACCATAGTTTCCCCCCTCCTTGAGGAGGGTGTCTTGGGCATTTCCACAGCCTTATTGGGGGGGGAATGTTTCCATTCCTGCAACATCCAGAAAGATAGAGAATATGTATAGAGTGCAGCAGGATGTTTGTCCTTTTCTCTCCACACTCCCAGCACCCTTTTCTTTGGTGGCTGCAGGGTGCTTATTCTACACCTGCAAATAAAAAAGGTCAAAACATTCATGCTGTCATCCTCAAGGTGTACTCCTGTTCAGCACTGGAACTCAGGACAGCTAACTATCAAGTGATGGAGTGAGGGGATACCAGCTCTTTTTCTACGAAAATATGATAGTCTATCGACCTCTAGTCCGAAGAAATAAAGCCTCTTATGGTTATCCAGACAGAAGCAATCAGATTATTTAAGCAGCAAATAAATGCTGGGATTCATGGAGCTGATTTGTCAACCATGGACATGGTTTCTTCGATCATACTGAGAAAGCATGCTTGGACAGCTCTCCCACCTGAGACCAGGAGCAAAATTGAAAACCGCAAAAAACTGATGAGATTTCCTTGCAGATAAAGAGCAAACAGTTCTTTTAGGATTACATCTGGGGTTGTTGTTGTTTTTGCAAACATAGAGGTATCCATACAAATACCCACGTCAACAACTGTCTCACAGATACCAGCGATATCTAGGCTGATTTTCCAATAGCCATCCTAAAAGACCCACAACACAGTCAAAAATCTTCTTTCTTACTAGGCCACTCTCTGGAGCAGGATTCTGTTTCTTTCCTGGACAGATTGTTCAATTTTTACCAGGAGTGGCATTCAATAACCACTTATATTTTGTTGTCTTTTGTTCAACAGGGTTATCCATTGGAATTTTGAGTTGCCTCCAATGCAGACTGCAGCTCATGTTGTTAACATTTTTTCTGAACTGGGGGAGAAGGTATACTCTTTATTACTAAAGAGTGCAGTTCAGGAGGTCAAAGGTTCTGATGTTCCTTGGGGTTTCTTTTCTAGGTTCTTCCTGTTACCCAAGAACAACAGAAGACTTCTTCTTATACTAGACCTCCACAATTTGAATTCTTATCTTGTTGCTGAAAAGTTCGGAATGGTTACTTTGTTTGAGGTTTTACAGTTACAAAAATAGTTGGTTTTCTGTTTTAGATCTACAGGATGTGTATTTTCATATCTCTGTCCATCCTAACTATCAGTGTTGCTTACACTTCAAGAAGGAGAATTGCAGATTTATACCCTGCCCTTCTCTCTGAATCAGAGACTCAGAGCGGCTTACAATCGCCTTTATCTCCTTCCCCACAACAGACACCCTGTGAGGTAGGTGGGGCTGAGAGAGCTCTTACAGCAGCTGCCCTTTCAAGGACCACTCCTGCAATAGCTATGGCTAACCCAGGGCCATTCCAGCAGCTGTAAGTGGAGGAGTGGGGAATCAAACCTGGTTCTCCCAGATAAGAGTCCACGCACTTAATCACTACACCAAACCGGCTTTTGTTCAACAGGGTTATCCATTGGAATTTTGAGTTGCCTCCTATGCAACAAGTACAAAGGAATTCCTTTCCCTCACAATCCAAAACCTGGATCGTTTGCTCAAGGGCTGGGAGTGACAGGTTGTCAATAGAGGATGCCTTCCAAATTACATGGACAAGGAACTTTTCTGTGCGTTCTCCTTGTTCCCTTTGATATATAGGGTAGTTGCTGAAAACCAGACAAAGAGCCACATTGTGTTTTAATCACACCATTCTAGTCTCTCCGGGTGTGATTTCCTGCCTGCTTTCACTGTTCAAAGGTGTATACAAGCATTTGCCCCTACAGCTAGACCTCCTTTGTATGACTCTGATGAGACATCATGATGTGGACAGACTTCATTAACAGCGTGGCCCCTCAGTCTTCAGAGCTAGAGTGCTTAGACCCTGTTACCAAAATAATTTTGAATGCTTGCAGGCCTTTGACTAGGCTGTCTTAGCATAAATGGAAGCATTTTTGTGATTGGGCTACCTCTAAAGGCTTTTCAGCTAGATTATGCCTGCTACTTATAGTTTTTGCAGCACTTGCTTTCTCTAAAATTTGATGGTATGGCCGTCTCATCTATTAAAGTACATAAGGCAGTCATATCAGCCTCTCATTCTTTTATAGTGCTTCACACCATGTTTTCAAGCTGTCCATTAGGTGCTTGGGGTATCTTTATCCCCCTAGGCGGTCCATCATTCCCAACTGGTCCTTGTCATTGGTTTTAGATCAACTCATGTTACTTCCCTTTGAACCCTTAGCTACCTGTTGACTTTCTAAAATGCCTATGAAAATTGGTTTCCTAGTAGCCATTACCTGTTCACTCAGAGCCAGGGGAATTAACAGCTCTAAGGGCTGACTAACCATCTATTAATTGTCATAGTGAAAAAACCAAGTAGAACAAAATAGGAGTCAATTGCACCTTTAAGACCAACTTAGTTTTATTCAGAACGTAAGCTTTTGTGAAAATACAGCTGCTTGGGGGTGAAGTGAGGTTCAGAAAATAGCATCACAGCTTTGATCATGATTGAGCCAGCTGCCTTTTGAATTTTTTTAAACCTTAGGAAATCCTACTTGGAGATTTTCTATGTCACGCAAAGTTTTGTGCTGGGTAGATTATACTGTGGTTGCCGATGGGTATTCTTCCCATGTAGGGTCTATCCACTGCTTCTTCTCCAAATCTGCAACATTTGTCAAATCTTAAACCTGATGACTCAGTGAGAGGTTCAATGGCCTTTTCTGCTTTGTAACTATGCTTGGGATTGCTGCCTGGACTAGATTTCTGCAGTAGTTGCCAACAAGTCCTTTTTTGGGCCTTCAGGTATGATGGATCATGGTCTCCTCTACAGCGAGCTTTCTTGCCAAGATCACCGGACTTTCTTAGATGAAGAGCTTCTGCAGGACATCCTGAGATACCTCCATCGTATTGAAGTATTATGGTATGAAGAGGTCAAGCAACTGAAGAACATTGTGTTTCTATGTCCAACCATTTTGATTGCCATATTTAAAGTGAGTATTTGGTGTCCTCCTCTCACTTGGTTTATTTAAAGAAGAAGAGGACAGTGGATTTATATCCTGCCATTCACTTGGAGTCTCAGAGTGGCTTACAATCTCCTCCCTTGCCTCTCCCCACAACAGACACCCTGTGAGGTAGGTGAGGCTGAGAGAGCTCTTTGAGAACTATTCTTGAGGGAACAGCTCTGAGACAATAGTGACTGACCCAAGGTCACACCAGCAGCTGCATGTGGAGGAGTGGGGAATCAAACCCAGTTCTCCAGGTTAGAGTTCATTGCTTTTAATCATTATACCATACTGGCTCTCAGTTAAAGATTTCCTAAGTTAAATAAATAATGAAAAGAAAATACAGTTAAAATATACGATTCCATTAAAACGCAAACAAGCAACAATAGGAAGGCCAATAATAATTATTGGGGGTATGCCAGATGAAACAAAGTCTCCAGTTCTACAAACCTAATTTTATCATACTGTTTATTGAATGTCCCATCCTGCAATCTGCCTTGAGTCCAAGTGAGAAAGGTGAACTATAAATAATGTAAAAAACTACATTAAAATGTTAAGAAAAAAGCTAAAGTGAAGGAGTCATTTTAAATTTGGTTCCAAAAATATTAAGACAGTGCTTTTTCTCTATTTTTCTCAACAACTAAGCATCATCAGCCCTGTCCTGGTCAAATATGTCATATTCTACAAATTCCCAAGCCTTACCATAAGGGCCTGCCTAATACTGAGCTGCTCCAGTACAGTCAGTTCTGACCAGTAGTGAGAACTGATGAGCTCTTCAAGGTCTCTGCCCCACTACTTGAGATTATTTAGTTGGAACCAAGCTGTGTTATGTTCAAAATGTTCTACAGGTGCAGTATCATTGACTTGTATCTTACCATTCTGCTTAGCAGCATCTGAAACCTTCCTTTGACAAAAATAGCGCTTCTTCCATTGGAGGAAGGCTTCAAACTTTGTTGAATAGAGTGGAAGGATACAAACTATTGCAGGAGTGACGAATGTTTGGCCCGTGGGCCAGAACCAGTCTTCCCAGGGCTTTAATCCAGCCCAGGAGCAAGTGGCAGGACATTTCCCCTCAGCAGTTGGCTGGTCTTGGTCCTATCCCCCTTTGTCTCCTTCATTTGTGAAGGTGATGGCTTGTCCCATAGGGGACGATCAGTGTTAAAGAGGTCATAAGAGGAGCGGAGAAGGTATGACTGGGCTGAGTGCAGGAAGGGCTTTGTGGGAGCAAAAGTGCCTTCCAGCCAGCCCGCGTGGATTGAACTTCAGCTGAGCATCGGGTGCTTCATCGCCCATTGCAGCTTCCTGGCTGAGGCATGCACAGACCCTCCTTGAGTTGTTGGAGAGCCATCTGCCCTGTCAGATCCCCAGTTGCGGAGATACAAGGAGATAACCGGATTTTGTCCTCTGTGGGAGGGAGAGAGGGATGTCTCCAACCCACCTGGCTCCTGCCACTTTGGCTGCTTGACATGGCCACCCTCCCAGCACCTGCACCCAGCCAGCCTGGCCTCTCTACACAGCTTTGTACAGTTCTAGAAAAGCCCTGTGGAAGGTACTGGAGTGGTTGTATCAGGTCCAGCTGGCTGGGGAGGGGAGACCCTGGCTCAAGTTTCAAAGGCTAGGTCTTGCTCCCTCCAGTGCTAGGCACTGTGCAAATTGGAAGCAGCTGCAGAAGTTGCTCCTTGGCAGCCACCCCACCCCAGCACCTGGAGTCCCTGTGGACCTAGGATCTCTAAGTCGAGTTAGTGTGAGCTACCTCAAAGTTTTTTAGCCTCTGGCTCATAGATTTTTGTCTTAGCTCAGGAAGGATGGCCTCAGAGCAAACTAATTTATGCAGTAGCTCACAAAGTAGAAGTTTTGCTCATAGTGCTCCTTAGGGCAGCTTAGAAGGGGAATTGCCTGGGCCCCTTGACACTAGCCATGGAGAGTGGGTGGTATGTGGTATGGGGCACTTCCCTCAAGGGCTGCTTCCTTCAGAGGGACAGCACTTCCTGGTGAGTGGAGTGTGAGGCACATCATTTGCATGTGCTGGCTCCTCGAATCGCTCATGCAGAAGCAGCAGCAGCTCAATAGATAGTGTAATCAGAATTGTGGGAAATGATGGGGATGGGGGGAGGTTTTGTGAGGTTTGTTTCTTCTTCTTTGGAGGGGTGGCTGTATACAGCTCAACTTGAGCAATCAGCAGTAGTTTGCAGAGGGAAAGCTGGCTTTGTGCATGTGGTTGTGTTTTGAGGCAGTAGAAAGGAAGCGCTTCCCTGATTCTTCTGTGGTGCTTGAAAAGACAAACTGGTCAAGGCTTTCCTGGACCCTCCCCCCAGCCCCTCCCTCTCTTTGGCCATTGATTTGAGCAATGGGGCTTCAGTTCAACCCCCCCCCCTCCACACATTTTCTGTTTCCATTATAAAGTGCCTATTTTGCAATGGAAATTCATCCTGTTTTGATGTTAGGTAGGAGACTTGCAAACAACTTATCATCTGGCCAGGTGGTGGGAATAGGGTTGCCAAGTCCCTCTGCCGCTATGCCAGTGGATTTGTTCCTCATGCATGCTTTGAGCATGTGGTGCGATGACATCACCCGGAAGTGACATAATCACGCCTGGGGACATTGCACTAGAGTTTTTAGCACAAGTCATAGAGCATTCTGGTGTGACTTCCCTGGTGTAATGATGTAACTTCTGGGTAACATTGTTCTGGGGTCGGTGTGCATTGACGGGGCTCTTCGGCGGTGGGGATCCCCCAGCAGGCTGCTCCCTGCTGGTCACCTTAGCGCACAAAGTGTTGTAAATTCAGGGACCGAAATGCAAGACACAACACTCCGCGCCCCCCCCCCCCCGTTCAAGAAACATAGAATTTCAAATAAGCGGGTGGCCACCGTTCCGTTTGACCTCTGAGGTTCGATCTGGGGAACTGGAGCTGCAGCCATTGCGGGGCGAGGCTGGAAGAGCGCTGTCCTATGCCTGCAGCTGTGTCGGAGGCTCCCCCTGCACCCCCACTGGGGTGCTCCAGTCTCTGCGAGGCTCCTCCACCAGCGGAGCCTGCAAGGCCGGCACTTGCTGTGTGGCTGCTGGTGACGTTTCAGCACTCTCCCCCAGGCCCTGCCAGTTCTTCCGGGAGGGTGCAACGGCACAGCTGGTCTATGTATCTCCAGAGGAGCTGCCCCACCCCTCTGACAAGACCTCGTATGAACAGGACCTGGTGACCCACAGCACTTGGGCTGGTATTCACTCCGATCCACTCGCAAAGTTCTTCGCATAGACCAGATCCCCTGGGAAGAACCCCCTATTGGCCTCCCTGGTCTCGAGAGAGCTGCGGAGGTCCAGGGCCCAGTCAGGATGCAACCTATCTAGCCTAGTGGTTAAGCTCTTACCCTTGAGCAACTCTGCAGGGCTTAGGCTGGTCACTGGGTTAGGGGTGATCCGGTTCCCGAAAAGGAAGACTGCCAGGCGGTGATCCCAGTCCCCCTGAACTATGCGACCCAGGGCCTCCTTGGTGGTGCACACCATGGGCTCCGCTTGGCCATTCGTGGCCGGATGAAAGGGAGAGGACCATATGTGTTGGATGAGATACCTATTCAGGAACTCCTGGAAGTCTCGGGAGGTAAAAGTGGTACTGTTGTCTGTAACTATGGTCTTGGGGATCCCGTGGGTGCAAAAGACTTTCTGTAGGGCTCTGACTGTGGCCGCGGTGAAGGTTGCAATTATGGGAATCACCTCCAGCCACTTCATGTAGGCGTCCACCGAGATGAAAAATATTTGTCCCTGGTATGGCCCCGTGAAGTTGAGGTGTAGCCGGGACCACGGCACACGATTGGACTCCCAGCAGTGAACGGGGGCACTGGGTGGATCTGGCCGGGACTCTTGGCAGGGCTGGCACCTTCTAACCCACCCCTCTATCTCGTCATTCATCCCTGGCTACCATACATAACTATATGCCAGGGCCTTCATACACACTATCCTTGGGTGTGTTTCGTGCATGGCTTTGAGCACTTGCTTCTGGAGTGCGGGAGGAACTACCACCCTGCTACCCCAGAGAATGCACCCTTTGTGTATGGAAAGTTCATTTTAGCGGGATGCGAAGGGCTTGAAATCATCGTCCAATTTGCCCGTGGCCAACCCCTCCCCACCCAGTCCAGAACGCTTGCGAGGATGCAGTCTCTGCCCATGGACTGAGCTACCTCAGCGGCATGGAGGAGCCTCTCCGGTAGGGTCTCCAGGAGCATCACATGGTAGGCAGGGGCTGGATCGGGATCCAGAGATGGCAGCTGAGGACGTCCGCATGTCCCATGGCTTTGCCAAGGCAGTAAACGAGCTTATATGTGTACAAATTGCGGAATTGGTTCCACCACAGGACATGCTGGAACAGGATTTCCAGCATCTGGCGGTCTGGGCTACGAGGCCCAGTAGCAGCTTGTGGTCCGTGGCAATCGTGAAGTGTCTACTGTACAGGGAGTAGTTGAATTTGTACCTGCCCACTATGATTGCCAACACCTCCTTGTTGATTTGGGCATAGTTTCGCTCTGCCTGGGTCAAGGTCCGAGAATAATATGCCACGGGGACCTCCCTCCCGTCTGGGAGTTGGTGACCCAGGATGGCGCCCACCCCATAAGGGGAAGCGTCGCAGGCCAGAATCACCGGAAGGGACTCATCGAAATGGTGGAGCAGCTCATTGGAAACCAAGTTGTCCTTAACCGCCTGAAAGGCGGTGGCCTGCTTTCCCAAAGAACAATCTCCAACAATCCCAGCTTCTGGTTCAGATCAATATGTTGACCAGCAAAGTATTTCTGATGCAGGAATGACAAATAAAGATTCACTCCCTGATTACAGAAGCATCTGTCAGAGCAAATTGCAGGTGAAGAAGCTGGCAAAGCTCTTTGGCATGCTGGTATCTCATCAAGATGTGATACAACAGGCCAGATTCCATAATCAGCCTTTACAGAGATTTTTACAGAGATTTTTATTGCCCTTCCAGAATGTCTTATTTATTAATTTATTACATTTGATTTATATCCCGCCCTCTCCGCAAGCGGACTCAGGGCGGCTCACAGTATCTACACAACCAAACCAGTACAATATATAAAGCCATAATTTAACATTTTCATAAGAATGTCATTGCTTACCAACCCCACAAACTGGTGAAGACCCCAGTAGAACCCGAACAGCAACTTTAATGGTGGCTGGTTTCATCCAGGTTCCAACAGGGGCATCCGACCAGAGAATCGGAGAGAGTAGTCATGATGATGGATGCCAGTCTATCTGGCGGGGGGGCTCATTCCCTGACTCAGGGAAGAAGCAAGGCAAACTATCAGCTTTCTGGCATTAAGGGCAATACGACTGGGTCTGCAAAAATTCCAACTGTTGCTGATGGGCTGCCATGTGTTGGTCAAGACAGACAACATAGGCATATGTGAACTGTCGGGGGGGAACCTGCTTTCGAGGTTACAAGAAGAGGCACACATTCTTCTGTCATGGGCAGAAATACATCTGGAATTGTTGAAAACAGTTCATGTTGCAGGAAAAGACAAAATTCTGGCAGACTGGCTAAACCAGGGGTATCAAACTCATTTGTTAGGAGGGCCAGATCTGACACAAATGAGACTTTGTGGGTCTGGGCCCTGTGCCATAAAGCATAATGCCAGGTAGTGGAGATATAAACTATATTATGGACACAAACACAGTTAAAGGTATTATTTTTAAATTTAAAATACAAACATGTTTAAAACTCTTCCAATATTTTGTTTAAGTTGGAAAGGTGGGGGAAATAGTATTAGCTGCCCTGAGTCCCCTCGCGGAGAGGGCGGGATAGAAATTTAAGGTAAATAAGTAAATAGTGGAATTTGGCAGTGCAGTTTTTAAAATAAAACATCAAGAAAAAGCGCAAAGGCTCTGACTCTGTGGAAACAATGAAATGGTGTTGTAAGCTTCTCCCCGACCCCTGAGTCTAATCAGATTGGCAATGGCTTTCCAGTATAATATCCCCCTTTGGCTGTGGGTTCTCACATTAGAATACTCATTCAGTTAAGGCCATTCAACAGAGATAAACTGGCTGAAAGCATCAACCTTTTGTTTGCAAGGACACAACTCCAGGAAGCATGAGTTTCAGCTGGCTACAGGAACGCTGAAAATGTAACCATCTCCACTCCATTTGAAAACATTGTAGAGCAAAGACAAAGCTGCAAGAAAAATGTGGGCATATTTTCCTTGCAGCAGCCAGAAAAGAAAGGCAGGAAGAGCCAGGAAGCTGAGACTCAGCCAGGGAGGTTCAAAGGGGGCTTCAAAGAGCCTTTGAAGTTCCCAGGCTGAAAGAGACTGTGCTTCAGAGCTTCAAAGAGCCTGCGAACTGAAAGAGACGCAGCCTCCTCAGAGCTTCAAAGGGTAAGAACAAGAGGAGGAGGAAAGAGGAGAAAAGAGCCCTGCAGGCCTGATCAAAGCCCCAGGCCGGCCGGTTCTGGCCTGCAGGATGCGGTCTCATTTGGGATACTGTATACAATTCTGGTCACAGCACCTCAAAAAGGATATTATAGCATTGGAAAAAGTGCAGAAAAGGGCAACTAGAATGATTAAAGGTTTGGAACACTTTCCCTATGAAGAAAGGTTAAAACGCTTGGGGCCCTTTAGCTTGGAGAAACGTCGACTGTGGGGTGACATGATAGAGGTTTACAAGATTATGCATGGGATGGAGAAAGTAGAGAAAGAAGTCATTTTCTCCCAATACAAGAACTCGTGGGCATGCAATGAAACAGATAAAAGGAAGTACTTCTTCACCCAAAGGGTGATTAACATGTGGAATTCACTGCCACAGGAGGTGGTGGTGGCTATAAGCATAGCCAGCTTTAAGAGGGGATTGGATAAAAATATGGAGCGGAGGTCCATCAGTGGCTATTAGCCACCGTGTGCGTGTGTATGTGTCGATATATGTGTGTGTGTGTGTGTGTACACACACAAACATATACTGGCCTCTGTGTGAAAGTGTTGGGCTGGATGGGCCATTGGCCTGATCCAACATGACTTCTCTTATGTTCTTATTACAAGGTGGACAAGTGGGCATCAATGCGGGCTGCCTTTGGGCACAGAGTACTTCAGCATTGACACTGTTCCCACCCAGGGGCATACTGCTTTTCTATGTGCCAAACATGGAGGACCCCCCACTACCCAGACCACTGGGGAAAGGAAGATAGATTTCACTTGCCATGAAGCTTCCTTCTCAGTGGTCCAGGAGTGGGGTGGGCAGGTCCCCACAGTGGGGAGGGCTGGGCGGGCTGTGGGCGAGCTGCACCTGCACAATGCGCTCACAGGCACTCAGAATGTCGTCCTTAGGGCAGTCTTGGAGCGCCTCTGAGTGCTCTGTGCAGGCTCAGCTCACCCGCAGCCCCCACTCAGCCTTCTTGAGCAGACCCAATTTTCCTAATTTTCTGAATTCTATTCTAAATATTTTCTATTAAGTCCAAATGCTAATACCAAGTCCATTGCTAAATCCTATACTTATTTTTCTCCAATATATTTTAAGAAAACTCTGCTGCTCCTGCAATATATTACAGGAGTGTAAAATCTTAACTTTTAACCTGCAATTGGAAGTAAAAGATAAGTCTGAGGTTTTTCTACTTTTTTTTTACTCTATTTGTTGAAAGTTCTCCCCCTTCTCTGACCTTAATATTATTATTAAGTACAAAGTTTAATATCACCTGTACACATAATAATAAAATTGAAAAACTTTCAGTATTTAAGAATGTCTGTTTATATAACTGCTATTATGGGAGATGAAGGAACCGGTATCCTGCTGCTTTTGTTCCTTCAGGGGTGTTGATTGGTGGAACAATTTTCTTTTGGTGATCTCAGTTAATTCAGTGGGTTTTTTCAGTCCCAACTTCAATAGTTTTAGTCCGGATTCTAAATCATTTGCTTGAAGTCTCATTCCATTATATATATCCTGTAAAGTTGCAGGACCAGTTCATTTATATTTTTGTTCTGCTGCCTGTAGTTATTGGAGTATTGGCTTCAGATCACATCTTTTACTAATTGCTTCTGGAAGCAAATCTGAAGAGACTTCTATTTTAGTTTCAATATAGTGAAATTAGCCTTTTTGCTTTGCTTCCTGCAGTTTTTTTTTATTTTTACTCTATAGTCCAAAAATGTCAGAACTATGTCTCTAGGTCCCTTTCTTTTTGCATTGTACGGGCATCCCAAACAGTATGCTTTTGTCACAATAGGTACCACATCATTTTGCAAGCCAGTTTGCCATAAATGACTAAGTCACTCATTCTTCAGCTGTTTTATCTGGTAGATTCCAAGAGATCCCCTATTCTAGCAGGTGCTGCCCTTGTATGTGTCAAAACTGTCTCCCACGTTCTTCTCCAGTGTACTCTCTATCTGACATCCCGTCAGGAACTTTTATATCCCATATTAGCCCAACATTTAGAGGCCTCTGAGTTTAAGGATCTTTTTGCTTGATAATCCAGATATTGAAATAACTGAAATAGTAGCAAAATTTCTTCATAATGCTATGATTACACGTCCTGATAAGTAATACTATGTATTAGGTTTTATTTTATTTTCTTCCTGCAATGTTTCAGATTTTCTTCCTGCAATGTTTCAGCCAGTGTCATAGCAGTTTCTGCTGTTTTATGGACCTCTGATAATTCTGCTTTGATTTCAGTAAGCTGGGAATACATCAGTTCTAATAAGGTCTTTATTTTTCATTAGCAAGTTTTGTTTCATTTATTTAAATCCATTTTAGTTAAAGCAGCTATCTGCTCCAGAATCTCCATAGCACTGACCACCATTTTGGTTTTGTCACGGCTCCTTCCTTCCACCTCCTCCTTTGAAAGATTGAGTGAAATAAGAGCTTACTGGGCATGTATGTTTTTCAAAGTGTTCTCTTTTCTTTCCCAGTTGTGGATAAAAATTGCTATTTTAGTGGCTTTTAATCGGTCAGTTTCGGAGAGAGCTGCAGATCTAAGCATCCATACTCTTCTCCTGCAGTGCCATGCCACAAGCATTTCTTACTTAATCTGGTAAGACTTATTCAGTGTGGGGTGGATGTAAAAAACTCCATCACTTATTGAGATAGTCTCAATAGTACCCCAAACATCAGGCTCTCAGGTTAGAATCTACGTTATGCTTCTCAAATGCTCTCATATATACATGCTTCCCTGTAATATGATATTCCCTAAGAGTTTACTGCATCCTGAAAGCAGGGATGGAGAAGCTTAGAGAGATGATACTTAACAGGGAGTTTCTGTATATTATCTTTTTGGGGGGGGGGAGAGAGAAAGGAACTCAACACAGCAAATGCTCTTTTCAACTGCATCCCCGCAGTGCATGCACTTTTAACCTCTGAGCAACTGGCACAAGCTAGATTAGAGCAACATTAGTGAGAACACTTAATGCAGGGCTAGCGTAGGCTAGCCAAGTACTCTCTGTTCTCTCCTCAAATCATAAAAGTTAAGTTGCCAACCAAGAACAAAGCATCCAAGGTGCTTCCCTTACATATCCATCAGATATTGATCTAGCAGATCCATCAGGCTGTTGGAAATCTGTAGACTCATGTCACTGCTCAAAGACGAGGCTCCTTCCCTCAGCACATATTCATGGTACTCTTTGCAGTACTTTGGCACCAACTGAAAAACATGCAGAAGTCCATTAATTTTACATATTTGCACAGAAATCTTAAGCATTAGGCCTCCTAGCCATCAAAATATTTTATATGTATTGGCAAAGATGTCTGGGGCTGAAGACAGAATACAGGGAGAAAGCCATCAGTAGAAGGTTTATCAGTATTTTAGGGTCTGTAAAAACATGATTTTCAGAGGATTTTGTTGTGCTTCAAACCCTTCACTACTATTTGATCTGAAGCCCTGACTTGGATAACCTAGGCTAGCCCAATCTTGTCAGATCTCAGAAGTTAAGCAAGGTTAGCCCTGGCTAGAATTTGGTCGAGAGATCTCCTAAGAATACCAGGGTTAGGATGTGGAGGCAGACAATGGCAAATCACCTATGAATGTCTTTTACCCTGAAAACCCTACAGGGCTGCCATAAGTCAGCTGTGACTTGACAGCAAACAACAAAACAAACAGCAGAAACAGGAAATGGGTATACTACAGGGCCTGTAATCATACTACCAACATGGAAAGCCAATGCCAATTTCTCATTGTAGTTCCTTAGATTCCTGAAGTACCTATCAGGTAACAAAGCTCCCGTTCAAGTAACAAAGCTCCCGTTCAAGTAAAGGGATGAAACATATGGGATCATATGTCTGCCTCTACCCAAGAAGAAGGATGAACTACCTTTACCTGCCAGTGTTTGTCAAATGGGAGCCACAGCCAGTCCTGGTTCCCAGGTGAGAATGCCTATTTGCAAAGTGATGTGGAATACAGCCCTAAGACTTTAGCAAAAAAAAAAAAAAAGCATAAACACAACATTAAGCAGCCTGAAGTGATTCCTACAGAATGGCCTCAGGCTAAAAGTGGACCATAAAAATCAACTTTAAAAAATGAATGCTCACAGGAAAACATTCCTAACTCTCTTCAAATCTCAACAGCAGACAAGACCGCTCTTACTATCCATGCTAAGTGACTACAACAGGATGGGGCCTTGGACACGCAAATCTTCAGGACCATCTCTTGTACGTATTATCTGTCAGCTCTGGGACTATCCTCAATTAACCTCCAGAGTTGTCAGAAGGTTGGCTTTATTAACAGAGTCAGTAACAATACACATTTCTGTTAGATCTGGCTCACGTGAGAGGTGGCCAGAGTTTTATACCTTCTCTAGGGCTGTTATGCAGCCCGCCAAATTTTACACTGCAAAAGCCTATGCAAAGCAATCCAAATTTGTTCACACCAACATCTCTCCCCTCCCAGACAATATGCAATTTAAACTAGCTCTGGGATAAGATAAAGCAGCATTGAGAAGGCAACTCCAAACCTCTCCACAGGGTAGAAATGAACACTTACAACTGCTACACTGACAGAGCAAAGCAGGCACAGCCCACAGTCCTCCATTTTCCCAAAAGAAAGAAGCAAGTCGATACACAGTAACTCAAATGGCAAGGGCACCTGACATTATCCTGCTCTTACTGCATCATTTTCTATTTTTGTAATACCATTTTCTGCTTTGTTTTGACGTATCATGTGCAATACTTTTTTCTTTGTTTCAGTTTTTGGAATCCTAGTCCTTTTGCACTGCTTACTAGATAAATCATCCTATTGACTTCATGGATTTGCACTGTATAATCTGCCTTGAGTCTCAGTGAGAAAGGAAGACTATAAATGAAGCACATAAAATACAATTGCAATTGCACAGTAAATAATTTATGTTCAGGGTAAGTACAGTATGATGTAGCCAACATGTACAATAGTAAAGGCCCATTTTATACTCTGGGGACAATACAACATCACAGAGAACAGTTCAGAAATGTGGAGCACAATGAGTGGAGGCAGAGGATACAGAAAAAGAAATGAAAGATTGCCAAGACGACAGCAGACCATTTAGGCTTAAACACCTGTGTAACTTCCTTAGTACAACTACTAACAAGAACTCTTAAAGAAGAAGGTCTTTGGGAGACCAAGAGGATACTGTTGAGGCTGGTAATACTGAGATGTATTTTTGGAGGAATGGATGACTTAAATTTAACACAAAGTCTCAGTAGAGGTCTTCATTTTCACCTATCTGTATTTTAGAGATGCCCTCACCATCAAACACCCTATATCGTTGCTTGTCAGAAGTATCTTGTTGGCACTGGCTGAGAGCATCATCTAGAAGTGACTACAGTTCAAAGACAGAGTGCTTTGTAAGTAGCAGACGTATTAATGACTGGCTAGGATCATGAAAAGCCTGGGTCACAAACCTGTGTCAATCGTCATCAGAAAAGGTCTTTTGGAGATGCCCTCGGGAGTATGACAAAAGTCACAAGGCAGAGTCGAATACAGAGCCCATGAAGTAGGGTTTTGAATCTTAGAGACTGGTGAGAGGCTGCTCTCAGAAGTGAACAACAGTTTGTACTTGTCAATCAAATCAGCACATCTTGAGGGGGAAAACAGTTCCTTTTTGAAGTGTCCAAAGGGAGGGAAGACTGAAAGGCTGGCAGATCAGGCTTTGGAAAAGGGATTTTGAGGTGACAGTACAAGGTCCTCAAAAGGAGGCAAACGCCCAGGAAAAGAGTCTCATCGTGCCACCAGGAGAAGGTCTAGTGCAGAGACCTTGATCTTATACCCACAGGGACAAAGCTTAGCACACTCAAATTTGTGTGAAATTGTGAAATGAAAATGTTAGCCTGTCAAAAAAAAAGTTAAACCAGTGACATTTGTGAAACCCTGAGATAAAATTAAATAATTTTAAGTGAAACACTGTATTGTGCAAAGCAGGGCTTTTTTGTAGCAGGGACTTCTTTGCATATTAGACCACACACCCCTGGATGTAGCCAGTCCTGGATCTTACAATTGGCCCTGTATTAAGAGCCCTGTAAGCTCTTGGAGGATTGGCTACATCAGGGCAAAGGAGTTTCTGCTACAAAAAAAAAAAAAAGACCTGGAGCCAGCTACCTCAGCAGAAGTTTTGTGTGCAATCTGTTCAATCCTAAGCACCTATGTATACCAATACCCTTCCCTGCCAGTTTGTGTTTAATCTATTCCTATGCCTACTGAGCCATTTTCTGAAACGTCAATTTTGAATACAGAAACAGTGACAGGATGATCAATTTTAGTGGCGCACTGGTTAAATTGGTCACACCTGTCGCATAATTGGCAGCAGCAGTCGGGATTCAAAATCCCACCTTGTTCCACCTCTCCAGGCATGGTGCATCTAGGTCAACACTCTCAAGGGGAGGTAGAATGAGTGCCAGCACCATGGATAGAGCTTCAGGCTGTTTCCCTCTGTGCAGACCTGCTCCCTCTTGTAAGAATAGTTAGGGACCATAAATAATGCCTCCTCAGCACATTCTCAAAACCACTATCAAAACACTTTGAAGTCTGTAATGAAGATATGTTTATGAACCACTTTCCTTTGATTTTCAAATTCACAACTCATGGCTTTTTTCTATTCCTCAAGCAACCCTCTGTTATTGATGGCTGGATCTACTCTTAATGGCTGGTTTTCAGTATTAAATGCTGCAGCCTTTCCAAGAGCTTTAAAACGGGTTAATTGCTACTCCTTCCCCGCCCCCAATTAAAGTATTCTGCACTATATTCTTAAGAGGTTCCCTCTTTCTTACCTTCACCAAGATTAGTTTGTTTTCCTTGGGTCTGGCAGCAGAGAAGCACTGCCCAAAGCACAGATAGATAGTGTAGTCAGGAGAAGTCGATCTTCGGTTTTCATGGAAATCCTTTAGTTCTGGTGGAATAAAGATACAAATATCTTAAGGCTTAAAAAGCCATCTGAATCACCGGCGCACTCTTAGAGCCATATGTTAATACAAAGTGAGATTCAGAGAACAACATACCGTATAATATTCTAGCCAATATAGGCATTTACATAATTTATATTGTAGGTCAATTTCAGCAAAAACTGATTTAAAGTGTCCTGAGATCAACAGGTTTAATGATTCTTACCCAATCAAGATTAGAGTCCCATTACATCTTAAAGACCAACAAGATTTCTAGGGTTATACCTTTCAAGAGTCAAGGCTCTTTCATCTTTTCTATCTGACAAAGGGAGCTATAACTCTTGAAAGCTTGTAAGTCTGGAAATCTTTTTGGTCTTTAAGGTGCTACTGGACTCAAATCTAGCCCTTCTACTGCAGGTCAACATGGATGCCCACCTGAAATCTAAATATCAGGTACCTATTAGTCATTACTACACTGCCTGCAGGTTTCTTTTCTAATGCACACTATTAAGTGATGGTTGTGCAAGTTCATACAGTGTGTCTGTGAGGCAGTTACTATAGAGTAACAGACAGCCTGAGCACATGGGAGACACTGTTCGGATCTGGGGAATGAGTCTATTGTAGCTCTGCAACAATGGAACAGGATTCTAGAAGACATTTGATAGCTCCTATAAACTGAGTGTTGGATAATAATGTTGATATAAATCAACCAAATGTGTTTGTGATGTCATGTATTGTTGGAAGTTACAGGTGGATGCTTTTTTGATGTTAAAGGGTTTAATATCTGAGCTTCTCTGTGCGTTGGAAGCAGACAAAGCAATCTAGAAGAATGAAAGCACAGATTCTTAGCATAACTTCTGTGCCCAACAGATCAAAATAGATAGCTGTGTTAGTCTGTCTGTAGAAGCAGAAAAGAGCTATAGTCCAATAGCATCTTAAAGACTAACAAAATTTGTGGCAGTGTATGAGTTTTCTTGAGCCACTGCTCACTTCTATCTGATTCAGCCCCATCCAGTTCCCTAACATAGCAAAATAAGGACTGACTTCAGAACCTGGGCTGGCTGAAAATTAGAGGACAGTTGTTTGCTAGTGGACTGAGTGCATCATACCTCTTATGAAGCTGTTCTGAAAACTGTGCAATATGGTCAAGTCACAAGTCTTTTTTTTAACTATGGCAATTTTTCTAACATGGTTATGGACTGTAGTGTCCCTGAGTGTGACTAGAAAGTGCATGATGTAGCAGCACTGAGGTAAGAAATCTCAGTCTGATCAGTGTCTGGATGCAACACCTTTCAGGGATCCTATGTAAGCTTCCTGGATTCTATGATGGAAGAAGAGCACAATATAAACACAATAGCGCTGATCCAACCATCCTCCAAGTAACCTTCCTCCAAAAGAAGAGAGACAGCATTTTGAGAAAAGATTCTTAGACCCGAGAAAGGATTCTTAAATCAAAAGGAAAAGAGGGGAAGAAATTGTTTAATTTGCTCCATGGAATGATTTACTGCAATAAGCAAGTAAGACCAGCAGTGTTTGACAGATGCTAAGATTCCAGTTCAATAACCCATATTCCAGATATTCTCCCAGCTGTTTTGTTGGCAAGCAATGACAACAAGATAAGCCACACAAACCACCATTTTAAAACAAGAATTCCATGTAAAATAATCTCAAAACAATCTGTATAAACACCACATTTCTAGAGCATCACCTTGCAAAAACTGCATGTAGTCAAAGATCTCAGTTTCTGTATCCCGTAGTAAACATCTGAATTGTGAATTGTGACCTATGTTGTCCAGCTGTTTAGAGAATGCCCAGTAGACTTTACATTTATCCAGTCGTTTTGCACAGATCTTATAGTTCTTTTCATATAGCAGTAAGCCTGCTTTCTGTAGCAAGGTCAATGTATGCTTCACTTGTTTCTGATCAGGAAGTACCTCTGGGTTTGGGAACTGTACTGTCTGGGGGTTGCCAAAAGCAAGGTCACAGTTGTGATGCTTGTTGTAGGTAAACATACAGCTGTTCACTGTCACTTCTGTTTCATGCAGTAGCCTCCCACGGTAATAGATGGAGACATCCAGATGAGAGATGACAGCTCCTGCAAGAAACAAGGGTACACTTGCTCTTGTAGTCTAACTGGAAAACAGCTGGGTGGGAGGAGGGCAGAAGATCACAAAGTTCAAATAAATAAAAGGTGGCATCATATAGAGAAAGCAGGACATGTGGCATGGAAAGGAGACACACAACTCAAATATAAAGCTGCTTTGAAGATTGAGGACAACTTTTTAAAGGAATAATAGGTAGATGATCTGTCTCCTCACCTACAAATCAAGCCCCAGCAAAAACCCCTGGACCTAGAAATTTGGAGAGAACATTCCTTTCATGATGTAGACAGCCACTAAGAAAGGATTTTAAGGAATTCACCAACTAAGAGGGTAAAAAGGAGTAAAGTTTGCCCGCCTATAAGAATACATTGCGACAAGGAGACTGCTGCTCTTCCCCTGCTCAGAGACAGTTAGAGCAAAAGATCATTTGCATAAACTGCCTGACTGGATATCATTGCCAACATTCTAGTGCTCACTAGACTTGCCAATCTTCCTGTGGAGCCTGGTGGTCTGAGTTACAGTTACAGGAAATGGCTGAAATATATTGATTTTATTGAATATTATTGTTTTAATATTTTATATCTTCTTGATTTATTGGTTGTTAGCTGCCCTGAGCCAATATGGGGAGGGCGGAATATAAATCAAATCAATAAAATAAATCAGGGATGGCCAATGGTGGCTCTCCCAATATTTTTTGCCTACAACTCCAATCAGCCCCAGCCATGCTGGCTGGGGCTGATGCGAGTTGTAGGCTACTGTTGACCATCCCTGAAATAAATAAATCCCCCCACCCCCAAAACAGTTGGAACACAGAGTTCATTTGCATATGCAGCCTGCTGGGTTCTCACCCACATTTTAAACAGTACACATTTCCTATTGGGAGTCACTGAATGTGCCCCTAAGGTAAAATGCACCTCCTAGTCTTCCTCTAAAAATTCACTAGGGCTGGAAACTGAGCTTTCAAATGAAAATGGTGCATGACCTTTTGAGGGCCCATTTGGAAATGAACCTCTCACATGAACATGCCACAGAACCTCAGGGAGAGTCGGTTCATACCATGCATACCACTCATATAATTAGATAATGAGTTCAAGAGACTTCACTTCTCTCTCAAGGTCTGCTTTGCTATGACAATCAGCAAGTTCCAGGGGAAGACACTGAAGTTGGCAGGAATTGACTTGAGGGGGGACTGCTTCTCACATGATTAGCTCTATGTGGCTTGCTCCAGTTAGCTCACCCAGCAGCCTGGTGAGCCTAGCACCTGATGGGAGAACTACTAATGTAGTGTACAAAGAGGTCCTTCAATTAAAAAAACCACCCTGTATGTATTTCCACTTTATTTTCTGCACTACAATCTTTCCACTTAATAATATCTTCAATAAACATTACATTTCAAAATTCACTTAATTGGTTTTCAACATCAACATGCTTCACTTCATTCAAACACTTTTGTGAAGCTCAGGTATGGTATTACACTACAAAACCAACTAAAACAAAAACCACACTCCATAAAAAAGTTATAACATACCCATCAGTATTATAACTGGATTTAAAATATTGTAGGAAAGCATGGGTATCAAGCTAGTAAGCAAATAAAAGCAGAAGACTCATGAAGAAATACAAACCACTGAAAACAGGAAGTCACATCTGGTCAGACTAAAGTAAGAGAACTAGGCAAGTTTTAAAAAAGGTAAAGGTAGTCCCTGTGCAAGCACCAGTTGTTTTTTTATTTTATTTATCTAAGATTTATATCCCGCCCTTCCCACTAGGTGGCTCACAACATATAAAACTAACATAAAATCTAAGATTAAACATTAAAATTAACATTTCATAATTTACAGTTAAAAATCTAAACAATTGTTATATACATACACATTAAAATCAGACAGCGGTCCTACAGCTACACTCATCGGTTACAAGTTCAGTATTTGATGTTCAGTATTCGATGTTCAGTACTCAGTACTCAGTGCCGATTAGTTGTGGGCCAGCCGGAAGAGGGAGTTTCCGACTCTGGGGCGACATCGCATCACAATGTTTTCACGGCAGACTTTTTACAGGGTGGTTTGCCATTGCCTTCCCCAGTCATCTACACTTCCCCCCCCCCCCCCAGCAAGCTGGGTACTCATTTTACCGACCTTGGAAGGATGGAAGGCTGACTCAACCTGGAGCAGGTTACCTGAACCTAGCTTCTGCTGGGATCGAACTCAGGTCGTGAGCAGAGAGCTCAGACTGCAGTACTGCAGTTTTACCACTCTGCGCAATGGGGCTCTTCTAATGCTAAGTTTTAATACAGGGGTGTCAAACGTGTGGCCAGAGAGATCCTATCAGGCCCGCAAGCAACTGACTGTCATGTGCTTCCTCCTCTCACTTGCTTCTTTCTTCATCACAGCTTGCTTTGCCAGGCTTGCTCAATTGCTCAGGAACTACAGAGCAAAGTCCCTGTTTTCTCTATCGGCTTAGGAGAGCAACATGACAAGCATCTGTCTGGACAGAGCACAACTGGGGCTGTGGAAGAAGAGCTGATCATGCAGTTGTGCGAATGGCTGTGAACAGAACTAGCGTGGTTTCTGTATGGAAGGGCCTGGGCATTGCCTGTTGTCCGCACATTAAGCAACAAAAACTCAGTGCCCAGCCATTTCATGTTTTCCTGTGTCTTAGGCTCAAAGCACTGACCATGAGATTTTTATGATGAATGTCAATAAATCTAAAGTAGGTTTGCAACTTACAGACACACACCTGAACAGCCTATTCAAGATTGCTAAAGCACAGACACTGTCCCCAGACTTGACACTAATTCAGAGCAAGAGGTGTCAGTTATTAGAAACTATTAAACAAAATATTGCAAGCATACTAATCTTTTAAGCATCTTTTAAGTTTTTTTTTTTAAATCTTTAATTGTGTTTGCCTGTGTCCTTTATAAAGATTATATCTCCACCAGTTTGGTGTAGTGGTTAAGTGTGCGGACTCTTATTTGAGAACACCGGATTTGATTCGCCACTCCTCCATTTGCACCTGCTGGAATGGCCTTGGGTCAGCCATAGCTCTGGCAGAGGTTGGCCTTGAAAGGACAGCTGCTGTGAGAGTCCTCTCAGCCCCACCCACCTCACTGTTGTAGGGGAGGAAGATAAAGCAGATTGTGAGCCACTCTGAGATTTGGAGTGAGGATATAAACCCAGTATTTTGTAATCTTCTCCTTCTACCTGGCATTACATTTTATTTCACACATGGCCTAGTCTGTCAAGCTCTCCTTTGTTAGATCTGGCCTTCATAACAAATGAGTTTGACAGCCCTGTTTTCATACTTTACATTGCATATTAGATCTAAACAGAAATATTTTTTTTTAAATCTACACTGCTATCTAGATCAACCCTTACTCCCAGACAAGATTGAGAGACCTGTGACTGGACATCCTGCTATCTCCCCCACCCTCCATCTTTCAGAGTAGGTGCAGGAAAATTCACTTTTACTCCCAATATCTTCTTTCTTGTCTAGTGTCTTCCTATTTTTCACAGCAGCAATTTCCCTGTAAGCAAATGCCACGGGACAACGCAGCTGGCAGGGAGATGGGATTTAAGACTGGAAGAAAAGGTTCAGGGGCCTATTTCCCCATGTTAATCTTCCCCCATGTTCTTTTCTGATGAGGTATGGGTACCTTATGGGTGCAGGGACTCATCAGATCTAGCCTTTGGGGCGGACAGTCACTTTATACAAGAGCTTTGAAAGCAGCTGGTACAAGAAGCATTTTAAACCCCCAAGTACTGGGACACTCCACACATTTCCTTTTAAGACAGACAACAGGCAATGCCCAGGCCCTTCCATACAGAAACCACGCTAGTTCTGTTCACAGCCATTCGCACAACTGCATGATCAGCTCTTCTTCCACAGCCCCAGTTGTGCTCTGTCCAGACAGATGCTTGTCATGTTGCTCTCCTAAGCCGATATTTCAAGCAAGGAAGCATTCATAGAATCATAGCGCTGGAAGGGACTTCTAGTCATCTAGTCCAACTCCTTGCACAATGCAGGAAATTTGCAATCCCACCCCCCCATACACACACCCAGTGACTCCTGCTCCATGGATCCCTTGCCAAACTGGTCTGGAGAAAAATTGCTGACTGACCTTGAAGTGGTGAACAGCATTCCCCTGGGCATGTAAGAAGGGGTCACAAGAACTAAGCACTGATGCGACCCTTCCTGCCCTTCTTCTCATGGTCTGCCTAATTCACAGAATCGGCATTGCTGTCAGATGGCCATCTAGCCTCTGCTTAAAAACCTCCAAAAAAGGAGAGTCCACCACCTCCCGAGGAAGCCTATTGTTCCACTAAGGAACCACTCTGTCAAGAAATTCTTCCTAATGTTTAGCTAAAAACTCTTTTAATTTCAAACCCACTGGTTCTGGTCCTACCTTCCGGGGCCACAGAAAACAATTCCACACCATCCTCTATATGACAGCCCTTCAAGTACTTGAAGATGGTTATCTTATCTCTCAGTCGTCTCCTCTCCAGGCTAAACATACCCAGCTCCTTCAACCTTTCCTCAAAGGACTCGGTCTCCAGACCCACCATCTTTGTTGCCCTCTTCTGGACACATTCCAGCTTGTCTACATCCTTCTTAAATTGTGATGCCCAGAACTGAACACAATATTCTAGGTGAGGTCTAACCAGAGCAGAGTAAAGCAATACCATCACTTCATGTGATCTGAACACTACACTTCTGTTGATTCAGCTCAAAATTGCATTTGCCTTTTTATCCACTGACCTTTGTGGTTCTGCAGTGGAGCAATTCTTTGAAGAGGCTGTTCTGGGTAAAGGACAGCAGGAGGCACAAGCAGGTTCTGCTCTATTATGGCTTGCTGGTTTGCAGGCATTTGATAGTCATTCCCAACTGCGTTGTTCATCATGCCATTTCCCTTAGGATCCTCATTCACAAAAGCGTTTTGGATGAAGCAATTGTTATTGTATGAAGTTTCCCCTAATACAGAACACGAACATCTTAAATACCATGTTGCAATGTAGTTTAATTATTACTATGATCATTAACCCCCCCACTGGGGAAAGTGAAACACAAAATGCCTATCTTGTGCCTGCCTGTCACTGGGGAACCCCTCCCCCCTCAAAGAGATCACTGTAGTCAGGGACTCTGAATCCCTTTAGGAAAGAAGCCGTAACAAATAATCTGTGATACAGAACCTGCTGCCAGCCTAGAAAGTCCCACTTTACCCAAGATCCCTTCAACTGGATATACAAGGCTGGAATGAGCCTGGCAGCATCTCCCCACAGAAGAGAAAACACTGAGACTTATTGCTCCGAACTGAGAAACGATTGTTTGCTATCCTAAAGAAGTGAGGCTGGTTAGGCTTTTCTTGGCAATAGTGGCTTGGATCCTGCTCAGTGTTTCCATGTGCAGAAGGATTTCAGCCTGCAGATCACAGCTCTTCCCCTTCCCCCTCTAGCTGCAGCCCAAACTGCCCCACCCTCCTTGCTGCATTCAGGGAGCATTTCAGATAACAGTAGAAGGGAAGATGTAAGGAAGTCATTCTCTGAGGGCAGTAGGCTTTCCACTCATGGAAATCCCATGCTGGATCCAATCCAATACTTCCCAAGAACTTGATTTTAAAGACACACATTTCAAATTGTACATAAATTTCAGGAAGGTTGTGTAGTGTAAAACAAAAATATCTTTTCAGTTGTTCATAGAAAATCATCATATGTCACTTTTTGGGGTTCCTTCTGAGTGCTAGAAAAGCCAAATGGGAGGGAGAAGCTCACCAATACTGATAATGGCCTTAACCCTTCCAAGCAATCAGGTTTGGGTTTTTTTACCCAGGAAGTCATGGGAAAAAATTGGGTTATCCATTTAAAGCTTTCTACAGGCACCAAACTCCTGCTGAGCCTTCTCCTCAATGAACTGAAGTCCCTCTCTCCCCTCCCCACTGCCTTTCTTTTTTTTAGTTTCATCAAAATGGTAAATGGGGTCCATCTGGCCCACAATAGACTTGGTTTGAAAATGAAACCACAATTCATAATTGTTACTGGGGTTTCTATTTCCCCAACAAATACTGAAAAAATGTTCCCATGTTTAAATAGATCAAACAATACCCATTATCTCCATTTTATTGAAAGGTAGAACAAGCAGTGAAAACAAAACAAAAAAATTCTCATAATCTATAGAAATTTTTTGGCTTTTGAGGTTTTACACCACTTTTGGAACTGGGGATTGCAATGACTCCCAAGGAAACCAGTCTTTGCAAACTGAATTGTTGAGCATATAGCAGAAGCAAGTCAAAGCCCTGTGTGCTCTGTCAAAACTTCCCTCATGCCCACAGCCACATGGAAAAGCTCAAATTGAACTGTACTGCAGTTTTGGAAATGTGGTAGTTGTATCCCCCAGCAGGATAAGCCTGGACATATTTGAAGATATCCTCTGAACCTCACATTTTCCAGACCTGAAAGAGCCATGAAGCTTGGAACTCTAGAGGACCCCTGTTTTCTGAGCTAATTGCTTCCCCTTGTCCTTCAAATTTTGCAAGCCTCAGAGTGATCTTCTCAACTTTACATATCTGGGGTGGAGGAAGTATTTCAGATGACGCCAGCCATCTGTCTACTGAGCTGACCTCTACACTGAACTGTTCACCTTCAAGTTTTCCAAACCTCTGATATGACCATCTCAACTTTACAGGGGGAAGTTGCTCTAGATGACCCATAGCCACCTTTTTCTGAACTGTTCACTTGTGACCTCTGGCTACCTGTTTTCTGAACTAATTGCTTCCCTTTGTCCTTATTTGTTGTTCCACTATTATCACATTAAGTTTCAACGTTGTAACAGTTAAAATGATTATTTCCTTAAAAATTAACAGTTTTATAGATTCCTAGCTATGTATTCTGCTTTAAAAATGATAGGGTCAATTTGAAAACATCAAAACTCCACATAAACATAAATGGGGTCAATGAGGGGAATTTTTGACCCCAATTCCAAATTTTACTTTCCTTTGTCCTGCATTTCTGCAGGACGTTATTTTTGAGTCCTGATTTTTTTTCTTAGTAGCTAATGCCATGACAGAGGTATCAGGTTTCCATTGCTCTTACCCCTGTGCCAAGGTAGTATAGTTATGTTTTTTCCCTTGGGAAAGTTTAAAACAAAAGCCCTAACAAGCACTGCTTTCTTCCTTCCCCCAGCTTAGAGACAAGACACTATAACTTCATCACTTCCAGTGGGCTGAGCTCCCTGACAAATCTCATTTTCACCATAGTTATAGCTTTGGCTATATCTTATACTGCAACATGTACGGTTCTGAGCACCACACACACACAAGAAATCTAGCTCCACTTCAGACTATAAAGTTAAATAAACGTACAGTATATAATGCACAAAAACACTTATCTTCACCTTGGTACTTCTGCGCACGTGTGAATGATACATTAGATAACTACCATGCAGGAGTGTGTACACCTCCATAATTAAGACAAAGTAAAACAAAAGAACCCTGTCAGACTGCAGGCAGCATTACTCACCAACATGATTAAATTGATCTTGACCAGGAATGGCATTCTGTTGAATGTACTGCAATAGAACTGTGGCCGATGACTGGGAATTCACATTTGATAGGGATGTGGGTTCATAGTAGCTGTTTTCCACAGGTTGGTTCAGCACCCCATTTGCTAGTGACAGGCAGCTATTTTGCTCAGCATGAGGGACTGCCTGACAATGGTCTTGTTCACATGCAGCTTTTGGGAACAAGGGAGAAAAGAGGAAGAAAAGTCAGTAGTGGGCCGACTCTGACCAGACATGCATTATGCGAAGGGTGGAGCATAGCCTTGATATCATTGGCTGGAGAAGGGGGTGCTGTTGGGCATGCCTGGGCTACAGTGGGCTGGTCATGGAACAGGAGACAGGTTCAGGGGGGCAGTTGTCAGGACAAGATTTAAAAGTAGCGATTAGGCATGATTGGGGGGTGGCCTATGGAGGATCCACCTTGGTTGGGTGAACTTAACCATGCAGATAGGCCATGAATAAAGCCCTGTTGGAAAGTGCAACCCATACACTCTCTCTCCTCATATTGCTTCTTAATTTACTGCTCTCCAGGTGGCAGAATGATAGCAAATTGAGTAGAAAACATCATGCTCTAAAGAGTGTACTGTTATAATCACACATGAACAGATGTTTTTATATCATTCTTATGGCTTCTTGTCTGGTAGCTGAATAAAGGGAGTCCAAGGAAAAACTCAGGAACTGTAGTTGTCGCTCAACAAGTTTATCCCAGTGGGAAAAGTAACCGTCCTCTCTGACTAAGTCAAGGTAACCCTCTTGGATGTCAAATACAATTTTAACTTTAAGGGAAAAAGCCTTCAGCCAAGTCCAAGCTTCAAAAGGTGGTTGTCCCAATTCATCATGGAGGGCTACCCTCACTACGCAGTTTGTAATTCCACAAACGAAACATAGGAAGTTAATAAGAACTGCATTGGACTCCCCAGTCCAGATACCAGCCCCATATAAACTCTGTGTAGCCACCTTGGTGTTAAACAATTTTATGGAGGCTGAGATATACTGAGGCTCAGATGAATAAAAGAAACTACAAATAATAACTGATGCCATTATAGCCAATTTTTAAACATAAGTAGCTTGCATGGACCAAATTAATCTCTAGTCATACCAGACCCCCAAGTATTTTAAATAGGGGACATCCTCAATATCATTGCCAGAAATTTTCCACTTGTGGTGGTACATTAGATTTCCCCCAAAAAAACAACAATCGTGGATTTTTGATAGTTAACTATCAGGCGTACTTCTAGAGAGTAAGAGGCAAAAGCCTCTCTGAGGACAGTCCTAATGTTATTCTTGAAAGGAGAACTGCATCCTCAGCAGAAAGTACGCTAGAAACTTGAACTTAGCAATGAATGAAGAGTAACAGTACTGGGCAGAGAGCACAGTAATTATAACAATCGACATATAAATTAAACAATAAAGGGGACAGCATACACTCCTGATGTACTCCCTGCTATAGGGAAATTATACTGGAATGTTGTCTGTCTAACCCATAGTGGACTTGTGCAGTGGAATCAGAATACAGAATCTCAACCAAAGCCAACAGTCCTTTGTCAACAGATGCTAGTTTCAGCTTCTACCACAATCGGACACAGGGTATGATATCAGAAGTCACCTTCAAATCCATGAAGGAAGTAGCAAGGAACCCCCAATTCTTGGTGGTATATTTATTAAGAACTGTAATGTCAGAAGATCCAAGCGGACAGCTGTGTTGGTCTGAAGCAGTTGAACAAAGCAAGAGTCAAGTTGCGCCTTTAAGACCAACCAATTTTTATTTAGAACGTAAGCCTTCGTGTGCTCTTAAGCACACTTCATCAGACGAGGAATCCAGCACAGTGAGCAAAGCCATACTTAGCTCAGCAGAGCCATACATAGCTGGTAGGAAGTACCATGTGGCATTCTGAGCCACTGCCTACCAGCTATGTATGGCTCTGCTGAGCAAAATGAAGCCGGGCAAAGACTAATAGAGTTTTGCCAAGAGAACAAGCTGGTCATAGCAAACACCCTCTCTTCCAACAACCTAAAAGGCGACTCTACACATGGACATCACCGGATGGGCAACACAGAAATCAGATTGGTTATATACTCTGCAGTCAAAGATGGAGAAGCTCCTTGCAGTCAGCAAAAACAAGACCTGGAGCTGACTGTGGCTCAGATCATGAGCTACTCATTGCAAAATCCAGGCTTAAACTGAAGAAAACTGGGGAAGCCATTAGGCCATTCAGGTTTGACCTTGATCACATCCCTTATAAATATACATTGGAGGTGAAGAATAGGTTTAAAAAACTAGCATTGACAGAGTGCCTGAAGAACTTTGGACGGAGGTTCGTGACATTGCACAGAAGGCAGCAATCAGCACCATCCCAAAGAAAAAGAAATGCAAGAAAGCAAAGTGGCTGTCTGATGAGGCTTTATAAATAGCTGAAGAAGGAAAGCGAAAGGCAAAGGTGAAAAGGAAAAATTCACCTAACTGAACGCAGATTTTCAGAGAACAACAAGGAAAGATAAGGAGGCCTTCCTGAAGGAAAAATGCAAAGCAATAGAGGAAAATAATAGAATGGGAAGGGCAAGAGATCTCTTCAAGAAAACTGGAGAAATCAAGGGAACATTTCGTGCTAAGATGGCCATGATAAAGGACAAAAATGGTAGAGACCTAGCAGAAGCAGAAGAGATCAGGAAGAGGTGGCAAGAATACACAGAAGAATTATACAAGAAGGATCTCAATATCCTCCATGACAATGAAATCGCTGACCTTGAGCCAGACATCCTGAAGTCAAATGGGCCTTAGAAAGCATTACTAACAACAAAGCGAGTGGAGATGACGGTATCCCAGCTGAGCTATTCAAAGTCCTAAAAGATGATGCTGTTAAAGTGATGCACCCATTATGTCAGCAAATCTGGAAAACACAACAGTGGCCACAGGATTGGAAAAGGTCAGTTTATATTCCAAACTGCCAAAGAATGTTCAAACTATCGTACCATTGCACTCATTTCACATGCCAGCAAGGTCATGTTAAAGATCCTATAAGCTAGGCTTCAGCAGTATGTCGATCGGGAACTACCAGAAGTTCAAGCTGGGTTTCGGAGAGGTAGAGGAACTAGAGATCAAATTGCCAGCATTCAATGGATTACGGAGAAAGCACGGGAGTATCAGAAAAACATCTATTTCTGTTTCATTTACTATGCCAGGGGTGGCCAACGGTAGCTCTCCAAATGTTTTTTGCCTACAACTCCCATCAGCCCAAGCCCCCATGGCCAATGACTGGGGCTGATGGGAGTTGTGGGCAAACAACATCTGGAGAGCTACCATTGGCCACCCCTGGACTATTCTAAAGCCTTTGACTGTGTGGATCGCAACAAACTGTGGCAAGTCCTTAAAGAGATGGGAGTACCAGACCGCCTCACATGTCTCCTGAGAAACGTATAAGGGTCAAGAAGCAACTGTCAGAACGGGATATGGAACAACCAATTGGTTTAGAATAGGAAAAGGAGTTTGACAAGGATGTATATTGTCACCCTGCTTATTTAATTTACATGCAGAGTACATCATGCAAAATGCTGGCCTGGATAAAGCACAAACCGGAATTAAGATTGCCGGGAAAAACATCAACAATCTCAGATATGCAGATGATACCACTCTAGTGGCAGAAAGTGAGGAGGACCTAAAGAACCTCTTGTTGAGGGTGAAAGAGGAGAGCACAAAAGTAGGCTTGAAACTTATCAAAAAAACTAAGATCATCACCCCATCACACCATGGCAAATAGAAGGGGAAGACATGGAAGTAGTGACAGACTTCATATTTCTGGGATCCAAGATCACTGCAGATGATGACTATAGCCATGAAATTAAAAGACGTTTGCTCCTTGGGAGGACAGCTACGGCAAACCTGGGCGGTATAATAAAAAGTAGACATCCTGCCAAAAAAGTCCATATAGTCAAAGCGATGGTATTCCCAGTAGTAATGTATGGCTGTGAGAGCTGGACCATAAGGAAGGCCGAACGCAGAAAAATACATGCTTTTGAGCTGTGGTGCTGGAGAAGAATCTTGAGAGTCCCTTGGACTGCAAGAAGATCAAATCAGTCAGTCCTAAGGGAAATCAACCCAGACTGTTCCCTGGAAGGTCAGATGCTGAAGCTGAAGTTCAAGTACTTTGGCCACCAAATGAGAAGGGAGCACTCACTGGAGAAGATTCTGATGCTGGGAAAGACAGAAGGCAAAAAGATGAGATGGCTGGACAGCATTACTAATGTAACAAACATGAATTTGAGCAGACTTTGGAGGATGGTGGGTCTGGCATGACTTTGTCCATGGGGTTGCAAAGAGTCGTACTAGACTGCGACTGAACAATAACAAAGTACACACATCCTGTGCTATAGACCAGTGGCCCCCAACCTTTTGGCACCAGGGACTGGCCCCAGAGCCAGCAGGGTGTGGGCACTGATTTTGGCCTCCCCCCACCTTGCCCCCCCATTGCGCCTCCTCCCCCCTCCATTTTCACAATTTGAAGGCCTGGCAAGGGGCGATGAAGTGCCTCCCGGGCTCTTTAAAGGCCAAACCCCCCTCAGTCAATCAGCTGATTGGTGGGGGAAACTGTGGCAGAGAGCAACCTGCTGAAAAAGTGCCACCGTCCTTGCCTCCTCCTCACTTCCTTCCTGGGCATAGGAAGGAAGTGGGGAGGAGGCAAGGGCAGTGCCACTTTTTCAGCAGGTTGCTCAGCTGATCGGTGGTGGTGGGGGGTTCAGCCTTTAAAGAGGCCGGGAGGCGCTTCACCGCTCCTAAAAACTGCGATAATGGAGGGGGGGAGGCACTGCGGGGGGGAGGTTGCGTGGCACCACAGGGGCAGGGCAGCAAAGCTGTGCAGCCCGGTTGCTAACAGTCTGCTGACTGGTATCAGTCTGCAGACTGGGGGTTGGGGACCCCTGCTACAGACAACCAGGTTAACTGGACCTAGCTTTTAAAAAAGCAATATAAACTTCTGCATGAACTCACAACTTCAGAATTCAACAGAAATAACTCTGAACATAATATACAGCCAACTGTTTTTGAGAAGGGTAGACAATAAATGCTGTAAGATAAAACAAAATTAACATACACGAAAGGATATGGGAGAGTGAAAAAGTGGTTGCTAACAGAACATTAATAACTGGAGTCCACCAGCAGCTGTCTGAAATGGTGCAGTCCATTTGAACAGAACTACCACAGTGGGAAACAGCTTCTACCCCTCCACCCTTGCTGTCCTTTCCTTTTTGCAAAAACTTTTTGCCATGGGGAAATTTTATAATATTGATCCTCCATGCAGAGATATGCAAGGGGAATGAAAAGTTTGGAGGCCCACGGAGAAAGGCAAGATATTAGGTCTGCGGTTGTATAATGCAGGAAACCCAGGAGGATTCTTTCCCCACAGCGCTGATGGTTCTCAGCAGCCCTCCCTCCCCAGAATCCTCTACTTGTAGTCTGAAGCATTCTACTACCTTATTCACCTGCATATGTGAATTAGGACATTCTCAGGCATTTCTAGGACTGCAGCTCTCAATCTACGATTCGAAAGGCTTCTTTGTGAGGGCTAACAGAATGGTATGTAATTTCTGAGCCTCTGGCTATTATTTTTGAAAATTTTGAGGGGAGGGATGGTGGCTCAGTGGTAGAGCATCTGCTTGGTAAGCAGAAGGTCCCAGGTTCAATCCCTGGCATCTTCAACTAAAAAGGGTCCAGGCAAATAGGCATGAAAAACCTCAGCTTGAGACCCGAGAGCGCCACTGCCAGTCTGAGTAGACAATACTGACTTTGATGGACCAAGGGTCTGATTCAGTATAAGGCAGCTTCAGATGTTCATGGATTTCATCGCATTCAGGAAATCTATCTACCAACCTTTTGTCCTCAAGCATCTGAGGGATGTTGCTTGGCATACTCTGGATGTGCGTCGAGCCTTAAAGATCTTCACTGTTAGATCTAGTACGGTCAGAAAGACGGACTTTATGTTCATCAATATTTCTCCTCAAATTGGGGATGAAGTGTCTACTTCTTCTGTCAGTGCAGTTCTCAAGGCATGCATTGCAGAAGCGTACAAGGCTTCAGGTTTGCAAATACCCAAGGGCATCACGGCCCATTCTCTTCAAAGTGCTTCTACCAATGCATTTCTGAACTGTGCTTCAGTGGAGAAGGTGTGTAGAACCATGACTTGGTCTTCTCCTTCGATGTTTGTTCGACATTACAAGCTACATTCTATGGCCTCTGCGGATGCAGCATTTGGGAGAAAAGTTTTACAGC
This sequence comes from Heteronotia binoei, assembly GCF_032191835.1. Taxonomy (NCBI): domain Eukaryota; kingdom Metazoa; phylum Chordata; class Lepidosauria; order Squamata; family Gekkonidae; genus Heteronotia; species Heteronotia binoei. Next base: position 161,389,861 of record NC_083243.1, on the reverse strand, counting down.
ATGTTCTAGGAGAGGACGATGAACTCCCACCCAAATAGGGGACTGCTCTGGGAGGTCCCACAGAGATGTCCAACAACCTCTGAGGGAGAACGGCCCATTGGACTTACCGTGAGGGGTCCTTCTGCTCAGAGGTTCGGAGGATATCTCGCTGCTCCCAGTTTTTCTCATTATCTACTATTCTGCTATACCTGTTATAGTTCTTTCTCCTTTGTACTGGTTTTTTAATGTTAGTACTATTGGAGTTCTACAGTTACTGTTAATTTTCAGTACTTTTATTGTTAGTATTTGTCTGCAGTCCTTCTAGAGAGATAACACTGCTTTCGGAGTCCCACAACTGAGAGGTGGGGTTATTCCAAAGGCGCCAAGAGGAAGGGGAAAAAAGTGTTCCCTGCCTCCCTATTGGAATGAATGGGAATAACCCACAGAGGTGTCTTCTGAACCTCTGAGGAGAAGGACCCCTCATGGTAAGTCGAATGGGCCATTTTCCTTACTTTAATTTATGTCTTCTGTTCACCTTTTTAAAAAACTGCCTGTATATAGTTGCATGTTGTAAATAAATGTTTTGTCTGTTTAAAAGGTAGTCCCTCTGTACCACATAGTTTCCCCAACTGCCTTAGACCATGCTACTGCAAGAGGGGAGTCCAGGAAAGGGGGAAGGCATGCAGTTGACTAGGCTATCAATCCTCCAGGGGTCTCCCAAAGAACTGGCAAGGGGGATTGGGAGTCCTGTTCCTCAGTCAGGAACCCCTAAATTGAACAGGTGGTGGCAGCATGCCCTAGTGGCAGGAAGATAAACTCCCTTCAGGAGTTGACAACTCAAAAGGGAGTTGATGGGACCGGGACTGAAGGCAGAATCGGGCCGGTTCCACCGCAAACATAAAGATTAAAACAAATAAGCTACATTTTAAGATTATAGCTACATTAAGACACTAATTTAAAGTTACCAGATGTTACCCTTCTGGGTTAAAGTCTAGCAGCATTCATGTCTCTGTCCAGAGAGCATATTCCTGGCACAGCCTAGTCTATTCTGAGGTTATTAGACCTTAAGTGTCCGTCTACCAGGATAATTGTTATTGAAACTCATTCTGCAAGTGGCCTGCCTTGCAGGGCTTTCTTGATAAATTCTCAGTAAGGTTAGAAGCTTGCCCCTTGGCTTCTGAGTGTGTGGGTAGCTCAAGGGGCTGATGGCAAACTACCAGACTGGGACATGTATGGACACCCCCCCACACATGGTTTTGTGTAATTTTGTACTCTGTCAGTCCATACCAAAAGCTTCCTTGATTGGAGATTGACAGGCTTGAACCAGATGCTGAAGTTAACATGTACTTTGATCCACAGTTCTAACACACTGTACTATAAAGACATATGAATAGATCTCTTGATCTCTTTTTGATCCTAAAAACAGCTGTAGGAGAAAGCACATTCAGACTGGAGCAATGCTAAGAAAGGTGCACGAGGGATAACTCTTCACCCTTTTTCTGACCAACAGCACTTTCACTAGGAACCCTTACAGGGGCTGAGGGCAAGTGGTGCGTCCAACGAGAATACAGCACAAGAACTCTCTCCCTCACAAACTATTATGAAACTTGGAACAATTACCTCCCCAGGACTGAACAGAGATGTTGTTTTGTTTTTTTCTATCTCCTTACATATGCTAAACCCACTTTCACCAAGTATGGCGATATATCCATAGTATTCCAATGTATTTCTCTTTTAGGATAGTGCATCAGAATAATGCTTTTGTATTGACATATTCAAACAAGGGATATTGGCCGTTTATTTCATTACATATACTAAACCCATCTTCCACTATATTTTAATGTATTTTTTCCTAATGGCAAACTAGAATGATGTATATATTTATGTTACATGTTAAAAGGTAAATCAGTTCGATAGGAAAAACTTCTGGGAAAGAAATGCCTTCTTTTTGGCCCAGGTTTATTAGCAATAACCAGGCATTCTCACATTCTGACATGTTACTGTTTTATGGTTTCCCACGCTAATGCAACCCAGATCAAAGGTTTTCTGAATTTGTTAATTTTACTATTCTGCTATTGGATTTTAACTTTGTACCAGTTGGCATTCCAAACCCCACCAGCGATATGTGGCTCTGCTTACTGTACCTCATTCCTCGTCTGAAGTGTGCATGCACACGAAAGTTTACGTTCTGAATAAAACTAAGTTGGTCATAAAGGTGCAATCGACTCCTATTTGTTCCCTCAAACACAGTTCTTTCAAGCAGACTGGCCCATGCTTGCAGGTGTCCACCAGGGTCAAACATCAGGAGCTGTGTTCAAGGATTTCCAACATATGTACTGTGGTCCAGTGATAGCAGCTCACATTTTTAACGGCCCAACTACATGCTACAGTTTCTCACTTAAAGGACAAAAGAAGAACAATTAGTCATTCCACTAAGCCTTAAGGGAGTGGAGAAGGAAGAAACATGCCCTGAGACCTAAAAAGCCTCAAAGAAGTATGAACAATATTTGGTCAACTGGCCTACATACAAACTCTTCTTCTCAAGTACAAGTTCTAATATAGAAATGCCCTTAAAAAGATGTCAACAAGCAAAGTTTAGAACAAAGGGATACAACTTTTCTGCAGAGTATTAAGAGCCCTCAAAGCAACAAAGCATAAACTGATTGGGGCAATGTGCATGCCTGCTTGCAAGAATATTTCTGGGCTTCTCTCATTCTCACAGCCCCCCCTTCCCATGCTCCTAGAAAAACTTAGTTCCACTAAACCAGAACATAAAACTCCTTTTGTGAATTCATTCCCAGCAACCCTGTTGCCCTTACTTGTATTAACAGGGGGGATTGCTTCTGGTGCCATGTCGGGAGGGATAATTCTGTACACACGATGAGGATTGGGATCTTGCACGGTATCAATGACCTCAAATCTCCTTGTACTCTTCAAGGCATTGCGGAAGTTGGTTTTCCATTTGGATCGGTTTGATGAACCTTCTTCATACTTTCCACTAACAGCAGCCCATGCCTTTCATGTGGACAGAAAAGACAATAAAAAAGAGAATTAATGTGATATAAACACAAACTAAGAGGATCTATTAAAATATGTCAGATGTTAGCCATAGCAAGGAAAGCTTTGTTAATAAATGTCTCAAATGCATCAAGACCACCTTTTTAAACAAAAAAAAAACAGATAGACAATAATCCAAAAAGATTAATCCCATGAGATTAAATAGGAAACTTCTTTTATTGTAAGAAAAACATTTCATCACTAAATAATCTGGAGGAATTATATACTTCAAAAAAAAAGTTTACACATTCAATACTTCCTCCAGAAGTTTATTCTACCCAAACTTTCAAAGGTAAATTACCTTATTAGACCTACTGCAACAACAGAAGTTCAAACTAAATTGGGCAAAAGCCCTTAAGGTCTCAATGACAAATATTTTAAAAAGCAAAACCTAGGTGTATTAAAAGTAGGAAAAAATACCTAATATTTAGGAATCAATCAATATTAATGGGAGTATTAACAGATCATTGTTTTGCTTTTCATCAGTTAAGTGTCAAAACAACTTTTGCCTGGGTAGAATTGCGGGGGTGGGGGGGGTGGGGGGGGGAATCTCCTTCATATTTTAGAATCTTTTGGTGATTTCAGGTTCAGAACATGCTCTGCTTAATCCCATTAAATAACAACTGCCTGAATGAAATTTAAGAAAGGATCTATAACACAAACTACATCTGTTTGTGGTATGGGAAAATATAATCGTGTCCTCAGTTTAAGTTTTATTTGACCCTAGTTTTAATAGAACTTGATGAATTTGATTTCTTCTTATCTGGGAGTCTAATAAATAGGGACTTTCAGTGGGGCTGGACAGATTCCACTGAAAGGATTCCCATGTGATCAGCTATTATAAAGGGTATGGTAGAAAGATCCCCAATGTTAGAGTTCTCCCCCCCAAACAGACATTTTTTATTAAGGGGCTAAGGAGATCACAATCCTAAAATCTGCCCATTGAACCAATCAGAAAGAATAACCAGACTGAAGTACCAATTTTTGTGACTGGCTATTTATTAACCAACTACCAATTTGTAATTAATTTATAGTTATTTAACTTGTATTTATTGATTAGCTAAGTGGATTTATCCATGGCAACTTAATTGGAGATAGTTGGTGGGTAAGGTTTTTAATTAAGGAGCTTATAGACGTTTAAATTAACTTATTGTTAGCTAAGGAGTTATAGGTGAATTAGGGAGAAGGACAGATTGAATAACTAGGGGTTATTGATGGTTGGCTGGTGGAGGGCGAATTGCTATTGGTAATAATAGGGTTGAATGGGGATAGGAATAGACTGGTATACTTCTATAGCTCAGCCAGTTGATGAGCTGGTTCTTACCTGCAGGAGATGGCTGGCTCGGGGATTCCAGTGCTCCTGGGGAGGGGAAGGTACGACGGTGGGAGCAGGCAGACTAATAGGGGAAGGAGGCCGAGACATAGTAGTGCTCGCCCACCTTCCTGCCTGTGTCCCATCCCGACGGTGACAGGTAGTGGGGCCAGGCGATCTTACCCACCCCCGGCACTGGTGTTATGTAATGCCAGGTCCATTAATAACAAGACTGCTGTCCTCCGGGATTTCTTATTGGAACAGGAGGCGGACCTGGCTTGCGTGACTGAGACCTGGGTGCGCGATGGGGAGACCGTAGCCCTCTCCCAAATGGCGCCCCCGGGATACTCGGTCTTTCACCAGTCCCGGACCAGTGGGCGGGGGGGGAGGAGTGGCACTTCTCATACGAGAGGCTTACTCCTTTAGGGCTCTCCTGGACCCGGAGATCAGGGGTGTTGAATGTGTCGGCCTGAGGTGGGACGTTGGGGAGGGGTTGGCGATCTGGCTGGTGTACCGTCCGCCTAACCATCCCTGATGGAGGCCGTGGCGGGCTGGGCATTGGAGCACCCAAGGCTATTGGTCTTGGGTGACTTCAATGTTCATGCCGATGACGCGGCCTCCACTCAGGCGATGGACCTGGTGTCATCCATGGCGACACTGGGACTCTCCCAAGTTGTTACAACGCCCACTCATCGGGCGGGGCACATGTTAGACCTGGTCTTCGCGGCGGGAGTTTTAGTGGACGATATGACTGCTACAGCAGTGCCATGGTCGGACCACTATGCCCTTAAGGCTCGTGTGGGTGTGCCACCCCAAACCTGTTTAGGCGGAGAGCGTATTTTAGCTCGCCCGCGGAGCCTGATGGACCCGGAACGGTTCCTGACGGCTCTACGGGACCCTGAGCCCCCTGGCGATTCCTTGGATGGTCTGGTGGAGTCTTGGAATGATAGACTCTCCAGAGCTATCGAAGAAATCGCACCTAGGCGTCCTCTGCGCCCCCGTTTGAAGTCGACTCCCTGGTATAACCAGGGTTTGCGGCGACTAAAACGGGAGCTCAGACGATTAGAGAGGCAATGGCGGTATACTCGAGACGAAGCGACTCGAACATCTTATAGAGAGATTTTGAAGTCCTATGAGGTGGCAATCAAAACTGCAAAGAGAACATACTTTGCAGCTGAGATTGCGTCCGCAACGTCGCGCCCGGCACAATTATTTAGCATAATTCGGAATCTAACACCACTGCCTCAGGGCAGACTAAACTGTAAGGAATTGGAGATTGGCTGTGAGGCTTTTGTGAACTTTTTTGCGGACAAGATTGCGTCGCTCCGCCTTGACCTCCCTGCCACATTGGAGGCAGTTAGTGAAACCGAGGCTCCGGGCCTGTCTTCGGATTATGTTCTGGATGGTTTCAGCCCTCTCAGTTTGGAGGAAGTTGACAGGATCCTCTTATCTGCACGCCCAACAACTTGTAAATTGGACCCGTGCCCCTCCTGGCTCATTAAATCTTGCCAGAGGGAGCTTAGATATCCTGTACGGGATATCATAAATAGATCCCTCGCAGAAGGGCAATTTCCAACACAGCTTAAAGAAGCGGTGGTCCGCCCCCTCTTAAAAAAAACATCTCTAGATCCGGCCCAATTGGCTCACTATCGGCTGGTTTCGAATTTGCCCTATTTGGGCAAACTTATTGAGAGGGCAGTGGCGATGCAGTTACAGACCTTCCTGGATGACGCTTCCGTCCTTGATCCTCTTCAGTCCGGCTTTCGCCCGGGCCATGGGACGGAGACGGTGCTGGTCGCCTTAGTAGATGACCTGCAACGGCATCTGGATCGGGGCGGCTCGGCGGTACTGATGTTGTTGGACCTATCGGCAGCGTTCGATACGGTCGACCATCAGTTACTTGCCCGCCGCCTCGCCGACGCGGGGATTCAGGGGTTGGCCTTGCAATGGCTTTCCTCTTTCCTTGAAGGTCGGGGACAGAGGGTCGCGATTGGGGATGAGCTGTCCCGGAGGCACTCGCTTGATTGCGGGGTGCCTCAGGGTGCGGTTCTTTCCCCGATGTTATTTAACATCTACATGCGTCCCCTCGCCCAGATTGCCCGAAGGTACGGGCTGGGTTGTCACCAGTATGCTGATGACACCCAGCTTTATCTGCTTATGGTCGGCCGGCCGGTCTCCGCCCCACAAAATCTGGACCGGGCGCTACAGGCTGTGGCTGGGTGGCTCAAACAGAGCGGGCTGAGGCTAAACCCAGCGAAGACAGAGGTCCTTTGCTTGGGCCGTCGTGGCCCAGGGGGGGAAATACCCCTTCCGGTTTTTGACGGTGCGCCGCTGACGGCGGCGCACAGGGTCAGGAGCCTGGGGGTACTTCTGGAGCCTTCCTTAACTATGGAGGCCCAGATAGCAGCCACTGCCAAGTCCGCATTCTTCCATCTTAGGCGGGCTAGACAGCTGGCTCCCTTCCTGGAACGCGACGATCTAGCAACGGTGATCCATGCTACGGTCACCTCGAGGCTGGACTACTGCAATGCCCTCTACATGGGGCTGCCCCTGTGTCGAACCCGGAAATTGCAGCTGGTGCAGAACGCCGCCGCCCGGTTGTTATTGGGGCTCCCAAGGTGGGAGCACATTCAGCCGGGACTTCGGGCGCTGCACTGGCTGCCAATATCCTACCGAGTTCGATACAAGGTGCTGGTTATTACCTTTAAAGCCCTATATGGTCTAGGACCTGCCTACCTGAGGGACCGTCTCTCCCCGCATGTTCCCCAGAGAGCACTGAGATCGGGATCTCAAAATCTTTTGGTTGTCCCCGGGCCAAAGGAGGCCCGCTTGAAGATCACAAGAGACCGGGCCTTCTCTGTAATGGCTCCATTTTGGTGGAACCAGCTGCCGGAGGAGGTAAGGGCCCTGCGGGATCTCACCCAATTCCGCTGAATAGAGTGTAGCTCCACGACTGCTGGCTGTTTTAACGATGTATAGTTATAACAAACGTTTTATTTTAATTATATATTGTGAAATGTTAATTTAAAGTGTAATTTTATACTTTTATGTTAGTTTTATATATGTTGTAAGCCGCCCTGAGCCACTCGGTGGGAAGGGCGGGATATAAATCCCAGATAAATAAAAATAAATAAATAAGTATTTGTTGGCCCAAATCTATCAATTATTCCTCTTGAAAACAAAACAGACATCACATTTTAATCCCTTGGTATGGTTATGCCTGTTAATATTTGAAAATGCATATGGGATAAAATTAGTTTTCCTTGTTGCCATTCCTAGGGAAAGAGATTCATACCTGCAAAATCCTGTAATCATCAACCACAAGATCCTTTCTCGAACCATGCTTCCAAGGGATACAAAAGGTTGTGCGATTCTTGTCCAGCCAGAATAAACCTTTATATGCTCCACTGTCAATCTGATCAACCAACCAGTCAAAGAAACGGACTTTCTGTGAGCCCCTATAATAGCAACAGTTAACTTTTGAGGAACAATAGCCAAAGAACCACTTCAATAAATCCTAAAAATCAAAGATGCTGGAAGTGCAACAGGTCATGCACAGCATCTTATAAACTAGTCATGGCATACGTCTGGCAAAATAAAAATCTTACACCAAGAGGTTTCAATCTCCATATCAATGGTCAGAAATCAATACTTTGGCAGATCAGGTCACAAAATCAGTTTTATTATGGTGCTACAAATTCTACAAGGAGGACTCCATGAGTTATTTCCTTATATCCTGCCTTTCTCCCAATGGGTCCCCAAAGTGGCTTACATCATTCTCCTCTCCCCCATTTTTTCCCCACAACATGCCTATGAGGTAGATTATGCTGAGAATGTGTGACTGGCCCAAGATTTCTCAGCAAGGATCCACAGCAGAATGAGGATTTGAACCTGGGTTTCCTAGATTCTAGACTGCAGTGGAAACAGGTCATTGAACTGATAGCTTCTAGAGCAGGAGGACTGCAGTTTAGCTAGATGTGGATTTTACTGTTTAAAATGATGCAGACTGAACCTTAACTGGAGTTATCTGCATTCCACAGTATCCCTACAAGGACATGGAAAGAACACCCAATCTTACATCTTTTAAAAGAGGAGGATATTGCACAAAGATTTAGGGAAATGGTAACATTGCTATATTTTACTGTGCTAAATTACAACACTCTGGAATTATGGTTGTGTTATGTGATCTGTCTTTACAGTACATATGATATTTTGCACATAAAGCTTTCTTAGTTTCTAAGAGATGAGATACTCTCTGTAGGCACCTTCTATCCCAGGGATACTGGGCTAGACTACTCCTCTATATTTTTACCACAAGACTGTACTATTTTGGGTGAAAACACACTCTTCAGGTAACTCTAAGTGAACAAATCAATGATCACAAGGAAGCAACCTCGCACTCACTGCAAATTCAAATGAAGACTAGCAACCTTTTCCTTAAGGTCTTATCTTAGACTGCAGGTACAATATTTAATATCCTATTGTTAACTGAATTCAAGTTCAGTGCATAGGTTTTTTTTGTTAATTTGCCAAAAATTAACAGAACTATAGCTGCACACTCAAGTCCACATACTCCCACCATCCATCTGATGGTTAGTACATCATTTAAGTACTCAGATTCAGTATCTCTTGTGCTATACCTGGCCTAAATAACTCTTTTGCAGACTTCAGTGTATGGATGCACTGACTACTCTATGTTACTGTTTTTAATCTAATTCATATTTTTAAAAGGTTATTTGGTGTTCTAAACCAGAAAAAGTAAGAAAATCCCCCCAAATTACACAAACAAGCTACAACTGATAAAGCTGCAACAAGTATTGTGCAGAATCATGCCCATAGACTCTTCACCCTCTTCCATCCACATTTTAAGAATCAGGAGTGCTCACTTTCCATTTGTTGATGCAGACATTGTGGATTGGGAAAGTTGAAATACGATGGACTGTGTACACTTCTGGATGTCCTCTTGCATAAGAGTGAAACACCCTCCAGCAGAATCTCTAGAGACATAGAAGGGTTAAATTGCTTTAGCATACCTGCAAGACTCAGGTTTCTTTTAGACAGCTGAACATAATTCCTGTAAGGTTGAGCTGCTAAGGCGTGTGCACAGGATATTGATCATCTTTTTTTTAAATTGGATTTATATCCCGCAGGGGCGTAGCTAGGGCTTTGGGGGCCCGGGGCCCAAGATTTATGTGGGCCCCCCTACGTGTATGCACGCCACCGGAAACAGGAAGTGACGTCACTTCCAGCGATGTCACTTCCGGTGACATCATGCCACCGCCGGAAACAGGAAGTGACATCACTTCCTGTGACATCATTTCCCCCGTGCCACCTGCCGGAAACGGGAAGTGATTCCTGAAAACTTATACTCTGGAACTTTTGTTGATCTCTGAGGAGCCGGTGGACTTTGACCTAGGAGTAATCCAAGTAAAGTTAAGCCATTTTTCAAAAAAAACGGGGCCCAGAAGTATTTAACAGCACTGTGCCAACAGCAGCCATGCCAGCACATTACCTATCATTTCCCCAGGTGATCCAGGTTACTTTTTAAAATCTTCTTGGGGACTTCTCCGTGGCTGCAGAAGTTCTGTACCGATGTTACCTGGAACGCTTTGAAAGGAAGGCCAGGATCACGCACAATCGCTATTGCGGGGGTGGCCGAACTTGCTTAATGTAAGAGCCACACAGAATAAATGTCAGATGTTTGAAAGCCACAAGGAAGGAAGGAAGACAGACAGACAGATGATTTATATTCTGCCCTCCACTCTGAGTCTCAGAATGGCTCACAATCTCCTTTATCTTCCTCCCCCACAACAAACACCCTGTGAGATAGGTGGCACTGAGAGAGCTCTTCCAGAAGCTGCCCTTTCAAGGACAATTGCTACGAGAGCTGTGGCTGACCCAAGGCCATTCCAGCAGATGCAAGTGGAGGCGTGAGGAATCAAACCTGGTTCTCCCAGATAAGAGTCTGCACACTTAACCACTACAATGGGAGGGAGGAAGGAAATGGATGGGGAGGGAGGGAGAAGTGGAAAGAAATATACTTTAACTTTAAATGCACTCTCCAAGTCACCAGCTAGCTTGGCAAAGTGATTTAAAGAGACAAATGCCTTCTCCAAGCCAGCTACAGGGCAGTGGGGATTTCAAGAAACCTGGACTGGCCACAAAAACAAAAGCTCTGTGTTAGAAACTGCGTTCTCATGGGGAATTTGCAACCTCGAGTGACAGACATGTCCATTCACAATCAATTTTAGATCCAAAACCTTCAGGAGTAACTCAAGAGAGTTTTGAGAGCCACACGATATGTGTGAAAGAGGCACATGTGGCTCCCGAGCAGCAGTTTGGCCACCCCTGTGCTACTGGTAACCCCCAGGTCCTTGAACTCAAACTGCACTCCCCAACAGGCTGTGGCACAGTGGAGCAGTCCCCTCTACTCCAAAGCAATTTGGGGCCAGTCTCCATCAGCCTGACCTACCTCAAAGGGTTGCTGTGAGGACACAACACAGCTCCTTAGCTGAGATCAAAGTGCACTGGACAGAGGAGCAGATCAACACAGCAGGCAGGGGACCCCTCCACCCCCAGCCCCCGGGGCTGTGGCGGCACGGAGGCCATTGGGCGTGGGGAGAGCCAAACTCACTTAATGAAAGAGCCACATAAAGTAAACATCCGATGTTTGAGAGTTGCAAGACATGCGCATCAGGGGAAGGAAGGAAGGAATCACAGAATCCTAGAGTTGGAAGGGACCTCTAGGGTCATCTAGTCCAACCCCCTGCACAATGCAGGAAACTCACAAACACCTCCCCCTAAATTCACAGGATCTTCATTGCTGTCAGATGGCCATCTAGACTCTGTTTAAAAACCTCCAAGGAAGGAGAGCCCACCACCTCCCGAGGAAGATGGGGAAGGAGAGGTGGGAAGAAAGCAACTTTAACTTTAAATGCATTCTCCAATCTGCCAGCTGACTTGGCTTGGAGAAGCGATTTAAAGAGAGAAATGCCTTCTCCACAGATCAATTTTCCATTGTACCCTATGAACTCAGCAAAGAGAAGCCGAGATAGGACAAGGGGGGGAAGTATTCTGCCATATATAGAAGGAAAAAGGCAACAGAGAGATGGTGCAGATGTACCTGTGGGATCAGGGAGTAGAAAAAGGGGGAGGGTTTTGAGAAGCACAGGAACAGAAACACCTGCATGGCTAGGAGGAGTATCTGTATTTCTCATTAGCTTTGTATTACCTTTCTGAGGCTTGTGACACTGGAGTACAACCTCTGAGTGGAGACAGGGTAAATGAAAGAAGCAAATTTATATACATAATTATGTTAGAATTTTTGCGCCGAGCAAGGATACAGCGACTGGGCCAGACTTTTGATCTGAGCCATGAAACTGTCCATGTTGCCCTCAACGGCGGTAAAGTCCAGCGGGAAGCTCTCCACCGGCAGCCCTGCCGCCTCGCTCCGCTCGCGGGCCGCCGCCCGCCTGCTGCTGCCCCCGCCGCCTCCAGCTTTTCCTGCCCTCCCTGCCGCCGGGCCCCCAGTGCAGCAGCCCCAAGAGCAGCAGCGGCAGCCTCTGCACCGTCCCTCTGCCCATCGCGCCGCGGAGCCACCGGCCGGGAAGGAGGGGGAGAGGAAGGAGCTGCGGCGGCTCGAGGGCGCCTCGGGGACGCTGCGCTCTGCCCCTGGCGGCGAGCGGCGCTTCGCGGACTCTGCGTCGGGGGGGCTCCCACCGGCGGCCTGCGCCCGCCCGCCCAGGGTCTAGCCGCGGGGAGGGAAGCGGGAGCCAGTGCCTGACGGTGCCCGAGCGGCCAGGGCTCAAGAGCAGCAGCAGCGGCAGCCTCTGCACCGCCACCGTCCCTCTGCCCATCGCGCCGCGGAGCCACCGGCCGGGAAGGAGGGGGAGAGGAAGGAGCTGCGGCGGCTCGAGGGCGCCTCGGGGACGCCGCGCTCTGCCCCTGGCGGCGAGCGGCGCTTTGCGGACTCTGCGTCGGGGGCTCCCACCGGCGGCCTGCGCCTGCCCGCCCAGGGTCTCGCCGCGGGGAGGGAAGCGGGAGGCTGGAGCCAGTGCCTGACGGTGCCCGAGCGGCCGGGGCTCTGCGAGGGGCCCCCCAGACCTGCAGGGGCCCCCGAGACCCGGGGCGGCCCGCCCTCCCCGCCCCCCCCTCCCGACGCCACTGATATCCCGCCCTCCACTCAGAAGAGTCTCAGAACGGCTCACAATCTCCTTTACCTTCCTCCCCCACAACAGACACCCTGTGAGATGGGTGGGGCTGGAGAGGGCTCTCACAGCAGCTGCCCTTTCAAGGACAACCTCTGCCAGAGCTATGGCTGACCCAAGGCCATGCTAGCAGGTGCAAGTGGAGGAGTGGGGAATCAAACCCGGTTCTCCCAGATAAGAGTCTGCAGACTTAACCACTACACCAAACTGGCTCTCCACTTGCACTAGTATGACCCATAGCAGTAAGTGTTTTCACTGGGTCATTACAGCCATCTTCTATAATAGAAGTCAAGCTTAAGTTATATAGTTAGGACACATCTTGGTTCCATGGTCTCAGCAAATAGGCCGCAGAGGTGGGGAAGGGAGTGCCAAGAGGTCAGAGAGTGCAGTTTATGAGCCATCTTTACAACAAAAATTGTTATAGAATATGCCCACTCAGATTTTTTGCACTGACAAACATGTGTGATGTGATTTAAAAGCAAAAGAGTGCGGCTTTTTTGAGCAGGAACGCACAGGAATGCAATTCTGGCTGGCTTGGTGTCAGGAGGTGTGGCCTAATATACAAATGAGTTCCTGCTGGGCTTTTTCTACCAACAATGTCCAGTGTGTGTGTATCCAATTTTCAATTTAATAATCCTTTAAGCAGAGAAAAATTTATGCACAATAATAAAGACAATCTGGCAGGAGAGGTGTTTTATCAACTCAGAGCACACCTTTAAAAAAAACTGTGCGTGCCTCAATGGATCTAGTACTCAGATTTGACATCTCAAAAGTTCAAGGCAGTGCACTCCATCAGTCAATGGATCTTGCCTGCTGTGGCAACTACCAAACAGAATCTTGTTATTGGATCTCCACCTCAATGAACAGGGAAGGAAGTGGCATTCCATTAGATTTCCTAGAGCGTATAAGCTTTTCAACACCTACCTTGAATTTGGGCCACAAACAGAGTGCAAGAAAACCATTAGTTACTGATGTGCTTCACACACCGATTCGATGGCTGCTGTATTCTGAACTGAAATTTCCAAGCATACTCTTATGTACAGTAGTCCAATCTAGAGGCCACCAGATCATAAGTGCATGCTTTTCTAGATGCATTAATACATCAACTGAAGGTTATCACTTCTACTCCCAAGCTGCAAAGCTGATCTAAATGTGTCATCATCAAGAACAGGCACTTCCATTTATAGGGCCACCCACCATGAGAAATTCTGCCTTGAATGACAACATACTGAAACTCTGCTCAGGCAAGAGGGAAACCACCACACCAGCTTCAAAGAAAACCACACCAAGACTGGTGTCATCATTACTCATACAGTTAGTTTTACATCTCTTCCTGATTTCATGCAAGAATGTCCAGGAGGAAAGCCAACATTCTCACACCAAGTTAGAAGCAGAACTACTGCAAAGCAATGTCCTACTTCTAACTCCATAGTTCATCTAGAAAGATAACAAGGTTGAGGCTACCAAGAATTTAGAGGAAGTTAAGGACTCCCACCAATGTTCCATCTAAGCTGCAGAGTCTTGTGAGCAAAAATTCTACTTTGTGAGCTACTGGTAATAAAGTTCTGAGCTAAGACAAAAATGTGTGAGCTGGAAGCTAAAAATGTGTGAGCTAGCATACATTAACTCAGCTTAGAGGGAACACTGACTCCCACATATCATATTTCTCCTGACTCTTCCCCAGTGAACGAATGTTATTAGCCAAAGCTCATCAGTCCAAACTCCAGCTGCAAACAGATCAAAGCATGTCAAGACACACATAATCCAGGATTTTCTTCAACTGATGGCCACAGCCTGCTTGAATGCCTGATCTAGAAAAAGAAAATCAGATAGTTGCCTATACCTCAGCAATTCATGGGAAGAAAGTTGCTGATTCCAGGCTCAGCAGCTTAGGGTGGAAGCAGCCATGGTCCTGCTTACTATACAGTACCCCTTAAAGCTTGTGAGAGGACAGTTCAGCACATACCCCCCATGATTCCACTTGATTTATTAATTAAAACATTTACATTCCACCTTTAGTCATGGCTCAATGCAGCTTACAATACATGCATAAAAGTGTTCAAGTGACAATAAAACTCCAATTCACCCCCAACCTTATAAAAAACCTTCAAACACCACCATCCATATGAGAGATTTTACTATTGTAAATTGCTCTGAGAACCACTATAACTGAAAAGTGTTATATAAAGAACTATAAACCAAATATTTACATCTGCAGGAAACTATCTCAAGGTTCCATAATTCTTGAAAATAGGTAATACAGACTGGGAGACTTATAAGTAGAAAATATTTAAGTTGCATGACTACTCGGAAGGAAATTTAGCTGATTCAAATAAAAGTGCTGCTAGTATTGCAACTCATTTTTTCTCCTGCCAAGCTGCTTTCTACAGAGTTGATGGTCACCAAGCGCAATAATGCTCCACAGCAAGTGCTGCAGTGACTCCCCAACGGGAACCCAAAACAGCTCACATAATTATTTTCTTTGGCTTAAATCAGCTGGCCTAAGGGCTCCCAGGAAACTTCCTTTGCGGACTGCAATTCAAAGTTGGATCTCCCAGAGCTTAATCCAACACTACTACACCACCATACTGGCTATCTAATTTATGTCAAGATAGGTAGCTGTAGTAGTCTGTCTGTAGTAAGAGAAGAGAGTTAGGAGTCCAGTAGCACCTTTAAGATTTAACAAAATCTGTGGTAGGGTATGAGCTTTCATGAGTCACTTAAGTCTTTAGTAGTGGGCTCTTTTTTTACAATCCAGTTTATGTTGGCACAACGTCTGGAGAAAGAATGACTGCCTTTCCAGCAAAGGACTCATTTTAATTACAGATAGATAATGGCTTGCAAAATAATGATACCAACCCTTTGAATACGTGTAGCAAAAACTTCTCTTAGTGAAAGTAACGAGGAAAGGTGAGATTTTGCAGGCTACAAGGACTACAGCAGTTCTAGAAAACAGGAAATCAAAAATTAAATATTTGTTTCGACTACGAGGCAGGTGCATGTTTACTTTTATACAAGCTTTAAAATGTTATAACAGAAAAATAGCAGAATCCTAAGCATGCTCAGAAGTACCTAGATTTACACAGCATCAGTTTACAAACCGACTGAGAATGTAGCGCCTTTTAAAACTGCAAACGTCAATAAGGCTAGAGACCAGTTCCTCAAAATACAGAGAGGTACCATAACTTCTCCACCCGCAGTTTCTTTTATATTTAGTCAGTAAGTCTCGAGGCGGTCGTTCACAGTTCCTCGGTCGAGGTATGGGTCTCAGTTTTAAAAATGCAGAAGCAACCGAGACGTCTAGCAAACCATGCCAGCGCTCTCGTATTTACATTTAAGCGGAAGTAAACCTCACTAGGGCAAGGCAGGTCACTGCATCAGAGTGCAGAGGAGAGCTTCAGATAAAACTGGAGTCCGCTTCAGTAGTAAACTAACGCATTCAAGCCTTCTATCGAGATACCACAGGCACACACGAGGGTCTCAATTTGCGCCAAGGCGGCCATCTCCGTACAAAGGCAGAGTAGTAGAGAGCAACAAAGATCTCCAAACAACTTGTCTTCTGTAAATGTAGACCTCCCTTACACATCTACACGCTTCCAGGGAAGATATAAAGTTCCCATGCAGCCCAAAGCTTACCACTCCACCAAAACTGCACAAGCATTTACTTCACAAACAGCATTTTAAAAAATCGGGAAAGGAAGGGGGTGGGGGGGACAGCATATCAAAACATATAACGGATCTTGAGTTTATTCCTTTCCAGCTCAACTACCCTTTCCTTCTTTCTGTAAAAAGACAAGTGAGAAAACGCCATTACCTATATTGGTATCAGGCGAAATCTTCTCCAAACCCGCTGGAGTGTAAGAAACATCAACACTACTACCCCCTGCAGCTACCTTATATAGGCGGTTAGCGCTATCTCATTGGCTTATAGTGATTTAAGGTTTATTTTTCTATACCAATCAGAAGCAACCACCTTCCGAACTACGCGAGGTTTCCTCCTCTTTTTGCATGGTATGATGATGCAAGACTCTTTTTACCGCGCCTATCCAGAGATGGTGATTCCTTGCCTGCAAATCTCTGTAAACATTGAGTTTCATTTTTGTTCCTCCTCTTTTTGCATGATATGATGATGCAAGACTCTTTTTACCGCGCCTATCAAGAGATGGTGATTCCTTGCCTGCAAATCACGTGATCTCTAAACATTGAGTTTCATTTCTGTTGCTCTCCTCGGGTAACGTAACTCTCGTGGCTCTTGGCCAGTAAACCCTGGGCTCTGTCGCCGAAAGCTGTAATTAGATCCAGTTGCATTGCCATTGAGAATACCTCTAGAGGCTTCCTCCTGCGTGACTGGATTAGAAGTGGCCTTTAGAAACGAGGAAAAGAAATGTGCCAGGAAAACAATGCCGCAGTCTTATTTAGCTGTAAGCTTCACAGAATTCATAGAACTTTCTTCTGAGCCGAATAAGCATGCATTATGCTCTGTTAAGAAAGGTACAGGGACATATTTACATAGCGGGACTTTTCTGGAGCAAAGGATCGAGCTAGAAGCGAGAAGCATGCCTTAACTTGGAAGTAAAGCCCACGGTATTGAAGGACATTATTCCAAAGTAAATGTGCCAAGGCAAGCGTTGCCTTTTTGCAGTGCAGTCTTTTGCATGTTTACCTGGAGGGAAAACCCACTTTGTTCAAGAAATTTATTTCAATAACTTGTGCTCTGGCTTTCTCCCCAAAGGGGTATACCTCATTCTCCTTCCATTTTACTCTCACAACAACCCTGTGAGGTAGGCTAGGCTGTGAAAGTGCAATTTATTCCTCTGTGTAAGCCTGTGTAGGCGCTGTTACATAGGAGTAAGTCCTACTGGATCAAGAAATTCTTTTTACCAGTTAGGTAACTTAAAAATCATGGTCTTTGTTTTTCCAGCTCTGCTCTTCTGCGCCTTGATGATTCTGTAAACTTCTCCCATCCTTTTGAGTTCATTTCCAGGAAAGGTTTCATGCATCTCATCTATTAAACTAAACTTCATTACTTAAAATGCAGGTCCATCCTACCCGTCAGTAAAGCCTGAAATGACAGTTGATTAAAGTGTACAAAGGGTATGGCAGCAGGATTGCTGAACTCTTCTTCCTGTTACTTTATCCATCCCACAATTTGTTTCCCAAGGTGGCCTTTCTCTGCTAGAGGAAGCAAGGTAACCAGCAGAAAAACAAGATAGCTGGACAGAGGCACATCTCCTGCTCCCTTTGTATTTAATATAGAACCATAAAGTTGGAGGAAGCCATACAGGCCATCTAGTACACTCCCCTGATCAATGCAGGATCAGCCAAGAGAATCCCTGACAAGTGTTCATCCAGCCACTGCTTAAAAACTGCTGGTGAGTGGGAGCTCTCACCTCTCTCTATTATGTAAGGCTCCTCCTTGCCAGAGGCAGTCCTAACTCACCTGGGCCCTGAGAAGCAGCAGGACAGAAAACTGCTGGAATGGTGAGTGTTTTTTCTTTGCCTTTCCTTAACTGCTGAGGAGGTTTAGCTGAGATTATTGTATGGGAGAACAGTGTTTGAGGTACAGTTGCTGTGCCTGAGCTGGAAAATAAATACCTGGAGACTTTGGGATGGATCTAGACACATTCTAGCTTGTCTGTATCCTTCTTAAATTGTGGTGCTCAAAACTGAACACAATACTCTAGGTGAGGTCTAAGCAGATTAAGCAATACCATCACTTCACGTGATCTGGACGCTACTTCTGTTGATACACCCCAAAATCACATATGCCTTTTTAGTGACTACATCACACTGCTGACTCATGTTCAATGTATGGTCTGCTAAGACCCCTGGATCCTTTTTGCACATACTTTCAAGACAAGTTTCCCCCATCCTATAATGATGCATTGGATTTTTCCTACCTAAATGCAGAACTTTACATTTGTCCCTGTTAAAATTCATTTCATTTGTTTTAGCCCATTTTTCCAGCCTGTCAAGATCATCCTGTATTCTGACTTGGTCTTCTACTGTTTTGCTACCCCTCCCAATTTAGTATCATCTGCAAATTTAATAAACATCTCCTCTACTTCTTAATCCAAATCATTCATAAAGATATTAAAACAAGTCCCAGGATAGATCCTTGAGACACCTCATTTGTCACTGCTCTCCAAGAAGATAAAGAACCATTCACAAGCACTCTTTGGGTGTGATCTGTCAACATCTAACAGTAATAGGATCCAAACCACATTTTACCTATTTGTCTACAAGAATATTATGTGGAACCTTATAAAAAGTCTTACTGAAATCATGATAAACGAAGTCTACAACATTCCCCCAATCCACCAAGGTAGAAACTTTCTTTTTTTAAAAAAAAGTTAGTCTGGCATGATTTGTTCTTGAGAAACCCATTCTGGCTCTTAGTAATCACAGCCATCCTTTCTAAATGCTCAAGGACTGAATTGTTTGATGATTTGTTCTAAAAGTTTTCTAGGAACAGACAACAAGCTGACAGGTTGGTAGTTACCCAGATCCTCCTTTTTCCCCTTCTTGAAGATGGGAACAACATTTGCCTGCCTCCAGTCTTCTGGCAACTCACCTGTTCTCCAAGAATTCTCAAAAATAACAGCCAGAGGTTCAGAAATTACGTGAGTTCATCTGGCCCCAAGGACTTCATTTCATTTAAAGCAGAGATGTCAAATGTGCGGCCCGAAGGCCGGATAGGCCCTCAGAGGGGTCCTATCAGGTCCACAAACTCACTGTCATCTGCTTCTCGCTTCCTTAATTCTGCATCACAGCTTGCTTTGCTAAGCTTGCTCAGTTGCACAGGAACTACAGAGCAAAGCTTCATAACTTTGTGGCGCAGAGAACTGCTACCAGGATCCAAAGACCTCTCCCTTGCAATTCCATATGGGACTGAAGTTATGGGGATACTTCTTAGCCTCCAAACCTAGTTTCACCCCTACTCCATGGGTAATACAGAATCTGTGGAAGTGCTTTGCTATCAATCTTTAGCCACCCCCGCCACCCCAGGTTTTTTTGCTCAAAAGGATTAGCATTGTACACTTACCTTATCCCTTCAGCCTCATTTCCTTATTCATTCATCCTTATTACCTGTTTTTCTTGCCCTCCTGACAACTGATGCTCAACATCTGTAGCTTTTACAGCCAATTTAAATGTGATATTGGGGCCTCCAATTCACCACCAGCCAGCTGGTAACCATAGAGTTTTTTTTACCAAAATGCATTGATGTGCAATATGCCCAGTGTGATGATGCCACTTCTGGGTGACATCATCGTGCTGTACGCAAGAACATCCCAGAATTGGAGCCCCCATTGGAAGCCAAGTAAGACCTGGCAACCCTATCTCCACTACCAGTAGAAACCAGTGCTAACCTACTGGATTTGTCCTATGCCTTTAACAGCAGCTTCAAATGCATAAGTTAGGATAGTGAAGCTTTCTCCTATCAACAGGGCTTTTTTTGAGCAGGAATGCAGTTCTGGCTGGCTTGGCATCAGGGAGTGTAGCCTAAATGCAAATGAGCTCCTGCTGGGCTTTTCCTACAAAAAAGCCCTGTGTGAAACAATGGTGACATCAAGGGGTATGGCTTAACATGCAAATAAGTTCCTGCTGGGCTTTTTCTACAAAAAAAGCCCTGCATAGAAAAATCTTTTTTCTGAATTTTTGTGAAAGAACAAAGAATGGGTGATAGGGACTGAGTTCAACAGCAATAAAGTCAAGTTAATTGCCTGCTTGTATTCCTCCAATGATGCATGAAGATCAGACCTTAACACCATAGCCTGAAGAATCAGCTTTCCACCTTTTATCTTTTTAAATGTTGTAACATTCGATTTTGCATGGACCAATATGGGGGTAAAAATGAAAACTATTTTCTATTTGATAGAATGCCTTTATAGGCTCATGAAATGGGCCAATAAAATAGTTAGCAACTCTCGAAGCAGTACGTTCTATTAACCAGGGCTTTTTTTCCTGGAAAAATAGGTGCTGGAACTCTCAAGAGGGAAATGGAGGAGAAATACATAGGTGCCCCTCATGAACTTTTAAACATTTTTTGAGAATTTTGTTTCCATGAAGAGCTTCTGGAACTTCATTCCACCATATTCCACCAGAAAAAAAACCCCTGCTGTTAACTCTTTCTGAAGTTTGCTCTGACACATTCATCGCTTCACACATGAATGAAGATAAGTGAAACTGTAACAAAGCTGACTTCTTTCTATCAGTTGATTTCTGATGTTTGCATAATTTATTTATAGCCATTCCCCAGTTTGTTCTCTTCATTCCCCCTCCCGCAGGGGTAGTAGTTTCATCAGATGATAGTCTAACATTATATTGCTGCCTAATTACTAAGAATGGGTCTATCACAGTCATTTCACTTACATTAATTGCAACTTAAAGGAACTGGAACCATACAAAAGAATATTAATGTAGTTCAATGAGCACAAGTTAAGTGATGGTCTCCTGCTAAAGTATCAATGATAACATAAAAAGGGGAGCCCTCCTAGCAAAGCATAGGGGGGTAGGAATGTGTTAGGGTTGCCAAGTCCAATTCAAGAAATATCTGGGGACTTTGGGGGTGGAGCCAGGAGACTTTGGGGGTGGAGCCAAGGTCAAGGCTGTGACAAGCATAATTGAACTCCAAAGGGAGTTCTGGCCATCACATTTAAAGGGATGGCACACCTTTTCAATGCCTTCCTTTCATAGGAAATAATGAAGGATAGGGGCACCTTCTTTTGGGGCTCATAGAATTGGACCCCTGGTCCAACCTTTTTGAAACTTGGGAGGTATTTTGGGGAGAGGCACTATACTGAAAATTTGGTGCCTCTCTGCCAAAAAACAGCCCCCCCAGAGCCCTGGATACCTGCAGATCAATTCTCCATGATTTTCTATGGGAATAAATCTTTATAGGGAATAATAGAGTTCCCAGCAGACATTTCCCTCCCCTCCCCCCACTTTCTGATGACCCTGAAGTGGGGGGAGGGTCTTCAAACCAGGGGATCCCCTGCCCCCACCTGGGGATTGGCAACCCTGGTATGTATACATGAATGATAAAAGAGAAGCATATATGAAAGCTAAAAATTTTGGAATACAGAACCACACTTTCTAGAGGTATTATATGTGATTATGGATCAGCTGCCCATTGGTAAATAAAGCAAATATTGAAAAAACTAGAAATAAGGCCCATCATGGGGAAAATACAATGGCTCTGGACGAGTGCTTCCCTACACTTGCTTGTTTGCAGTGCTTTGTTACCACCACCTCCTGGGGAATGCATTCTCTCTATGCTTCAATTTGTGTGATTTTAAATAGCTTCCAAGAATCTTTTAAGGCTCTGACTCTTTTTTGTGTTTCCTTTTCAGTTTCTCTTTAACTATTCCCCTTATTTTTGTAAAGTTCTCTTTTTTGAAATAAAATGTTACAGTTTTGGATTTTGTGGATAACTTTCCACTGACATGAATGGTGAACCTAATGGCATTGTGGTCACTGTTCCCAATTGGTGCAACAACCTCTGTCTCTCACTAGGTCTTGAGCCCCACTCAGAACCAAGTCCAAGATCACTACCTCTTTTTTTTACTTTGTGTATCTTATTTCTACAGCATGACTTGAGTACATGTTTACCCAGTAATTGTGAGGATAGCATTACAACATTATCTACTTTAGTCACCTCCCTTATTTCGTCTCCATCTCAAGATCAACCTCAAGGTTGTGATCAGGTGGGTGATAGTACACCCCCACTTTTAACTAGTCCTTAAGGCCCAGTATTTCCACCCATATTGCTTCAGTTGAGCAGTTAATGTGCTTGAACTGTGGAGTTTTTCAGTGCACTTTAAATATGCAAGTGACAATTAACCCTGAATCCTAACAATGTGAAGATGGGGGAGGAAGAGGCATTCCCTGCAGAAGATTTAAAAGCAGAAGGACAGAGATAATGAACAAAGTCAATGTCTTTTTTAAAAAATATTATTCTGTGCAATCCTAAGAAGTTGTGCAATCCTCCACAGAGTTCTGCGCTTCAAGGGGCTTAGAAGGGTATAATGCTGTTTAGGACTGCATTGCAGCCCTGAGGTCAGCACCTTTCATAACTAAAGAGCCAAGCTTTGTCAAAACACAGAGCAAAACATCAACAACGAACCAGTATGAGAGTCTATTTGCATAATTTAAAATATACAAATTGACATTTCAGATAATTGACATGTTAATAATCCATGCAGTTTTGACTTCTGGGGTTGGAAAATGCCGAGCTGAACTGCTTCTTAGAAGGGGAGCAGGCTGGAACTTCTGTTTGGGGTAGTGGAAGGCAATTCAATACCTACTGCCTACTTTTCTCAGTCAGAGATCAGTCCAAGATATGCACAGGAAATTTTGAGGAGATTTACCTTGGCTAAAAGGGAGTCCCGGGGGGGGGGGGGGTGCTCCTTTGAGGCTTTGAGGGGTCTTCGGAGACAAGTTGCATTTTCATCATCTGCAGAAGTTTCCGGAGTCATTTATTTGACATAAGCTCAACAGGATCCTAATCTTCTTTGATGCTACTAAACATCTAAAGCTACACAAGACTGGTGTTGATCTGGATAACTACAGAAAAGGTACAGATCGCTGTCTTTCATTCTGGGACTAATTAAAGTTAAACAAAATAAAATCAGAAGGTAGGAAATTGAAATCTAGAAAGCTTGGAAGAAGAAGTGGAGAAGGGGCGACATTTGGACTTTGTAAATTTAAAGGACAGTGCTAAAAAGTGGAAAGGAATTTATTGTTTGGTCTACTTACTGTTTTTGAGAAAAAGCCCCATCATCATAGAATTGCAGCCGAAATTAGTGTTTAAAGATAAAAATGGAAGATTTGTAGCAATAGAAATAATATTAAATGCAAAAAAACCGTTGTTACTGGGACTGTATGAACCAAATGGAACAAAGGATGCTTTTTTCAAAGACATTATACAACAATTTGATGAAGTGACATATGATCAAGTTTTGATAATGGGGGATTTTAATGGAACAATCCAGAATACACTGGATAGGTCTGGGGGGAAAAATAATAAGGAAGGAAAATTGCCAAAGTCTTTTTTTGAATTGGCCAAACAAGAAAACCTGGAAGATATATGGAGAAAATTTAACCCTGAAGTACGGGACTATACCTTTTTTTCAGCAAGACATAATACTTTTTCCAGAATTGACATGTTGTGGGGCACTAAGGATTTAGGCCTTATAACAAAGAAAATAGAGATTTTACCTAAAATAGGGGCCGACCATAATCCAATAATGTGGATTACAAAATTGTCTAAAAAGTTGAGAAGATGGAGATTAAATGAAGATTTACTACAGAATAAAGAAATAGTGACATCTGTAGAAAATGAAATTAAAGTTTTCTTCCAAATTAACGATATAGAAGATATAGAATTTCAGACGGTGTGGGATGCTTATAAAGCAGTAATGAGAGGAACATTGATTACATTGAATAATAAAGACAAGAGGACAAAAGAAAAACAGATGTTGGACATTCAAAACGGTCGTTTTCGCACTCACCTTAATCAGCAGCGACGACCCTCTTCACTGCGCAGGATCTGCGCGGATTTCGCACTAATTGCCGCGGAGCACCCAGAAGAGCCGGAAAGTCCTGGCACTTTTGCGGCGCAAACGGAAACCGCCAAAAAACAGTTTCCGTTTGCGCCGCAAAAGCGCCGGGACTTTCCGGCTCTTCTGGGTGCTCCGCGGCAATTAGTGCGAAATCCGCGCAGATCCTGCGTGGTGAAGAGGGTCGTCGCTGCTGATTAAGGTGAGTGCGAAAACGACCAATGAAATAAAGAAAAAAGAAGGGAAACTGAGAAAAAGACCAGGGAAAAAGAAAATTATGAGGGAGATTACAATATTACAAACACAAATGAGACATTTGTTAAATAAAGAACTGGAATGGAATCTGTGTATATTAGGGGAGAGTACCACTGTAGGATATTTGCTTTTAATCTTATAACTAGCTCAGTAAGACTCACATTCAAGGCTGTGAGTTTAACTAAGAGAGTAGTTCTAACTAGGTCTATTCAGAAATAAATTATGTTTTGGGGCTTGGTCCCAGTAATAATGTATGGCTGTAAGATTTGGACCATAAGGAAGGCCAAGCACCGAAGAATAGGTGCTTTCAAACTGTGGGGCTGGAGAAGACTCTTGAGAGTCCTTTGGATGGCAAGGAGATCAAATCAGTCAATCCTAAAGAAAACCCTGACTGTGCCCTGGAAGGTCAGATACTGAAACTGAAGCTCAAATACTTTGGCCACCAAATGAGAAGGAACACTCACTGGAGATAACCCTGATGCTGGGAAAGACTGAAGGTAAATGAAGAAAGGGATGGCAAAGGATGAGATGGTTAGACAGTGTTATCGATGCAACAAACATGAATTTGAGTGAATTTAGGAGGGTAGTGGAAGATAGGCAGTCCTGGCATGGTGTGGTCCATGGGGTAGCGAAGAGTTGGACTTGAGATGACAAGAGATAGAAGGGAGAATTTCTATAACAGAAGGTAGTTTTATAATTGGAAATTCTTATCTGATAAATGGGTTGCAGTCTACTCAGAAAGAAATGCTGCTTGGCCCTACAAGAAAACCATGCTAACTTCTCTATGAGTACTTTTTGGCTGACAAAAAGTCAAGCAGGTGTTTCACCATCAACAAATCTAGGCTGGAAAGACATAATGAGGATAGAGTAACTTCTGCAGCAGCTAAGCATTGCAAACTGCCTTGTGGTAATTTAATTTCACCACAGAGAAGCCATGTGTTGAGTAATTACAAAATAGATACAGTCTACAGAAAAGAACCCAGCATCTTCCTCCTTCCACACAGTCCAGAGGAGTAAGCCAAAATGCCCTCAAAAGAGGTTGGGGAATTAACAGGTGGGCAAATGTGGCTCAAAAGGATCTAGAATCTATATATATACAGGATTCGACTTCCAGAAATTCTTACTAAATTTACGGAGGATACTAAGTAAAACAATTACGCTGTTATTATAGAAAACTATAGAACGCACATACGAGGTAAAGGATACATGCAACACACATACAGACCTAATAAAAATAGAGAGCCATATACAGAGGTAACACAAGGATGGACAAACAGGGTGATAATTACCGATCGTAGTCTTCGAGAAAGGCTCCAATGGCGACGAATGAGGGAGATGGGGGAAGGGACCCTCAGCTGATCAGGTGTCGGGGGCGTATCTAAACAGCAGATGCACACGTGTGGGGAGTTGGGTCAGAGGTAATAAGGACTACCTGGAACCCTTAGGGGGTAGGAGGTGCAGGAGCGGATGACAGGTGGTCAGCTGGTACATGACCTCAGAAAAAGGGGAGGCTCCGAAGTGACCATAGGGGCTTGACTAGTGTGGTGGGCAGTGGCCAGTCTATTCGGGGCACTTGATTGGATGCCCATATCTGGCCAATGAACGAACCTGGCCCCGGTTACCTGATTGGGTTTTCAGGTAACAATGGGCAAGGGGGAGGCTCCAGTGTGACAGTTAGGGCAAGGCATGGGTGGAGGTATTGGGTGGAGGTGATTAAACAAGCTATCCAAACTTATCTATAAGTGACAATAGAGGGTCAAATTGATAACTAAGGTGACATCCGATCTATACAATAACTATGGCTCTGAGTGAAGCTGTTCTTCCTCTTCTTTACTCCTCTGCTGGCACTATTCTTTGTCTTGGGTTCTGTTGGACAAAAGCTTAGGCAGTCTGGCAGGATCCACACCTAAGATAAGCTTGAAGTTGAAGCAGCTGTTGGATACGTGAGTCTCTTGCTTTGCTGCAATGGAGTCAGGAAAACAAGATGGATTCTGGTGGTGTTAGCCTTTGGTTCATGGAAACAGGCTGGAAACTGTTTGCCTGTACAGTTCATGGCAGCGTGGCTTCTTCCACTGCAACGGCCAAGACTGTGCACGCAAGGAGCGGCTGGAGGCTCATCTGTAGTTCTGGCTAACACCCATCCAGAGATGTAGAATGCTGCTGCAAATCTGAGGCTTATAGTGTCCACATAAGGCTTAGAAACTGTGGGCAAAGTCCACTTCTTAGAGCAGATGTGTGTGAGTCAAAAATCCAGGCACCTTGGCAACCATACTGGTAATAACGATGTCCATGTGTATGAAAAGTAGGGGGCTTTTTCTTACAGAGGCAAAAATGTTTGTATAAGGGAGGAGGATTGCTGTTAGAGGAGACTAGGAAGAGGAAGTATTTCTAGAACTCACAAAGGCAGCTGGTTGTGGGGGAGGGGGACTGCTGTGCCTGTTGGATCTTAAATAAGAGAGTCTTTCCATATAAGTTTATTATTGACCGTTTCTGTGCTTGTGTGGTGCTGAGCATTTACACACCCAAAGGACATAACTTCCATTGATTTCTGTAACATGCTAAAACTTTACACATGCACACAGAGTCCAAAGGTTTCTCTTTCCATGCTCTACCAAGGGCACTTTCACACATAAAAAATAATACATTTTCAGTCCACTTAAGTGACCACTTGCAAGTGGATTTTGACATTTCATACAGTTAAATCCAGTTGCAAAGTGCACAGAAGGTGGATTGAAAGTGTGTTATTTAATGTGTGTGTAAGCACCCTCTATCTCATAGCCTTGTTAGAATTAGAACTGATGCCTCAGAGGGCCATATGTCTGGTCATGGCAGGGGCAGACTGGCCTGCACTATGGTGAGACAAAATCCTTAAAAAGCTGAGGGAGACAGCTTTCAAGCATAATGTATCAGCAGAAGAGGGGGCAACTGAACTATCATGTTTTCTCTCACTGATGACTTTATAAAGCCATTTTTCTCCAGTGGAGCTCCACAACTGGAAGTGAGCCCTAGTGAGATAGTAAATAGTTCAAAAGGCAGCATTAGGGAACAAAGAACAGGTGTGGGAAGGGGGCATAGAGCATCCTCGCTTTGTAGGGATTTGATGCAATCAGGCTATGCTGTGCTACGATATCACATTTAGCTTCAGCCAGTGCTTAGAGGCAAGCAGTTGTTCCCATACACTGCTATGATGTCTAAATGGCCATTTCTTACATTACATTTTTAAGAGTGCACCTAACATATTTTTAAGTGTACTCTTAAAACTGAAAACTGTGAATGTCCCAAACACAAGTTTCATATATGCACTCATGTCAGGGAGATATTGAGTGTTCGTCTCCATTGAGTGTACATTTAATGGGATCACTTCTGTGCCACATGTGAGAGATGGCCCATAATTTGGTAAATATTAACTCATCCAAAATGCCACCGCTATAGTCCTGACTGGGACTCTTCGGAAGGTTGTATATAAACTGTGCTGACTCAGGTACAGTGGCTTCCAATTTACTTCCAAGCCCAATTCAAGGTGTTATTTTTTTAACCTTTAAAATACTAAACAATTGAGTCCAGAGCACCTAAGAACTGCCTGCTTCCATAGTCACCTGCCCACACTTCAAGATATATGAATGAATTGTTCTCAGGAAGAACCATTCTAAGTGGGAGGGAGGGGGACACCCAAAAGAACCATTTCCGTTGCTGCTTCCCAGATTATAGACCTCCCTTAGAAGATAAGACCGGTACCCTTGTCCAGTTTTTCTGGATGAAAAAAACCCAGAAGGTTTTTGGATTATATTTTAAACTAGATAGCACAGATTAAACCTAGGACCTTCTGCATGCCAAGCAAATGTTTTACCACTGAACTATGGGTAGATTGAGAAAGAGTGATTGGTTCACAGTTACCCACAGGCCTTCCATGGTAGAACCTAGGCCTCTCAGATGCTACTCTGATACTCTAACCACTATACCACGCTGGCATTTGCAGTCAAATGTCATGCATTTACTTGAGTACAGACATTATGAAATTTAGCACTGGACTACCTGTTTCATTGGAGGCTTGTTACTAGATTCCTAGATAATTTTGTCTCTAAAAAGCTGTGTGATTTTCCAAATGGGGCTGCAGTATTGGCCATAGAAATATTCTAGCTTCCCCCCTCCCCTTTTTCCCCCAGTTAAACTGATCACTTCCAGGGCTGCAATTAATCAACAGGGAAAGAAGATAGCTAAGTTCCAAAAGAATGTGAAGTTGCCCATCAGAAGAATGGGAAAAAAGTTTTGGTTTTTTTTTTTAAAGGGCTAAAAAGGCGAATGCAATATTGGACTGTATTAACAGAAGTATAGTGTTCAGATCACATGAAGTGAGGGTATCGTTTTACTCTGCTCTGGTAAGACCTCACATGGAGTATTGTGTTCAGTTTTGGGCACCACATTTTAAAAAGGATATAGACAAGCTGGAACAGGTCCAGAAGAGGGCAACAAAGATGGTGAAGGGTCTGGAGACCAAGTCCTATGAAAAAAGGTTGAAGGAGCTGGTCATGTTTAGCCTGGAGAGGAGGCTGAGAGGTGATATGATCACCATCTTCAATTACTTGAAGGGCTGTCACATAGAGGATGGTGCAGAATTGTTATCTGTGGCCCCAGAAGGTAGGACCAGAACCAACGGGTTGAAATTAAATAAAAAAATCAAAACATTCGAAAGAACTTCCTGACAGCTAGAGTGGTTCCTCAGTGAAACAGGCTTCCTTGGGAGGTGGTGGGCTCTCCTATGGAAGTTTTTAAACAGAGGCTGGATGGCCATCTGACAGCAATGTGGACCCTGTGAATTTAGGGGGAGGTATTTGTGAATTTCCTGCATTGTGCAGGGGGTTGGACTAGATGACCCTGGAGGTCCCTTCCAACTCTATGATTCTGTGATTCTAAATGAAACTTGCCTGAATTTTGTGCCTGTGCCAAAACATTTGTAAAGAAAAGGGCAGGAGGTAACCAAAATAAAATAATTCCTTTGAAGTGTTTGCATTTCCATTTGCAGGTCACAAACAGCTGTAAAAAATTTATTGTGAAATGAGGGAGCTCATGGGTATGAGTAAGGTATGACTTAGAACACTCCGAGAGAGCTTTAACTAATACATATATTGAAAAAAAAGATTTAAACCACAGTATTTTCACATATTAATTTAGAAATACTTTACAGTCCGTTTTACAATATACAATGTTTTTTCTTCATTTGT
This sequence comes from Heteronotia binoei, assembly GCF_032191835.1. Classification (NCBI taxonomy): domain Eukaryota; kingdom Metazoa; phylum Chordata; class Lepidosauria; order Squamata; family Gekkonidae; genus Heteronotia; species Heteronotia binoei. The sequence continues at coordinate 161,360,271 of NC_083243.1, read as the reverse complement.
AGGGCTTCCTGAAGTCCAATGCAAGTATGATTGCAATTCCCAAACTGGTGTGGCTGCAACTGGACTGCTGCTTCCGTCCGCTTTCAGAGTGAATCCTTCCTCAGGCAGCTCACCAAGAAATACAGTTTCAATTTGGCACTGCTCTGTATCTCCAAAGGATCAAGCATGGCTCCACGCTTCTATTTGTCCTTGGCCCTTTCAAGAGAAGCCAAGGACAAATAGAGAAGTGTGGAGCCGTGCTTGATCCTTTGGAGATAGACAGAGCAGTGCCGAATTGAAACTGTATCCCTTGGTGAGCTGCCTGAGGAAGGATTCACTTTGAAAGCGGATGGAAGCAGCAGTCCAGTTGCAGCCACACCAGTTTGGGATTTGCAATCACACCTGAATTGGACTTCAGGAATTCCAACAAATTCCTGAAAAACATTGTATATTGTAAAATGGACTGTAAAATATTTCTAAATTAATATGTAAAAAATTGATTAGCAGCATACTGTTGCAATGATCGGTGTTCCCAGCATGCTTAATATACAAACCTTATCAAAGTAAATTATGCATGTGCAAAAACAGAGATTTCCCCCCTCCTCCCATAATGGGCAGTAGATTCAGGTCTAACAAATACAAGGAAGTACTTATTCACTCAAACAGTAATTAATTCACTTGAGGAATTTCCTACTCAAGTTGCCATGATGCTGCTAGTTTAATTTGATTTGACTATATAACAGGGGTGTAGCTGGGATTTTTTAGGTCCCCCTAAAGTCCCCCACACACACCACCAAACCTAAAAATCATGGCTATCCCCCCTGAGAGATGGCCTCCCCAGGCGAGGTCTTCCTGTTTCCCAGCTGGCTTTGAAGGCCCACAGCCTGGCTTCTCACTCTCCCTTGGCTGAGCAGGAGGAGAGGGTGAGAGGTGAGGCTCTCCCTCCACCGCAATTCAAATCATGCTGGAGGGGTGGCAGCAGAGCTGATGTAGCCAATCCTCCAAGAGTTTACAAGGCTCTTTTTTGTAATCTCTTGAAAGATTGGCTACATCAAGTGGGTGTGGCCTAATATGCAAAGAGCTCCTGCTAGAATTCCACCCCTGGGCCCCCACACCTTTAGGGGGCCCTGACTGACCCCCCCCCCCCGGTTTCCCCCCTGCTTGCAGCTCTCCCAACTTGCACGCTCAGCCAGCAACTGAGCCACTCTATGCCTAACTTGCCTGGTGTGGTAGCTGCTGGCATAGTCAGTAGTTTGCCTCTCTCTGCCTCTCCCCCACAGCTTTGTCAAAGGGGCTTTTGTGAAGGTGCCTGCAGAATGCAGTGGAGGCTGAGGGCAGCAGGGCAGGCAATCCAGCTCTGAGATAATTTGCGAGGGAGCCCCCAAAATTTTGACTGCCTAGGGGCCTCCACAGAGTTTAATCCAGCACTGGGTGGCAGAAGCAGCCCCCAGCTTCCCAGCACCATTTACAGGGCCTGCCAATCAGGGGATCGGTGGCCCTTTAAATTGTGTGAGGAGGTCACTGGCTGCTCCTGCTGCCCCTCTGACATGATTTGAATCAGGGCCCTCGACCATGGCCTTTCCTCCCCACCAGGAGAATCGATAGGATCAGATCACACTCCTGCTGTCTACCAGTTGACTAGGCTGAAGCAGTCTCTACCCCCAAATCCTGCCTGAATCCTAACTGTCATAGCTCAGGAACACTTAAGTTGCCTCAAATCTGTCTGTTCAATCACTTGGCCAAAAATGGAGAATTCAAGAGCAGCCTGTGATCTTCAGTATCTCTAGAACAACAATGACTAGAAACTCAGTTTTGTTTAAATAAAAAATAAGAATCTGGGCCAGCAAAAGCCCTGAGTGAACATCAGGTGGCATGCTTAGAATCTAGGGGAAATTTGGCAGTTTGGGAAAACCTGGCAACTGTAACTGTAACCTAATAACTTCAAAAGAGAAAACAAGAAGTGAGGAAGATGGAAGCAGGAAGAAACTAAATTTCATGCACTGATCAGGATGAACTGGTCTGGCTAATTCCTCGGCTGGAGAAAGATTTCAGCCAAGTCATAGGAGCTGACTCTCCAGATTCTCAGGCATGCTCTAAAATTATCCCTGCTGTTGGTAATATAATTGCACGATGTCACTTTAGATCTTCAGTCTGCATTGAAGCTAGAGTGTAGCTATTTATGGTAGCTGCTCTCATGTCCAAAGTTTCATTTCCTAACCCAACCAGAAAATAAAGTGGACCCAGAATCAAACCCCACAATGTTGTACTTCCTTCTAAGCTTGTGGTTTATAGCTAGAATTCTGAGTCGAAATTAGTTCTTCTGCATTTTAGCTGAATTCCCCATATAGCTTTGAACTAACTATCCAGATCTTTGGCTGCAGGCAGATTTAAGTCAAAGTTAAGAGCTAACCAGGTTTTCAAGAATGTTTTCCTTTGCCGACAATTAGCATACTTGAAATGGTAAAAAAGTATGGTGGAATCTTCCTCTCTTGGGTTGTCAGTGCTTTAAATATTTGCACCAGTTGTTTCAGGTTACAGTGAAAATTTGATTTTCCATTATCATATCTGCCTTTGGGTCCCCTCCCTCCAAAATGTTCTCAATTCAATAGCCTTTCCTAGTAGGATTGTACTCTGACCTTTTAGTCAGCTAGCCTTTTGTGCACTTTGTTCGGTTCTACAATACCTTTTTAGAGATTTTATATAGAGATCTATATAAAAGTGCTATGATCATGTTAATTTTATTTTCAGTCCCTTTCTTAATAATCAAGACAGAGAGAGCAGCTCCTTTTCAATTCGCTCCCCCCCCCCCCCACTTATAGAAGGTCCTGGCTGACTGCAGGAGCTCACCAGGACATGGCAGCCAAACATCAGTGCTATTCATGTCAGAAGGATCCCTGCAAGATGCAAAAACTTATAGGTCTGGAGTAATAAAGTTTTCCCAGCCTGCTACTATTGACACTGGTTCATCCCCATAAATGTCAGCCCTTCCTAAGATGAAATGGCTTCTCCTGCTCTCATCCATGGCAGCCATTTTATAGTTACACCCACCGCCCTGCGTCAGAATTCCAAAGATACTGACGGGCTGAAAAAAGTTAGAGATCCCCAGTGTAGGTATTTCCTATCAGAACATAACCAGATCTATTTAAATTTTATATATTGCTAGGAATAAGGCCTGTTGTGGAATAAAATACAACAGGCTCTAGAAAGAGGCTCTGGGCAAGCCCCACCCCCTGTTCTTGTTATTTTCCCATCCACTCACCCTTGGTTTCTTCCCACCTCCAGCCCACATCCTAATACCCCCCCCCCCAAACATCTCATCCTCTCAACTACCCCTGCACCCTTGGCACTTCAGTACATCCCCAGCCATGGCATTCAGTCACCCACACCCTTACTGTCTCCCCCCCCCCAAACCCTCGGCATTCACTCACCTTGCTGTCTTCCCACCCACCCAGCAACTGAAACAGATACTGACTCTCCCTCTGCATGTGTGTGTGTCCCTGTGTCTGTGTTGGCTCAAAGCCCTGAAAGAGGCCCAGAATGGAGATAAGGAAGAATAATTACGGGGGTGTGGGGGACATGACCACAGTTACACAGAGGCTGAAGCTCAGCATTCCTTTTGTTTGCAGTGCATTTTTGCCGCTTTTCCCTGTCATATTCAGCCTTGTGGTGTTTAGCATCAGCATGAGCTTTTGGCATGATCTGGGGTGTTTTGCCTGGCTTGGTTATGTTATGGTATGCCATAGAGTATGCACCTCAAAGTGGCTGTTTTCTGTAGGGGAACTGATCTGACTTCAGCTTTCCATCTCCTCCTCCCTTCCTGCAGCCTCTGCCTAGGAAAAGCACAGTCTTTCTCCACGGTGGAGACCAAAGCAGGAGGGAAGCAACCTTAGCTGGGTATAATGACAGAGTCCACCCTGCAGAGCAACCATTTTCTCCAGGGGAAGTAATCTCTGCTATCTGTTGTAAGCCGCCCTGAGTTCACTTGCAGAGAGGGCGGGATAAAAGTCTAATGTAAATAAATAAATAAACTTGTAATTCTGAGTGATCTCCAGCCCTCACCTGGAAATTGGCAACAATGGTTCCCCAGGAAGAAATTGTCTGTTTGGAGTCTATTAATAAACTGGGATCACAGTTAATATGATAAACAATACAAAAAAACAAACACTGTGATATACTGGCTTGACAACATTTAGTAAAACTTTTGAAATTCATATAAGACTTTTGTGCATATTATGAAGTACAACTTTACCATGTTACAAGAAAGGTCAATCCAATCTCATTCATATAAAGTTTATATGCACATTAAGTAGAAGTACAACTTTACAGTGTTACAAAAAAAGTCCATCCAAGCTCAGTGAGCACCTGAATATAGGCTCATTTTGTCCAAAAAACTTTCTTAAGAGTGTTTCTATTTCCTTCAGGGTTATCAGTCTCTTATTACAATGCAATGTAAATGCTCTCTGCAATCTCTTGATTTTCTTTAAGCTCTCTGTTATGTATGTGCCTTAAAGTATGTACTTCCTGCCGGCTCATTGGAGCCAGGAAAGCAGAGCTTGGGGACTGTATAACAATGGGTAGTGGAATCCAAGTACCTGCCACCTTGCACCTATCACAGACCCCTGCCTGTTTGAATGAACCATTGAATAAATGGCAGGCTAGCGTGGGAGATTAGGCCCTTAGTCAGTCTTTGTTGGGAGCAGCCTTCACCATGCTCTCCTTAATAAAGAGCTGTCCTCACTATGATCTCGTCTCTGCAATGCTTTGAACCCACTATATTATAGTGGCAATGCAGCAACTGGCAACACACCATGCCTCGCAGCAAGCTCCTGCTCCATGCATCGCACCACCTTTGCTCAAGAGGGTCGCCACGCCAGGACAGGAGATGAGTCAGAGCCAAGCTTCAGGCTCCGCCAGCACTGGGGAACCAACTTTTCCAAGGGCTAACCCCAACCAGGCCACGGCGCCTGGCCCCCATGGCAACTGCCGGAGTTCAACCCCAATCAACCCGAAAGATGAGACCGATGGGTGAAGCGACTCAACTTCTATCTCCTCTACCACGACATCAAAAATGAGCGGAAGCAAAAACAGCTTTTGCTCAGCTTCTGCGGAGAAGACACGCTAGTGTTGGCAGAGAGCCTGATGTTGCTGGTGCGGCTGACCAATGACGCCGCCATATACAAGGCCGTCATGGAGAGGCTCACCGAGCATTTCTCACCCAGGCTGACGCTCACGGCCCTGTGACTAGAATACCACAAGAGGGTACAGAAGGCTGGTGAGACCGCCTGGCCCGAGATTGTGATTTCGTGAGCCTTGATGAAGCGCTGCTGTGCCATTTCGTGGCGGGCCTCCATGACGAGAAGATACAGGCCAAACTGACGAGGCACAAGAAGCTTATACTGGCGGACGCCCTGGACAAGGCAGCTGCCTACGAGAAGTCACATATGGAGTGCTGGGCTACTGCAACGAACTAGGTTGCCAGCGGGTCCAACTCGGAAGACTCTGGCGAGGAAGACACACTGCAGACACACCAAGCCCTGAAGTGCCAGCAGCCACGTGCCACTGACCCTACCTCGACAGGAGGATGCGCCAGCTGTGGGGAAGCCCACAAATGCCGTTCCTGCAGGTTCCGGAACGCTGTCTGCCACACGTGTGGAAAAATGGGGCACCTCGCACGGGTGTGGTGGTTGAAGTCGCTGCGCCCTGGTGGAAAACCTCAACAGAAAGATGGCCACCGCCACGAGGTCACATTCATGGAGGACATCCAGGCGCTCACCGATGCAAGGGACCAGATATGCCAGCTTTCCATGCCCTCCCCGGGGAAGTACAAGGTGACTGTGCTCATAGCGGGCAGGCCCTGCCAGATGGAAGTCGATTTGGGGGTGGGCCAGACAGTAATATTGGCCCGGACATTCAGAGAACTGTGCCTGGGGAGGGAAGCTCAGTTGATCCCATCTCCCTTCGTAGTCCGGGACTTTCATAAGAGGGAGGTTGCCGTACTGGGAGTAGGAAATGTTCATGTAAAGTACTGCCAGTTTTCTGGCTGGTTGCCCCTGATTATAGTCGAGGGTGACTTGTGCAGTCTACTGGGGCAGTCCTGGTTCAAGGCCCTGGGAATCTGGGTAACTGGCATCCATCATGCGCCATCCCAGACCAATTTCCAGAGGATGTGCAAAGAATTCCCTGCCATTTTCAACAGCAGCTTGGGTACCTCCACAGGAGAACCAGTGACCCTACAACTAGACCTCAATGTGCAGTCTATTAGATTGAAGGCCCGGCGGGTCCCCCTGGTGTTAAAGCCCAAGATAGAGGAGGAGTTGGACCTCCTCGTGGCTCAAGGGGTACTGTAGCCGGTGGCGAATGCCAAATGGGAAACCCCCATAGTCACTCCAGTAAAGACCAACAGCAGCATGCCCATTTGTGCAGATTACAAACGCACTATAAACAAGGCACTGCAAGACCACACTTATCCGGTGCCGGTGGTGGGTCATGTGTTGGCCTCACTGGCAGGAGCTAAGATTTTGGGGAAGCTCGATTTGGCCCAGGCTTATCAGCAGCTTCCAGTAGACGCCGCCACTACAGACGCACAGACTATTGTCACACACAAGGGGACTTTCAGGGTCATACGGCTGCAGTTCGGCCCCAAGGATCTTCCGGAACTTAATGGACTCTCTCTTTAAAGGCATTCCCAGGGTCCAGATGTTCTTCAATGATGTGCTGATCGCTGCAGCTACGGAGGAGGAATTCGCATCCTGCCTCTGAGCAGTTTTACAGCATTTTGACAGCGCAGGGTTGAAGGTCAAGAGAGAGACATGTGAACTGGGGGTGACCAGCATTGACTTCCTGGGGTACAGGGTGGATAAACAAGGAATTCACCCGGCTAGGGACAAAATCAGGGCGATTTGTGATGCACTGGCCCCCAGGAACAAAGTGGAACTACAATCATTTTGGGGACTTCTCAATTTCTACCACGTGTTTCTTCTCCACAAGGCAGCAGTAGCACTGCCTACTGGACAAAAGGGCTCCGTGGGTTTGGGGTAGCTGGCAAGCCTCAGTGTTTCAGGCGGTAAAGGACATTTTTACTTCCAACAGCTTGCTGGCACACTTTGACGAGTGGCTGCCAATCGTCTTGGCCTGCGATGCGCCGCCTCCATATGGCGTGGGGGCGGTCTTAGCTCACATGCTGCCGGACGGCTGAGAGGTCCTGGTGGCATACTATTCCCAAACCTTGCAAAAGCTGGAGCGCAGTTACGCGCAGATTAACAAGGAGGGTCTGCTATAGTTGCAGGGGTAAAGAAATGTCATGACTATTTGTATGGCCGGCCCTTCACAATGCACACAGACCACAAGCCCTTGCTAGGACTGTTTGCCCCCGACCACCAGACACTGCAAATGCTTTCACCGCTGGTCTTGTGGTGGTCTGTTTTCCTTGCAGGGTACCAGTACGGCCTGTGCTACCAACCGGGGAAGGCAATGGGCTACGCGGACGCGTTGAGCTGACTGCCGCTGCCTTCCATGGACCCAGATCCTGCCCTGGTGTACCAGATAATGTAGTTGGATTCTCTTCCTGACCGCCCAGTACATGCTATGGACATTGCCCGATGCTCCAGGAAAGACAAGACCCTCTCGCGGGTTCTGGACTTGGTGTGGAGGGGATGGCCGGCAGCCCGGGTGGGGTCTGAATTTACTGCATTTGTATCCCACCGGGACGAATTGTCTGTACACAAGGGGTGTCTGTTGTGAAGAAACAGGGTGGTGGTACCCCCGGTTTTAAGGCAGCGGGTCCTCAGTGCACTACACGAGACACATCCCGGTATTGTGTGCATGACGGCACTAGCCCGCAGTTATGTCTGGTGGCCAGGGATCGACAATGCCATTGAGTCCTGGGTAGCTCATTGCCAGTCATGCCAGGAGACTCGGCCAGCTCCACCTAGAGCCCCAGGTCAACAGTGGGAACACACACAAAACCCCTGGTCGTGCCTGCATTTAGATTTTGCAGGGCCCTTCCAGGGACAGGTATTCTTCCTGATCATAGATTCCCACTCTGTGGCTAGAGGTAATCCTGGTAGCATCCACTTCCACCAGGGTGGCACTAGGGGCGCTCCGAACGGTTTTCACCACACACGGGTTGTCAGACACCCTCGTCTTGGACAAAGGGATAGCATTCACTTCGGCCGAGTTCTAAGACTTTTGTGGCTGAAATATAATAAAGCATATAAGGTCAGCCCCTTTCCATCCTGCCACAAACAGGCAAGCGGAGTGGATGGCGCAGGCTACCAAAGAATCACTCCGCCGCATTGTCCAGGGCGACTGGGAAGCCCGCCTAGCCAAATGCCTGCTTGCTCAACACTACACCCCTAGTACGGTAACCGGTCAAATCTCAGCAGAACTGCTCATGGGTAGAAAGCTTAACACATTACTAGACCACATGCACCTGGACCGGAGGTCCCTAAACCTACAGGAGGTACCGGAGACAATCCGGGCAGCCAGAGGGTTTGACATAGGGGACCTGGTGTTTGCTAAAAACTTTGGAGGGGGAGCAGCATGGATACCGGCCTGAGTCTCCAGGGTACTGGGGGCCATAATGTATGAGGTCACCTCAGAAGAAGGATTCACAATGAGGTGACACATAGACCAGTTATCGCCCCGCAAGGCACCAGGGGGTGGGGTAGCAAGCCCCGATGCCTCACCGGCCAACAGTCTGGAGGCGGAGATGGAGGAAGTGACGGCCCCGGCGGCTACAGCTCAACAGACACCTGTGCCACAAGATGAATCGGGGCCAAGCATCAAGAAGACCCTGAACCATTGGCCGAGGCTACAATGCTACCGGGCCCCCAGCCAGCTGCACTCGAGGCCACAACCTCCCCGCCTGTGGTCCCGGAACTCAGAAGGTCAACACGTGAGCGACGCAAGCCAGCATACTTACAGGACTACGTACAATAGGGCTTGCGAACTTCGGTGGGGGGGATGTTTTGTATGTGCCTTAAAGTATGTACTTCCTACCGGCTGATTGGAGCCAGGAAAGCAGAGCATGGGGACTGTATAACAATGGGTAGTGGGATTCAAGTACCTGCCGCCCTGCACCTATCACAGACCCCTGCCTGTTTGAATGAACTAATGGCAGGCTAGCGCGGGAGATTAGAGTTGTATATAGGTTTGGCCCACAGGCCCTTAGTCAGTCTTTGTTGGGAGCAGCCTGCCATTCACCATGCTTTCCTTAATAAAGAGCTGTCTTCACTATGATCTTGTCTCTGCAGTGCTTTGAACCCACTATATTACACTCTCCCAATACCACTTAAGTATATTTATAAGAGGAGTAAGACAGTCTTTTGCTGGCAACATGCTCTCAACAATATTTATATTATAGAAATAAGACATTCCTTTTGATAGCAAAATACTCTCAATTCACATATCAGTTTAGGAGCAAGCCAGACATGAACCTCTTTTGCTGGCTAATGCTCTCAACAAGTTTTATTATGAGAAAACCATTCCTGACTGATGGCAATTTTAATGCTCTCTATCAGTGCTCTTTTTCTAGCAGGAGCACCGCTGCATATTAGGCCATGCCCCCCCCCCACCCCGATGTAGCCAGTCCTCCTGGAGCTTACAGTAGGCCCTATACTAAGAGCCCTCTAAGCTCTTGGAGGATTGGCTGCATCAAGGGGTGTGGCCTAATATGAAGAGGAGCTCCTGCTAGAAAAAGAACCCTGCTCTCTATACTAAAGTGTGTGCAGGGCTTTTTTTGTAGAAAAAGCCCAGCAGGAATGCTCTCCCTTCTCGGCCAACCTTCTCACCCAAACCATCCTGGGGTGAGACTGAGAGAAGGAGGGAGAGATGGAATGACAGGAAAGAGGCAGGAAAGACAGTAAATGTGGGACAGCCATGCCCTCTGAGGAAAAGCTCCCAACAGAACAAGGCCTTGCTGCCTAGTCACATTACAGCGGTGGTGGCGACTCACTGGCTATTTTGGCAGCCTTCAGAGGCTGTATGTGCTGGACCATTGATGGGGTGGCAGAGGTGTGCTGCTGGCAGCAGCCGTGATGTCTTTCATGAGGCTGCAGTAGAGCAGCTGGCCTTTCTGAGGTCGGTTGACAGAGAAGCATTGAAGATGTGTCTTTTTCTGATGTGTCTTTTTCTTTGGCAGTTTGTTCAACATTCCTGGGCCTAAAGTAGGTGGGGCAGGGGAGTCAGTCAATGGGAGGCCAGAAATGGTGACAGATGGTTCATGAGCCAATAGTTCATGCAGAAAAGTTCCAACCAATGAGGGTACTCAATTTTGCCACCACCCCAAGGGAATTATGTATGAAGGATTTCTTTAGTACATATTTACCAGCATACATGGGACTCCCGTCTCTGCAGTTTTATCCTCATAACAACCCTGTGAGGTAGGTTATGCTGAGAGAAAATGGCTGTCCCAAGGTTTCCCAGTGAGTTCCATGGTGAGTGATCATTTGAACCTGGATCTTCCAGGATCTTTTCTAGCACTCTAATCACTATGCCACACTGTCTCTCAAGCCTCAGAATTCTATATATATATTAATTCATCTTATATATAAAAGCCTAACATCCTGGCATTTTCCAGCTCTCCCATTGGCTGTAGTGCATACAACATCAGCCATTGGCCCATGAACTGCCAGTCAAGACAACTTATATGCCATTGGCTGGGTCTGCTCCTCTCTCCTGTCCACCGCTGACCCCAGGACAGATGGGGAAACTGTGAGGCAGTAGCTGTTGCTAGGCAACCAAGTTTGCTTCTGTCAGTAAAATCCAACCAACCTTGCTCCTCTCAAAAGGTGGGGGAAGGCCTTTTCTGGGCCTCTTTTGGCCTTTGATGGAGAACACATTGTGCCCAGTCCTGACTAGGGTTGCCAGTTCCAGGTTGGCGGGAAATTCCTGGTTCACTCTGTGGAGAAAAACTGTCCTTTTCCTAGGTAGAGGCTGCAGGGATGGGGGAGGAGATTGAAAGTTGATGTCAGATCAATTCCCCTGCAGAAAATGGCTACCTTGGATAGATGGGAAGACACCAATGTTTGGGGGAATGAATTAACTAACTAGAATTACCAATAGGGAAAATGTCCTGTTCTTTTAATAGAGGCATATTTGGATGTTATTTACTGCCATACTATGAAAAGCTTCCACTGCCCATTTCCTCTGGGACAGGTCATATTAGGCTTAGCTTGTTGGTAACCCTATACTAAACCTTGGCCAAGGCAGTTTCCAAGCAGATATGTAAAACATTCAGATAAAATAGTAAAAAGAAGCATAACTCCATAGATATACCCTAGTCTACAACTGCTTCCCCAAATGACCTCCAATCCATAGAATAAACAATATCAAAAGCTCATCAGTCATGCCCATTCAGCAGAAAGCCATCTGAAAAACAATAGTTGCAGCATTTTCTAAGTATCAGCAAAAATGCTCCCTCTTCACTTCCTTCAAGAGGCTCATCCAGAATGACAAAGCCACAATTGCACCTGCATATGTGACCTTGAGTCAGTCACAAGTTCTCACAGAGCTGTTCTGCTCAAAAGCAGTTCTGGGAGAGCCCTCTCAACTCCACCTACCTCACAGGGTGTCTGTTCTGGGGAGGGGAAGGGAAAGGAGATTGTAAGCCACTCTGAGACTCCGTCAGGTAGTGAAGGTTAGGGTATAAATCCAGTCTCTTCTTCAGCTAAAAAGGCTTGTATCTAGGGTTACCAGCTATGTGAACAAAAATACTGATTTTTTAGTTGAGGCTTAATGAGATGTCTATTATTAGAGACAGGACATTTTCCTACAGGCCTGTTGGGAACCCTTTCCTATCCAGGCTGGGAAAATGTTTGCTGTCCAATGTGACAAAACATCTGTAAAATTTACTGGGAGGAGCAAAGTTGGTGCATGTTGTCAAATTTCATCGTTTTACTTGCCACTTTATGCACTGGGTTTACCTCATTTCCATTGCAGGTACGCCTTTGCAGGGTTAGCAGGCTATGCTTAGTGACAGTAGTACCAGTAACTCTGCTAACATACTGCATGGCTGCTGTGTCCTGTGTTCTGGTTCATGATTTGATGTGAATGATATTACTGTCAGTGCTTTTGCTACAACAACCTTACTGTGCTACTTTAAAGCGATGGCTTCAGTTGAATGTAAACTAGTCAACCAGCTGATTTTGAGTTAAAAGTTTCCTTCAGTAATAAAATGTGGAAGCAAGCAGTCTTATCAGACCATATAAATTTCAATTATTCTCCTGACTATTCTAGAGAGGATAAATAACACAGAAGAGAAACAAGGAAGGAGCCCAAAAAGTACTGTAAGGGTGGCCAAACCTGTTTTCACAGTAGAGCTTTATTATAATACTAGACGTAATGCCTGTTGTGAAGAAAAATACAACAGGCTCTAGAATGAGGCTCTGGGTGAATGTCCACCACCCCTGCTATCTTTGCACCCACCCAAGCGAAGGCATTGACTCCCCATCCACCTCAAGGGGAGTTGATCTCTGCTATCTAGAGAGCAATTGTAAATCTGAGTGATCTCCAGTGATTCCCAAAGAGGAAATGGCATTGTACCTATCTGAGGTCCTATCCCACCTCAAACCCCACCCTCTCCAGGCCCTTCCTCTTAAATCTCTAGGAATTTCCTAACCTGGTGTTGGCAACTTATCTCCTTCCCTTTATCTGCCCCTCTGACTTCAGGTTTCCATCATCTTCCCCCTCCCTGCAGCCTCTACATAGGAAAATGACAGTCTTTCTTCACAGTTTGGGGGGGGGGGGGACCAAAGCAGTTTACATTATTCTTCTCTCCCCCTGCTAGGGGGGGAATTATTGGTCCCCAAGATAGTAGTATGTATCTCAGCTTGAGTTGAAAGATGAATGATCCTCTCAGGGGCTTGTTGGGGGTCCTTAGCAGTGTCTGCTGGGGATGATGGTGTAACGGGCAAGTGGCTTGTAACATCCAAAATGTTCCTTCATAGGCAAGCTGCCATTGTTTCCAGTCTATCAACTACCGCTACCATTGGGACTAGCTGGAAAATTCCCAGTTGTGCCCACAGGAATGAGTGGCACAACATTTGCATTGCAAAAGACCCATGTAGGAAAAATCCCTTTTGACTTTAGATAAGCTTTTCCCTTAAAAATTGTTAGGTAAGGTTGAACTGTTAAATGATAAAAGGACCCTTTGAGTTGGAAATAGGCTATGCAAGGACCTGGGTCCAGTAGACCCCATGCTGAAGCCCTAACTCCTATTTCTCCTATTTCCAGGAATTTCTCATCAATCTGGAACTGGCAGCTGTAGTCAGGACTGGCCCCAATAAGTTCTGCCTCAGAGGCCTGTACTGAGACCTTTCAAACCAACAGTTGCTCGTTGACAGACTGTTTAATAGGGAGGAGTCCTCAGCCATAACATCAGCTTACATCATTCTCCTCTCCTTCCTTTAATCTGAACAACAGCCCCATGAGGCAGGTTAGGCTGAAAGTCTGTGAATGGTTTGAAATCATCCAGTCAGCTTCTACAGCCTTCATATGGAGATTGGCAACAGTGTTTCCCCGGAGGAAAGGCCTCTCCCTCAGAAACCTGTACTGATACCTTAGGAATTTTCCACGAACCTGGAAAGGTACCACTAAAGGCTCTGGGCAAGTGGCCCCCCAGCCTTGTTGTCTTCCCACCCACCCAAGTGAAGGCATTAATCCCCCCTCACACACACACACACACACACACACATCAAGGGGGTGTGATCTCTACCATCTGAAATTTCCTAACCTGGAGCTGGCAACCCGGCAGCCTCCACATGGGAAAAGGACAGTTTTTCTTCACGGGGGGGGGGGGGGGTAGCGACACCAAGCACCTGGAGCTTGGCAACCGTAGTTCCTTGGGAGAAAACAGCTGATGGCATCAAGCAGCTGACACTGTGAAGAAAGCCACTGCAAGCCTCCCTTTCGCTCCCTCTGTTTATCTACTGGTGTTGAAGTGGCCCCTCCCTGCTGTGAACAAACATTCCTTGTCAGTTGAAGAGACGTAACTGCTACTGTTTGTGTGGATTAAAGGGAGGAAGGTAGACAGACAGAATGAAATAAAAAGACTGAAAGAAAGCGATAGAGAAAAAATGAGAGAAAGAGCAGAAGGGGGAAGTAAAAAAAAAGAGGGGGAGAAAGGAGTGAGAGAAAGAAAAATGAGAAAGAAGATAGGCAAGGCTCTGAGGAGAGGCAGTAGCGATCAGAAAGCCCCCAGCAGAGAACTGTCTCCCTCAGAGGTCAGTGGCCTTCTGACGGGGTTCTTGCCTGACGGGGCTGGCAGTGGGCATGGGAGAGCAGAAGCAGCCAATGGCATGGCAGAGACGCATTGTGAGCCAATCAATTCTTCAAGAATGTGGGGAAGGCTGCAATGGGTGGGTGACAGAGAGGCTATTCACTGGTAGTGGAAAGTGGTGACAGACAGAGTGTCAGCCAATAGTTGGTGCAGTACAGTCCTGGTGACTGCAACGAATCAGGACTCTGGAATTTGCCACCATGGTTTTGGTTTTATGACTAAAGGATAATGGAGGTCAAGTCCACAAGAAAGCAAAGACAGAGCAAAGAGGGGTATGGGATGTCAGCCAGTGGGATGTCAGCAGAGGTTCTCAGACTTATTGAAGTGGGACCCACTTTGGGCAGAGCAATCCTGTGCTGTGCCTGCACTGTAGTGGCTGGCTGCAATGCAACTGTGGTACCACTATTTGCCTCTCTAAGGGGAAAGTTACATGGTGGTCAAAGAGGAAAAAAGTGTTGGGAGTGTTGCTGGGTGCTTCCATGTTAGTAAAGAAACAGATTGTGACAAAAATAACAATCCTTTTAAAACAATACAATATTTATAAAGAATAATAGATGTTAGCACATTATGCATACTCATAAGATTAATACAAAATGCAGCAACACTTCACCATCCAATAGGAAAAGAGAAATAGTCTCAAAAAATAAGTCCCAAGCATTCCAAGTTAACATTGCAGTTCAATGTCTCTATTTTAGGTGCTTGCAGACTTCTCTGGACCTGGAGACTCTTCCCCGAAACTTGGGGTGCAGGAACTGTGAGCCTGATGATCATCTTGTCTCTTTATCAAGAGTCCTAGTTCACCCTGCTACATAGTCTCCTAGAAAATGTTTGCACACATTTCAAAATGGAACAATATAAAGCCTTCACTGCTTTAAAGAGACAAGATTGTCAGGCTCACAGTTCCTGCACCCTCGGCCTAGGCAGCTCACCTTCCATGGAGGTGCTGCTGCACAGGCGATAAGTGAGCACCGGCCTGTGCTCCAACGCTGTGGCAGTTCCTCTTCCTCCTCTCCATCTGGGCATGGCAATGCGGCAGCCCCTGGAACTGACTGAGGCCAGGCAGATAGATGACTGGCCCACCAGCAGCAACAGCACCCCCAAGCTGCCCAGCCATCTCCAACACACCACCCTCTGCCCGCCCCGCTCTTTGCCTCCTGGCTGACTCAGCCCTAGAGGACGGGGAAGGGGAGCGATGCATATGGCTGCCAAGGCCTGCCAAGTCAGGAAGCAAGGATCAAGTCTTGCAGAGTTTCACCAGCCTCGGTTCCTGCCAAGGGAAATCATGGAGGCTGGCGCCAGGGCGAGGAACTGCCTTTGGGTTGGTCATGCAATGTGGAAAGTTAGAGGCAAGCAACTATTCCTATAGAAAATGGATATTTGATTCTGATGCTCGAATACATCGTGTCATGATATTTAAATTGAAAACAGCACCATGGTACAAATTAATTAAACTGGAACACACAAGATCTCCATACTTAGTTAATATTTCTAATCATGTTCTTAGAGTGAACTTTACCTCCTTACGATTCCAGTCAATGCCAACATGAGTTGTGGAAGGTCGTTTAACTAAACTCCAGTGGCCCAACATTTATGCATTTGCAGTTCTCATGTAATTGAAGACTTACTTCACTATTGACTTTTCTGTCCACTCTATTCTAGTCCAAGGGCCAGATTTTTAGACTGAATTCTGTCAGCCCTAAGTGCTTATTCAGATGAGGAAAAAATAGTATTTCTTTTTATCTGACATTGATGCTTACATCTCCCAGAAAGTTTGTCTTTGCCCTCGTAGCAAAGAAAGTATGTGCCAAGGTGGCAATGCAAAGGGATGATTTGTAGATTTATGAGCATATCTCTATTGTTATTGCTATTGTATTGCATTTGTTATTATACCCATTTGCTTTACATGATACTTTGTATGTTCATTAACTTATAGTTTACTTTGCTTTTCCTTGAGATTTCTGTAGACTTGTAACAGCCAATGGCTAATTACAATAAACGAACTGAGAACTGACTCAAGCCATGAATGGAATGGAAAGTTAAGTAGTGGAACAAAGTTCAAGCCCAGTGGGACCCCTTTAAGAGCTACAAATTTTTTTAACGCAAGGCATTTCTTCAATTTCAGTTGAACTAAAGAAACGTGCATGCACACATATGAACATGAACATATGAAGCTGCCTTATACTGAATCTGACCCTTGGTCCATCAAAGTCAGTATTGTCTAATCAGACTGCCAGCGGCTCTCCAGGGTCTCAAGCTGAGGTTTGTTCACACCTTTTTGCCTGGACCCTTTTTTGGAGATGCCAGGGATTGAACCTGGGACCTTCTGCTAACCAAGCAGATGCTCTACCACTGAGCCACTGTCCCTCCCCCAAAAGCTGATACTCAGAATTAAACTTTGTTCGTCTTAAAGAGTTTTGCAACTTTGTTGGTCTAAAAGAGTTTTGCAACAATGTGGAAATGGCCTATATAAAACATTGTGATAGATGTGCTTCTGTTGGTTGGTGGAAAGAGGGATACTTGAAAGTCAGGACAGGCTCCTTAATAAGACTGGCTCTTCCTCTTTAACCTGAAGTAAGCACACAAACAATAGGCCAATTCAGCATTTGAATACAGCAATAAATCTAATTCTCAATGTGGTCAGATCTGCAGATTCTTGAAACCAGAGACTGAAACCATGAACAGACAAGACAGATGTTGAAAAATGCCCAGATTTGCAGGAAAACCTGAAATATAACAAAAAATAGAATAAATAGAAGCAGTATCTGTAGCTTTAAGAAACAGATGCCCTCAGTGGCCATTGCTAGGTAATCACAACTCTATCACCAACCTTGAAGGCTTGGTTCCTTTCAGTAAAAAAGCTGGGGGAGAGGACAGATCCCTTTTCAAAGCTGTTTCGTCCTTTGAGAGAGAATTCTTCTGGGCCAACTCCACCAGCAACCACTGTGTGACTTACTGTCATTCAACTTGCATGGCTAACCTGGGCACAGCTGCTTGCCACTGTACAACAGGAGCCACCCCACAAAAGCCTGTGTGGTGTAGTGATTATAGTTTCAGACTAGGATTGGGTAAACCTGATTTTGAATCACCACTCTGCTGTGGAACCTCACTAGGTGACCTTGGACCAGTTACACAGTGTTAGCCCGATAGGGTAGTTGTGAAGATAAAATGGAGATGAGAATGATGTAAGTGGCTTTGGATGCCCACTATGGAGAAAAAGCTGTATATAGATGAAATCATAACTATAGCTGAAGGGGGTGCATGTAAAAAGTAGGTTGGTGGGTGAGTGGGAATGAAAAAAGAGAGCAAGGAAAGGTAAAGATATGGGGATTTCCACAAGGAGAGAAAGAGGACATCGTGTGGGGAAAGTATAGAGGGGGGAAATGAAGTGCCCCCACAAGTCCTTGTTGCCCCCCCCCAATGCAACTGGAATGCTAGGCAGCCCACACTGTGCAATGGGTAATAGTTTTCCAGGGTAGAAGCTCCCAGGAGGAGAGAAGGAGGGAAAGCTGAAAGTAGGGGGGAGATAATGGTAGGTTGGTTGGTGGGTGAGGAGGAGTGAAGGAATAAGGAAAAGCAGAGTCTGAGTCCAGATGAGCTCTGGCACAAATTAAATCTAAATGCTTCTGTAGAATTCATCCAAATTACATTTATAAATCTTCTGCAAAAGGCAGTTGCGGTTCTTCTGCACTTTGAATTACAAGGTATTAAATGTTCTGGCTATTTCAGGACAACTGCAATATAAACTTCACTGAAGGCAATAGCCTCCTGTGACATCATGACTAGGTATCCCTAGATTCTACAGAGTTTGCCATTTGCTGGGAAATTCCATGACTGCCTTGATCCAAATGTGGGTATTTTTAAAATGCCTTTCACTTTTGATTTCAGTTGAGTTACATTACATAGAATTCCAAGCTGAGATGATAACATAGGGAGAAAGATTATTTCTTGGCAGCAAACTCAGAAATTACTTCAGATCTGATACTGAGTCTGTGGAATGGAAATTCTCTAGGGATTTCAAAGTTCTCTTGCCGGCTCGTTTCTTGCATCACGTATCAATCATATGTAGCTGCCATTTAGTTACATCAGTCTTTGCTGCCTTCTAATGAGTGAGGAAAGTACAGGAATGGCATAAAGATAACAAAGAAGCTTAATGCAATGCTTACATCAGCCATGCCTTCAACTAGCAACCAGCATTCAAAAGGCTCAATGCAATTGCATGCCAGTCCAGAGGAATCTTCTGGGAGAACAGAAGTGTGGTGGTTCCATTTATATTTGTGACCTAAGTCATTATGGCCATAGTCCCATGCACACTTATTTATTTGGTGCACCTTTCCTGTGAGGAAAGCCAGGGACTTTTCACCCCAGCAAAATGATGGCTAAGGTGGAGGCATGGGGTCAGTGGACAGAGACAGCTTTTTCTCTCTCTTCAGTAATACTAGAACTTGGCGCACCAATGAAGTTTTGGGAAATAGGTTCAGGACAAACAAAAAGACATACTTCTTTGCTCAATGAATAATTAAACTGTAGGATTCACTGCCAGTGATTGTAGTGATAACCACAAATATATGACTTCAAAAAGGGATTAGATAGATTCATGGAGGGGAAATCCATTAGTAGTAAGTTGTTATAGTGACTAATAGTGTTACCATTCTCCAAATGGGACCTGAAGTTCTCACAGAATTACAACTGATTGGCAGACTAAAGATCAGTCACCGTGGAGAAAATGGCTGCTTCAGAGGGTGGATTCTGTGGAATCACATCCCCGCTGAGCTCCATTCTACCCCAAATTGCCTTTCCAAAATTCTGCCCCCAAATCTCCAGGAATATCCCAACTTGGAGTTGACAACCCTAGTGATTAAAGGGAATCTTTATATATCTAGACAACAAACCTCTGAATATTAGTGCTAGGGGACCTTGGCTTCTAGGCTCCATTTGTTAGCTCTCTAAGGCAACTGTTTGGCCATTGTGTGAAACAATATGCTGGAGTAGATGGACTACTTGCCTTATCCAGCAGGTTCTACTTACATGCAGTGCCCCCTGAATATGCTGAGACTTATCCAAATAAATATGTCTAAGATTGGCTGCACACTGCGCATTTACACAACAGAGAGTTTTGGCTACCACTCATGGCTTCCTACTAAAAACCTTAGAAACTACAGTTTAGTGAGCTCCTCCTCTCCCCTGTGCCATGGTAGTCAGGCCCTCGCAGCCAGGCCTCAGATTCAGCAGGAGCTCACAGGAGCACAGCTCCTGAACCTTTCTGAGAGTTCCACCTCCTCCTTCCCACCTTGTCCACTGAATAGTAGGTGCAGCTGCATAATGATCCCTGGATGAGCTCCACCTATTTTTCTACAAAACGAACCCTGCCAGTAGCACTGTTAAAAGGAAAACCCTGATGGGAACTTACTCTACAAAGTGACAGTGTGTCCCCTGGCAAACTCAGGATGCTGTCTAATCTAGTTTGGCCCTGAGAATTTTGTGCTAGAGTTCTGGTTTCACCCACCACCTCCAAAATTTCAGTTCTAGGGCCTGCAAAGAAGATCATATTAAACCAGTTTATAGACCAGTAAAGTCATATTTCCTACAGATGTTTGTTCTTTAACAATACTCCTAGGTATAAATCTGAGACCTTTTTCATCCCAGTGGATAACACTGAACGAGGAAGGCAACACAGAGTCAAATCAACGGTAGGATACAGCACAGATGATACATGAATCAGGTGACTAAGAGCAATAAATATGTTAAAAACCCATGATAAACAAGAGCCAGTGTGGTGTGCTTAAGAGTGTCAGACTAGTATCCCAACTCATACTATGGAAGCTTGGTGGGTGGCCTTTGCCCAACTGCACACTCTTGAGAAGTTTAAGCTACCTCACAGGGTTATTTGAGGATAAAACAGAGGAAAGCAAAATGATGTAAGCCACTTTGGCTCCCCAATGAGGAGAAACGCAAAGGATAAATAAATTAATTTTTTAAAATGAGTTGTGGGAAGAGTAACGTTATAGTGAACTTCAAATGAACGAATTAAAATAAAAATTAATATTATACCTAATAGTGACAAACAGGTATGTTGCAATTAAAATTAAGCTCTGTTTCCAAATAATTTTGAACTTCCCTACTTAAAAAGCTAAGCTAGGCTTTCTAAGTTAACATATATTCTAAGTTAACCTGTAAAAACCTGCCCAGGAATCTAGTAGAACAAAGTAGGAGTCCAGTAGCACCTTTAAGACCAACAAAGTTTTATACAGAATGTAAGCATTCGTATACGTGTATCCTTCAGGAATCTAGTTTAAGATTAAAAAGTAGACAGAGCACAAAATAGGAGCAAAGCATAGTTTAAAGAGCTGAAAAGAGGGACACTGCTGTTAAAGAAGAGAGGAGAGAGATGCACAGAGAGACCCCTTTGGCTCTGTTCTGCTGTCATCCTGACATCTTTTTCCTGTGATCAAAGGTGACATCAAAGGCTTGCTCTGTGCTTTTTGCCATGCCATGAACCTTCTTCTTCTGTGGCCATTGAACCTCATGGTTCTGGAGGTGGCAAGAGGTGTAAGTCATGCTGGTGATGTCCTTCCATGTTCCACCCTCGGTTCTGGCACCCCAAGTAACTGCTTGGGGTGATTAAACTCTCATGGATAGAACTCTGATGAAACAGAGGTGGGAACAAAATTCTTCCACATGAATGTTCACCCTGTTTTACCCAAACCTGATTAGTGTCTTCCTCCCCAAAATATATTTTCATGCCAAATCATATTTTCAGGCCAGGCACACAAAATCATTTAACTTGTAATAACATTTCAGCATCTTGATCTTAGCGAGTGCAATTTCCCTAACTTTTATTATGACTATATCATTGGCTGTACGGAAAGATGCATCACTTTCACTTCCTTTGCAGCTGAACAGTTTAATTCTTTGATGGCTATGATGCAGATCTGAACTGTTGGGCAGAAATATACAGGAGTTGGTGTTTTGTGCATTTTTCTGTGCAGGCATATAGGAATCACCAACACTGGCTCCTCCTCATGGGTATAGAGAAGCTTGCTGTATATTCCAAAATCAATTATACTAATGATTTTAGCAAGAATATGCAAAGTGGGAATATCCCCCCCACACACACACACACTAAGATGCCTTTCTACGCAAGCGAGTTTCTCTGCTTGGTGGATAAAAAATATCACCATCAGCAAATATCACTTCATGGATTACACGAAATACTCAAAAGATGCCATTTTACAATGCAGTGTACCTGCTACAGTCAGTTCTAATGTACCTGATGGAAGATATTTGGGCAAATACATGAAGTCTTCTAAGAATGTACAAGTGTTGCGCTTTATGAAGCCATTCTCTGAGCTGTACCTGTAATATGATTAAAACAGATGAATGAATTCATTGGTAATAGATTTATTTTGTTAACTTCATATTTGTTAACTTTGTTAACCATTCAACTCTTCCTCAGCTCACAATTACTGAAAAGAATCATAAACTCTCAAAAACACCAATGCCGCCTAGGGTTGCCAGGGCTGGCCTGAGAACTTCCAGGAAACCAGATGGGGCAGCCATCCACAATGGCATGACTTCACTTTTGGGAAAATCCAGAAGTTCTGTTGCACCTCTCTAGGAATCATCCAAAATGCTATGGAGTCAATGGAGAGATTGGTAACCCTAATGCCACTTGGTGGCACAATTTAAAGGAAGTCAGGTGCACACTATTCCCAATGAAATCAATGGCACTATTTTTTCCATGGTATGTGAGCTTGAATGCCATTGAGTCCAGCGGAATATAAGCACTGCTAAGATTCCTAAGAAAGATTCAGTTTATGAACCCCTGAGATTTCTTTTTGCATACTGCTGAGCAATGTTCTTTGAAAATCACATGGTAGTCTGTGCTTCCTCATTCATATAAAGTGAATTTCAATGGACAGATGGGTTATTTGAATTCTGATGAGTTCTGTTTTCACATCTCTTTCACTGAAACTCTCAATGAAGTAGTTTAATTTGGGGGAAATTTATCATAGGGAAGTCTGCTCATGTGGCTAAGCTTGGCATCTGGACCACTCTAAATCTGCCTGCCCATCCATATTCTCTGTTCCTCTTTGGTTCAGCAAGTAGGCAAGTTTATTGTTGCTCAGTTTCTCTTTCAGAAATTGAATTGTAGAGAACTTCCTCTTGTGTTTCATCATATATGAAACTTATAGTGCAATTTGTGAGACATCCAAACCACTGAGCTTGGTGGCATCAATAGTAAAGCTAAGATTTCTATTTAACAATTGTAGTTTTAAAGTGCCTAGGCTAAACTGTTGAGTAAGCCACTTCAATATGAAGCAAAAGTATTTTCTTTATTTTCTTAATTATTTTAATAAAAATACTTATATTCCACCTTTTAACACATAACTCCAGGGGCAGCTTCCAACAATAAAAGCCAAAGCAACAGAAATATCGACCAGATGCCAATATGGAAAGCATTTAAAAATCTGCAATAAAATCAATACATAAATAAATACTATAGTGGTAGAAGAATTTTTAAAAGTACAAAGACAAAGCACATAACACATAACCCACCATAAGGGGATCCCAACAGGAAACAACAAAAACAGCCACAAATTAAACAAGCACAGCAAAAAGACTGGGTGGAGGGGGTTGGTGTTTATCTGGCACCAAAAGCTTAAAAGCATTGATGCCAAACAATCTGACACTAAGAGAAGATGGAGGGACCAAAACAGAACAACCCCTGAATTCAGTGCTCATCTGTCTTACTTCTCAAGCTTACATGCTGTTGCATGGTTTTGCTGCCAATGTCTGAACTATTGTTTACTGTGTTGCCTCTGATTTGGTAGTACCCGTTTTTATGATGCTGTTTTAATCTTGGTGTGTGGATTTTAATCTTAATATGTTGTTAATATGTTGTTTTATTTTTGTAAGCTGCCCTGAGCCTGCTTTCAGGATAGAGCGGGATATCAATAAAAAAGTTAAATTAAATTAAATTAAGGTGGGAGCACATGTATCGGGACTTCTGTAGATGATCGTGTCTGACAGGCAGGTTAGCATGACAATCCCTCGTGGTGGTCCTTCAAATACCCTACTTCAGCATCTTGAATTATGCCAAGAAATCATCAACAGACAGTGTAGATGGTTCTAAATCAGCAGGATCTGTTGATTTAGAACAATAAATAATAACCAATAAATAACCTTGGCCTTGTAGCTGCATTTTGCACTAAATGAAGCTCTTGAGTGTTCCTCAAAGGCAGCCCCATGAAGAACACATTGTGCTAATCAGGGTGTTTTGTGGTCTCTCCCTCGCCGAATTGGGCTCCTCCCTCCCAGTGCCCAAAACAACTGCCTAGTTTGCCTTTCTATCTCCCCCAGCCGCCACCAGCCCCCTTCTTCCCCATCTTCCGTGCCTCCCTTCCTGTCCGCCAGGCTCCGTCGTGTGCGCCCTGCCATTCGCTGCGGTGAGGCTGGCCCTACTGGCTTCGAGGCAGCCGGCAGGGCCTCGTTTTGTGAAGAGAAAGCTGGTGGAGGCTTCACTCCCCCCTCACTTCCAGTTTCAGAAGCCTCTGCCAGCTGCCTCAAAGCCAGTAGGGCCAGCCTCGACGTTGGGGGGGGGGGGGGAGTATGCGATAGAGTGTGGCGGACGGGAAGGGACGGGGCTGGCAGGGGGGGCACAGAGGTGGGGAGCCTGCCTGCAACACCATGCCCCCTAGAGCCAGCATTGCGTGCGTGCGCGCGCGCACACACACACAGCAAAGCTTAGCCAAACTTTGAGACAAAACGCATAACTAGAACTTAAGGTTGCCAGTCTCCAAGTAGGGACAGGGGATCCCCTGGTTTGGAGGCCTTCCCCCGGCTTTAGGGTCATTAGATAGCAGGGAGAGGGAAATGTCTGCTGGGCACTCCACCATTCCCTATGGAGACCGATTCCCATAGGGTATAATGGAAAGTTGATCCATAGGTATCTGGGGCTGGGAGGGGGACGTCTTTTTGAGGTAGAAGCATCAGATTTGCAGCATAGCATCTGATGCCTCTCTTCAAAAGACTCTCCAAATTTCAAAAAGATTGGACCAGGGGGTCCATCAGCCCCCAAAGAAGGTGCCCCTATCCTTCATTATTTCCAAAGGAGGGAAGGCATTTAAAATGTGCGGTCCCTTTAAATGTGATAGCCAGAACTCCCTTTGGAGTTCAGTTATGCTTGTCACACCCTTGCTCCTGGCTCCAGCCCCAAAGTCCCCAGATATTTCTTGAATTGGACTTGGCAACCCTACTAGAACTTGACATCTTACACCTTACATGCTGCTGTGAGCCCAAAGAATTATTAATTAAACAATCCTAAACACTTTGATGAGTCATGCTGTCTGGTTCCTGGCTTCCAGTGGTGCAGAATAAACAACCTAGGCCTTAAAGACAAGGCTCTGCTGACAAGCATGACAGCGAGAATGCTCCTCTGAGAGCAGCTCATGCTGTCCTCTCCCAAGAAACTCAGGGCAGCTAGCAAAGATGGATTCATCTGGGCTAATACAAATACAGACAACTGTGACCAAATCATGTTCTACCCAAAATCAACTTTTTATTTCAAATGTTACTAACTGAAATACATGATAAGATCCTGAAAAACTGACAGATACACTTTCATATGGAGTGGCAAGAAACCAAGGGTCAGATTCAAAGTTTTACAAGATGAAAGGAAAATAGGAGGTTTAGCATTAAGCTGAAGCTGTATTACCAAGCAGCTTACCTACTTTGAATTTCGGACTGGATCAAAAACCCAAACAAAAGACTGATAAAATGAGAGACAGCAGACTAGTTGGAAGGCCTGCATAGATGAATATCTTTGGAATAAAACATTTGGGAGGATATCTAAAAAAACTAAAAGTAAAATAGGGCATGTTATCAGAGACAGCTTATTAAAAAACTGGTGGTCTTCTAGGACACATTTACCTTATATTACAGAAGCAGAACAAGTGAAGATACGCATGGTGAAATGGTCACAAAACTTTGGGAAGGCGATCCCATTTCAACAATGGGGAAATTCACAGCAAGTGAAGCATTTAAAGAAAACTGGTACAAAATGTTCTTCTGTTGGTATATTACAGCCAAAGGCATTCAGAAAATGGAAATGCAACCTGGTAGAAAACCTAACGAATACTGGACAGAAATACATAACAGAAATCTAAAAATTTTTGAACATTAAATTTCCTATATAAACAGAGGCAATGTTATTAGGAATTCTAGCAATGATCGTGGACAAAACAGGTGCATGACTTCCTCAGATATGTGCTAACTGCAGCAAGAGTAATACATGCAGCTAACTAGAAAAGTGAAAGCTTGCCCAGCTTTGGAGAACTGGATTGACAAAATGCTAGAATATGCAGTTATGGCAAAATTGACAAATAGTATCAAAGACTAAAAGGTGTCTTTTATTATTATTATTATAACCAAGTTTTGTAGTTAGATATCTGAATGGTTGGTTGATATCATAAATAATAAAAGCCCTGTGTGCTGGCACAGCTCTCCCATTGGCCCATTGACCCATGAGCATACTACATCAGCCAGTGGCATGTCAACTGCCACTCAGTTGTACTTACCTCCAATTGGTTGAGTCTGCTCCTCTCTCCTGCCTGCTGGGCCACTGGGGAAGCTGTTAAGCAATGGCTGTTGCTGCCCAACCAAGCACGCTTTTGTCAGTAAAAGCCAAACAAACTTGGTTCTGTCAGTAAGAGGCAGGGGGAGGAGGTCCTTTCCACGCCTACTCATTGGGCACAGTCCTGCCAGCTCCAGATTGGTGGGAAATTCCTGGAGATTTTGTGGTGGAGACTAAGGAAGCCAGAGTTTGGGGAGGGGAGAGGCCATAGAGTATAATGCCAAAGCAGTTATTTTCTCAAGGGGGAGAGAGATCTGTTGTCTGGGGTTCAGTTGTGATACTGGGAGATCTTAAAGCTCCACCTGTAGGTTGGCTACCCTAGGCCTGGCTGCTTGCTACTGTTCAGCAGCAGCTCCCCTATGACAGACAGTGTGATACAGGAGTTAGCACTTCAGAGCAGGATCTGCCAGACCCAGGTTCTTGCTTTGGAAGCTGACTAGGTGATTTTGGACCAGTTACAGACTTCCAGCCTAACTTGCCTCAAAGGTTGCTGTACAGATCGAAATGGGGAGAGGAGAATGGTATAAGCTGCTTTGGTCCCAATTGTAGAAAAAGACTGTCCTTTTTCTAGGTAGAGGCTGCGGGAAGGGGGGAGGAAATGGAAAGCTGAAGTCAGAGATGCAAATAAAGGTGGACTGATGGTTGGCTGAGAAGGAAATAGGATTGCCAACTCCAGGGTGGGAAATTCCTGGAGATTTGAGGGGTGGAGCCTGGAGAGGATGAGGTTTGAAGAGGGGTGAGATTTCAGAGACAGGTACAGTGCCATAGCCTCCACCCTCCAAACCAGCCATTTCTGCCTGAAGAAGTATTGTTACCACCAAGGGTGGGGGCACTTGCCAAGAGCCGCTTTCTAGAACCCATTGTATTTTTCCTCACAACCGGCCTTATTCCTAGTATGATTATATTACATGACAGACTCGATGCAAAATATGTATATCAGTTGTAAGTGCCTTTCTTTGTAATAACAAATTTTAGCATGATAACTTTATAATGGGTCTTCTGAGGTTATTTATATTACATCATATAGTAAAATAAATTAGAAAGCATGAGAATATTATCCATTATAGATAGAGGTTCTAAAAAGCAATTATCTTGATCTCTAAATAATCATGTGATATTATGCTATTCATATATTATATATACATCAGTTTGAAATACTCTTTATGTTAATACACTAATACATTGTGCTATTGTGTTTTTGTTAAACGAATTGTCATGTATTTATCCTACATACTCATGCACATTTAGGACATATCCTTAACATTTGTATAACTGCCCATATACTATGGAATTATAACCAAACCTACTTAATGTTTTCCCTGATTCTCTTTTTTCTGTATCCCCATTTTTAAAAAATAAAATTAATTTTAAAAAAACTGTGGTCAAATCATGTCTCTCAAGGAAGGGCCGCCTGAAGGAGCTTTGTGCCGCAGATGAGACCTGCCCTGCACAGATCCAAAAGCACTCCAGCTTGTTCTTTCATGGGGTGTGCAACCCCACCCAAAACTTAGGTTGAGCACCTTATCCAAGAAGGGAATATTTTCTACAGCCAATAGATACATCAGTTCCCCTAGAAGAAATTGTTGTTTCAGAGAGTGGGCTCTATGGTATTATACCTTGCTGGGCTCTCTCTAGACCATGCCTTCCCTAGGCTCTACCCCCAAATCTCCAGAAATTTCCCAACCCAAAGTTGGCAACCCTATAAGCAGGCATCATTACCCCTTCCTTTAAGAAAGTATTCATTAACTCCTGGATCCAACCAGACAATCCGCTTCATCTAGAAGGGACTGTTTACACTGTAAGCACTGTATTATTTGCACTGTATATATTAACAACTTGGTTTTGCACAGTTAAGGATATTTGCCCCCCCCCCTTTTCTCTTTTTGTGTGGCCTCAGTACCTTTTGTGGTTTCCTACAGAGGTCTCTCCTCTTTTTTGCTCTTTTCCCTCAGTGATGTCACTTCCAGTTCCCCTACTATATCACCAGCAAAACCCTACCAGACTTGGTGAGTCTCCCTGGCTACCAGCCTCATGCTGGCAGCCCCCTACTCTTAACCTCTGCTCTGTCCTTCCCTCCCCCTACCCAAAGCCAGAGCAACTGGCACCACTTTCTTCCTCATTCCCCTGGCATCTTGCCGCACATGGACATGCCCAATAGGACTTCTTGAGCTCTTGCAAGACATATGAATTTGGGAAGCCCTAATGAGGATGTGAAGTTTGTTGCACTGTGTTTCAAGACTCCTGGGGATGAAAGGAGGTGAGATGGAGCACAGGTTGCTTCAGCTCCAGGCAGGGGATGTGTTCTAGGTAGTAGTAGCAGTGAACAGAATAACTGGGGCAGCCCCAACAGCACCCCCTACTGAACCAATATTGGGCTGAGGAATAACTTGGTAGGAAGGCCTGACTCCTTAAGCATGTTTTCCACATTATTAGGCCACAAAAACTTTAATTTATCTAAGCAATTGTGATAAATCTGTGCTGTCATAACATTATGGGATTATTCTGCAGGAATATTGGTGTCTAAAGCAAGGCTGAGCAGCTTAATTTGTGAAGTGGGAAGCTGTTGAATAATCTATCATTAGTGCAGGATGTAAGGCTAAGGTTGCCAACTCCAACTTAGAAAATTCATGCAGATTTGAGACAATGCTTGTGATGGTGGGGATTTTGTAGAGTTACCAAACTCTAGGTGGTGGCTGGAGATCCTCTGGGATTACAAGTGATTGACTCCAGGTGATGAAGAGCACTTCACCTGGAGAAAATGGCTGCATTGGAAGGTGGACTCTAGGCATTGTACCCTACTGAAGTCCCTTCCCTCCCCAAATCCCACCCTCCTCAAGCTCCATCTCTAAAATCTCCAGGTATTCTCCATGGCATGAATTCACCTAGGATATATAGAACAAAGTTTGAATCCAGTGACACCTTTAAGACCAACAAAGTTTAGACTTCCAGGTTTTGGTCACGGCAGATCGAGCTGCTTCTCAGCTGAGGAGCAGACCAGAGCCTCTGTTCTGGACAGAGAAGGTGAGTGCAACACCTGCTGCCTACTTCTTCCAGGCAGGGAGAAGGCCAAGATATGCATATGAAGTTCTGAGGGGATTTACTTTGGCTGACGAGGAACTCCAGTGGGGTTCCTTTTTGGCTTTGAAGAGTCCCTGGAGAAGGACTGCATTCAATCATCTACAGAGGATTTCTGAGGTCATTAAGTTGACTTAAATTCACCAAGATTCAAAGCTTCTTTGGGACTGATTAACATCTATTTTCAAAAAGAGCAGTGTGCAGAAGGATATCGGCATTGAAGGTAAAAGATCTATATCTATCACTCTGGGACTAATATAAGACTAATTTAAAATAAAAACAAAGGTCTGGATCTAATTATACCATCTTAAATTAAGGAAGATAAAGGAGGGGGTAATATTGGGACTGGTGATATTGGAGAAATAAGATTAAAAGAGGAAAAACAAATATTGTTTTGAAT
This sequence comes from Heteronotia binoei, assembly GCF_032191835.1. Lineage (NCBI taxonomy): Eukaryota > Metazoa > Chordata > Lepidosauria > Squamata > Gekkonidae > Heteronotia > Heteronotia binoei. The sequence continues at coordinate 161,330,907 of NC_083243.1, read as the reverse complement.
ACCTGTGGTCGGGAACAGACAACCCCCTCCGAGGAGAACTGCTGACTTGACGATGACAACACAGGAAATGTCATCACAGAAGTAACGTGAGACTTCTTAACCATTGAAAACAAGACTTCGTGGCAAGAAAGGAAGGAAGAAGCCATTAAGAGAAGGGAAAATAGCAAGCCTCCCAGCCCTCTCTAGAACCTCAAATCATAGAGAAGTACTGGTGGCCATTAAAAGAAGGTCATAATTTTAAAAATTATTTAAAAAAAAATGGGACTTTAAAAAATAGTAGAGACGGCAGATATCATCATTAAAAGGTGGAATCTATTGGATTATATGTTTAGGATCAACTTTGGTGCAGTTTAGGAGAAAAAAGGAAAAAAGTTTTTAAAAGGACAAAAAGCCATGGATGCCATTTTGGAGGAATAAATTTTTAAAAAAATTAACATCTAGACTTAGGAGCATCAGGGAACTGTGATTTTGGGCTTGTTCAAAAAGTCATGGTCCAATCTATAAGACTGAGTACTTGAAAATCAAATCTGAGAGATCAACTTTAGAGCATATTCAAGTAATGGGAAAATAGTGATGTCTGTGCAAAAATCAATAACAAAGCAGATTCGAACAAGGGGCTGGGTCACTTGAAGAAGCAAAAATGGCTAAATGGCAGTACGCAATGGATGCTATGGAAGCAAGATTGGTAAAGATAATAAAGGAGTCAAAATCAGAAATAAAGAAATAAAAAAAGACATTGAGTCCAGTGCAGAAGAAGTTAAAAAAAATTTAAAAAAACATTGAGGATCTTAGAAAAGATTCTCAAGCAGCATTAAAGAAAGTTCAAGGTGGAAGAAACAGTGAAAGGCCAAGGTATAAGAATAGACACAGTGGATTCCACTATTCAAAAAATGCAGGAGAAAGCAGTACTATTAGACTGTAAACTAATGGAAAATCAGACACGGTTAAGAAGGGTGCCAGAATCTATTGAGATTGATTTAAGGACATATATAATAAAAATTATTGCTGAATTTTTAGATGAAGATCCAGATGAAACCAACCATTTCTATGACTACATCTATAGGGTAAATTCAGAATATGCCAGAAGAAACAAACTACCAAGAGATGTGGTAGTAAGATTTGTGACAAGAGATATGGTGGGAAAGATCCTGAGTAAACAATTTGAGAGCACACAGGAGGTGGATGGCAGTAGAGTAAGAATCATGAAAAAATTGCCAAGGAAAGTCATCAGTGACAGGAGACTTTATAAAGAGCTGACAGAAAAGCTGAGAGAAAAAGAAATGAGATACGGATGGGTACTCCCAGAGGGTTTAAGTTTTGAATTTAAAAGATGGAGATTTACCATCACAAATACCCAGGAAATGACGAAGTTTTGGGGGGAGCATAAGGACTTTGGGGGAACAGATCAAGAATAAAAAACATTATGGATTACAAATTAATATCTTGGAATATAAATGGACTTAATTCACCACAAAAAAGAAGGGCAACCTTTCATTGGATTGGGAAACAAAAATGTAACATAATTTGCCTGCAAGAAGTACATATCAAACAAACAGATTATAAATTTTTATGGAACAAACAACTTGGCATGGAATTTTGTTCATTGGCCAAGGAGAAAAAAAGGGGTGTCGTTTTTTACATCAAACAAGAATTAGACCCAAAATTAATTTTTAAAGACAATAATGGCAGATATATTGCGGTGGAAGTGACGTTGAACTATAAAAGAACTTTGTTGTTGGGAATATATGCCCCAAATGGAGCAAAATACTCTTTTAAAAAAGATATTATGCAACAATTAGACCAAGTAGTGTATGAACAAATTATGATAATGGGAGATTTTAATGGAACAGTAAAAAAAATACTCTGGACAGGTCTGGGAAAAAAATAAAGAAGGAAAATTACCAAAGTCATTTTTTGAGCTGGTAAAACAAAGAGAGTTTAGAAGACATTTGGAGGGAATTAAATCCCAAAGAACCTGACTATACTTATTTTTCAGCAAGGCATAATTCTTTCTCGAGAATTCATATGATATGGACTAGAAAAGATCTTGGACTATTAATGAAAAAAATAGAGATACTTCCTAAAATAAGGTCAGACCACAATCCAATAATGTGGTCTGCAAAATCAGGGAAAAGACTCCAAGATGGTGGATAAATGAGGACTTGCTACAGAAACAGGAGAGAGTTGTCTCTCTGGAAAAGGAAACTAAATGCTTCTTCCAAATAAATGAAAATGAGGACATTCAATTTCAAATTGTGTGGGATGCCTACAAAGCGGTAATGAGGGGCATTTTAATTACATTGAATAATAAAGATAAAAGAGCCAAAAATAAGCAAATGATGGACATTCAGAAATAAATTGGAAAAAAGGAGAAGGAACTTAAAAAGCTACCTGGGAAAAAGAAAATTATAAGAGAGATTACAATATTACAAATCCAATTGAGACATTTGTTGAATAAAGAGGTGGAATAGAATTTAAAAAGACTCCAACAGAAATCTTTTGAAGGAGCAAATAAACCTGGAAGATATCTGGCTTGGCAAATGAAAAAAAGGAGGGAGAACAAAGTAATTAACAAAATCATGTTGGGAGGAAAGGACATTGTTGATCATGAAGGAATTAAAAGGGAATTTTATAAATATTACGCCAAGCTATTTAAAAGTCAAAGCGTGGATAGAAAAAAAATGGATGCATATCTACAGAAAATTAAGGTAAATCCCTTAACAGAAAACATGGAGAAGGTGTTGAATAAACCAATTGAAAGAGGAGAAATAGAGAAGGCGATTAACTCAACGAAGTTAGGAAAAGCACCCAGTCCAGATGGCTTTATGGCAAAACTTTATAAAGTTCTTGCAGAGGCGTTATTACCAAAACTTCAGAAACTGATGAACATTATAAGAACAGATGGGAAAATTCCCAGCACATGGAAAGAAGCAGTAATTTCGTTGATACCAAAAGAAGACAGAGATGCTACAAATGTAAAAAACTATAGACCAATTTCATTACTTAACAATGACTATAAAATATATGCAAGAATTCTGGCAGAATACTTCAAACAGCATTTGAGCAGTTTTATTAAAGAAGAACAAGCAGGATTTCTTCCCAGAAGACAAATAAGAGATAATATCAGAACAGTTATAGATGTTATTGAATATTATGAGAAACACCCTGAAAAAGAAGTAGCATTATTCTTTGCAGATGCAGAGAAAGCATTTGATAATGTGCATTGGGACTTTATGTTTGCAGTGATGGAGAAACTGAGACTGGGAGAAGATTTTATAAGAATGGTAAAGGCGATATATTTTGAACAACAAGCAAGGCTCTGTATTAATGCAGATTTAACGGAGAAAATGATAATAAGTAAAGGAACAAGATAAGGTTGCTCTTATAAGGTTTATAAATATCTCCACTGATATTTATAACGACTTTAGAAGTTTTGCTAATGCAAATTCAAGAAGATAAAGAGATAGAGGGACTGAAAGTGAAAGGGGTTTTTTATAAGTACAGAGCATTTGCAGAAGATGTAATGTTTATTAATGAAAATCCCACTCATGTAACACCATTGTTGCTTTGTAAGATACAAGAATATGGATAATTGTCAGGCTTTTACATAAACAAAGAAAAATTGAAAATTTTGTGCAAAAATATGTTAAAGAGCAAACAGGAAGAACTACAGAGGTTAACAGAGTGTGAAGTTACCTCTAAAGTAAAATATTTAAGTGTGGAAATAACAAAAAATATTGATTTGTACAAAAATAATTATGAGAAACTCTGGTGTAAGATCGATGGAGATTTGATAAAATGGAATAAATTGAATTTGTCTATGCTGGGCAGAATTTCTGCAATTAAGATGAATGTCTTACCGAGAAGTGTGTTCCTGTTTCAAACAATTCCAGTAGTGAAAGACAATAAACAATTTAATAAATGGCAAAGGAAACTTTCAGAATTTGTATGGGCCAGGAAAAAACCAAGAATTAAAATGAAAATCCTGACAGATGCGAAAGAAAGAGGCGGATTTCAACTACCTAATTTAAAGCTGTATCATGATGTAGTATGCCTGGTGTGGATTAAGGAATGGATGACATTACTAAATAGAAAATTACTAGCATTAACAAGTCATGGAAATGTTTTTGGATGGCATGCTTACATGTACTATGGAAAAAATAAGATGGACAGCTTCTTCTCACATCATTATATAAGAAGTAATTTGTTAAATACTGGGTCAAAATACAAAAGATATGGAGATGAGAGGAGACCGCTTTGGATTGTGCCAACAGAAGTAATAAAATTGTATTCAGATATTAAAGAAGAGAAGTGGTTATCATATAAACAGCTTTTAAAAATTCAAGGAGGAAAGGTGGAATTAAAATTGGCTGAGGAAATACAGTATAAATATAATTGGTTTCAATTACAACAAATAAAGAGTTTGCTTGAGCAGGACATTAAGAAATATGGAATAAGACAAGAACAAACAGAATTGGAGAGAATGCTGTTTGGGGAGAATGAAAAGCTGATTTCAAAGGCATATAAACTATTACTGAAATGGTCTATGAAGGATGAAGTAGTTAAATCGCAAATGATAAAATGGGCGATAAATATAAATAAAGAAATACAGATGGAGTCATGGGAACATTTATGGAAGAACTCTGGAAATATCTACATGATATAAAATTAAGGAAAATTGCTTTAAAATGTTATATAGGTGGTATATGACACCTAAGAAACTGGCAAAAATGAACAATTAGGTGTCAGATAGATGTTGGAAATGTAAAAAACAAGAAGGATCTTTCTACCATATGTGGTGGACTTGTGAAAAGGCAAAACAATTTTGACAAATGATTCAGCAAGAGATTTCGAAAATTTTGGGATATAATATTAAGAGGGCACCAGAAATTTTTTTGTTGGGATTACAAATGGAAACTTTTTAAAAACAAGATAGAGCGATAATTTGGTATATGCTTTCAGCTGCATGGACATTATATGTACAGATGTGGAAACAAGACAAAATACCAGAAATGTGAGAGTGGATTTTGAAAGTTATGCATTGGAGTGAAATGGACAAATTTACAAGAATCTTAAAAGAACAAGATTTAGAGAAGTTTAAAAATGAATGGGCAAAGTTCCAAAAGTATGTTAACAAACAATGGAATGTTAAAGGATATTTGGCGATTTTTGACAATGGTTAATCTCTAAAGAAACTTTATATGGATTATAGTAAAAAAGCGAGATTATTGGAATATATCTTTTTGGGGTTTTTTGTTAATGACTAAAGGACTACTATGAAAATGGATTATAATTATAACCTATGGGTTTTTTTTTCTTTTCTTTTTGATGTTTTTTCTATGAAATAAGATTCTTTAATAGATAAAGTTTTACCTTTTAAAAAATTCAAATAAAATACACTGCCGGGGGTTACGAAAAGGGGGGAGGGATAGAGAAAATGCAATGTATATGTATTAATTTTTTAAATAACAAATGATAATGTGCTATTACAATATATTACAGTATAATAAATTGTTTTACAACCAAGACCAACAAAGTTTAAAGCATGCACACGAAAGCTTATACCCAGAAGCATGAGAAAGCAGCAGTGGCACTGGCAAGCGCAAGAAAGCAGTGGTAGCAGCCATAAGTGGCAGGGCCAGCTGATTTCCACTAGGGCAAGTTGTCAAGTCGGCTGACTCAATAACGAGACCTTTTGATAAAAAGTTTCTAGTTTATTGAAATCATTGTATCCAACAGCTAAGAGATTGAGAGACTGGGGGACATACAGTAAGGATAATCATATAAGGTGTTTCTTCAAAGAAATTCTTTAGGGAGGGGGTACTATGCAGGGCACATTCACACATTGATGTTACAAATCATTCTCAGGCCGGCTGGCCTTGGGCAAGGCGCCTCTCCCACATTGCCCTGTCTGAGAAGGCACTATTATCTCTTTCACATGCTTCCATTGCAGAGCAAACTACATAACAAAAGACAGGAAGGGGGGAGGAGGAAGAGTATAGCTAGCAGCATTGGCATACAGTATGGCTTTTACCCAGAATGCTTCCCCCTGAACCAAAGATGACATACAGGCTTGACCAGAATTGAAGCAGACTTGACACAAGTGTGGTGGAGGGGCCTGTACCCTATTATAGTTATGGGCCTGATTCCAGGAGAGCACAGGACTGCATCTGGAGATTGGCAGCTGTACACAAGACCCTCTCACCACTTGCAGTCAGAGAGCCACTCTGTTGAATAATTTTGCACAAACTTAATGGTGGCAGAGAAGTATGCCTTGCTACCATCATTGCCATGGAATAGGCATAAAAATTCACTTTTGCCTGCATTTGGTTGTTTTCATTAGTTTTCTCCATTATTTTAAGTCTCTGAGACATCCCAGCTCTTGCCAGTAGGTGACAGTCTTTGCCTCATGAACAAAAACTATTCCATAAACAAGGACAAATACGCTTGAGACTAACTCCAACTTTTTCTGTATTACAAAGAATTATTTAAAAATATATAATACATATTAAATGCCTTGGGAATAAAATGTCTGGCATGCTACAAGAACTTTGAAAATGCATACATATGGGACCCGTACTTTCATTTGTTTCTTTGAACGTGAACTCATTCTGGAAAATCAACAAAGACTTGTGAAAATTATAAGGCTTACAGATTTATAGAGGAAACCTAAGAACAATCTCCTGGAGTAAGCGATATTCAATTGGCCTGAGTAGGGTTTTGGGTAAACATGCTTCGGATTGTACTGGTATTGTGGGACAGGCTTTCATGGACTAGAGCCCACTTCATCAAATATGTAAAATGTTGGAAAACATGAAGCTTCCTTATACTGGGTCAGATCACTGGTCCATCAAGGTCAGTATTGTCTACTGAGACTGACAGCAATTCTCCAGGGTCTTCAGCATAAGTCTTTGACTTCACCTATTAACTGATATTTTTAACTGAAGATGCTGGGGATAGAACCTGGAACCTTCTGTGTGCCAAGCAGGTACTCTACCAATGAACTACAGCCCTCTCCCTTGCTTGGTAAATACATGTATAGATAAAGGGGGAAAACATAAACAGTGAGACCAGCATATCGATGGGACTGTGTCTCACAATATGTGCCCCGGAGAGCCTTGCCCTACACAGATCAGCACCTGTTATCCCTGGCCCAAGAAACATCCACATAGCCTTGACCAAGCCTGATGGAACATGCTCCTACATAAGATCAGGACCCTGTGGGCCTGTAAGATGGAGCTGTTCTGCCAGGCCTTTGATTGAGGTGGTAGATGCTCAATCATCTTGGCCTCCCCAGCCCATGGTACGTGCTCAGGGCCTCCTAGCTGTTTGCTTGTTATCTACGGGATACTCTTGTATACTAGAGTACTTACCATCATCTGTAACATGCTGCAGGAAGCACTGGTCTGTTTTAAGAGCTTTCTTTTAGTGCCATCCTGTTTTTGGCTGTTTAAAGAGCCCTGTGGCGCAGAGTGGTAAAGCTGCAGTACTGCAGTTGAAGCTCTGCTCACGATCTGAGTTCGATCCTTGCAGAAGTTGGGTTCAGGTAGCTGGCTCGAGGTTGACTCAGCCTTCCATCCTTCTGAGGTCAGTAAAATGAGTACCCAGCTTGCTGGGGGAGGGGAGTGTAGATAACTGGGGAAGGCAATAGCCAACCACCCCGTTAAAAAGTCTGTCATGAAAATGTCATGATGCAATGTCACCCCAGAGTCGGAAACGACTGGTGCTTGCAAAGGGGACTACCTTTACCTTTTTATTTTTAAAAAAATATTATTGGTTTTATTGTCACTTATATATTGTGACTTACATGTTGTTCATTATATGTTGTAAGCTGTCCTGAGCCCACTTGTAGGGTAGGGCAGGATATAAGTTTAAACAGAGGTAGCCTGTTGACAGCAATGAGGATCCTGTGAATTTAGGGGGAGGTATTTGTGAGTTTCCTGCATTGTGCAGGGGGTTGGACTAGATGACCCTGGTGGTCCCTTCCAGCTCTATGATTCTAGAATTTTAATAGTGATGAACAATTCTAAGTTGTCACTTGATTGTACTCAAGCGTTTTAAGAGAAAATGAACAGAGTGGAAAGCTATACCAACCTTGGCCTTGCTGGTTTTGCCTTTAACTAATTTGTGACTTTAAGGTGTTTGCTATTTCTTCCCCCCCCACTATTCTAAATTGGTTCAGAAAGCTATGAAGTAATTTTAGCTTAGGGTGCTTCCACACAGAAAACTCATCATTGCAGCAGCAAATGACATGGATGTTGGTGGGAATAACATCTATACACCCTGGTCCCACATCCCTCATTGCTGCTTTGCCCCTCCCCCTTTTCCTCTGCCACACCTGTGTAAAAGCACAGGCATGATGGAGACTGTGGCCCCCATGACCTAGCAATACCCTCTCTCACTTCTCACTGAGCTGGATTGTAAAGCTACAAGCAGGGAAGGAAAAAAATAATTTAAAGGGTTAAAAGAGGAGGAAGAAATACAGCACTCAGCTTCCCCCCACTCTTGATGGAAGGGCTTTTGGAAGAAATAGATCAGGAGAATTATGGTGTGGGAAGGAAGGCAAGATGAAGACTCAATGGCTGGATTCCTATCTGATATATTTAGTGCAGTTGACTTCACTGCAGTCAGAATCATGTTGATTTACACTAATGTTTCTAACCCAGAGGTCCACAAGCTTACTCCAAAAGGCTGCAAATGCCAAAAAAAGAGAGGTAGTTTTGCTGTATTTCAGTGGAAGGCATATGCTATAAAGGAGGCCAAATAAAACAGAGTTTGGACTGAGTCCTTAAGATCCATACAATTAAGCTGGTTTAAAGTCCAATTTTACCTTATTATGCATTCCAGTCATGTTATACTAATTTTCATACAGCATTATAGCTGCTGTATGACGCAGTGCTTCTATAGCAGAGAAGGCAATTTCTTGGGGGGAAAGGTAGCCACAATCCAGCCTTACTATGGTCCAAGACTTGGACTTAAGAGCTGCCAACTTCCAGGTGTGAAACACAAAGCAGGAGAGAGTTAACCAAGAGTATGCTACCAAAGATACACAAAGTATCATAACCCAAAAATTACTAAAGAAACTAGAAATATACAATATCAACATTTTAAACCTTTCAAAAAACCATCTATAATAATCAATATATATATAAATCCAAGTTCATGTCAGTTGTGATGAGTGAATGTAATGCCCATGTTCTTTAGATTTCAGCAGCCAAATACAAGTTTGTGAAAAGAAAGCAGGTTTTATTTATTACAAGGTTAAACTAACTCAAAGTTAACAACAAAAATATACTTCTCAAGAGGGTCTAAGTAACCTCTGACCCAACTCCACTCAGGTGTGCTTCTATCAGCATCCCAACTTCCGCTGCATAGATCCATCCCCGATTCCTGATCAGTTTCGGGTCCCTTCTCCCACTTCCTCGCTCGTCGCCATTGGAGCCTTCCTTGAAGACTACGATAGGTAAATATCACCCTGTTTGTCTACCCATGTGTTCCCCTATCTCTCTAACTATGTTTCCTAGGACTGAATGTATGATTGTATGAGTATTTTATCTTGTATGGAAGCCTATATTTTTCCTAATAAATTATAATTGATTTTACTAAATTAGAGTCCCCATTATTTACGCATTACTTCTCTGGACGTGTATCTTGTATACATAGGTAAAAAGATCCTGAGTGAGCCAGGTGCCCACCTGACTAATTCCCCAACCTCGTTTTGAGGGCATTTTGGCTTACAAAGATGCATCACTATTCATCTAAAGCTGCTTCCACACAGATTGTTTTTTTCCACTTCAGTTATCAAACTGGAACATATTTTGGAGCATCCACATTACATCCTCTTCTAACTTTGTTCCATTACATCCTCTTCTAACTTTGTTCCATTCATCATTTTTGAATCCTCAGTATGCTGTTTCTCCAGTCCTTTGGGGAAGAGTGCAGTTGAAGAGTGTTGTTATGCCATCTAGACAAGAACATGTACGTTTTCCAAGATAATGTCTACATTGTCATTATTTCCCTTCCTTTAGCCTGCACAGCTGCCATTCCCCTTGTTACACTACTGGAAGGCCTTTGGAAAAAAACTGGTAATTGTTCTGTCCTAACAACCCCCTCTGCTTCTCACTTGCCTTGAAAGCCACTTGCTGGGGTCACTGTAAGTTGTAAGTCAACTGTAAGTTGATGGCACATTCATTCTTACATACACACGTACCTAATTGCTCTAGCCATAGCAATTACTGATTTTTAAAAGTCCTCCACTGTTAAGTGGATAATAAATGAAGGGTAAATTCTTGGTGTCAATAAATACAACACTGCAAATCCTCACTATGCAGAGGCAGGCAAAGTTCACAGACTGGAACGTGCAGTTGAGAAAGTGATATGATCAAGGCCATGAGTGAAATCCATGGCAGACATAAGATGAATATTGTATCCAAACCTTAGTCTTGAAACCTTGGATTCAAGTCTAAATCTCAGACTGGCAAAGTTCCATCATAACCAAACATTTGTAGAAATAAGATGAATCTATCAAAAATCAATATTTATTCATTTTTAACCCAGTTAAAATTCTTGCCTTGCTGCTTAGATAGTTTATATCATTGCTGAACTGTTCTGCAGAAATGCTTGTATATGCTATCTTTTTTGGATGCCTGGCATATGGACATGCCTGCAAGTATAACTGAGCAGATCCCCATACAGACTTCTGCTGGTTCAAATGTACTAACAGGACTAGTATAAGAATAATAATGAACATTGTTTAAAAGCAGCAAAGGCAGCTCAAAACACCTGAGATAAAAGGTACTTCTTTTTTGAGGCATTTTTTGTCTTGTGCAGGGATATGGCATTTGAATTTTCTGCCCGAGACATTAATACCTCAAGAGATCCCCAGGCACTTTATATATGATTTTCTTGATTCCAGTGATTATAATGATTCCTTAAAATAGGTAACTTATCAAATGCTAAAGATTCTAGGAAAAGCAGAACATATATCTATAGGAAAAGAAGATACACGTTTCTTCCTAATTAATATTGCTCATTAATAGTCTGAAGAATACAATTTAGCAAACAGTATAAAGATGATGGGCATTACAATAATTTCCTGAAAAGATTCCTGGAACGAAGGAAACATTGCTACCACCTCTGCCACTCTCTCTGTCATCTCCCTCACCTTCATAATCTCCCATCATCACTATCATCATCATTCCTACTCTCTTCTGCATCACTGTCGACTTCAATCATCATCTCAACATCCTTAACTTCCAGGGTAATGTCTTCTTTAAACCACACAGCCTTATATCCATCGTCTGCCAGCCTCCTGTCCTTTGTGAGAATGGATTTTACTTCCTTTTCATTGCCATTGTTGTCCTCTTTTTCTTCACCTTCCTCTGTCCCTTCAGAACGTGATGATGCCTGCCTGTTTTCTATGGCCTTCTTTGAGGGAGGTGGAGTACCCAACAGCACTTTTGTAACTGGATTATTGCTGGCAGACTCGTCACTTGCGAATGACTTATTGTCATTTTCACCTGAGTCAGGTTTCTCATCATCTTGGAGGCAGTGATTAGTTGAATCCAATGAGAGCTGCAAAAGAAGGGCAGACATTTTCACAGTTGGAGAGACACAAATAAGAAAAGCACTTCTATGTCAAATGATGCCTGATTTTAGTAGCCTGTTCAGAAGTATGTTCTGCCTACTCACATAGTTTCTGGGCAGAAAAACTGCCTCGTGTCACTTTTCACTTCACATTTAATGTGGCAATGTACTCCACGTGGAAAATGATAGTGTTACTTTCTCAACAGTTTGATTCAAGAGTTGACTTCATAAACATCAACACCTTCTTTGCATGTTCCCATCTATTGATCAAACTTCTTTCTTTTGCTGGGCAAACATTTTTTATTCTACCCAATAGCAAAGACTGAGGCTCAGACTGAGATACTGAAGAGTTTCATATGTGCCCATATGATGCCCTTCGTCAATGATTGGAGAATCTGGCTCTGGGACTATCTTATACTTGGAAAAATATCATTTTACAATTCTCCAGCACACTCACCCAAATCCCAGGAAGCCTTTGTGAAGCTATGGTTTCTTATTGTTACATACCTCTCTGACCCTGACATTTTGCCAAAAAAACCCAAATTTTATCATCATCTGATATATTTTAAAACCAGTGACACTCCTTTACTGTTGCATTTTGGCTTTATTGTGTATATGTTTTTTTTTAAATTCTATTCCCCCCCCCCCTTTCCCCTTCACTTTTCTTTTCAGGGAAGTTAGTTCACTCTGTGCATTCCATGCATTCTATAAGCTGAGCTCTTCTGAACCCTTTCAGTGTGTATTCTCTGTGTAGAGAGTTTATTATGCAGCTTTTTGTTTTGATCATATTGTCTTGTTGCTGTATCTATCTCTTGAACTTTGCCTGTCTTAATCTGATCCTAGGATAACGGTACAAATGTGTTATTATAGGTTTTTGTCAGGGGGAGGGGAGATTTAAAGGGTTAAGTATTTTGTGAATATTTGACTGCACTTGTATATTGTTTAAAAAGTTTAATTTTAAAAAAAAGAAAATGTAAAAAAAAAGTCACACCCAGTTTATGGCGATTCTACGAATTAGAGACCTCCAAAATGTCCTATGGTTAACAGCCTTGCTCAGGTCTTGCAGACTGAGGGCCTTGTGGCTTCCTTGATGGACTCCATCCATTTCATGTTGGGTCTCCCTCTTTTCCTGCTGCTTTCAATGTTTTCCAGCATGACTGACTTTTCCAGAATCTTGTCTTCCCATCATGTCGCCACAGTCTGATAGCATCACTATGTCAAGAACTGGTTCTTGCCAATATGTATGCAACTGATGATCATAATATGTATTCATGTGTGCAATCCAGTGCTTCTGTGTAGTCATGCTATTTGCACTGTCATGTCTTTGAAATGACATCATTAGTATTCTCTCTGCCCTGGCTGCAGAAGAGCCTCTCTGTGGGCTAAGACGCATTCCTCAACACAGCTGTGAAGGTCATCTGTTATCTGTACAGCCAGAAACTATAACTTTCAATTCTCTAAAAGCAAGTTTGAACTGGGAGGGGGGGGTACCTGTCTGGGAGGACATTTTGAAGGCTATTCCTACATTAGTTTCATTCCTGCTTACGTGGTAAATGGTCAGGGGGAAGGTATAAATGTATGATCAGTTCTAACAAAGAATGTATTGGGGGATCAGTTCTAACAAAAAATGTCTTGACTGTGAATATGAAGCTCTTTTAATAAAGCCTTATTTGAATTACCAAAAAAATGTGCCTGTTTGGATGGCTTGGTACTTCTGCTCCCACTTCCATTTTCAAAATAGCAACAAAAAGTAGCTATTTCTAGAAGGCGGCTATTTCCTTCAGCATGTGCCATCGGTCTCAGAGAGAGGGGGGCAATAGGCAAGAAACAGCAAGAGTGCTGGTAGGTTCTGCATCCACGTTCTATTTTGCTACCTGAGCCATGCCTCATACAGCTGAGGGTAGGCCCGGTGCGTGGGAGTAGGCAAACTAGGCAAATGTACCCCCTCCCCGCCTGCACCATCCCAGCTGCAGCACTTGCTGAACTCGGCAAGCACTGTGGAGGGGATGTGCTGACTGTTTTTTCCTGGCTTTAAGGGGTTGTGGAAGTTTCCCGACCCTTTAAAGACAAGAAAAAATGGTGCCTCTCATCCGCAGTGCCTGTTGAACTCAGCAAGCACTGCAGAGGGGATGCACGGAGTGCCGGTGTGATGACGTCACCTCTGGGTGATGTCATCAGGCAGTGTGCATGAAAAGTGCGCGCACAAACTTATTTATTTATTTATTTTATTATTTATATCCTGCCCTTCCCAACAAGTGGCTCAGGGCGGCTTAACTGGGGGAGGGCGTGCATTGGGGTTCTGCCTCAGGCAGCAGAGCCCCATGCGCCAGGCCTGGCTGAGGGCACTGGAGCCAGACAGTGTGCACTGGGCTGGATGAGAAGGGTCTAGCTTCTTTGGGACCATAACACCCTCCCACTGAGTGAGAGCTCTTTGACCACCGAGGTAGGCTATTTCCCTCAGCTACTGAGGGAAATAGAGAGAGTCAGTTTGGTGTAGAAGTTAAGTGTGGAGACTCTTATCTGGGAGAACTGGGTTTGATTCCGCTGTTGGTGTAAGTCTGCTGTGAAGCATGCTTAGATTGGGAGCATCTAGAATGACAGGTCTGATCACATGACTGATATAATCTATGCAATCAGAACAAGGCAAATCTGGATACTCACAGTGAGTTGCAATGAGTCAGCAGTATGACCTGATTGGCTGACCGGACTATATCTACGGCTGAGTTTTCAGTGTGCTTATCTCTTGTTTTGGACGGAGGGCTTGCGAGGCACTTTGACTCTCAGGACTGTTTTTGTAAATATTTCACCTCTGTATATATTTCTATATAATACACCGTTTGCACCAAAAGAGACTGGTGTATGGCTCTTCTTACTGGCGTTCCTATGAAAGGAGACTTCACGCTGTGGTCTGAGAGTACTCTGCACGTGCTCCAGCCAACATCCCCATTCCTCCGCTTGCAGCTGCTGGAATGGCCTTGGGTCAGCCATAGCTCTTGCAAGAGTTGTTCTTGAAAGGGCAGCTTCTGTGAGAGCTCTCTCAGCCACACCCACCTCACAGGGTGTCTGTTGTAGGGGAAGAAGATAGAGGAGATTGTAAGCTGCTCTGAGTCTCTGATTCAGAGAGAAGGGCACGGTACAAATCTATGGTCGTTGTCTTCTTCCTCTTCTTCTTCTGGTGACAGTGAGTCATCCCAAATGAGTCATTCTTTCAAAGTTCCCATAAGGGTGAGAACAGGGCATTCTCTCTGTACAATGAGTATTTGGCAAGTAATGTTTCTTAGTGAGTACAGAGAAGATTTCTAGAACTGGCATGTACTTTTTAACTTTGTAGGTAGTCACTTATTGTTTTACTCTTTCATAGTTTTCATTTCTCTTATGTGCTCTTAATTTAATTTTATTGTTTTCTCCTGCTATTTGGGCTGTTTTCTTGGGGTCTATAACTGTTGCATTTGGGAGGACTGTCTTTTGGGGTTGAGGGATCTTGATTATCTTGTGCAGAAGAAGGTACGGTTCTGGGATCAGAAAATCCCAGACAAGGAGAAGAAAGTCAGAGAATTAGGAGCTGGGTATTACAGCATTGTTGATCTAAGATTATATCCAGATGAACTGGCCTACCGGCCATGTATCACTGAGACCTGCCTCCTATGAAGGTGGGGCTGGGCAGTTAAAACTTTACCCACCAGGATTCTCATGCAACAGCAGGCTAGGCCTTGTGCTGGCTGGAGTCGCCATCGCTAATTCCATTTCACTTGCCAGGTGACATTTTCAACAAACACCAAAATTACAGGAGTTTGTATCTGGTCTAGGGTCATGCAGAAAAAAAACTACTAAATAATACACTGCAGTGCCATCTTAAACAGATTACATTCTTCTAAGTCTACTGATGTCAATGGGTTTTATAACTCTGCTTAGAACTACTCTGTTGGTATACCATCCACCCTGCTGCCTATCAAGCTGATTTTTGTGTTGGTACTGGAGACTTCCAGACTGCCAGTACTGGAAGATTTCTACCTTTATAATGAAGTCTCACTGTCCAATGGGCTTAGGTATTCATGACAACCACGGGGATGTTTCAGTTAATATAATCAGGTATAATGGTTATAGAGGCTGACTAGGATCCAGGTTTACATCCCCACTTTTCCATAGAAGCTTGCTTGGTGGGCAAATCACACACTTGCAGCCTAACCCTACTTCACATGGGTGTTTTGAAATTAAAAAATGGAGGAGAGGAGAACAATGCAAGTAGCTTCAAGTCCCCATTGGGGAGAATGAATAATGATGTAGGATGAAATAAATCTGTTCCAGGCACATGTGAATCATCAGATATGGCACTGGAGGAAATAGCCTTGCTCACCCTGCTAGATGATCACTGCCTTGTTGGTCCTCCTACACCTCTGTGCAGTCTTCAGTGTCATTCCCCATGGTATCCTACTAGACCACCTAGCCAGGATGGGCCTGGGAGAATCAGTGCTAAGCTGATTTCACTCTTTCCGTGAGGAAAAGTGTCAGAAGGGACTTTCAATTGGTTTCTTTGACCATTGGTATATGGAATCAAATCCTGTCCTCCATGCTTTTTAATATTCACATGAAGCTGTTTGGAGAGATCCTCCAGAGATATGGGGCAGAGTGCTATAAATATGCTGATGACATGTAACTGTCAGGGACCTGGCCGGAGTCTTGGATAAACTGCCAAGTGTTTTGTTAGGTGCCCAACAAAACCTTTACAGAGTCCCAAAGTGAATCCCATTGCGTGGCCCTGAAAATTTTTATAAGGGTGATCAAGCCCTTGGTTGTTCAGCTGGGCGGGGGATTGTTCCAGAGCCAACTCGTCCATTCTCTGGTTGGTCGTCTTCTCCGGCCACTGGTTGGTCATCTCTCTGGAGCCTACAGCAGTCACCTCCTGCTCCCTAGCATTCTCTTGCTGGCTGTGGCTTAAATCTTCAGCCTTGCCAGCTGGATCCTCCCCATTCAACTGCAGCCCCTTTCCTGGCAAGATCAGCCATGTCACTGCCAGTGCTTTACGCGCCAAGGGCTTACTCCTCCGTAGCCCCATTTTACCCTCCCAGTAACTCTCTCACTCTTTACCAAATAAATCCAGGGAAACAGCAAAAGTGAAGAATCAGTATCTGGAAACAGGATCAGTGTAAATAAAATTAAGCAATCAAGAGTACAGAAGTGTGTGGGAGGGAAATAAATCTGATCCAGGAATAGGTGTTTCACCTGTTCTGGTTGGGGTAACACTCCCTCGGAAAGATCAGGTCTGTAGCTTGTGGATGTTTGTAGATTGTCCTAGACAAAAAAAGTATCTGAAGTTGCTTGGAATTCATTTTACAATTAAGGCTAGGTTACAAGCAGCAGGAAGCCACCCTGGGCACAGTTGTATATGCTTTAGTAGTAGTCAAACTAGAGTACTGTAGCATGCTCTGCATAGGCCTGCCTTTGAAGATGGTACAGAAACTTCAGTTGGTGCAAAATGTAGTTGTGAGATATATCAAACCATTACTATTTCAGTTGCAGCAGCTACCAATTTGTTTCTGGGTTCAATTGAACAGCTTGTTTTTGACCTTTTAAGGCTCTGAATGGCTTGGATCCAGGTTATGTAAAAGACTGTCCGTATCCATATTAACTTGCCTGGGTTTTGAGATCCATGCATGCTGCCTTCCTGTAGGAACCAGATTAGCAAAAATTGGATGGGTTGCAACTCATGGGAAAGCTTTTGAACCAGTCCCCATTTACTACAGAAATCCCTTCCCCCAGGACTAGGTCATCCTTGTGTTCCTCTACAAACTTCCAGACTGGATTAAAGACCTCTATTCCCAGGTCTTCAAAGTGGAACAGCACCTGTTGTTATACTCCTGAACTTTTAAATATGAGTTTTAATGTTAATTTAATGTGGATTTTATAGTGACAATGCTTTAAGCTAGGCTCTGTTGTGAGCTGCCTTGAAGTTTTCTGTGTGTAAAAGTGGTTTATAAATATTCTAAAATAACTGAATGAATATGAGCCCAGGGATTTCAAATCCAGTGGTTTGTTTGTTTGTTTGTTTATTCCGTAACTTATATCCCGCCCTTCCCATAAGTGGCTCAGGGCGGCTTACAACAAACAGTCTTGGAGGTCAGTTGACATGTTCTTATGTTAAGATTAGCCTAGCACATGGTTCATTCCTTGTGTATGTGTCTTTTATTGCTGTTCTATTGTGTGGAAGCAATGGGAACTGATTCCATTTTGGATCATTGTTTAAATAATGCAAGGAAGCTTTCTGCTCTCTCTAGATCTGGCACTGTTCAATATAAAAAAGCTGCATGTTATTATTTCTGAGTGCCTTTGTTGTTTTTAGATTTTTAAAAACCTTTCACCTATAGATGCAATGTAAATCATGGTTTCTTCTATGTCTTTGGGATTTCTCATCTACCTGTTCACATCATGTATTGGTTCATGCTATCAGAGTAAACCCAGATAAGATTGAGCTTCTGTTGAATCTTTGTATAGGAGGATAAAGTAGATGTTCTGACGATGGCAGCTTCTATATACTTGACCCTTGGCTAGGTCAGAAATCCTGACTAAGGATATGGGTTTGATGTGGGAGTTCAGGCTAAAATAAAACTCTGCACTTGCTGAGGGAACAATTTGTGCTTGCTGTAGTTGAATACATATGCAACTATAGAATGGCTTTGAGAACGGTGTGCATCAATTTTTTTGCCAGAATCACAGATGGAAAATAACACTAAAACCCTTTTTAAGTCCCATGCCTATGATCTGTGCAACCCCCCACCCTTTCTTTATACTTATTTGTTCTTCCCCAATATAAATGAAAGGCAAAGGCCCACTTACTTGGTCGCTGTCTTCTCCATCTTTCTGTTTCCTTGAGCTTTTGTAATACTTGCAGATCATTACGAACAGGAGGGCCAATGTAATTGCTAATAAGCTGCCTAAAGTGGCACCAAGAATAATCATATCCTTTTCTTCACAATCACATGCAAGGAAACAAAGAGCTCTTTTAATATGCATTTATTATCTATCCCACATCAAGAAGCCGCCTAACTGCCTACAGCATTGATGCCTTTTCTGCTGCCCTGTCCTGTTCTTCTAATAGCAACTTGACCCCCAAGAAATGTAACAGATGAAGCTTTTCCTAGCATGGTGAGAAAACAGTGGAAAGAGCCTGATTTTTTTTTTTTTACAAGTCAGGCTTATGTTACCGTTTTCGCACACAGCTTACCTCGCAGTCACAATCCTGTTCCCTCCGCAGCATCCGGTCGGATTTCCCACCATCTGCACTGGAGTTACAGGAAGTGCCGCAGCTTCTGCGTAGCAAACGTAAACTGGGTCTTAGCGGTTTACGTTTGCTATGCAAAAGCCGCGGCACTTCCTGTAACTCCGGCACAGATGGTGCGAAATCCAACCGGACGCTGTGGAAGGAACAGGATTGTGACTGCGAGGTTAGCTGTGTGCGAAAACGGTATCTGACACTGGAGCATTCCTACCTAACCATCCACATCTTCACAAGCCTCACCTTTTTGCTGCCCCAAGAAAACCCTTGTGTGGGAGCATGCCTACTCTATTGAAGGTTCACACATGCAAGGCTGGATTTATATTTGTCCACATTGTGATTGGTAGGCATCATTTTGAAAGAAAAATTTACTGAGAAAAGAGGCTATTTCAACTTTTTGCTCTCAGAACAAAAAAAAATTAGAGTGGGTTTTTATATCCTGCTTTTCTCTACTATAAGGAGTGTCAAAGCAACTTACAATCTTCTTTCCTTTCTCTCCTCACAACAGTCACCTTGTGAAGTACGTAGATGGTGCTGAGAAAGTTCTGAGAACTGTGACTGGCCCATGTGCAGGAGTGAGTAATCAAACCCAGTTCTCCAGATTATGCTGTTTTTAACTACTACATCAGAGGTATCTAACTCAATTATTAAGAGGGCCGGATCCGACGTAAATGTCACTTTGTTGGGCTGGCCCGTGCATGCCATAAAATGTAACATGAGGTACCAGAGATATAAATGAGGTACCAGAGATATAAATGAGGTACCAGAGATATAAATGTCAAATGGCAATAGCAGATGAATGACAATAGCAGGCTTGATTGGATTAGGTGTGATTTGCAGAGGAGGAGTAGGTATGGAGATACCAACATCGGTAATGAGGCAGGAAACCTGGGTCTTAATTCCATCCAGGAGGATTCAGTCCAGCAGGACGCAAAGAATAAATGGACGTAACACGTAAGTATGACATTTAGAAATCACAACATTCAGTGGCTGACCTAAGAGTGGCAGTGTTCATACAAAGGAATTTCAAAGGGAGATTAGAAAGAGATATTACTGAATTGCAATTGATAATGAAGCTCAACAGAATGCATCCTCCAGGACTGAGCTAAGAGCTAGTTTTCCTGTCTCATTACCAACGTGTGCTTATTATCATTTAGTGCCTGAAATCACTCCATTCTCCAAGATATAAGGACCAATCCAAGTGTTCTAATTCCCAATCAGGGTCCTTTTGAAAGACAATAAATTCAGATAGGAACAGAGGAATCCAATCTATTTAAAAAAAAACTTTTTAGAATAAGCCAAAATAATTTCCTCAATGTACATTGTACTTCTCAGAACAACCCATCCATTCACCCTCCCTCCAAAGAAGAAGTGTGCTTGCACATAAAAACTCAAACCTGAAATAAAATACAGCTGCTATCATGGAACTCCGACTTTGTTTACTCTCTCTCTCTTTCCTCACCCTCCCTTCCTCCCCAAAAGAGGAGGAGCAGCCCCAGGAAAGGAAGCAGAAGCTCTGTGTATGTGTGCATGCAAGACAGAGAGAGAGTCTTGTCTTTGTACCTGCACAGAACAGGAAGCTGCCAAGGAGCAGTGTGTGTGTGTGTGAGAGAGGGGGGGGCAATAGGAAACAGGAAGCAAAAAGCCACTGAGGGAGATGGGGAGAAAGCAAGCTTCAGTGTGGCTATTGTAGCAGCCTTGGAAAAGGAAGCAGGAGAAGGGAGTTGCTTGGGGGACAGATTTAAGCCCTGCATGGGCCAGATCCTTCCCACAGGCCACATGTTTGACATCCCTGACCTAGAGCCCTACACCGTAGGAATAGGCAATTCATAAATTAAATGTATAAATAAATATGTATAAATAAATATTTAAATGGGATTGTCAGACACCGTGTGTTCAATATTAGCATGCTAGAGATTTCATGTGCTAATGTTGTACACAGTGCAGAATCATATGTGTTGCAGCCCAATTTAAATTTGACACTGAGAACATGTGAGGTCACACATGTAAGTAACATTTAAATTTAGCCCCCAAAGGAATATTGGCTAGAATGTGAATCTGATTTTAAAATGGCCCTCTCATGTTTCTATGTCTAGGGATTCCAGACCCCATGGGAGTGGGGTCCCCTCTTCGAGGCACCACCTCTCTGCTGCCAACTGACTGGTGGGAGAAGTTACTGCAAAAAAAGGGGAGTTTCACCCAGTGTTTTTGCGATGTCCCCAACATGACTTCAACATGACTTGGAAGTGATGTAGGCACATTGGGGACATTGGGGTGATGCTCTGGTTTTTGGGCAAAACTCTATGGCAAAAGTTAACTACGCTAGAGCTTCTGTCCAAAAACTGGAGCATCACAACGATGTGCCTACATCACTTCCAGGTCACATTGGAAGTCATGTTGGGGACATCACTGAAATATCAGGTGAGACACCCTGCTCCCAGTAAGTCCACTCCCCATTCTCTGCCAGCTGCCTGGAGGGACCTGGCAACCCTACCTATGTCATATGAACATCGCTATGGATTAAAAAGGTATTCTCCTGTGGCTACTTTTTAAATATACTGATCTGTTTGATGTAAAAGGAGGATTATATGAATAATCCACAAGTAGTAGAGATAGGGAGGTACACAAAGGCTCCTGTTGTGTCCCCTTCTTTTAATCTACCACTATAGATAGTATATAAAGGAGGTAATTACTCCCACTTGTACATTAGAGTCCAGCCAATTTCCTTGAGGTGATATTCTTAAAAGCCATTCTAGACCTTTGAATTAATGTCCTGAATGCTGTGCTAGTCCCTGTTTCCAGCCAGCCATGCAACTATGCCTTCTGATTTTCTGGCTATCCTGAGAATACAGGTCAGTGTTTTCTAAGGCTGACTTGATTTCACCTTCCCTGGGGAGCAGGGCTGGATCGGGGGGAGGGGGGGCAGAGGGGGGTGCAATGGAGGGGGCCCCAAATTGGGTATGGAATCCATTGTATTCTATGGGACCATAAGATAGAATGGCTGCAGTGATATATGGAGCTGCTTTTTAAGAAAAATAAGGAGAGGCCTAAGTCAGTATTAAAAAAAAATGCTTTTCCGGGTGAAGGTTAAATGTTGTTAAAATATCTCAGGTAGTGAAGATCCCTACCTGAGACACTGGAGAGCCACTGGCAATCAGTGTAGAAGACCATCTAAATTAGATGGACCAGTGGTCTCGAGAGTACAATGCAGTTTCATAATTCACAGCATCCACCGTCTGCAAGAATTACAGAGCCTCAACAGAAAGCCCTTTGAAACCAACAGGGCAAATAATGATGATGGTGATCATTTGATTTATATTGAATTGGTTTGAAACCCAGCAGCATTCATCTCAGAAAAGATAAAGCAAACAGCTTTACATCAACCACTTCGGTTCCCAAACCAACTTCAGGTGCCAATCCAAAACCTACCAGGATTAGTGGATGAGGAGTATTTTTATTATGACTTCAAGTTTTAATCAAACTTCCAAAGCACTTTGTCTTTCGCAAAACCGTATAAGAGGGCATTTTAAAAAAAGAGTGGAATGGCCCACGAGGGCATTTTAAAAAAGAATTGAATGGCCCAGGAGGGCACCTTTTATAATAAAACAGGATTGTTATCCACTCTTACCACTTATTATTGTAAGTATCACTTGCTTTTACTGCATTGTCTTTACCTGGTAATCTACTTTCTGTATTGTTCACAGTATACTTTAAGTTTGTTGTTCACATCTGTAATTCTGTAATCCTAGTCCTATTGCATTGCTCTTTGGTTGTTTTACGTTATCTGATATATCCCGTAATCTTCCTTGAATCTCAGCAAGAAATGTAGACAATAAATAAAATAATAAAATTGGCAATAAAACATACAAGATAAAATGACAGCAACTATAAATCGAAAGCAGTATGAAGCTCAGCACCTTTCCAGACAATTTAAGAAGCTGAGGCCTGGACCCACTTGGGTTCTGATCCCAAGGACATTTCCTTGTTCATATCCTTCACTGAAAATCTCTCAGCTCTGGGGATCTTGCCACCCCAGAAGCAATCACAAGAACTCACAGTCCTGCTTGAGTGTTTGCTTTAGGGTTAGAGCAAGGGTCTCCAATATGGTGCCTGCTAACACCCTTCCTGGTGACCACCAAGTGTTTTTAGAAAGTGGGTTGAGCCAGGTGGGGCTTTTGTCCAGCAGGATTGGCCACTAGAAATTTGGTTGGTAGTGCGGACTTTTGAAATGATGCTTCAGCAGCAGCTGCCACTACAGCACAAGGATCTTCACTGTGTGCATGAAGGTAAGCTACAGCAACCATTGAGTGCAGTTTTTCCTTTGGCTGATCCCAACTACTGACCTATGGGCTTTAACTACACATTATGCAATTGTTTTCTCAGTCTAGAACATGCTTTTTGAAATGTTTGCCCAACTGAGGGGAAAAATTAAACTTACTGCAGTGTGGCAAATAGAGTTACCACCAGAAGAGCTCAGAAATAAGGAACGCACACTGTAACATAATGACATATAAGGTGCATCAGAACTTTAGCAGTATCTTATTACAATATACCATCCTTGTCATGGATTAAATTTAAGTTCCTTTTTGCAGTTCTTTTCCATTAGTATTTCTGAAACAAATATATAAGGAACAGTTCCTTGAAATAGGGAACATATAGCAAACTTTGGGGCAAACATTAGCAGGAGAGGCAATTTAGATGGGGAGAATGGCAAGGAAAGCTAACTGCACCTCTCCACAGCTAGTGACCTGATCAAAATCAGGGGCTCCCAAGAATGTTTTTAAGGTGAAAATCAATGCTCTGAGATATCCAGTCACAGATTTTTCTATAAGCATGTAGTTTGACCCTGAGATGATAACTTTGGGTTTTCATTTTTAATTCTACTATACTAATTCTACCTGCCAACCTTGCATTTTATCTCCATGGTCCTTCCCATTCTAACCCCTCTGTCCCTGGACTGTGGCTCCACCTTGATCTCAGCTACACAACCCTTTGGAAGGTTCACATCTACCATTCAGATTTCAGAACTCTCTTAAGGCAAGGGGTATGAATTTTCATTGGGGTTTGTCTGAGATCCTCCTGCAGCTACACAAGAGTTAACTATACCTGAAAACAAAGTTTTGAAAGGAAAACACTGAAAAGCAATAAAAAGAGAGAAACACTTTGATGCTCAATAACCTGTAAATGCTGGAGAAGACCAGGAGTCAGTTGATGTTGATTGATTAGATGTTGATTGATTAGATGTTGATGATATCTGAGTGTTAGACAGTGAGGCAGCTGACGTCACAGCAGTTGCTGAGGTGTCTCTTCTTGTGGTAGATTTAGATATCAGGATGGTGGACTGGGAAGTTTTTACTGTGGCTGTAAAAAGAGAAGCAGAGGATGCAGTCCTACTGGTTGCTGCTGAAGGCTTCAAACTTTCAGATTGCAAAGTTATTCTAGCAGTAGACAGTGAAACAACATCTGCTGCTGTGGGAGACTTTGTAAATCCAGCCTGAGAAGCAGTCATAGTCCGAGTTGACTGAAGAGCGTCAAGTGTTGCTTGGCTTTTTCTTGTTATGGGAGAACTGGTGGTATGAGACTGTGAGGTAGTGATGTAGGAAGATGTCGTAGTTACCAGTGGTGGGGATCCAGATGTTGTAGGAGGCCTCCCTGTGACACCAGCATTAGTAGTTCTGCTTGCTTGGCTTATCCCCGTTATGGAAGATCTGGTGGTCTGAGACTGTGAAGTGTTCCCTGTAATGTAGGAAGATGTCAATGTAGTTACCAAAGGTGGGATGATAGATCCAGATGTTGTATTTGTCCCAGGACTTCCTGTGAGGCCAGCATTACTAGCTGTACTTGTAGAAGGTACTGTTGAGGATCCAGATGGAGTTGTAGATAAAGTGTTATTTATCCCAGTTGTTATTGATGAACCTAAGGGATTTGAAATAGTAGTCCTTGTCTCTGAGGTGCTTGGGGTAGCTATGATGGTGGTAGTAGTTGTGGGAACAGTGGTTGTACCTGGAAATACATCAGGCATTGGCTTAGCCACTTTGCCAGCTATAACATTAACAATTATAATTTTACTTCTAGAAATCATATTCTCTGTCCTTGTGAAATGCATGTAGGGCGAAGGGAAAGAGGATAATATCACAAGAGCCCTTCTATGGTGAAACCTACATAAGTACAGAGAAAGAAATAGTCTTGATACTCTGCAAGGTTCCATGACAGAACGGGGATTTGAACCAGAGTTTCCTCCCTGATCCTAGTCTGAAACACTAACTCCAGCATCACACTGGCTTTTCTGTGGTGGCTGCTTTTGACCAGTAGTGGGCAGCCAGTCCTGGATGATGGAACTCATGTAGTATCAAGTTGCCTATGGTTGCTCTTAGGCCAGGTCCTGATGAGTCTCCCCTTAAAGGGCAAAACAGGCCTTGAAAAGGTCCTGAACGCTCTCACATTCAAGATAAAAAAAATCACCATGAAAAAATATTGAAGGGCTACATAAGAAGCATGAGACTAGAATGGTATGGCTAGTGACAGCTTGATTCTCAATAATAGCTATGTATATGAGGCAACTTCAGACAAAACATGGAATGCAGGCCTACGCACATTACCTAAGGTCAAGCTCCCCTAAAGATAGCAGACTTGCTTAGCAAATATACATTAGGAAAGGAAAAGGAAAGGTCCCCTGTGCTAGCACCAGTCGTTTCCGACTCTGGGGTGACATTGCTTTCACAACGTTTTCACGGCAGACTTTTTACGGGGTGGTTTGCCATTGCCTTGCCCAGTCTTTTACACTTTCCCCGCAGCAAGCTGGGTACTCATTTTACCGACCTCGGAAGGATGGAAGGCTGAGTCAACCTTGGGTCAGCTACCTGAATCCAACTTCCACTGGAATCAAACTCAGGTTGTGAGCAGAGAGTTCAGACCACAGTACTGCTGCTTTACCACTCTGTGCCACGTGCCGCTTATACATTAGGACTGAGCTTTAAATTTGTTTCAGGAGTCTCTATGACCGCTGATTTCATGTGCACTATATAAGCCACAAAGGCATTTCCAACATACCTGTCAAAGGTGTGACATCTACAATGATCAGTGTGCTTGCCTCTTCCATAGTCATCTTATCATTAGCTATAGCCTGCAAAGATGTGAAAGTGGATGTTAATCCCCTACATACAGTAATGTGCCAAGTCTGTCAGCCCATTTAAAAAGACAATGGATTACTTGCTTAGTCCTGTATAGACATACTAATTGTATGAGGATAGCATGGTTTCACACCAAACAGCCACATCTCTTTGGTACAGAGAGCGTCTATGCACAAGTCATGTTATTACAGTTTGAGCCTATATATACTGGGTTCTGTGCATGTAATCAATACACTCCAGTGTTGCACTGCTCTATTCTGAAAGCACTATACACTTTATTTCTGCTTGCTGAGGGGTCAGAGATTTCTTCCAGCCTTAAGCAAGCAGCAGCAACATGGAGCTTAACTTTCAGTCCTGCCCATTGTTTCTGCTTGCTGAGGGGTCAGAGATTTCTTCCAGCCCCTAAGCAAGCAGAAGCAACACTGAGCTTCCATAAGAACATAAGAGGAGCCATGTTGGATCAGGCCAATGGCCCATCCAGTCCAACACTCTGTATCACACAGTGGCCAAAAATTTATACATATATATACACACTGTGGCTAATAGCCACTGATGGACCTCTGCTCCATATTTTTACCTAACCCCCTCTTTAAGCTGGCTATGCTTGTAGCCGCCGCCACCTCCTGTGGCAGTGAATTCCACATGTTAATCACCCTTTGGGTGAAGAAGTACCTCCTTTTATCCGTTCTAACCCGACTGCTCAGCAATTTCATTGAATGCCCACGAGTTCTTGTATTGTGAGAAAGGGAGAAAAGTACAGTACTTCTTTCTCTACTTTCTCCATCCCATACATAATCTTGTAATCCTCTATCATATCACCCCGCAGTTGACGTTTCTCCAAGCTAAAGAGCCCCAAGCGTTTTAACCTTTCTTCATAGGGAAAGTGTTCCAAACCTGTAATCATTCTAGTTGCCCTTTTCTGCACTTTTTCCAATGCTATAATATCCTTTTTGAGGTGCGGTGACTAGAATTGCACACAGTATTCCAAATGAGACCGCACCATCGATTTATACAGGAGCATTATGATACTGGCTGATTTGTTTTCAATTCCCTTCCTAATAATTCCCAGCATGGCGTTGGCCTTTTTTATTGCAATCGCTCACAAAATGTCTTGACATTTTCAGTGAGTTATCTACCACGACCCCAAGATCTCTCTCTTGGTCAGTCTCTGCCAGTTCGCACCCCATCAACTTGTATTTGTAGCTGGGATTCTTGGCCCCAATGTGCATTACTTTGCACTTGGCCACATTGAATCTCATCTGCCACGTTGACGCCCACTCACCCAGCCGCAACAGATCCCTTTGGAGTTCCTCACAATCCTCTCTGGTTCTTACCACCCTGAACAATTTAGTGTCACCCGCAAACTTGGCCACTTCACTGCTTACTCTCAACTCCAAATCATTTATGAACAAGTTAAAGAGCATGGGACCCAGTACCGAGCCCTGCGGCACTCCACTGCTTACCGTCCTCCACTGCGAAGACTGCCCATTTATACTCACTCTCTGCTTCCTATTAATTAGCCAGTTTTTGATCCACAAGAGGACCTGTCCTTTTACTCCATGACTCTCAAGCTTACTAAGGAGCCTTTGATGAGGAACTTTATCAAAAGCTTTCTGGAAGTAAAGGTAAACAATATCTATCGGGTCTCCTTTGTCCACATATTTGTTCACCCCCTCAAAGAAACGTAACAGGTTAGTGAGGCAAGATCTTCCCTTACAGAACCCATGCTGAGTCTTCCTCAATAACTCGTGTTCATCAATGTGCCTACTCATTCTGTCCTTGATAATGGTTTCTACCCACTTTCCCGGTATTGAAGTCAGACTGACTGGCCTGTAGTTACCCGGATCTCCTCTGGAACCCTTTTTAAAGATGGGGGTGACATTTGCTACCTTCCAGTCCTCAGGAACGGAGGCAGATGTCAATAAAAGATTACATATTTTTGTCAGAAGATCCACAAGTTCAACAATGAGTTCTTTCAGAACTCTTGGATGTAGTCCATCCAGACCTGGTGACTTATTAGTTTTTAATTCGTCCATCAGTTGTGGGACCTTAACTTTTAGTCCTGGGCACTGAAAGTGCCCTGTTGTTTCTGCTTGCTGAGGGGCACCCCCATAGCCAGGATTTGAAGAATTGGGGGACCTTGATTTTTTTCAGGGGGCATATAGTGGCCCCAACCTCCATGGCCTTCTCTCCTACCACCACTGAGGAGGAAAGCTGCCAGCTCGCTGCCATACAGCCTCCCCCCTCCCCACAGCTGCCCCAAGGTGATCCCTTTCCACCCCTCTTCCAGCAGCTCTGGTGGGGAGCCACTCAGAGGTTTAGATACATGCCACACAGTCTCCTTTCCTTACCTGTAGCATGATCCAGCTTGGCAAGCCCGGCGGGACAAGGGGTGGTGGTGGAAGGCGCCACCAAGTCGCAACTGACTTCTGGGGCTACAAGACCTCCGATTCGTATTTCTTCCTGTCGGAGGGTGAGCTGAGGCTGCCCAAGCACAGCTCCCACTCTCGCTTGGGAGGCCAGCGAGACTAGGCCAGAAAACCCCTGCAGGCAAACATCACCTCTCCACTGATCCCCAGCCCCGGACTGCAGTCGGGACCTCCACTTGTGTGCGCCAGCCTATCCTATCCTGCCTTGTCTGGCAGAGAAAGCCTGCAATGGAGCCATCTGTGTCCTACTCCCGCCGCTCCACTTGAGGGCCAGAATGGTCTCTTCTTGCAGGCGCCCTCTAGCTCAACGTCAGCCCAAGGCATAGCTTAACTTTCAGTCCTGGATGCTGAAAGTGCCCTGTTGTTTCTGCTTGCTGAGGGGTCAGAGATTTCTTCCAGCCCCTAAGGAAGCAGAAGCAACATGGAGCTTAACTTTCAGTCCAGGGCGCTGAAAGTTCCCCATTGTTTCTGCTTGCTGAGGGGTCAGAGATTTCTTCCAGCCCCTAAGGAAGCAGAAGCAACATAGAGCTTAACTTTCAGTCCTGGGTGCTGAAAGTGCCCTGTTGTTTCTGCTTGCTGAGGGGTCAGAGAATTCTTCCGGCCCCTAAGCAAGCGGAAGCAACTGTGTATGATCAGGTCCCCTAAGCAAGCAGAAGCAGCAGTGTATGATGACGGCAGAATGGAGAAGGATGCAGCTGAGGCACTTGAGGCTGGTTAGGGGTCCCAAGTCAGAGGGCCCTGCCTAGCAGTCAGTGGGCTGTGCCCCCACAGGCCCCCTCGTAGCTACGTGCCTGTCCCTTAGACAGACACGTCCTTGGCCATATAGGGCTTTAAAGGTCAATACCAACACTTTGAAATGGATTCGGTACACAATAGGCAGCCAGTGCAGCTCTCTCAGCACTAGTTAAATGTGCTCCCATCAAGGAAGCTGCATTAACAACCGTGCTGCAGCATTCTGCACTATCTGCGATTTCCGAGTCAGAGTCAAAGGTAGCCCCATGTAGAGAGCACTACAGTATTTGTAATATTAGTCACAGCTTATTGTTGGAATTCTCTGTCTGGGGCAGTGATGCTCTGTATTCTTTTGCTTAGGAGTGGGGGGGGGCACAGTGGAAGGGCTTCTAGCCCCACTGGTGGACCTCTTGATGGCTTTTTTGGGCACTGTGTGACACAGAGGTCGTTTTCGCACTCACCTCCAGCCGGCGCAACCCCCCTCTTCACCGCGCAGGATCTGCGCGGATTTCGCACTAAATGCCGCAGAGCAGCCTTTTGCGCCGGAAACTCCCGTTGCAAAAGCCGCGCAAACGGAAACTGCTTTTTGGCGGTTTACGTTTGAGCGGCTTTTGCGCCGGGAGTTTCCGGCGCAAAAGGCTGCTCCGCGGCATTTAGTGCGAAATCCGCGCAGATCCTGCGCGGTGAAGAGGGGGGTCGCGCCGGCTGGAGGTGAGTGCGAAAACGACCAGTGTTGGACTGGATGGGCCATTGGCCTGACCCAACATGGTTTCTCTTATGTTCTAATAGTCTGCACATGGATGGGCAGATCCATTCCTGGTTACACTGACACAATTAGAACATTGGACTTCTGTTTTATTTTGTTGAAAAGGAATTTGTTGAAAACATTCCAGATTAGAACAAAGTTTGAGTCCAGTAGCACCTTTAAGACCAACAAAGTTTTATCCAGAATGTAAGCTTTCATGTGCATGCACACTTTGTCAGACAAATGCACACAAAAGCTTACATCCTGAATAAAATTTTGTTAGTCTTAAAAGTGCTACTGGGCTCCAACTTTGTTCTATTGCTTCAGACCAACATGGCTGCCCACCTGGATCCATTCTAGATTAGACTACTGTAAATTGCACTATGCTTGCTTACCCTTGAGACTAACCCAAAAACTCCAACAGGTCCAGAATGCAGCAGCACAAGTCCTGACAGAAATGCCATGGACAACACACATTCTACTGGTGCTGTGCCAGATACACTGGCTCCCAGTAGATTATTGAGTCAGGTTCAAGGTTTTGGTTTTGACATTTAAGGCCTTGAGCAGTCTGGGACCAACGTATCTGTGGGACCATCTTCTCCGGTATCTCCGTGGAAGAGCCTTGCACTCCACTGGTAACAACACTCCAGTGATCCCTAACCCTAGGGAGGTCCGGCTGTCCTCAACTCTCAGTCCTGGCCCCGACCTGGTAGAACTCTCTGCCAGATGACATCAGGGCCCTGTGGGACTTTATGCAATTCAACAGGGCCTATAAAGCAGATACGTGCCACCAGGTTTTGGGTTGAGGGCAGCAACAATTTATTATCTGGCTGCCACCTCTCTTTTTTTCCTATCCTCCAGACACTTTGTAAGTTTCCTTCTTCCCTCAGCAGGAGGCCTGGGAAGTCCAAGATTTAAAGAAAACCTATAGGGCACTATCTGAGTTTTCACAATTTTAGCTAATTTGTGTGTTGTTATTAATTTTATGTATTTTAATTATGTTGTAAATCGCCCAGAGTCTGGTCTGGGATGGGGTGGGGTGATTAAGATGATGATGATGAAGAAGAAGAATCTTCACATTTATGTCAACATTGACCAATGTCACAGGGTTGTTTTTTTTAAAAAAGCCCCAAAAGATTCAAAACAGATGCTGGCATATTGTTCTCTGTTTGGTATTAGAGAGGATAAGATTTGGGGTCACATAGAAATCTTTACCATGCCTGGTGCCTTTGTCAGCATACATACTTCTGCGCCACCAGAAGTTGCATCAGACACAGGGCTGGCTTTACCACCAGGCAAACTAGGGCGCCAGCCTAGGGTGCCAGTCTTCTGGGGGTGCTAAATTGTGTACCCCCCATGTGACTCGATGACGTTATCAGTGCAGGGGGGCACCAGAAGTTAGCCTTGCCTAGGGGGTGCCAGACAGATTAGGGCCAGCTCTGACCAAGCAAAGACATATTGTAGCACCTTAATTATCTTGAGTACTCTAACTTCTTGGGACAAACAGAGCAAAGTCTGCCCAATAATCTTGGCATATATCCTACTATTCTAAGCCAAGTTTGAAGCCTTTCCAACCTATGGAAATTCCTTCCAATTTAAGTGGCTCTGTAATCCACATCATCAGTATACCTCATTATCAGTGTAAATCTGTAGCTTGGGCCATGTGCAGAGAAGAGAGATATTTCTACAAATTTCAGGGACCCTCCAGGTTTGCACAAGAATCTGAAAACCATTTTTTATATTGAGGGAGATGGTGAAATCCCCCCCCCCCACACACACAGAAGCATTGTTAGCACTTGACAGACAGTACAGCTTGATTAGCCTGCTATCATCAGCTGACAGGTGGGAGGAGGGGCTGGGGAGAACGAGAACCACCACTGCTCCCGCCAAATGGCCCAGAGGAGGATGGGCAAGTTGGCAGGCAGAGGAGTAGGGGGCAGGTGAGTGAGTCAGCTTTCCCCTCCTCCACAAGTTTCTCAGGGATCCCTGCTGGGGGGAGGAGCAGGAGCACAGGCCACTGCATCAGCCAGGATGGTGAAGGCGGCCAGCACTACAGTTGTTGGCATTTTTATTTGGCTGTGTTCTTGAGCAGAATGTTAATAGCTACTTGTGATTCCCCCCCCCCCCACACACACACACTTGTCTTTTAATTGATTTAAGTATCCATAATGATCATGATTGACAATGGGAGATGATTACATCTCCTGGTGTTACAATGAGCCTTGTAGCACCAGGCATCACAGAAGAACTAATATAGCAATCACAGTTTGGAGACAGATGACTCACCCAAAGTGTTATGGTGGAGGTTGAGTTTAGAACCACAGTAGTCAGGAGAAATCCATCTCGGGTAACAGTAAAATCTGTGCTGTTTTGGATTTGGTAAGTGATATCAGGATTGACTTTCTAAAAATGGTGAACATAAACCTATATCAGGAATTACGGTAATCAAGTGAATGACTTTCAAAAGCCAATTCTCCTGCTCTCTCTACATTCTTGTCATGTTGACCCAACATCCTAGGTGTGGGCTTGTCTGTTTGTATGAACCATCCATTATTATCAATGCTTTCAGATCATTTCAGTTAAATAAACCAGCTGAGATTCTAGAATTCCTGTGCTTGAATCACCTTGCAATTTAATTTGGATGAGTGTTTGGTGTCCCAGTTAGGACTGGGATGATATAGCTGTCCTTTTTGTTCTGTCAGTAATATCACTGGGTTGCAGGGTATTTGTCTGTTTCTCTTTTTTCAATCCTCATTCTGGAATGGCTGTTAATATTACCACACCAGTCTTTCCCTTCATCTGGCAATCCCTAATTACATCGTTTTAAAACAAAACATTTCCAAAAAGAGAACTTTAGGATAGTCCATGAAAGCATTTTTGATTCAAAAAAAAAGTTACAGACATATTTCAATACTAAAGGAACTTCTCACAAAACATTTTCTAATGAATTTCTCTGCCACAGAGTGCTTTGCACAATGGAACTGGATGAGGGGCAGATGCACTACAGATGTTCAGGACAGATGTATATGTTGCTTTTGCTCTTCCTCACAGGAGTTGTGAGTGGGGGCAGGTTTTGTGAGCAGTCCACAGAAGAGAGATCTCTTATGTGGCCCATATGTGGCCAAATGGGCCCAAACTAGAAGCTGAAAGCCGCTTTAAAAGCTGCACTGAGCAGGGGGTTGGACTAGATGGCCTGTATGGCCCCTTCCAACTCTGTGATTCTATAACGCATTACCCCACCTCCAGCTGTGGCACCCATCCTCTCCCTGTCTAGTACAGTGGGTTAAATCTGGTTACCTTTGGCAATCAAGAAGGATTTTTTAAACCTCTTGAATCTGACTGGCTTTAATTCAAGGTTTTTATACCACTTACTTCACTCTACAGATCAGACTAAGGACTTTTAGGATTCTAGTGGGTCAGTGTTGATAGTAGATTTCTTGGTTACAGTTGCACTGTGTGTTAAATAGTCTGGCTAAAACCAGTAATTTTAATGGCAACCTTGAGACATCAACTTAAAGGTAAAGGGAATGTTCCTCAAACCAGGATCTCAGGGCTAAGGTGGTTGCAGGAACTAGGACAGCCAGGGCACTCTTAAGGGCTGTCATAGTCCATGACCCAAAAACGTTGTAGCCAGGGAGAAAGGATCTGCCAGGTTCTCCTCAAGCATTAGTTGGTGCTTGGTGATAAGGAGGCTCAGAGCCAGGGTGACTTTTCCAGATGTTTTGGGATGCCTACATAGAGGGGGCCTAACTCTTCTGCATCCTGTTTAGGGTATTCACACTGTATTTGAGTTATATGATTAGTTGCTGCCAGTTGTAGATTTTTTTAATTTAATAAATCCGCAGTCCATTCAATACCCAAAATCTGTGTTGACTCTATTCATTCCATGTCTTTCAGCAATCAGGATTCAAAGATTTGCATTAGAACAGATATGAATTTAGAATCGGGTCAGTCAGAAGGGATCCAAAGATCACTATAAATCCTCTAAAAAAAGATGGATTCTCCTTTTGTGATCATCATTATTATTAATGGGTCCATCCCTGTGATATCTGACATTTCATTTAATTCCTTACATCTGGAAAGTCTTCATCAGCAGCAAAGATCCACAGGGGTCTCAGAGGCATTTCAGCATCCATGACCAGACTGGAAATAGGATGGTTCACAGGCACTGTTCCTAAGTAAGTGGTCTTCTCAAAATGGGGCTTGTGATCATTTCTAGGCACAACACTGATCTCCACTGTAGTTTGGGAAAATCTGAATGGATTATTGGCTTGGGAAGCCTGGAGAAAAAGAGAGCAAGAGGCACACACAGTTATTCTTCTCGTAGAGTGACTTTGTGGAAGGACAGTGTTGAGATTCTTTTAAATAAATACTCAAGAACTCGAGTGTATAACCTTGTAGAATGCTCCATCCTTTTACTACTCTTACTTAGCTGATTTGACCATGTGGATCCCTGGCCATGAGACTAGACTGTTGTAATGCACTCTTATAGTCAGCTTGGACACTCCAGCTGGTATAGAATGCCACAACTCAATTGTTGTCAGGAGCTAGGCAGAGTATGCATAGTACACCAATTCTGCAGTTCCTCCATTGGCTAACTATCAGTTAATGGGTTCAGTTCAAGATACTGATTATCATGTACAAACCCTTTCATGGACTTCTGCAGGACCCCCTCTCCTGTTATGTTCCTCCATGACAACTTCACTTATCTGAGCAAATCTGTCTGAATGTGGTACCCTACAAACAGGTAGGAGTGACAGCTGCCCAGACATGCCCATTCTCTTCTGTTGTGATTTCCACCTAGTAAAATAGCCTTAGAAGGTCAGGAAGGCTCACACTACTGGAATGGTCCAGGAAGGCACTGTTACAAAGGGAACAGGGTTGTATTCTGTTCCACTGTTTATTTATTTTATGTATTATCTTGCTCTTACTGCATTGTATTCTACTTTTGTAATTCCAGTTTTGCATGGTTTAGCATATCATGTCTGGGTTGCTGTTGGGTTTTTTTTTTTGCATTTTATTTTTGGGGGGGATCCTAGTTCTAATGTAGGGGTAGGGAACCTTTTTTTCTGCCAAGGGCCATATGGATATTTATAACATCATTCGCGGGCCATAAAAAATTATCAACTTAAAAAACTGCTCCGCCGAGGGAGAACGATTCAGGCCAGCAAAATTGATGCAAATAATTGTTTTTTCTATTTGAAGTCATGTGGGAGACCCTAATTTGTCACACACACACACACCCAGCCCACCACCCTAGGCAAATGCAGGAATTCAGTAGCATATTAGACCACATCCCCTAATATTAGCATATTAGGTCACACACTCATTAGCATATTAGGCCACACCATCTGGGATAATAAAGTGCAAATTGAACTGGTGGCAGCTGGCTCCCACCCCCCATCCCTGCCACCCATCCCTCCCTCCCTTCATGCAGAAACTGCAGCTACTCCCAACAGACCTTTAAAGGCACCCACATACCCCAGCAGCAGTCCTTCACAATGCCCACCACACAGGCTCCACAGAGAAAGAGAGAGAGAGAGAGAGAGAGAGAGAGAAAGGAAGGGAGAAAGGGGGGAGAAAGGGGAATAAAGGGAAATAAAGAAATGGGGGAAGAAAGGGGAATGAAAGGGAAGGAAGAAAGGGTAATAAAGGTAAACAAAGGGGAAAGAAAGGGAAATAAAGGGGAGAAAAAGGGAAATAAAAGAAATGGGGGAAGAAATGAAAATAGAAAAGTGAAAAAGAAAAAGTGAAATAAAGGGGAGAAGAAAGGGAAATAAAAAAATGTGGGGAAGAAATGGAAAGAAAGGGGAATAAAGAAATGGGAATATAGGGAAACAAAGAAATGGGGGGAAGAAATTGAAAGAAAGAGAAATAAAGAAATGAGGAGTAAATTTACCTGAACTGTGACAGTAATTTTTCCAGGCCCTGCAGCAATTTTGACTAGCTAGCCAGGCCCCAGGGAGGCTGTCGCACAGTACATCTGAGCCCTGTGATCCCTACCTGGCCCTGGGGAAGCTGCTGCACAGCGCGGCCGGGCACTACAATCCTTGCTGGCCAGCCAGGCCCCAGTGAGGCTGCCACATGGCTCGGTTCGGCTCAGCAACCTCCGAGGGCCACACCAAGTGACCTTGAGGGCCATAAATGGCCCTCAGGATGGAATTTCCCCACCCCTGTTCTATTGCATAGTTCATGGGTGTTTCATGCTATCTGAGTACATTGTTTTATACTGTGTAATCTGCCTTGAGAAGTCGGAATATAAATCAATAAACAAGTAAGCAGCTCATGTATGCCACAAAGATTATATGGGCTGATTTAGTACAGAGGTAGTTTGCATTTATTCTAGCAGTTTTCTGGGGATACGGCCTGGAAAAGACTGCTGCCATTTGCACACTTCCCAAGTTTGTTGTAGGAAAGCAAGTTCCTGAACAAAGAGGCACTTCTTGACCACACATCATCCACTTCCTTAGAAGCAGATGTGCTGGCTGGGAATGGTTTCAGTCTGTTCCCTCAGAACAGCTGGCTAGAGCCCATTTGAGCCAACAGATCTTCTCCCAAGGAAGGATTTGGAATCTTTTGGCTGGGAAGAATTCCAGCTATCCGTTTTGCATATTTGATTTATGGCAATTGATGGCTGTCATAAGCTGCTCAGAGATACAGAAACAGGATGTTATCTTAATTTGCATATCGTTTCATTTAGATAGTTGTGCAACATACTGGTGCAAGGCAACAGACATGATGAAAGTCAGGATTCCTAGGCCATTTCAGCAAGGTTTTGTGGGATTAAATCCAAGTTTCTATTTCCATGTTTCAAGACAAATGGATACATGTTATTTTGCATCATCTTTCTCCTGTTGAGCCACTGGATACTGAAAGACTTACCAAGACGTATAACAGAAATGTTCTTAGGGTATTTACAGGCTTATTCATTGTTATGTTCCCAGTATCTCTGTTTACTAAGAATGTGTCATTGTCGTTCCCTAAAGAAAATGAGAAAGTAACTACTTAGCATTTCTGCTGACCACAAGAAAGAGTGTAATGGAGGTACTGCACTGTGATATTAGGTTGCCAGCCAACCCCGTAACTCGGATTTTTTCTGGTGGGGCAGCAGGGTGCTGTAGGGGGTGATAATTGAATTAAGTTTACATTAATTGAATTAAAAGGGGAAGAGAGGAAGAAGAGTGCATCCACGGCAGTAGGGAAGTGGGCACTAGCGTGCATATACAGTATGTCACAGAAGTGAGTACACCCCCTCACACACGCACACACTTTTCTTGCAGGAAAGAACTCACAATCATCTATCCTCCTCCTTCGTCCCCACTCCTGTGAGGCAATGAGTGGGCAGAAGAGGTGGCTGGCAATCCTATGAGATATATAGCCGCCTTGAGCCTGCTTTGGCGGGGAGGGCGGGATATAAATCCAAATAATAATAATATGCAGTGGTTGTACAAACCTGAGGGGGCCCAATTCCAGTACTAGGTCATATGCAGTTTCAGACTCTACTGGAAATCCAAAGCTACAGGGCTAATTGTAGCTAAGGGCTGACAGTTTAGAGGGTAAACTAGACAGCATATTAAGAGATCTATTTAGGGCAAAGGTGTTGAATTCATTTGTTACAAGGGCTGGATCTCACATAAATGGGATTTTGTGGGGCCAGGCCATGCATATCATAAAATGTAATGCCTGGTAGTGGGCATATAAGCTTTATAAAGGATACAGAGAAACACAATTAAAGGGGTTTTTTTACTTAAATACAAACATGCTTAAAACTCTTGTGATGTTTTGCTTAAAATGGAAAGGTGGGGAAATAGATGGATTTTGCAGTGCAATTTAAAAAATCTTCCAAATTAAGCTACTTCATGGGGCGACTGAGAAAATAAATCTGAAAATACAAAGCACACACTGCTAAACAGTGTTGCAAATTTATTACTAGACTCCTATATAAAAACACACATAGAACGCACTGTCTGGAAAAAAAAATCAAAAGACATCTTGATCCCAAAACTGTAGGATAATGTTACACCTTTCAAGTCAAAAAGTAATATAATTTATTTGTTGAAAAGAAGCCCTCAGAAGAAACGACAGCAAGATTTGGGAGGTAGCATTCTTAATAGAAATTCTCTTTAAAGTACCTTTACCCAGTTTCCCCCTGAAATCTGTTTCTTTTCCTGTTTTTAGGAATATAGAGTCCGTTTCAAGTAAATTCCACTGTGATCAAAAATGAAATTCAGAGAGAGGAGGGGCAAAGAGAAGTTATACAAAATTTCAGAATTTTGTTCTGCATATACTTAGAAAGAGAAGCTGGCAATGCCTTACTACTCTCCTGCTAGAGCAACCTGTGTTGAGTAAACAAACAAAAACATGTAAGAGCTGAAGTTACAATAGGTGAATAGAAGTGTAACTGAAAACTGTACTTTTTATGAAAGAAAAAAAGAGGAATAAATGAATTTCCTTGCATCAGATCTGGTTCAGTCCTAAAATAATTGGAACTCAGAGTTCATAGCATATTTTGTTATGGTTCATATATTTTCCAGCTTTGAGCAGCAGTGTTTAATAACATGTTTGGTTTTAGTAAAGGCTTATTAGAAGGAGGAGAGGAAGGAGAAGGAGATTGGATTTATACCCCGCTCTTCACTACCTGAAGGAATCTCAGAGTGGCTTACAATCTCCTTTCCCTTCCCCTCCCTGCAACAGACACCCTGTGAGGTAGGTGGGACTGAGAGAGCTCTCCAAGAACTGCACTTGAACAGAACAGCTCTGAGAGAATTATAACTAACCCAAGGTCACTCCAGCAGCTGCATGTGGAGGAGTGGGGAATCAAACTTGGTTGTCCCAGGTAAGAGTCTGTGCACTTAACCACTGCACCAAACTACCTGAGTAAAAAGAATGAAAGGAACTATGGGAAAATTTAACAAACCTGTGCCATTAGGCTCTCTCTCCCTCCCTCTCTCTCTCCACTTCTCTCTCTCTCTCTCTGTGTGAGAGAGAAAAAGAGACAGAGAGAGCTGCCACCTTTCTCTGTTTTGTATGTGATATCTTCCTAAACTTGGATCAGTTCAAACAGGAGACAAAACCCCCAAGCTGAATACAACGGAATTCTCACCTTAGGCTATAGGAATATAACTGAAGCATTTTTAAAATTAAAACTCTGTGACTTGATTACATTGCTACAAAAGCTTGAAAATGCGGGAGTGGAGTTTTACTTACCATCAATTATGCGATATTCTGTTTTTTCATTCAAACTTATGTCTCCATCCACAGCATAGAGAGGTCCTGGATTCAGAATCAAGGGCTCTGTCTTCAGCAACAAAGGAAATAATTTGCAGTTGCTTCCAAATCAAGTGCTAGATTATTTAAGAAGCAGTCCTACTCAGAAAAAGTCTCATTGTTTTTCAACAGGACTTACTCTCCTAAGGTACTCTTAGGCCGTTTTCCCACTTAGCGTTTGCTCCCCTTATTCCCCGGCGCAATTATCTCCGGATCACTTTTTTCGTTTTCCCACTAGTGACTCTTTGCGGAGTCGCCCTCCCTGAAGCGCCGGCTCAAATCGTTTTCCCACCGGCGTTTTCCCAGTGGCATCGACTGGAGTCGATGCCCTGTCAATCATTTTTTTTTAGACGTCATTCTAGTTGCGTAATTACGTAACAACGTAACAACGTAACAACGTAACAACGCGACAACGTGATAGAGAATCCCCTTTTTCGCGGGCAAACCATCACGTGACGGTTCTGTTTTAATACTGGCCGCAGCGGCGTCCTCCACACTGCCTCGTATCGTCAGAAGCATTCACAATGGAGAATCCTGATGACGAGACTATGGCGCTGCTTTATTCAGCAGTGGATATTCTGATTTTGTGTATCTACGCCGCGCGCCAAGTGCTCCGCGCCGGAGAAAGACTCCTCGCTCATGGACTTGGATCACCGAAACCTCTGGCCGCCTCTAGGAAGTCTGACCGGCTTCGGCTGATTAGAGGTGGCAGTCGCCGCCAGCAACGTAGATGGCACTACCTTGCCGGTATCCGGTTCGCGCCCAGGTATTGGGTGTTCCCCCGTGAACTCGGCTGGTGGGAGAACTTTGTGCTTGTGTACTGGGGCGACGAGCAATGGCTGGATAACTTCCGGATGACCAGAGGGACCTTTATGGAGATTTATGCCGCTTTGAAGGACAAGCTGGAAAGGCAAACCACAAGGATGAGGTCTCCGGTCCACCCTGAGAAGCGGCTCGCGGTAGCGCTGTGGTACCTCGCTACCGGAAGCGCCTATCGGGAAGTCGGTACGCAGTTCGGGATCGGCGTTACCACCGTCCATGGGATTGTGATGGAGATCTGCGAAGCCATCGAGAAACGTTTGTTCTCAAAGGTCGTGTGCCTCGGTGACGACATCGGAACGGTGTGTATTTTTTTTTCTTTTCCCTAGTTTTGCGTTATAACGTAACATCGATATATCTGACCCTGATGTGATTCTCTATTGCTAATACAGTGGAAGTTGAAATATCCCTGATCAATTGTGCTCCATTTCTCTACAGATTATGGACGGTTTCGGTAAGCTCGGTATGCCGCATACGGTGGCTGCTCTGGATGGATCGCACATCCCGATACGGGCGCCTGGGGGCAAATCGGAGGAGTTCTGCAACCGGAAGATGTTCTGCTCCATGATCCTCCAAGGCACGGTTGATCACACAGGACGCTTCGTGGATGCAGAGTTCGGCCACAGCGGAAAGACCAACGATGCCTTTGTTCTCGCGAACAGCCATCTCTGCTCTGGCAATGATGCAGGGCTCTGGGTTCCGGGGAACCCCACGGTGACTTTGGGAAATGTAACCATACCTGCGCTTGTATTGGGCGACGGAGCGTACCCCCTTAGACCGTGGCTGATGACCCCGTACAGGACACCCGTCGGGCCCGTGCAGAAGCACTTTAACAAGAAACACGCCAGGGCCAGGAACGTGGTGGAGCGTGCTTTCGGGAGGCTTAAGGCTCGCTGGCGTGTCCTGCTAACGCGAATGAACGCGCAGTACCGGAGTATTTTCTCCATCGTGACCGCATCTGTGACTCTGCACAATATTTGTGAGGGAAAGGGACATGCGGTCAACCTGGACATTCCAGATAAGGAGATAACACTCCTCCCAGACCAAGAAGAACCAGACTTCAGGGTTATAAACAG
This sequence comes from Heteronotia binoei, assembly GCF_032191835.1. Lineage (NCBI taxonomy): Eukaryota > Metazoa > Chordata > Lepidosauria > Squamata > Gekkonidae > Heteronotia > Heteronotia binoei. The sequence continues at coordinate 161,289,853 of NC_083243.1, read as the reverse complement.
GAGGCAGTTAGAGAGTGGGAGGGCTGTGCGGGATGCTGTCGCAGAATATATTTATCAAAGGAGATGATTCTTCGGCTTTCCGTCCCCCATGGCTCTCGCTGCCGCTGCCCTTGAATGAAAGACTGCTTTTCCGGTGCTGCGAAGTTACGCTGTTTCAACCGTTATATGTATAATCGCCTTAACGTTATACCTGCGTTTGTTTATACTGCTTCCCGTTTCAGCGAATAAAGCTTTGGGCATTATAAACTGCATAGTGTTCATTTACTTTGGTTGCGGTTGGGGGGGGGGGCAATATTTCGGTGCACCGGTGGTCCTACACGTGCTCCTGGGCTGGCTCTGTTTTTGCCTTGCCGATCATAAAATGCCTTCCCCATGATTGGATGGATGAATTTTGATTTTGCACTTTCTGGCAGCGACCCCTTCCTTCTTTATTACTGCTTTATGGCAGTACAGTACAATTTCCCCACCCACCCTCACCCTTCTAGTTTCTGATATGCCTTACTGGTGGGATGTGTGCCAGGGGGAGGAACCAGGTCTGTGCACAGACTACCACCCACACCCACCCATCCCAGTTCTGATAAGCCCTGCTGGTGTAAAACCATTCTTATCAGGAACTATATGGATACTAAATAAATAAATCACTTAAAATGTTCTATGGCTTTTTTGTGCTTTGTTTATATTTTCATTCACCCACCCTCACCCTTCTAGTTTCTGATATGCCTTACTGGTGGGATGTGTGCCAGGGGGAGGCACCAGGTCTGTGCACAGACTACCACCCACACCCACCCATCCCAGTTCTGATAAGCCCTGCTGGTGTAAAACCATTCTTATCAGGAACTATTTGGATACTAAATAAATAAATCACTTAAAATGTTCTATGGCTTTTTTGTGCTTTGCTTATATTTTCATTATTATTGTTTGTATTTTAATTTGCTGTTGAACATTCTAGCTACTGGGAAAGTTTTTTATAAATATGTTAAATCAAATAAAATTTGAAGTTGTATGTATTTATTTACATTATACTTATATCCTGCCCATTCCATACAGACTCGAGGCAGCTAACAGCATAACATAGGCAGTAAAGAGGCAATATTAAAAGAGTTGAACAATCAGATGCACAACAATGGCGCTACTTCAGGCAGTTCATATAATATCTTCTTTCTCACACGCACAGATCATGGGCAGTTTGTTATAAAAGCGCTATTGATCCAGGTGTGGTTGCAGCCCTCCCCTATTAGATGTAATATGCAATCCTACAACCATAAAGGAGAAGGCTCAAGAAATTTACATTTTCTTATGCTATTGCTAAGAAAAGAGCTGTAATGCATGGTGTTTCTGCGGATCCCCCCACCAGCCACCCTCCCCTGTTATGATATTACTGGTCCAATAAGTGGCACTGCAGATTCCAGTGCATTTCTCACAGCTGCTGTGTGCTTTCATTCACATGAGTCTAATTACTTTTTTCTTTTCTATATCCAACCGCAGTCGACAACCGTCCAGGAGGCGCGGCAGAGCAGCCAGGCCCACCCCTGGTGGAAGAGGATGATGAGGGTCCTCAGCTGGTTGGCCTGAGGGAATAAGGTGCATTGCCTGACAAAGCAGGGGTGGGGGTGCTGGGAGGGGTGGGGGTGTTGGGGAATAAAGTTTCATTCTCTTAAATGTGTTGTTTGTTCAAATAAATTATTGTTACTTTTGAAACCTTAAGGTGTCGTTTTCCTTTACCTAGACACTGAACAGGGAGAAGTGCAAACATAACTTTAATAAAAGTGCGTAAACATCAGAGGAACAAAGCAATAGCTAGGAGCACACTGCCTGTGCAGGCATAAACACTGAAATAACATCATAAATGACATCATGCACAGCATGTGAACAATGAAATAACATCATATAAACAGGTATAACCAATGAAAAAACATCATGAATAAAAACATGCACAACATGTAAACAATGCCTGCAACTCACACCTTCCCTTGATGGGCATTGGTTCTGGTACCCATGAATGGGACATTGCTGGAAAACAGCAACATAAGAAGCATCTGTCATAGACAGCAGTGCACCTTAGGGGCAGCCTAACAATAATCCAATGGAGTTATCATCAGATGTTCCAAAGGGAGTGCTTTCAGGGCTCAAAATACACCCTCTGCTTCCCTGTGCAGGATCGTTTCTTGCCCCTACGTGAGGCCGCAACACTGCCACTGGAGCAGGGTGCAGGAGCCAGGACGCTCTGACTTTCAGGGACAGACGGTAGGGTCTGAGTATCAGGCACAGACGTGGGGTTGTGACTCTCAGGCACAGAGAGGAGTGGCTGACTTTCAGGCATAGATTCCTCTGCCAAAACTGGGTACTCCATATCTGACGGCAGAGTGCCCCGATTATAGCTGCAGTCACAATCCAGGTGCAGCTGCCTACGTGTGACGGATGGTGTAGATGCTGCATATGGTGGCGATGTTGCAGTGGCTGGTATCTCGCCCACCCTTCCCTGTCCCCGACCTTCCCTAAAAATTTGGGCAATGCTGCCTAGCATATCAACCGCTGCCTTCATAACATCCACAGTCTCCCTTGTTGCCTTTTCAAAAGCCTCCCTGTTTTGTGTATCACGCTCCCCCTGCACTGAGAACCTGCGTTCTTCAGCTTCAAGCATACGGTCCAACCGCTCCATTGTGTCTTCATGATCCCTACGGGTTTGAATCATCATCTCCTTAGCCACATTATTAAGCAAGGCAACCCTTCGCTGACGTTGAGCTTCGTTCTGCGCACTCTCTTCCTTTCTTTGCTGTGCTGATGACACCGGCAGATGATCTCCTGAAGCATCTGAAAGAAGAAGGATGGAAGGAGTACATTACCTGGAGAACTCTGGCAGTGCACCCATTGTTTCAGCTATGTTACAAGCTGCACTACTGTGCTGCAGGCATTGGCACCGCTGCTGCAGTTTACGCAGAAATCCCCGAAACATACCTCCTTCCTCTGTTTCCTGCTCCGAGAGGACAGCATCCCCAGATTCTCCAGTTTGAATACTGCACCCTTCTCCCTCCTCAAAGCAACCTGAAATTGATACAACACTCATTCCTTAACGTGCAAAGTGCTGAAAAGCCCTGCCTACCGTAAAGTTCTTCACTATAACATGTGTTCAGGAGCAGCATCAGTGTCAGCAATTGTAAGCTGGGCAGTAATTCCGAGTCCCACTGAAAGCTTTCACATTCAACAGAAGACTAATCAGAGGCACTTACCCCCCGGCAAGGACTCCTCTGCTGGTTGTTGAGCACTAAATTCCTGGTTCTGTTCCTGCTCCTGCGACGCATCGCTTGTGGTCAGGATGATTGAGCCTATAGGAATGCAGGAAAATCAGCAGTGTTAACGCAGAAGGCACAGAAGTATTGCGAGTCTAATAAGTGCACAGTACAGTGAGGCAAGCATCCACGTCTCCCTTCATCTAGGGGAAGTTCCATTAAGGTTTCCCCCATGCCTCCCAATCACCGGCGAACCCACAGCGACCCACATATATACTGAGGAATCCTCTGCGTGGGTTTCCTTAGGGGCGAGAACGGAACCCCATACACAGAAAAGTACAGGGCTCAGGGGCACTGCATCGCCCTGATACTCACCTGGAGGTGACACAGTGGTGTGCGTGCGGAGATCATCGGCGTTGATTGTTTGGAGGTCAGCGGAAACGATGTTATCTGATCCCAGAAGCGGCAAGTTTTCCTTGTTTGCCTTGTAATACTTCGCCGTCCAGCTTCTCCTCATGTCGGGGGGACGCGCGGACTTATCATCCTTAAGGATGCGGTGCAGCACGTCAAAGTGAGCGCAGTAAACTGGGGATACTCCAGTCTTTGCATTGTGGCTAACGCATCTCCTGTAGTCCGCGCGCAAGCCCTTGGTCTTCGTTCGGCACTCAAGCGCCGACCTCTTGTGTCCCATGGCATGCATGGCCTTAGATATAGCCTCGTAGACATAGGTGTTTTTGCGGTTAGAGGCCAGCGCATTCTGGATCTTATCCTCAACCCAAATGGACAACAAGGCTTCTGTTTCTGCCTCCCGCCAAGAAACTCCACGAGCCCCCATTGCCCTGCCGCTGGACGCCATTGCACGGAGCTGCTGTGCGGTGGAGGCAGTAAGCTGATCAATGCCGGCCAGCCAAATCTGTCCCTTCTTCCTCCCAGTGTCCTGTTCGGCTCATACAAGCTGTGACGATAGCTGCCACTCGCCTCATGATTGGCCACTAGCATTTGCAGCCTCCAAGCATTGGCTAATTGACAGTGATGTGGGCGATTCCCTGATCCTCATTCAGCGGTCGCAATTCTCGCGAGACCCTCGCCACAACACCCATGAATTTCTCGCGAGACCAAACATGCTATCAACCATAATGTATCGACCATAATGTATAATGTATACTGGAGAAGGGGGGGGGGGGAACTATTCCAGGAGGGGTTTTTTTTTTCCCCTTGTTAATTTCGAAATATCGCTACTACGCAAAACTGTTAAGTTTTAAAAAAAAAAAAAGGTCGCGCCGGCACTCCGGGGAAGCGCCGCGGAAGGCATTCGATCCGGCGTGGATGGATTTCCAACAGCAAACTCCGCTTAGTGGTTCCGGAGTAGATACTTCCACCCAGTAATACTACATATTTCTTATCATTATGCCTGCGTTTACTTAGGCTGCTTCCCGTTACAGCGAATAAAGTTTTGAGCATTATAAACTGCACCGCGTTCATTTACTTTGGTGGTGGTTGTGGGGGGGGGTAGTTTTTTGGTGCACCATGGGTTTCTGACACGTGTTTCTGCCCTGGGTCTGTTTTTGCCTTGTCAATCAGGATATGCCTTCCACATGATTGGATAAATCAAATCAGAAAGGGAAGGCTGCTATTTCGCAACATCGAAAGAGCGTTAGTTCGAAATGGCAGCCAGGGGAAGGAGAGGGACGTTCTGGCAGCGGGAGGAGGTGCTGGCCATGCTCGATATTGTTGAAAGGAGCGGGCACGCGGCCGATGTAATGTCGAGCACCCACCTCAACACAAGCCACATCTATGCGGCGATAGCCCGGAGGCTGCAGCGGAGGGGGTTTGACCGGACTGCCGCGCAGTGCCGGTCAAAAATCAAACGCCTCCGCTGCAGCTTCATGGCTAGCCTTGAAGCTTGGGGCGGTATCCCCAGGGCGTCAGGCAGGACGCCGTACCATGACGCCATGGTGCGTCTTTGGGAGTTGGCGGGGCGGCCCCGTTGGGAGGACCGTCATCATGATTGTGAGTAACACCACACACACACACAACACAAAAACGCCACACACACCCCTCCCTTCTTTATTACTGCCTTATTACTGTAATGTGGGGTGGCCATGGGTGGTCACAGAAACCTCCTTAAGTGGATCAAACACCCAAACCTTCCTATGCTCTGCTGAGCATTCCTGGTGGAATGGGGGGGGGGCATTGGTGATCACAGAAACCTCCTTAAGTGGATCAAACACCCAAACCTTCCCATGCTATGCTGAGCATTCCTGGTGGAATGGGGGGGGGGGGGCATTGGTGATCACAGAAACCTCCTTAAGTGGATCAAACACCCAAACCTTCCTATGCTCTGCTGAGCATTCCTGGTGGAATGGGGGGGGGGGCATTGGTGATCACAGAAACCTCCTTAAGTGGATCAAACACCCAAACCTTCCCATGCTCTGCTGAGCATTCCTGGTGGAATGGGGGGGGGGGCATTGGTGATCACAGAAACCTCCTTAAGTGGATCAAACACCCAAACCTTCCTATGCTCTGCTGAGCATTCATGGTGGAATGGGGGGGGGGCATTGGTGATCACAGAAACCTCCTTAAGTGGATCAAACACCCAAACCTTCCCATGCTATGCTGAGCATTCCTGGTGGAATGGGGGGGGGGGCATTGGTGATCACAGAAACCTCCTTAAGTGGATCAAACACCCAAACCTTCCTATGCTCTGCTGAGCATTCCTGGTGGAATGGGGGGGGGGGCATTGGTGATCACAGAAACCTCCTTAAGTGGATCAAACACCCAAACCTTCCCATGCTCTGCTGAGCATTCCTGGTGGAATGGGGGGGGGGGCATTGGTGATCACAGAAACCTCCTTAATTGGATCCAACACCCCGCCCCCACCCCATTCTATTTCCTGATGTGCCGTCCTGATCCAGTACATATTACCTGCAGGTTACAGTGCATTTTTCACATATGATGTGTGCTTTCATTCACACCACTTTCATGTATGAGTTTCATTGTTTGGTTTTTTTCTAGTTGACACCTGTCCACGAGGCGCGGCTGAGCGGCCAGGCCCACCATCGGAGGGAGAGGAGGAGCAGGGTGCGGAGGAGCAAGAAGGTACATTACCTGACAAAGCGGCCGCCTCTTGGTTACTGCGCAGTAAACGCATCAATAAGCCATGTGCGCAGGGGGTTCAAGATAATAACATAATGATTACTTTTGCAAATCTTAGGCGGTGTGAGCCCAGCAGCCCAGCAGGCCGGAGGCGCTGAGGAGGCGGGAGGCGCTGAGGAGGCGGGAGGCGCTGAGGAGGCCGGTGAGTTCGCTGAGCTGAGCCGCAGATAGAAATCAATAGGCATGGCATGCAAGTTTCTAATAAATATGATGTTGCAGCCCTTGTTAGCCGCCCTGTCAGATGAGTACAGGAGTGCACTAACTACCTGTCTCTAGGGCCACGAGGCGAGGCAGAGCGGCCAGGCTCAGCCTTGGGGGGAGAGGAGGATGAGCAGCAGGGTACTGAGGAGCAAGAAGGTACATTACCTGACAAAGCAGCCACCTCTGGGTTACTGCACATTAGAGGCATTAAAAAGCGATGTGCGCAGGGCGTTCAGAAAAAAAAATTAATGATTACTTTTGCAAATCTTAGGCGGTGTGAGCCCAGAAGTCCCGCGGGAGGAGGGCGGTGATCCGGCCAGAGAGGCAGGTGGGTTTGCTGAGCTGCCTCTCAGGGCACTGCGAACTAATGTTGCTATACAATGGACACATGCCTATACAATGCACACATGCTATGTGTGCATTGTATGTGCTATACAATGCACACATGCCTATAATTTTCTAACGTGCATGCATGGTGTGCTTGCATTTCAGTGGTGGAGGAGCCGGTGCAGCAAGCACAGGTTACCGTTGCCCGTCTCGAGGCCCTGATTAGCCGGATCGAGGCCATCGAGCGGCGCACATCAGCGCCAGAAATGGAGGCCCTCACCCAACGGGTCGAGGCCCTCGAACGGCGCCCAGCAGCGGCGGAGATTGAGTCCCTGACCCAAAGAATCGAGGCCCTCGAGCGGCGCCCAGCACCGGAGGCACCGCTGGAGGCCATCGCCCGGCTGGAGGCCCTCTGCCGCTCAGCGTGTGAGTGCTCACTATTTTGCATGATGGGTGGTTCTTGTGAGTGATGGACTGCTGTGCGTACATTACTGAGGGCGTTGCACTTACTTGCTTCTTTTCTAAATTCCAGTGAGCGCCTTCACACGCCGGATCGACGCCCTGGAGCGGCATGTCCGGAGGCAGGAGCGGCCCAGGGGTGGGGGGTTGGAGGAATGAAGTTGTATATATGTTTAAAGTTGTATATAAGTTTGTCATTTTTAATAAATCATTGTTAATCTTGAAACCTGAAGATATCGTTTTTCTTTACCTAAACACCGAGCTGGGACCTTTGCAAAACATAACTTTATTAAAAGTGCGTTAACCGGACAAGAACACAACATCAGCTGTACACAGCTGCTGCGTAATAATAGCTAAGGTAGGAACAGCCTGCCCGTGCAGGTATAAGCACTGAGATAACATCATCAATAACAACATGCACAACATGTAATCAATGAAATAACATCATCTTGCCCCTACGGGAAGCCGCCACACTGCCACTTGAGCAGGGTGCAGGAGACAGCAGGCTCTGCCAAAACCGGGCAAGCTATATCTGAAGGCAGTGGCCCATGAGTTTCGCTGCAGTCACATTTTAGGTGAAGCTGCCAATGTATTTATAAATTGGTTTCCCAATGTATTTTGGGTGGGTTCAAGGAGAAGCTGATATCTTGGCTTGTGAAGGGTTCAAATGGTTTACATTCAGACTTTATTAGGGATCTTCTTGAAAGACAGGTGGCCTCCCTGATTAAAGCAAAAGTCACTTATGTGTGGAAAAAGGACTTGGCAAGTGAAGCAACTATAGCAAGTGCAGAAAAAGAATTCGGGGGAAGGGAGGAAGAAAAAGCCTTATCCAAAACCCACTATGCCTTATTTCGTACTGAGCCCTATGGTTCCAAGCTAATAGACTTTTAAAAAACACGATATTTCATTTCTAAAGGACATCCGTGCAGTTCAAAAAATCAGGACTTCTGACACATTCTGAGGATTTCCGCCACACACACACTTTTTAGGTTTCCACCCTGATCTGGGCAGCTCAGGCTAGCCTGATGTTCCATCTCAGAAGCTAAGCAGGGCTCAGCCCTAGTTAGTGTTTGGATGGGAGACCAGCAAGGAATACCAGGGTGGTGACACAGGCAGGCAAGGGGAAACTACCTATGAATGGCTCTTCCCTTGAAAACCCTAATGGGTCACCATTTCAGCAGTCGAATCAGCTGCCTAGGGAGGTGGTGAACTCCCTCACACTAGCAGTCTTTAGCACCTGACAAACACTTATCTTAGGCCAGAGGTGACAAAGTCATTTGGAATGAGGGCTGGATCTGACACAAATATCACTTCGTCAGGCCAGGCCATTGTGCCATAAAATACCAGAGATACTAGAGGAGCCCCGTGGCACAAAGTGGTAAAGCTGTAGTACTGCAGTCCAAGCTCTCTGATCACGACCTGAGTTGGAGATGCTGCATATGGAGGAGATGTTGCAGTGGCTGGTGCCTCACCCACCCTTCCCTGTGCCCGACCTTCCCTAAAAATTTGGGCAATGCTGCCTAGCATATCAACAGCTGCCCTCATAACATCCACAGTCTACCTTGTGGCCTGCTCGAAATTCTTTACCAAGCCTGTCACGCTCTCCCCGCAAAGTGAACCTGCGTTCTTCAGAAGCTAGCATTCGGTCAAAGCACTCCATCGCATCTTCATGATCCAGACGGCTTTCCAGGTCCTCCCCTCTGTATACAGCACCCTTCTTCCTCCTCAAAGTCACCTGGAATTGAAATTGACACCACACTCATCCCTCTCCATGGCTAGTGCCGCAAAGCCCATGCTTACCTTAAAAATCTGTGCTATAACATGTCTTCAGGAGCAGTTCTGCTCATACATGAAGCAGGAAACGCAGGGTCAATGGCTCAGCAATTGTAAGCTGGGCAATGCATCTAAGTTCCACTGAAAGCTTTCACATTCCACATAAGACTTATCAGAAGCACTGCAGGCCGCACTTACCCCGAAATGACTCCTCGCCTGGATGTCCATCAGTAAAAACCTGGCTGTGTTCCTGTTCCTGCAACGCACTGCTTGGGTTCACGCCGCTTGAACCTATAGCAATGCAGAGAAATCAACAGTACCACGCAAGCGGGGAGGGGGGGGGGAGGCAGAAGGCGGAGGAGTGTCGCGGGTATAATAAGTGCCAAACACCAACGTCTCCCTTCATCTAGGGGCGGTTTCATTAAGGTTTTCCCCATGGCTCCCTATCACCGGCCAACCACTTACGTTTTGTAGTTTCGTTAGTACGAAGTATCGCTATTGCGATAAAAGATAAAAGTCAAGCTTCTCTTAAACGGACCTGCTGTGCGGTGGCGGGAGTAAGATGCTCAATGGCGGCCAGCAATATCTGTCCCTTCTTCCTCCCAGTGTTCTGTTCGGCTCCTGCAAATTGTGACGACAGCTGCTTCTCGCCTCATGATTGGCCACTAGCATCGGCAGCATGATGTGGGCGATTCCCTGATTCTAGCTCCGCAGCTGCAATTCTCGCGAGACCCAACACCCTCAACTATAATGTATCGTCCGCAATTCTCGCGAGACCCTCGCCATAGCACCCATCAGAGTCTCGCAAACCTAACACCCTACCAATAATAATGCATATTATCAATAATCACGTATCCGCCGAAACGTGTTATTTGTAACGCAACTACGAAGTAACGAAACATCACTCGTAATGACCGGTTTAGTGAAGTAAAAAAAAATAAAAAAACATTAATGCATCCACTGTTGAAATGGTGTAACAGCGGAGAGACAGCGCAACATTGCAAAAAAAACTGCAAACGAGGCTATTCCGGGAGGGGTTGTTATTTCGTAATATCGCTATTACGCAAAACTGAGATGCTTTTTTTAAAAAAAAAAATGGACGCGCCGGCACTTCGGGGAAGCGCCGCGAAAGGGTGATGATTGGCCAAGAGGGTGGATGGGGTGGGAGGACGGAAAAGGGGGAGGGTGACGCCCACAAAGCAGTCGATCCGGCGTGGATGGATTTCCCACAGCAAACTCCGCTGAGTGGATCCGGAGTGGATCCGGAGCTTTTCGGAAACTCCGGCAACATGCTGGAAAACATACTCCGGCGTAAAATCCCTGTAGCGCCGGAGCAAACCGCAGCGCCGGAGCAGCATGTGGGAAATCCAAGAGAAGATCCGGAGGTAAATGGGGCGCTACGACGGAGCAAACGCTAGTGCGAAAACGGCCTTAGGGTTGCAGCCTTAGGATTACATTCACATCTTTTACATTTAGCTAGATTTGTAAAACAACAATGCAGAGGATGAGAGTGCAACCAAATGATAATTAAGTACTTGCATTTATCCTTTTGAAAGCCAAGACACTGCAGATGGTACATGTTGTCACTTTTTTTCTAGTGGTTTCCCTGTTCCCTATCCATCTATCCCTGCTTTTTTCACAGGAAACAGAGCATTTAATGAGTTTTCCAGTGATGAGCAGAACATGCGTGTTCCTGTAAACCTTGACTGTGGTTCTTGTCACGGTGAATAAATCCATAAAGAGGATAGGGTTACCAGGCTCTCCGTGACCGCCAGCAGGGGATATTTGGGAGTGGGGGGGGGTAGGGTTGCCAGATCCAGGTTGGGAAACTTCTGGAGATTTGAGTATGGTGCATGGACAGGACAGAAACTTCAGTGGGATACAATGCCATAGAGCAGAGTTTCCCAAACTTTTCTTTCCCATGGCCCAGTTATTTTTACACTTCTCCTTCGTGGCCCACTAAAATTTGGGGGTGGAGCCAGGAGGCTTTGGGGGTGGAGCTGGGAGACAGGAATTATGTCATTTCCTGTGGTGTCAAGGACCAAGTGATGTCACTTCTGGGGCACACTGAACCAAAACTCTACCTTTTCCTGTGATTTCACTTTCAGGGCACTCCCACAAACCTGCCTCTTCTTCAGAAGTAAATTCATTTTCAGAAAAATCTCTCTGAAACTCATGCTGAGCCAAAATGGGGGTAGAAAGTGGGCGGTTCTCTCTTTTCACCTCCACACCTGCATGCAACTATCTATTTGTGTATTCTTCTCCATCTTGCAAGCACTCCTAATGCCCATGTTCAATTGCCTGCACCACCTACACATCCCTTCCTCAACAGCACTGACCAGTGTATGCAATTGGGCGTGCTGTTGCCATTACCATCAGGAATGCCAGCACTGTGTACCACTCACACTGGGCCCTGGCAGCTGCTCTACGTCAAAATATGCTGACACATTTAGTCGTCCCTTCCTTCAGCTTCTACTACTGGAACCCTGCCTCAAGCTACAACCAAGTTTGCTTGGTTTCAAGAAAACCTTTCAACAGCTATTTTTCAGACTTTTCTTTGGTTGAAATACGGGGAAATTGCTGTGAAAGGTAGCAGAGAATGAATTAATTTCAAGTTATATGCAATTAATGAATTAATTTCAAGTTATATGAAGCTCATACAAGCTTTTCTGCAGTTATCCCAAAAAGGATATTTATGAGGGGCTTGCAGCTTTTTACTGGCTGTGTTTCCCATGCTTTTAAAAGCAACCTGTTGTGCAGATACTTAGCCAGTGAACTACTTTCATTCTTTTTAATATCTACAGGAGGAGTTTAATTTTGGAGTCAGACAGCTGTTAAAAGCAGGACCAGTAAAATGGTGCCAAGTTTATAGTACCATCTCTTCCAGTGCTGTTGAAATATACCACAGTAATCTCCAATAAACTCTTTCTGCCCCACACATCTTACTCTCTCACTCACTCACACAGAAATCTCATAGAAGGCCACCTGGCTACAACTGGGGATGCCAACTTTTCATTGGCAGAGCTCCTTTGTCTGCAACAATAGTATGATGAACAGAAAAGTTTCATCCAGTAAAAATGGAAGGAAAGAAAGAAAGAGAAAGGGAAAGAAAGAAAGGGAAAGAATGAAATGGAAGGAAAGGAAAAGAAAAGAAAGACATGGAAAAGAAGACCATAAACATAAGAGGAGCCATGTTGGATCAGACCAGTGGACTATCCAGTCCAAAACTCCCTCATACAATGCCCAAAAAGCACCAGAATGTCGACTGGTGGGGCCAGGGCACTAGAAGCCCTCCCACTGTTGCTTCTCCCACTCTCAGCACCAAGAATACAGACAGAGCATCACTTGCAGGGAAAGAAAGAAGGGGGGGGGCAAAGAAAAAAAAGCCTTCCTTACCATCAGATGACCCCAGCCAGCAAAAATTCTGCCCTGGGGTCATTTGGTAAAAAAAAAAAATAGCTACTGGAATGCCCACTCCCCACCCCTCCCGGCTGAAAAAACCCCCCCCACACTCTTTTTTGCCACCCAGGCCTTCCGGGGAAATCTCCCCAAAAGAACATACTGCAAGGCACATGAAAGCTCATACCTTGAAGAACACTTCATGGGTCTAAAGTGCCAGTGGATGCTAGCTTTTTTCTCAAACACTGAGAGCAGGGGAGAACGAAGGAGAAGCAGCCCAGTTCCTCTTTGCACAACACAGAGATGGAGCGGGGCTAGCTTTGCTGGGGGCAGGGCTAGCTTTGGCTTTTCTTGTGACCCAGTAGTGAAGCTTCCATGGCCCGGTACCAGGTCACAAACCTGCAAATAGGAAACACTGCCATAGAGGTCACACTCCAAAGTATGCATTTTCTCCAGGAGTACTGATCTCTGTAGTCTGGAGATGAGCTGTAATTATGGGGGATTCCCAAGTGCCACCTGGAGGCTGGCATCCCTAGGCACCATATCACAAAAAGCAGTCACATGCACTCACTCTCATATGGTGCTCAGTTAGGGCTGCCAACTTTGGGCTGAGAAATTCCTGGGCATTTTGGGGTATAGGCTGAGGAGGGGAGGGTTTGGGGGGGATCTCAGCAGGGTATAATGTCATTCAGTCCACCCTCCAAAGCAGCAGTTTCTCCAGGAGGAACTGATTGCTGTAGTCTGGAGATCAGTTGTAATTCCAGGAGATCTCCAGGCTCCAACTGGAAGTTGCAGCCCTGGGCTCAATATGTAAGATATGTAGAATGTTGACCCTTTTTGTCACTGATGTCCATTTGGAAGAAATGTATTGTATAAGCAAAAGCCTTAGAGCACACCAAGACACTTTCTAGGAATAAAACTGTCAGTTGGACATCCAGTCCCTGCTGGCCTGGAGCTGGACTTGAAACCACCCCAATAATGAGGGGGCTCCTAAACTGGAAACTGCTCATCAGCTGCCCTGAGCCTGCCTTGGCGGGGAGGGCGGGATACAAATAAAAATTATTATTATCATATCAGTTCCTTCTGCTCTCCTGTTGGCCTCACTTGCACCCGTCTTCCTTCAACACTTCTTTTTCTTTTCTGTCCCTCTTATATGGAATTTCCTGGTATGTGTCATGGTGCTAGCTGATCCACAGCTGTTCAGCATCTCCACAGTGCAAGAGATGCTGCACTTTTCCACAGGAAATTACAGCTTGCCATGAAGTAGAAGGAAATGGCCATGCTCATTCTTTTCTGGATTAAGACTCATACTGTACTTGAGTGGAGTGCTATGAATTCCCCCCTCCACTGCATCTGAGTGGAAATTCTGTGATTGTACTTAACTCTTTCCCCTTCTGTTATGTTTTTCAACTCAAAATTGCCCTCCGCAAGCTTTTTTAAAAAATCCACAGAGGAAAAAGATGCATGGAAAATACAGTTCTATTGTTAGACAGAGAAAATACAGAGATCCTTTCTTTCTGCACATAGGTTTGAAAGCAGGCTGAGGAGGATGGTTTTGATTTGACAAAGGACCAAAGAAAAAAACACCTCCTCTTTCTGTACTTCTGCTGGGCCTCAAAAAATGCACTACATTGTTAGGTCCATTTTGCACAGAGGTTTGTCCCACCGTAGCTGCTTTTTGGAGGAACAGCTGGCACAATCCACAGTTCCTTCTAGATGATATCCTCAGGTTCACTCTGGGCTTGACATGGCAGACAGAAACGCCTACTCACAAGAGGCCCTGTGTTGCTCTTAAAACTATGAACTACAAATGGCCAAAGAGCAGCACAGGAATGTTCAGGAACAAGAAAGGACAAACAGCAAAGAACACAAAACAACTAAAATTAATTGAGGCATTCTGGTGTGGTGGACACAGTCTAGGAACCCTGAATACATACCATCATCTCTGAAATGTTGACTCTGCCAGTGTAGCCACGATTGACACACACTTTGCTGTCTGCAATGAAAGTGCATGGCTGAAACCAGGGAGGTCTGAGGTCAGCCTGTAGGATATGTATGGTTATTGTTGCTGTGGCTGTGTGAACGCCTAATTCATCAGCAGTCCCATCCTATATAAAAGAAAAATCAAGAATAAAGAAAACTAGAATATGACTATCTGGTAAAATATGCAACAGGACATAAATGCAACACTAGAACAACCCCTATCAGCACTTTTGTCAAAATGAGCAGGGTAGATATTTATTCACTGATCCCAGTTTATATAGTTTCATTCACTTGCACCAGTAATTTAAAGATCGTACCCTTGATTAAGTATATTGTATGTACAACATAGTCATTTGCCAGCAACCTTCCCTGTTCACTTCAGTGCAGGATGTAGCTGTGCAGGTACATTCCTTTCCCATGCAGATCAGGTCCCTGCATTGAAGCAGCAGGCAAGGGTTTGCAGGAGTGGGAACTTCAGCTCTATATCATGCACCCAGGACAGATCCCTGGGTCTGACAGTTGTCAGGGTTGCTAATGTATGTGTTAATTCTGAAAACACACTGGAGAATATTCTGGTGCATCATAAAACATACATATGCATCTAGTAGGCCATGAATAAGCATGGTTCACTCACTTACCATGGCATACAAAGTCAATTGCATGAAGTTCAGTATTTCATAGTCCAGGGCCTTGCACAAGTATATTGCTGGGTTATTAACTCCTTGTATATTAAAATAGTCAGTTGCTTCCTGGAAACAAAGAGAGAGAGAGAGAGAAAAGATAGCAATCTAGATCACAGAGGCAGGGTCTAAAATGAAGGACCGAAGTAAGTCATTTGGGCTCCCCATAGGGGAAAAGAAAGATATAAATAAAGTAAGTAAATAAAATGCCATTCACAGTTAAGCACATAGTGCACTATTGTGTCATTAAAAGCTGGGACAATGGGTTATTGAGGTTTCTGTGGTGCTGGCTTGCTAACGAAATGGAATTGTGTCCTGCTCCTAGGGATATACTGATGGATGCAGTTTTAACTATTTTCATTTTTTTAGTTGACAGAAAAGTTTTCATTTATGATGATGGGGAAATGGTGTAACAGTACATATCAATGATCCAGATGAAAAACAACCACTGTCTTAATTGTCTGTGTTACACTTAGATGAGTGCCCAATGTGTTCCCTCTCTATAGCCTGGCAATAAAGTTTATTTCATTGCTGAGCTCTAATTCAAGTTCCCTCTAACTCTGCCTTCTTGCAGCTTAAAGCCATTGGTCCCAATTGAATAGGAGGCAGTATGCATGGAGAGTATGCGGCTGTGTCCATGCTGCAGTGCATGAGGATGATCTCTGAACATAGAGTGGCACTGTCCTCTCTCAAAGACAACCACCATCCATTTGAAGGAGAAAAGACAGGCTGGGGCTGCCTCACTTCCACTGTCTCATTCCACAAATAGGTGATCAGTGGAAAAGGCAGTAACAACATTAAGATGACAGTTCATATGAAAAACTTCTTACAACATCCTCTCATTTGACTTAGTAAGTGGATTATTGGGATGTCTATTCCACCCATCCCAAGGGCTCAGATGGTTAAACTAGATACTTACCAGTGGACTTCCTGTAAGGTTGTAAAATACTGTGTCTAAGTCAGCATCAGTAGCAGTTACATCCACCTGGGGCACAACGGTTGTGTTTACTTTGGTATCCTGAAAAACAAGCGTGTCATTTTTCTGCCATATGAACTTAATAGAAACATCCATATGTCACCTGTCTCAAAAAAGCGGCGGCAGAGAAATATGCAAATACACTAGCAGAAAAAGATGAGATAAATGTAATATAGATTTCAGTCTGTAAAGTAAAATCACTTATAATTAAGGTATAAAAGGATGTTCTTCGTTTCTTTTTCTTGCTTAAGGCATGAAAAGTTGGATTTTGACAAGCCTTCCTGGGAAGAGAGCTCTGGAGACTTGGAGCTACAGTGGTGTCCTGCATTGGTCAGTAGTTATTTTTTTGAGATGCAAGGATGACAGGTGTTCCCAAAGACTCAGGAGCCACACTGAATGGGGGTGCTCGAAAATGGGCTCAGAAGATTTGACTTTTCAACAGCCTACCAAAGCAATTAATGGTACAATTCTAAACAGATTTACATCCTTCCAAGTGAACTGAAGTCAAAGTGTTTAGAAAGAGTGTACTTCAGCTAAGGATTTCACTACAATGCATATTTTCATTATTGCACATGCAAGTTTTTTCCTTCCAAGATTACAGTCCCACCAGATTATAATTATGACCCCCATTACCATTTAGTAGGGCGATGTATGAAAAATATTGTTTACCTCATTAATACTGACAGTGATATTAGCTTTCTTGAACACAGGAGAGTTATCATTTGTGTTGATAACAGTCACAATTATGGCCACAGCTTTTATCTGGTTGTGGGAAAAGCAGAAAAACTGTTGGTTGACTGAACAAAAGTTGCAAAGAAAAGACACAATGAACTATTTGAAGCTGGTGATGTTAGAATAAGGAACGCTTCCTTCCAGTGACAAATGCCTGGCAACTTTTTTTGGCACTAAATCTGAGCTGAGATTGCAAGCAAGGATAACCTATAGCTAAACCATCTGTAAGGATTTGTTTAAAGAGCACTCTGCCCCCTGCTCTGCTGCCAGTTCCCAACATCAATATAACTAATTCTCAACACAGCCCTATCTGTGGAGATTTAAACCCAGAGACAGTGGCTACAAACAGACAAGACAGATCTTCCTACAAACCCGAGGAAAAACTAGCTAGCATCAGCGTTTTCACGCAACAAACAGAAACTGGTTTTTAGGGGTTTCTGTTTGCTGCACAAAATAGCCGATGCCAATTTCAGCCCCGGGGCAGATAGTGTGAAATCAAAAGGAAGCCCCACTGAGAAGAGGAATGTGATAGCGTCGTAAGGTGAGTGGAAAATCGGTCGTCATGTTTGCAAAAAAATCTGAAATCTAAAAAACAAAACTGAAAGGGGGCGATTAAATACTCTAAAAATAATAGAAGCATCTGTATTTTTAAGAAATTAATTTTCTCAGTGGCTATTGTTAAGACAATCACACACAATATTTCCAGCCTTCAAAACTTGGTTTCTGTTCATAAAAGGCACTTTCCAGGCTGTTTTGGCTTTTGAGAGAGAACTCATCCTGGCCAGGCCTGGTAGCAACCACCAAGTGACTTGCTACCATGTGACTTGCATGACTCACCCAGGCCCAGTGACTTACTAATATTCAACAGCAGCCACCCCACAGTTTGGCACAGTTCAGTTGTTAGGTTTCAAGGATCTGGGAGACTCAGGTTCAAATCCCTGCTCTGTTATGGAAGCTCACTGGATGACCTTGGGCCAGTCTCTCATCCTCTGCCAGTCTACCTCATAAGGAAAAAATGGAATGGAGGAAAATGATGTAAGTTGCTTTGGGTCTCTGCTGTGGAGAAAGGTGAGGTATAAATGAAGTAACTAAGAAGATGAAGAAGACCATAGATTTATACCCCACCCTTCTCTCTGAATCAGAGTCTCAGAGCAGCTCACAGTCTTTATCTCCTTTATCTTCTTCCTCCACAACAGACACACTGTGAGGTGGGTGGAGCTGAGAAAGCTCTCCCGGAAGCTGCCCTTTCAAGGACAACCCTTCCAAGAGCCATGGCTGATCCAAGGCCATTCCAGCAGCTGTAAGTGGAGGGGTGAAGAATCAAACCCAGTTCTCCCAGATAATACAAATGATGATGAGGGGAAATAAAAGGTTAGTTGGTTGGAGGGTAGGAAGGAGAGAAGGAAGCAGGGAAAGGGGAGAGGATATGGAGGCTGTTTGCCATTTTCCCTGTATAGTTCTTGCAAACTCTATTTCAGTTTCTCAATGGTCAGAGAGCAGGTAAGACCAAATATGGGAGGTTCCTCAATAGAAAGGATATTAATACATTTGGATGTTAGGGATGGACATGGCATTGTATAGTTGAAAGTTTTTCAGAAGGTAGACCTATGGTATGCACTTTTTTTGTGGCCCCCAGCATTTCTGGTCAAAGTAGTTGTACAGATTTCTGCTGTACTTCAACCTGGACCCTGGAAAAAACAACAGAAGACCCTAGGAACATGAATAACACTTGGGCAAGAGATGTGTTTATATGCTGGTGTGTGACATCTGTGGGTGCCTCTTGGATACTCATGCTCCTACCACGGTGAACTGAGTACAGACACAAGAGAGGAGAGGAAGAAATCTACACAATTAAGGATTTTTAAAAATTACTCACTTCCACATCACTCCTCCAGCACTTTAGCATTACAAATATCGCTTCTGTATCCTGTATTAAATATATATATATATATATATTCAGTCAATACATGTTTTTGTAGTATGGATGAGATGCTCTTTATATACAAGCTGCTTTGTGCCTTTGGGCATTTGCAGTGAAATTTTAACACTCTACAAATACACAGCCGCAAGAATAAGTATTCTGCTGATTTACAGCTCAAACCCTCAATACATCCATATATATATAATAGACATGCCACATTGATAAATGTGCATACATGCACATACATGCACACAGTGGGGAACCTTATACCTACATTTTGAAAATGTCATTAATATATTTATTTCAAGTGGAATAGATTACTTTTATCAGTATTAAAAGCTATTTTAGAAATAAAGCCATATGGCTTTGCATTTGTTGTTTGCACATGGGATCCACTAATGCCACTGAATACTCAGTTTCTGACAGTACATGGGCAGCTGATTTCTCTTGAGCTCCCTATAAGCCTGAGTCCTTTGATCATCTATGGAATCACCTCTCCTAATGTACCCCCAAGAGAGCATTATGCTCTAGGAAGAAGAACCTCCTGGTGATCCCTGTCCCAAAAAATATCTGGCTGTCTTCAATCACATGCCTGAATGTTTTCTACACAGAAATATCCTTCATGTAGGTGGGGGGAAATGAATGTTTGAAGTACATTGTGAGGATCAGCTTTGCCATGAGTAGATGAGTTGGGAAGCCACTGTATCAAACAATGTCATGTAACCACCTGCCATTGCACAAGTGATTGATGTATCTATTTCTATCTCAGATGTTAAGATAACATAGTTCTATAGCATATTCACAAAGGACCTACAACTGCATCCTTGAGAGCTAATGCAGAGTTGCTATGGTGCACATGTGAAAATAAAAAACAACAGGGAAGAAAATATGCAGAAAACTCTCTTTGTGTGAAAGCTCCAACTCCTATGTGCATGCCTCTGCAATGAAATGCAACACAGAGAAACCTCTCACCATGGAAGTAGCCTGTGTCTACAGTATACAGAGGAATTGCCATTATCTATTTTTAGACTGTTTTACACAAAAATGTCATGACACACGCACAGAAATCACAACTGCAGCCCTGAGTGAGTGCTGTGATGTTATTTACCAGGTGATTGTCTTGAAAGAGTACTGAAAAGAAAAAAGGGGGTGTCAAGAAACCAGAAGGTCATTAATCAACAGTTTTTATATTTTACCATTGTTGAGGGCACAATTCTAATATTTGATACATAGAACAATAGTAGGCTATCTAATCAACTCAATTACAATAATTTCTCAGTGTTTCAATGTACTTTTTATTTTTAAAAGCATACCAAATTCTGAACAGTTTAACAGGGGTGTCAAACTCTTTTTTTATGAGGGCCAGATCTGACATAAATGAGGCCTTGCTGGGCCAGGCCATGTGTGTCATAAAATGTCATGCCAGGTTGCAAAGATATAAACTTTATAAAGGGCACAGAAAAAAAATTAAAGATTTATATATATATATATTTTAAAAAAACCCCTATTTCTCCTTTGTGATCCAGCGAACTGGGCAAAGGAAGCTCAGGCTTTTTCCTTCCTTCCCCAGAGGACCAGGATGGGGAGGATCCTCAGCCTATAGAAGGAAGAGAGACTTGGCTCAGTAGCTCTGCTGTGTGACTGAGCAAGCCTGGCAAAGCAAGAGAGAGGGAGAAGGAAGCAGATGACAGCCAGTTGCTCGGGAGCCTGATAGGAGCCCTCCGTGGGCCTGATTCAGCCCCCAAGCTGCATGTTTGACACCCCTGGTTTAGGATAAAGATTTTAAAATAAAATGTATTACTCTTTTTCATAAGGCAAACTCTATATATTGCTTACTTAGTATTATTTTAAACTTTTTGTTTCTTTTTTTTGAAAGATAAATGTGTAACATATATAAATAACTATTTAAAAGTATTATACATTAGTAGTGACTATAATTTCTTCCTGTCCAGGTGATATTCTTCATGCTATCAAAAGTTTCAGCTGCTGATTTCCACTTCTTAAGCCTCTAAAGGACATTCTTCTCCAGGCAACTCCAGTTGTTAACTGGATAAGAACTCCATATTATTTACCAGAGGTGTCTCAGACCTTGCCCTGTATTTGGCTGTAGTGGAGGAACTGGATACAAGTGAGTCAAACGACAAAGAAACCAAACAAGAACAAGGTAATGATATGTAAGAACAGGGACTTATACAATCAAGAGAAACATCAACAAAAATCAGGGCAAAGAAGGCCAAGAATACACCTCACGTTTAATCAGAAAATGGCTTGGGATCCACCCCATACCACCTCTTCCACACCCTCCTTCCCTGAAAAATCTGGGAATATCACTACAAGTGACACTAAAAGAAAAGCTTACCAAACACTCTCCAACTACAGTGCCCTCATTGCAGGGTGAAGAAAATAGAATTATTTAGGAACAATTCTATTGCCAACTATATAATAACATTTCTGGTAGCTGACTGTATTCCCTGCTGCCACCTTTTTGACTTTTGAATCCCCCCCTTAAAAGCTGCAAATCTGGATACAGAACTTGAATATTTCCACTAAAACCGCTATTACTGTGTACTTCTATCCTTCTATGCTTTTGTATTCCCAAATCCATTTGTATTCCCAAGTCCATTTCTGCTTTGTTTAGTTCTTTGTTATAATGTTCTTTGTTCTTTGTTATAATGTTGTAAGCTGCCCTGAGTCTGCTTGCGGAGAGGGGGGGATATAAATAAAAAGTAATAAAGAAATAAATAAATTCTTAATACGTTCCAGTTCCTATTTTTGTAATGCTTCCTCAGAAGGGTCATATTAGATTTTGTGGGTTCTAATCCATTCTTCCTGCCATGCTATAAGCTCTACATATCCCAATCAGAATACAAGAAAAAAACTTCGAAAGACTGGCAAAAACAAATCAATGCATTTATATACAGGGCCAGCGTGTGGGAGTAGGCCAAGTAGGCTGCCGCCTCAGGCACCACTTGGCCTAGGGGTGCCATGAGGTGCCCCCTTCCTGCGCCCACTGGCCTCCATCTCCCCACGCCCCACCAGCCTCCGTCTCCTTACGCCCCACCGCTGTCTGTCTCCCCGCATTCTACCACCTCCCCACGCCCTGCCGCCCTCTGTCTCCCCTTGCCCGCCACCTCCCCGCACCCACCGCCTTCCACCTCCTCGCGCTCGCTGGCCTCCATCCTCCCGCGACAACTGGCCTCTGTCTCCCCACACCCACTGGCATCCAATGATGCTTCCCACAAGTGCTCAGTCCAACCTGCCCCTGCTTCAAAGGGGAGGGCCAGGATGAGCACTCGTGCAAAGTGCGCACAGCCTGATGATGTCACTTCTGGTGACATTATAGGGCCGTGCGCGAGAAGGAACGAGGGGGCGGAAGACAGGCCTTGGCTTAGGGACACCAGAACCCCTAGCACCGTGCCTGTTTATATGGAATAGCAAAAAAACAAAACTTAGGTTTAAAGTGCTTCAAGATGAGAAGAGGTGGTTTAGCAATATCTAATGTAAAGCTATATTATTAAGCAGCATGTTTAACTTGGATTGCTGACTGGATTAAAAATCAAAATGACAAATTTATGAAACTGGAAGTGAATGAAACTTGACAGAGCTTGACAGAAGGGATACACAATACTTTATGGGTAAAAAAAAAGAATACACATTTCAAAGGCTCAGCATGTTATTAGAGACAGCTTACTTAAGACTTGGGACTCTTTAAAAATAACGATCAGTCCATTGACTTCACCAATCATGTGTCCAATGAATGCATTTTATGACAAAAATGAGAGAAATTTAATGACATAATTTATCAAGAGATGTTGAATTCCCAGGGGGAAATTAATTTGTGGCAAAAAATAGGAGAAGGGGGAAAAATTAACTGGCTGATATATCTTCAGCTAACTTCCAGACTCAAGGAAGCTATGCATGACTATAGAGGTCGACTTAAGGAGTTAACTGACTTTGAAAAAATAATAACTGAGCAAAAGGACCATTTGCTGGGAAGAATGTACAAACTCTTACTCCAATATGATACTGAAACAGAACATGTTAAATAACGTATGGTGCACTGGCCTCAGAATTTAGGATTAGAAATAGCATTTCAACAATGGGAAAACCTGTGGACAAGAGCTATTAAATTTACCTGCCTGTCAGGCCCTAAGAGAAAATTGGTATAAAAAAGTTTTTTCATTGGTACATAATTTCTAAGGATATTAAGAAGATGGACAACAGTTATGCTTACTATATGTAAAGGGAGAGATACAATAACATTTTCCTTGAAAGAAATTATATTAACTTAATTATTTTATAACTATTTTCTGAGTTTACATTACTTATAGATAAGAGAGGTAATCTTGGCAGGCATCTCTGCCAAGGCATCTAAATAACTTAGCTTATTTAGAAAATTTTCTTAAATTTAAATAGTTAATGTATGTTAAATTTGGGGATAGTAATAGCAGAAGACAACTTGTATAATAGATAGTCAAGGGAATAATTATGTT
The DNA here is from genome assembly GCF_032191835.1 of Heteronotia binoei. Lineage (NCBI taxonomy): Eukaryota > Metazoa > Chordata > Lepidosauria > Squamata > Gekkonidae > Heteronotia > Heteronotia binoei. The sequence continues at coordinate 161,266,526 of NC_083243.1, read as the reverse complement.
TAGAAGAAATTACTGTATTAGAAGACTGGAGTAAATAACTGAATGTATTGTTAATGTTATGTATGGGTTGCTTTGAGACTGAAGAAGGGGTAGATGCTTATATATATTATGTATGTTATTTTTTTCTTAACCCTTCCCTTTCCCTTTTTAATTTCTGTACCCTATAAAACAAAATAAAAATCTTTTTGAGGCATACATATCCTCCCTGCATCTCTTGGCTTTCAATTTTCTCTTCATTGTGTCAGGGCTTTCAGGACTAAGATGTTGCTCAAGAACCATAGGTATCTAGAAGACTTCCGGGCTCCATCATCTTGCCTTCAGAGGTATCCGCAGATCGTTCTCCTGTGGTGCTTCTAATTCTGGCTGTTGGAGGGGTGTCACGGAAGTGATGCCTCCATAGAAAGGCCCTGGAGGGGTTTTTTCTTCGGCACGGGACTTTTGCGGGGAGCTAGGGGTTCAGCGGCGGCTGCCTCTGTGCCTCCTGCATGTCCCAAGGCTCCACAACCATGAAAGCTGGCGTACCAGCAGAAAAATATGAACGCCCGACTGCTCTCTTTCTTTCACTTTTCTCAGTACGCCTTTGATGTAGTGTCTTTCTACTCCTAATGTGGCAATTCTTCTTGACAAGTAAGTGACTTTTCAATACCTCTGGCTAATGGGTTGTTTTGCATAACAACGAGAGGCTAGCTCAAAGGAAGAGGTGAGGCCTCGAAAAGTCTGCAAGCAATCTTAAGTATCATTAACTATTTAAATTGGATTGAATACAAATACTAAAATTGACTCGGATTATTATTGGACATATGCAAAAGATACTATCATTAGGCTGCAATATGATCTGGACATAAAGAAGATAATTTTAGAGAGATCTGTCTCTGTCGCCTGTCTGTATTTGAAATGATAACATTTGAAATCTCAGCTGGAGCTGTTGTGGAATGTGAATTTAGCAGGACTGAAGCTACTTTTCAACTTGGATTAAGAGACTGAGTTTGCTATCAGAGAAAAATGGCACTGTCTAGCGAAATGTCTTATAAAAAAGATTTTTTATACAATATCATTTCTCTGAGACAGGATGTTGGCTTATTAATGCAGTTTATTAAAGAGCAAATGGGTATTCTTATACTGAAAGCTAGCGAAATTGAAAATCTACAAGAGTTGAGTGCTAAAGAGATTCTGCCGACATCTGTGGAAATGGAAAGGGAAAGTGTTATGCTCTGAAACCAACACAAGAAAACCAAGATGGATCCCTATGTCGCAGCAGTAAAACAAGACCGGAAATTAAGACTCAGTGAAGTCATGTGGAGAGGGAAAAATTGCGCTGAATCCTTCCTCTTATTGTTGACGGGTCAGGCTACACTGAGAAGAGAAAAGGTACATCCCGACCAACAAATTAAGATGTGGAAAGCTTTCAGGAAGAAGGATTTTGAACTTTTCTCATTCTTGTAGATGACTGGATATGGAAATTTCACTAAGAAGTGACATGCGATTTTAAAAGGCAAAGTGTGATGTTTGGGTCGCATTTAAATCTAAAAGTGTTTAAATTTTGGGAAGAAGGATTCCTGAAATCTGATTTTTCTTTCTTTTTTGGCGGTAAACAAATATGCAGTTATTAATTATGAATAGATATGTGATTTTAAAAGAACATGGGAAATCCTAAAGAAGGAAGGGAGTTAAAACTTAATTATATATATAGTTAATTTGGATTAATGCTAAAGAGTGCAAACAACACATTTTTATAGCAGATTTATTCATAGTATGTTTAATTGGTGAAAACGCTCATATTGATGTAAGAGTTGGATTAATTGGTGAAAAGGTAGATAGTGCAATTGTTTTGTAATCTAGTAGATTTGTTTCTAACATGCCTCTTTGGAGAAACTGTTCAAACTGAGATAGACAAAATATTAAGTTGTATTTTTTTTTGTAATTTGTTCAAGATAAAGATATGATTTCTATGTGATTATATTAATAAGGATTTATTAAGCCAACAATTTAATTTGTGCTTACAATAGGGTTAACCTAAATCAGGTAAAATTGGTGCTGAGATGATTTTATAATTTTTCTTTCTTAACTTTATATACTTATTTGTGTTCAAGAAGAATTGTTCAGATTCATATTGCTAGTATTAGTTTATTAAAAATTTTCTGTAATGAAAGAAAGGATGGTAAAATATGTGGAGATCTTTATACTTGCATATAGAATGATCTGGGTAGTCTGTTTGGAGATAGAATTATAACTGATATATTTGTACTTTTTTCTGTTTCTGCTTTTCCCATTCTGTAAATGTCCCTGTCCCTCTTTTATGTATCTTTTGCACTGCTTTATCTTTTTGTAGTAAAAAACCAATAAAAATTATAAAAACTAAGAACCATAGTTATCTCTTCAGGTATCTGTGACAGCCCCTTAACTTCCAAGTTTTTTTCTTGCCATTTGTGCAGCACTGAAGATATTTCAGAGACCACTGAACTCCCGTCAGGTTGCTTCCTGAGCTCCTCCTCTTCCATATCCAGTTCCTCCTCCTCTTATGCTATGGCTCCGGCCATTCTCTGCTGACTTGTGGCTCTACCAGACCTGCTTGCAGGCCCAGGGCTAGCGGTGCCTACGCCCCTAGGCCGAATCCCTGACCTCTGCCCCCACTATGTGTGTTTTTTTGTTTGTGCTATGTGCGTGTGCACCCCAATAACATCATAATGACATCACTGCCCTCCCTGCAGCCGCCCACCAGCCCGCCAGTTGCCCGCCTGCTGGCCACCACCATTTCCTTCCCCTTGCCTGCTGCCATCCCCTGCCTGCTGCCGTCTCCACCCACCCCTTGCGCCGGCTGCTGGCTTGGCAAAGTCTGGGGTGGGCACGTGGCAGTGACATCGTTATTAAGTCACTGCCACATGCCCCCCTGGACTTTGCCGAGCCGGCAGCCAGCGCGGAGGGTGGGTGGGGACGGCGATGGGGGGCAGAGGACGGCGGCAGACGAGGAGAAGTAAACGGCGGCAACCGGCAGGCTACCGGCGGGCAGGCGGGTGGCTGCAGGGAGGGGAAATGTTCTGGCGCCCCTAGGCTGAGGCTTGTCTCCTGTCCCCCTCCTTCTTGCCACGCTTTGCACGTGCGGCCTGATGACGTCACCAGACGTCATCGCTGCGCGCACTTCACATGACTGCTCAGCCTGGCCCTCCCCTGCTTCAAAGGGAGCTGGCTGGCTTCCTTTGAAGCAGGGGTGGGCCAGGCTAAGCACTTGTGGGAAGCGCCAGATGCCAGCAGGCGCGGAAAGATGGAAGTCAGCAGGCGTGGGAGGATGGAGGCTGGAGGGCACGGGGAGATGGTGGCTGCGGGGAAAGCTGTGTACTGGCCCCTACGACAATTACTCATAGGAATAAAAATGTACGTAGTTGATAACATTAAATATATATTTATTTTATTGACATTTCCAACAAAATCGGTGTTGAAACATTAAAAACATGCTGTGCAGCAACAACTAATCAACATGATAAACATTTGAACAATACACAAGGCTTAAAAAACAAATAAAAAGTTTATCCATTCATATGTTCACGAACTATCAATACCTAGTTATTAGTACTGCATCATACACAGATTAGTATGGGGCCCCTATGCTCATGGGGCCCATGGGCAAGTGCCCATCAGGCCCATGCATTAAGACAGCCCTGCTTCCATCCATTTCAAAGGAAAAAGCTCCAGGAGGCCAACAAGCTGTGCTCAGAATGAGCAGGATCAGGGCTTTTTTTTTAAAGAACTCATTTGCATATTAGGCCACACACCCTGACACCAAGCCAATTGGAACTGCATTCCTTTGTGTTCCTGCTAAAAAAAAAAAAAGCCCTGATTGTGTGGAGATCAATGGCAATAATGGCAGATCCCTAGGTGCCACCAGGAGGTTGGCAACCAAAGTTGGGAAGCAGGGCTTCTTCCTCCTCCCCACCCCTTGCTCCCCCAAAGCCTTGTGGTGCTTCCTTGCACCCCCAGGGTTTGTCCCCATATTTTCCAAACCTACTTTGCTGTGATGTTTCAGGGAAGATTGCAACCAAATTCTGGATTGAGACATTCATGGAGATCTGGGGGTGGAAACTTGGGAGGGTGGGAACCTCAGCAGGGGATAACGCCACAGAGTCCGCCCTCCAAAGCAGCCATTTAATTCAAAGAAACTGATCTCTCTCATCTGGTGATCAGTGGGAATTCGTGATGATGACTGCAGATTTATACCCCATCCTTCTCTCTGAATCAGAGACTCAGAGCGGCTTACAATCTCCTATTTCTTCGCCTCCCACAACAGACACCCTGTGAGGTGGATGGGGCTGAGAGGGCTTTCACAGCAACTGCCCTTTCAAGGACAACCTCTGTGAGAGCTGTGGCTGACCCAAGGCCATTCCAGCAGCTGCAAGTGGAGGAGTGGGAATCAAACCCGGTTCTCCCAGATAAGAGTCTGCACACTTAACACTACACCAAACTCGTTCCAGGCCCTACATGGAAGTTGGTAACCCTAATCTACATTTTCATCACAGGGTCTTTTTATACAGGGGAATCACTATGCCATTAATCCCAAATAATAATTGTTCAGTTTTTCCAATTAATTACCTCATAATCCAAAGAATGGTTCAGAATTAGCTGTGTGTCATTAATCTCAAAAAAATCAGGGTGCTCTGTTGTTTCAGTATCAATTGTGACTGTGACACCAGGTCCTTTCACGATGGTGGTAACCACTTGCCCGGGAAGGTTGTTCTCCTCTATGTGAGGATTTTCATTATTGACATAACAGTCTAGTTAGGCAAAAAACAAAACAAAAACCTGAGTAAGGTAAAACACAACATAATAAGATTTGCCAAGCTAAATTCACTTTTCACTGACTAGTCTAGTATCTTATCTATGACTGCTTCCAGTAGAAAATGTAGACAAGTGTGAAACAATCTGTCTAATAATAGTTTGACCTGACTATACATGTGAATGTTTGTGCAGCCATTTCAGTGTTAAAAACAGTTAATTTTATCAATCTCTTTGAAGAATCTACAACCATTCAAACTGGGACACATCAAAGGGTTTATAACAAATTTAGGGAGTCCTTATTCTGAGCAAAATATAACATGATTTTTGTATAATTAATTTCAAATTATTTAAATAAATTGTTAATTAATTATAAATCACAATCAATTTCCTTTAGAATTGTCCATTTTTGCCTACACTGTCAATTTGGACATTCAAAGATCTATTATAATACTTTAGTTAGAATGTTACAAAGAGTATATTATTACAAAGAGTATATAAAGTCTGTCCATGACAAAAAAAATTCTGTTTGAGATGCACAGAATAATTAATTCTTTAATGAAGCACAGGCTATCTTAATTTAAACAGCCATTCCTCTTCAATTGCCTTAAAAATGAAATCCATATCAACCATTTTAGCCCATACCATTAGAATCTGGTTACCTGTTGTCTGTGCCTGAACATGAATTACAGCCACCATCAGAAAGAGCATGCAGGTCCAAGAGTGTCTGAAAAGAGCCATAAGGGAGATGGAAAAGAAATCCAATAGCCAGGGAAAACAAATACATTTCTTCTCTTCACTTATTGTGACAATGCAGTCTCCCTTTCACCATTCAATGAGGAAACAGAGTCACAAATGACGCCAAACCACTGTAGTTTAACCTTTGCAACCCAGTTTATTGATTTACTTATTTATGACTTGTTTACTGGTACCAGTGGCTGAATGCAGAATGCTATTCATTTTACCATAGATACAGACATTGAATTGTCCCTGCTTTAAAGATCACCTGTGTTGCAGATGGAAGCAATGAGAACAGCTCTGTGACAATTTCTTCCATGAAACATGGAAATAATGGAAAACTTGAATAATCAGACATGGGATCGTCATTTTGGAAAATGGCTGTTTTAGTCAGTATCCTCTTAAAGCATGCCTGGAATGAACTGGACTCAAATAATAGGGAGCCTATGCACTACACTTTATGATGGACCACTTTAGCTGCTGTTTAAAAGGGTTTCTGAGAATAAATCATTTGCCACCCCCCTCCCACTTAAACACCTGCCATGGCACTCCTTCTCAGATCGATTTCTTTGTTCTGTAGCTATGCAACTGGCTCAGAAGGGCCATATGTTCAGGGCCGACCTGACACCCTGGGGTGCCTAGGCAGACTTGCTGCCTGGCGCCCCCCCCCAAAGCACCCCCTACGTCTCCCCCCGTGACTCCATGCCCCCCTCCCGTACCCCCCATGGTGCCCCGCCCGGCCCCCCGGCTCCCCCTGGTGCACTTTTGAAGACTGAGTCAACCTCAAGCTCTGCTTGCCTGTCCGCTGATGCTAAAAGCAGCAGTGCTCCACTCGTTCCCTTCCCCCTGGGGCTCGCCAGCTAAAAGTAAGCTTTGCTGGCTTCCTAGCCCGTGCCTGTGCGTTTTGTTAAGAAACAAAACGTGCAGGTGGGAGCTGCGAAGCCAGCTAAGCTTACTTTTAGCCGGTGAGCAGGAGGAAGGGAGCGAGCGGTGCGCTGCCGCTTTTAGAAGCCGCAGGCAGGTGAGCAAGTGCCTGGGGAGGTGGGGGGCAGGACATTGCACCAGGAGGGTGGGCGGGCAGGCGGCAGCCCGGACGGGGCTAGTGGCAGTGGCAGGGAGGGGGGAGGGAAGCAAGCTAAACGCTTGCTTGAGGCACCGGAGGAAGGCAAGAGCCCAATTTGCTGCCCCCCATCTCTCAGCTCCCTAGGCAACTGCCTAATTTGCCTAGTGGGAGGGCCGGCTCTGCATATGTTCTCCAGCTCTGCATAGTTTTGTTTCCTTTCTTCAGACCCACTGATATTATGATCCTTGAAGAATCTCTGTTTAGCCCACTGGATGCCTGCCTGGTTTTCTCCCCCAGGCACTGCTAGTTGAGCAAAATAGTCCCTCTTTTCTTTCTTGTCACACCCCAAGAGTCTGTGCTACCTAACAGTCTACTGTGTAGACTGGCTGTAGGAGTCTTTAGCTACTCTAAAACTTCCCTTCTTTATGGGCCAATTCAGACCGATTCCCTACTAGCTTGTTCTGAAGTTGGAGCTTTTTCCCTCCACCCCCACCCCGATGCTTCAATCCAATTTTGCACATGCTGCCATGGGGCTGTGACATGTCCTGCTTTTTCCCACAGCAAGCAAAATCCTCTGAAAACCGGTTTCTACTTGCCAAGGATAATGTATTTGTTTCAAACCATCCCGATTGTAAAAGAAGCAAAACAATTCAACAAATGGCAAAGGAAAATCTCTGATTTCATTTGGGCCGGAAAGAAACCAAGGATAAAGATGAAGATCTTAACGGATGCCAAAGAGAGAGGAGGTTTTCAACTTCCCGATCTAAGACTATACCACGATGCAGTTTGTTTGACATGGATAAAAGATTGGATAATGCTGTTAGATAAAAAACCTTTGTGGTTAGAAGCTCACGGAAATAGATTCGGCTGGCATGCATACATGTACTATGGGAAGAATAAAATGGATGGTTTTTTCTCTCACCACTATGTCAGAAATACATTACTAAATACTTGGATAAAATACAAGAAATACGGGGACGAGAGAAAACCATTATGGATAGTGCCAGCAGAAGTAATAAAAATAACAGCTGATTCTGAAGAAAAAAGAGAAATGTCATATAACCAACTGCTTAAGATTCAAGGAGACAAAATTGAATTAAAAACCTCAGAAGAGCTAAATAACAATTATGATTGGTTTCAAATGCAACAAATTAAAAGTTTGATGGAAAATGACATAAAATCAGAGGGGATTAGACGAGAACAAACAGAACTGGAAAGAGTCCTGTTAGGTGACAATGAAAAATTGATATCAAAAGTATATAAGTTATTATTGAAATGGTCTACAGAAGAAGAAGTAGTAAAGTCTCAAATGGTCAAATGGGCAATTAATGTGAATAGAGAAATACAAATGGAAACATGGGAGCACCTCTGGAAGAACTCAATGAAGATATCAACTTGTCAAAGCATTAAGGAGAACTGTTTTAAAATGATGTATAGGTGGTATATGACTCCGAAAAAATTGGCTAAGATAAGTAAGAAAATGTCGGATAGATGTTGGAAATGTAAAAAACATGAAGGTTCTTTCTTCCATATGTGGTGGACATGTGAAAGAGCGAAAGAATTCTGGAAGATGATACAACAAGAAATCACCAAAATTTTGGGCTATGATTTTAAGAAAATTGCAGAGACGTTTTTACTTGGATTACAATTAGAAAAATACCCAAAAGAAGACAGGACTTTAATTTGGTACCTGTTATCAGCTGCTAGGACTTTGTACGCGCAGCTTTGGAAGCAAGAAAAAATACCAGAGAAATGGGAATGGACCATGAAAGTTTTATCGTGGTGTGAAATGGACAAATTAACCAGAACACTAAGAGACTATGATTTAGAGATATTCAAAAGGGAGTGGAGAAAATTTAAAGGATATATGGAGAAAACTTGGAAAGTAAAGAAATATTGGACATTTTTTTAGTTGTAAGAATATATATACGGAACTTTGAGCAATCAGAAGTGCTTTTAGTATGGATTTGAACTTATAACCTCGGGGAAGTCAACATTGGAGGGAGGGGGGATGGAAATGTCATATGGGTTAATGTGAAAAAAAAGAAAAAATTAAGAAATAGATAAGCTTTGTAACCATATGCTACCAATAAATTGTTTAAAACTAGAAAACCGGTTTCTACTTGCCATGGGAAAGAGGCAGGGCAAGTTGCAGCCCCATGGAAGCTTGTGCAAAATTGGCAGAAGTGTTGGGGGCCGGGAGGGAAGAGCTCCAACAGATGCCAACCCTGCCAGGAAATCCGACTGACACCCTGCACTCCAGTGCAACAGTGGGAGTCTGCACGCACACCATGGTCCCAACTCCACCTGGACTTTGCCAGACGCTTTCAGGGCCAACTATTCTTCATCATAATGGATTCCCACTTTAAATGGTTGCAGGTAGTCCCTGTCGCCTTGACCTCCTCCTGGGCAGCCATTAGCATCCTCTGATGGGCCTTTACTATGCGTGGCCTTCTGGACACCGTAGTGTTGGACAATGGGATTTCCTTCACTTTCGGGGAGTTCCAGGAGTTCATCTCAAGGAACTTGATCTGGCATATCAGGTCAGCCCCCTTCCACCTGGCAATGAATGGCCAGGCAGAATGGATGGTATGAACAACCAAGAACTCACTACACCACATCATCCACAGGGACTGGGAAGCCCATTTGGCTGAGTTCCTTTTGGGTCAACGGGCCATACCATGTGCAGCCACGGGTTGCAGCCCAGCTGAGGTTTTCATGGGCTGATGTCTCTGCACCCTCCTGGACAGGTTACACCCTGACAGAGCCCTGGACCTACAATCCTTCCCTGAGGCCTCATGAGCTCCTAGCAGGTTCTCCCCAGGAGACCCAGTCTATACCCGGAACTTCGCAGGCAGGCCAGCCTGAATTCCCACTTGGATTACAAAAGTGATGAGGTTCATGTCTTATGAAGTTACGATGAAGGCTGACCTCAACCTCAGACATCACATTGACCAACTGCTCCCCTGCACTCTGCCAGAGGAAGTCTACAGCAGCCAGGCCACCAACGGTCATCCGGAAGCACAGCTGCTGTTGACAGAGCAGACCTGGTCTGAGGAACCAGGTGGCATCCCACCGAATGAGCAGTTTGCACTAGAGGCTCCATCACCACCATCACCCAACCCTCCAGGATCCCCAGCCTCTCTGCTCGTTGCTCCAGAAGCCACCAGGTCAAGCCCAGCACCAGCCATCATTTTGCCACCTCCCACGCCCAGGCACTCAACATGGGAATAACGCAAGCCGGCTCATCTGAAGAACTATGTATGTTAAGGCTTACAGACCAGCGGGGAAGGGCTGTTACCTATTGGGAGTCATGCTTGTTGCGATGCTTGATAGTTCCAGCTGGGCTCATTGGAGTCTTCGGGACTGAGCTTGGGAACTAGAGACAATGGGAAGCAGGATCCAAATCCTGGCTTCCCTGGACCAATCACCCTGCTGGTTCAAACAATCCTATAGGGTTTTAGCGTGGGAACTTTGGGCTGTATATAGTTGGCCTGGGTGGGCCCAGTTCTCCAGTCTTTTTTCTCAGTTGCAATGCTGTATCACTAATAAAGAGCTATTGCTATTATGATATGTGTCTCCTCATGTATCGAACCCAGTATTTAACATTCTCTTCGAGGAACTAATTGCTGTAGTCTGGAGATCAGTTCTAATTCTGTGAGAATATCCAGGCCCCAACTAGTGGACAACAATCCTAAAACGGACACAAATGCTTCTCAGAAGAAATTTTTAGTCCGTGTCTTTGCTTTGCAAAGATTCAGAATGGCAAATGAAAACAATAAATCCTGAAAACTCCTTTCTGGAATTAAGAGGGTAGTGAAAAGATAGGTTCCTGCCCCAGATAAGGCGATCCCCTGTGAATATTAGTTTGTCATAGCCTTGAGAGACTGGTGAAGAACTTTCAATGGCCAAGGGAATTTTGAATTATGAAATGAACAACCCACTGTATATCTCTGCTGTCCTGTACCATCCACACTCAACAGATAGTCAAATCGATCAGTTACTAGCTGTTCTGCCTGGAGGAGTCTTTTGGATGAGTCCAGGCTTTTTTTGCAGGAAAAAGTCTAGCAGGAACTCATTTGCATATTAGGTCACACCTCCTGACATCATCATTGTTTCACACAGGACTTTTTGTAGACGAGGCCCAGCAGGAACTCATTTGCATATTTTGACACACCCCTGGCACCAAGCCAGCCAGAACTGCATTCCTGTGCGTTCCTGCTCAAAAAAAGCCCTGGATGAGTTTAATATTGTATTTTCTTTTATGAACCCTACATCTCACTAACATCATAACAAAGGGGAGACAGTTACTGCTGGAGATTTGGGTGACAAGAACTGTTATATCACAGCAAGTTGTGGATTTGGTGATGTTTCATTATTGAACTGCCTTTAGTTGTTTTCCCCTGGTCCCTAAGGGCCAAAAAGCCTGTTCTGTAGTTTGGTTTCACTTCCTCAGCAGGTTGTTAGCTGTTAGCAGGGCTTTTGGGGGGGGAGTAGAAAAAGCCCAGCAGGAACTCATTTGCATATTAGGCCACACCCCTTGATGCCAAGGCAGCCGGAACTGTGTTCCTGTGTGTTCCTGCTTGGGAAAAAAGCCCTGGCTGTTAGTTTTTGTTCAAATAGAGGCCAGGAAAGGCTTTTGTTCCAATGAAACTTTCAGTCCTGGCATGGTGTATTTATGGAATTATTTCCCACTACCACCACTGAACCAGATGCAGCAGCAATGGGGCATTATAGCATTTTATATTTCTGTGTTGGAGAAGGGTGGCGGTAGTATACCTGTGTTGTGTAAGTTGTTTTGTGGTTGTTGAAGCAATATGGGGTCTCTATAAACACCAGACATTCAGAAGAGCCCTGAGAATTGATGGGATGTTATTTCATTAGCAGAGTGCTCAAGGCATATAGTGCAGCAGAGCCCATCTGGAGTGTGTGTGTGTGTGCTGTCCAAAAACAAAGTTATACATGGACCCTCTGTATCTTTGTAAAACTAACATGAGCCCTTTTATTGAAGGAACTCCATTCTAGACAGGATAGAGTAGATACAGGTTTCCAATCTAGTCTAATTTACTAGGATGCAGGGCTTTTTTGAGCAGGAATACACAGAAATGCAGTTCTGGCTGCTTTGGCATCAGGTGGTGTGGCCTAATATGCAAATGAGTTCCTGCTGGGCTTCTACAAAAAACCTTCTGTGGAACAATGGCGCTGTCAGGCGGTGTGGCCTAATATACAAATGAGTTCCTGCTGAACTTTTTCTACAAAAAAAAGTCCAGCTAGGATGGTTAGAGATACAGGAAACATGTCCTGCTGTCATGCTGTCAAGGTGGAGAAGGCTGGTGTACTGTGGAGAGAAGGTGTTAGACTGGGAGGAAGTTTCCTTGAGAGTAGCAATATCATATCAAAGGGACAGCATCAGAGAGTAAAGGGAAGGATAGTCAGTATCATGATCTCTCTGTCTCTCTGATTTTCTCATAAACCCCCTCTGAAGTCTGAGGCTAAGAGGCAGTGCTAAGTCCTTCACTTCCAAGAGTTAGAATGATGCAGTGTGGGTAAGAGGGTGATGGGTTTTCTTTTAACCCTTTCTAGGTACCCAATATTTTGACCAATGGGGATAAAAGGAGATCAAGCATAGTATTTTTACTCAGGAAAATGGCAGGGGAGGAAAAGATTCAAGAGCCCACTTCCTCTCACACCATTCTTCCCCTCAAAAAAAGCAATCCCAACAGCTGCATTTGGGAAAAGCAAAAAAAAATCTTTTGAATTTATCAAAGACTTAACCAGGGCTTTTTTTGAGCAGGAGCACCCAGGAATGCAGTTCTGGCTGGCTTGGCATCAGAGGGTGTGGCCTAATATGCAAATGAGCTCCTGCTGGACTTTTTCTACAAAAAACCCCCTGGACTTAACCATAATGTGTAGTTGCATTCTGAATGTGTGAACTGCTTCCATTCTAAGGTGAAGCAAGATGATACAAAAATTCTGTCTCTGATGCCTGATTTATTAAATAGGTCATTCAGATGTGCAAAAGCCCAACTATACATTTTATATATAAAGGTAAAGGTAGTCCTCTGTGCAAGCACCAGTCGTTTCTGACTCTGGGGTGACGTCGCATTATGACATTTTCATGGCAGACGTTTTTATGGGGTGGTTTGCCATTGCCTTCCCCAGTCATCTACACTTCCCGCCCCCCCCAGCAAGCTGGGTGCTCATTTTACCGACCTCAGAAGGATGGAAGGCTGAGTTAACCTTGAGCTGGCTACTTGAACCCAGCTGCCGCCAGGATCAAACTCAGGTCATGAGCAGAGCTTGGACTGTGGTACTGCAGCTTACTACTCTGCACCATGGGGCTCTTACATTATATATAGCTCTGTAATTATTTTGTCTGATTTCCCCCCCTCCCTAAGGAAAAGACCTGTTGAAGACTGGGATCTTGAACAGATTGCTTAACCCTTTCTAGACAGGATAGAGTAGATACAGGTTTCTAAATAGTCTGACTAGGATGGTTAGTGAGACATGAAGCATGTCCTGCTGTCATGCTGCCAAGGTGGAGAAGGCTGGCATAGTGTGGAGCCAGCCACTTGTTCGCTAAAAATCCCTCCCACCAGGCTTTCTTGCCTTTCTGTCTGTGGAGCAAAAATAACCTGGGAGTCAATTTTGAGCAGGCAAATAACAGACAGCAACAGGATCCCCACTGGTCCTCCACTCAAGATTCCAGCCTCCCACAAATTCCAGAGGGGTTGCTGTATTAGCTGCCTGCAGTCAGAATAACAAATAATCTTGTGGCACCTCAAATACTAATTAATTTATTGTGGCACCTGATGAAGTGAGTGTTGACTCACAAAAGCTAGCCTACAATAACTGGATTAGACGTCAAGGTGCCACAAGAGTCTTTGTTATTTCAGCCTCCCACGAGTGCTTTTTCTTGAAAGAAAGTATTCATCAAAAGGAATAAATGTGAAGTGTAACACTGTAGTGCTCTTCCTCTTCTGCCGTTTTGGAGTCATGGTTGCCATTAGCTTAACCCCCCCCCCCCCCATTTGTTCTTAACTTGTCTTGTTTGCTGTTTGTTGTGGTGAAATTTTATGCTTGTTTGTTAGTGTGGTGGTATTCTGTATTTGGGGGAAAGTATTAATATTTTATTATTGTTTTAATGGACTTGCTTTTAAGGTAGTTTGCAAGCTTTCTTCCCTTGTCAGAGACAATGGCTGCTTATGGAACATTTTTTGTCGGTTTTTTATGCCTGAACACATCCACATGGAAGTAATCTTGCAAAAGACTAAGGAGAAATACAGCTACTTTGCAAGTTTGCTCCATCTCCCTTGTGACCGATTCCCCAATAACACATGCAAAATACCAATCAGTAAGAAGTTATGCTAAAGCTCCTTTATTAAATTTTGGAGATGAAGTCATGATGAAGACTTCTAAATTATAAACGATGATTAAATATTCTCTGAATGTCTGGGTTGCTATGATTAGCAATCTCATTTCCCCTGATTAGCTGAACTTCCTTACTAGAGTAACTTCCATAGTTGTTCCCCCACTCCCCACATCACTTCATTTATATAGGAAAAGGAGACATGGCAATTTCCTTGTGACAATCTGTCCAGTGTTGGATGCTTCATTCCTGTTTTCTACCAAATGTTGCTTCAGATGCTTCTTCATTCATTCTTCCAAGCAGTTGGCAAATTGAACGGCTAATCACTTGAGTGGCATCTTCAGCATCATTACCTGGAAAACTTTATTGGAGAAACACAGGTAAAGCGTCACACAATAATTGAATCGTGTTCCTGGCATAGTCTTCTAAGCACACTAACCACAGAAGCCAGGAATTCCTGACTCATCCTACTTGGTTTGTTGAGCCATTTTGCTGGTTCTCACAGCTGTGCTTTCAGTTATCCCCTGAGCGTTGACTTCCTTGTCTTGATAGGTTGCTCATCAACCCATTCTTTAGGCCCAGATTTATGTTTCATGAGTCCTATCTGCACTATGTTGTCAGCAGGGGTAAAGCAGCTTGAGGATGGTGATTATCATGGGCGAAATGGCAGTGGGAGAGAAGGGTTAAAAAAAATCTCTCCCCTGCCATTCTCCTTGAAACTTCAGCTCCAGAAGCTGCAGTCTGGAAAAGAACAAATATAGGGGCTGTGGCTCAGTGACAGAGTATTTGCTTTGCATGCAGAAAGTTCTAGGTTCTCAATCCCCAACATCTCCAGTTAAAATATTACATTGGTGAAAGACTTCTACTTGAAATCTGAGATCAGTCTGAGTAGACAATAATGAACTTGGTAATATATATTTTATTTACAAATACGCATGCAGAATGTAGCTAGAAACAAAAAGACATCCCCCACCCCCTGCACTGTTTTCCTGATGTGAAATGACTCCACCCTGTTCAGGAAACTTACATGTACTGATGGGATTTAGGATGCAGGGTCTCTCTCTTTCTAATGGCCTTGCTGCCCTGTTGGAATGTCCTTTCCCCTCTACCTATGTTCTAAATGTGTGTTTGCAAATAAATAAATATTACAAAGACATCGTAAAACTCCACAGTACCAAGGGACTTCTGCACGAGGCAAAAACAGCATTAAGAGAAATAGATTATGCTGCCCCAGTTCTGTTCCATTTCCCACTGGAGAAAAGTAATATGCATGTGTACCATGGGACTTGAAGTCTCTGATGACAAGTATTTCTGTGCTGATTATGGTTAGAAAATTGCCATACTTGCTACTAATTTTTGGGAGGGGAGAGAAGAACAAATGAAAAGTACGCGTGTATCATTTGGGAATGCATCTTGAGAAATAACAGTATTTCAGGTGCTTGTGGGAATTCTGGAAAATTCACTGAACTTGACAATTGCTCCAGTAGGATTAATCTTTTATATACAAATGCCCCAGTCCCTGCCTACATGTAAACTTTTATAAGATCAGAAGCAACAAATAGCATGAAACAGACCTTATACCTGGTTGGATTTGCAATGACTTCACTTGATGATATCTATAACAATGCCATTGGTGTGCGATTTAAACTGTTATGATAGTGGACTTTACCTGGATAGCCCAGGCAAGCCTGATTTAGTCATATCTTGGAAGCTAGGCAGGGCTGACTCTAGTAAGTAGGGAGACCTCCAAAGGAATACCAGGGCTAGGGTGCACATCCAGCCGCCTCTCTGAAAACGTCTTAGTTCCACTAGGGATCACCAAAAATCACCATGACTTCCAGGCACACAAGTGCATGTGTGCACACACGCACGCACTTAAAAACCCTCCTATGTTAGTGCAGTTCAGCATATTTCCTGACTCTTTGTGCTTTCAAAGTGTTGAACATTATCTTGTTGTAATGAAAGCACTGTAAGGAAGGCCAGTAGGGCTTTTTTTGAGCAGGAACGCACAAGAACGCAGTTCCAGCTGGCTTGGTGCCAGAGGGTTTGGCCTAATATGCAAATGAGTTTCTGCTGGGCTTTTTCTACAAAAAAGCCCTGTGCAAAACAATGGTGACATCAGGGGTGTGGCCTAATATGCAAATACATCTCTGCTGGGCTTTTTCGACAAAAAAAAGCCCTGAATATCAGTATTATTCTCCCTACAGCCAATACTTCAAAATGAAGCAATATGAGGGAAGGTGAACCCCACTTAATATTTCTTCTTCATTTAGAAAGAAGTGGCATTTGTTCTCTCTATTCTTTCCCCTGGACATGGAGTTGAACACTTCTTGGTTTAGGAAGTTTAATCTATCCACAATCTGCTAACATTTGTATTTGGGTGCTTTATCAAAATGTGGTTTGTTTCTTGCCCAAAAACTTGGGAACAAAATATACATTATGTGAGATGTTGGGTCATGGATGCCTGATCTAACTCTCAATCATATATTCACATGTGAAAAACCTATCAGTTGCCCTGCAGGGCTCTAGTCCAGACACTGCAAGGGGAAAGGAGAAGCTTCAGACCTCCCTCCCATGTTGTTTTTGCAAGTGGAAATAGCCACAGGGGAAGGGGACTGTTTTCTCTTCTTTGGCCTCCATGTGTCCATCCCATGGCATGTAGAGCTTGAGGAAGGGGAAAACAGCTCTCTCACAGCCATTTCCACCGGCAAAAATAATACGAGGGAATCCTGAAACCCCTCCTTCCCCCTCATAGCATTTGGAGCTGCATGGAGTGCCTAAAATATTTTTAAAGGCTAGAGTGAACACTTGATGGAGATTGAATCAGGCACGGATGGCGTGACTCATGTCACACATAATGTGTATTTGGCCTTTGGATTCTAAATCCGGGTAGTAGAGTTGTTTTTATGTCCATGGCAGTGGAAATGTATGGGTGAGGAGGAAAAACGGGAAATAGAAGGATAACCGAAAATTCATAGAAGTCATATTTGAACTTTACCTTGAATCAGGCTCATAGTGTTGTATGGAGATGTTCATCCAGATATAAGTTGATGAGTTCTAGCTAGTTTAGGAATTTCTTCCTTGGACTGAATTTGACCCATGATAGGCATACATCAGATCTGGAGAGCTACTGTTGGCCACCCCTGGCATACATTATTGGAGCCAATCTAAATGGATTAGATATGCCAGCTTCAAGCTTCAGTGGATGGTTGGGTACACAAGCTTGTGGAAAAATCCAGTTGCGCCAAAAGAAAAGAGTTGCAGTCATCACCCTTTGATTCTTGAGGACCACAGCACTACACCCAATTGAACCAAGACTATAGTTTCAGAATGTCAAATGACTTCCTGAGACTGAGCCAGTACTTGTTCATCATTAGATATCAATCCAAAATTTATAAAAAGCTTTCTTTCATCAGTGCAGTCTGTTAGTTTACCTAGCATACTACAGTTGATATTATTTGGCAGGGACTTTCCAAGGTATGGCAGGAAGAAGTCTCCTCTGGTTTTGCTACCTAAAATCCTTTTAACTGGAGAGGTCAGGTACTGACCTGGGGATTTCTGGATGCTATGCATGTGCACTGCCAATGAGCCGCTTCCAGTATTTTTGCCTAGTATTAATGGTCACATGAGTGCAAAGTAAATGCATGTTTACCTGACAGAGCAAAGCTGCTGGAATTAGAACTCATGCCTCCTGTAGTTACATCTGACCTTCATGAGATTTGAAAAGCATCTGTCGTCAACAATTGGCTGGCTATTTCCTTACATTCATTTAAAATGTTTTAGTAAGAAAATGTAAATACTTTCTGTGGTATTTACCTTGCATTCAGTTTCTGCACAATCTGCAAACAAGTCTCTTCTGAATTCCTCCCATCGCCAGCTTTGTTATCACCAAAGCCAGACACATCCCTCACTCTGAATGTATTTGGGTCTCTAATGAATAAGAAATAGGCAGAAAACAAGGTCAGGGTTGCACGCACATGTATGCTCTTCTTTATTTTTTGGCTCTCTTCTCTTCTGTAAAGTTTGTACCCACTCAAAAGCACAGTGTCAGCTGTAAACCACTGCATAATGTAAAGTTGCGGAAATGAGATATATTCCCAGAAAAGCTTTTCCTAGAACATGGTTTCACAAAGCTTGCAGTTCTTCCACTCCAACAAGACTTCCAATGTTCCAGTCTAGTCAAGCATGTTGTCTTCCCAAAGTAGTTAGATAGATAGATAGATAGATAATTTTATTTATATCCCGCCCTCCCCGCCGGAGCAGGCTCAGGGCGGCTAACAACATCATTCAGTTATACAAAAAACAAAGTTACATTTAACATTAAAATTCTGATGAAACGTCCTGAACAGATCAGGCTATATTGTGCAATTCATATCTACCTATTCCTAAAGTTGCCTTGAGCTGTAGGAAATCTAAGATGTACTCTGGTTTTTCTTCATTGAGCTATAGGAAATTTAATATTAATTTGAATAAATAAATGAGTGAAGTAAGTGAATGACTTCTGCTGGGAGTCTCATGACTAAGGGTTTTGACAATGAATTATGGGCAAAACTCAGGATTCAACAACAGATAAATTTAAATGTGTGTAAGAAAAGCCCAGTTATAACAATGGCTGCAATCATACACACTAAATAATGCACTTTCAACCCACTTTTAGCATGCTTTCCAACTGGATTTTACTGTGTGAATTGACAAAATCTAATTGGAAAGTGCATTGAAAGTGGATTGAAGGTGTATTATTTAGTGTGTGTGTGATCACAGCCAATGTGTATCAGGAAAGTAGTTCAAAGTGGAGATATAGGGGGATGCTTATCCACTTCCCTATATATTGTTTCTTCACTGCTCTATCCAAAGCCACTTCCCCCCCCCTTTCCAGGGTTTCAAATGCATGTTTAAATGGCATATCCTGCATCTGGAACTAGGGGTGTGCATTCAGTTCAGCCGAATCAAAGAAGCTACCGAATCACCCCTGATTCGGAAATATACGGCACAGTATACTTCCGAATCCAATTGGGACCCATTACACAGGAGCCGTATGCGGCTCCCTGTATACTTCCGAATAGATATTCGGAAGTATAAGGAAGTCCATGGAAAAGGCAGTAAATGAGCTTCTGCAGCCTCAGGAGAGCTGCTTGCCTCCTTTCCCGCCTGTGGAAGCCTTTTTCCACCTCTTCCATAGCCTCCCTGGGATCAGGGGGGGAGGGGGAGGGGAGAGGAGCCCCAGCAGCCAATCCAAAGCATGCATTTGCAAAATGCATTGCAAATGCATGCTTTGCAGGGCTGTTGTGTAGCTGATGGCTGGGCTAATCCCCCAGCCATCAGCAACATTGTTGTTCTTTTGCTCTTTTGTTTACTTGAGTATCCAGCCGGAGGAGGGGCAGCAAGAGCAGCCCTCCTTGGAGATGAGCTTTGGGGACAGTTTTCTGTCCAAAATGATCACCCCAAGGAGGGTGCAGAGTGTCGTGCAGGAGCTGAAGGAGAAGCTGGTTGAGGAGGACCAGCCCCCTCTTCAGTTCCTTCAGGCACCAGCAGTCCTTCAGGGGATGGCCAGAAGGGGAGGGCACATGGGATGGAGGTGCCTCCATCTCCGCCCACTTCCCCCCGGCAGCCACTCCTGCCACCTTGAGACAACATGTGTCTGCCCCGAGCACCTCACAGGAGGTGGCTCCGGACACCCAAGCTGCTGGTCAGCTTGGGCATCCTTACACCTCCAAAGTCTGGAAGCATTTCCAACTTATGGAGGATCCACACTGTGCGCAGTGCCAGCTGTGCAGGGCCTGGATCAGTCGTGGGCGGGACCCTGCCCAGCTGACTCTGGGGGGGATGCAGAACCACCTGTGGAAGCACCACCCAGTGGTGCTTCTTAAGGGGGAGAAGCAGGCTGGTGCTGGGGTGCCCAAGTGGCCACCCAACCAGGAGGTCTGTCCCATTGCAACTACCTCCAGAGCTCTCCAGGAGAGTTCCGTGACAGGGCAGGGACGTCAGCCACCTCTGCCTGAGATGTTTGGTGGGGGTGGCACCTGTGTGCCAAGAGGGGGAATCAGGTACGGCAGGAGGGTGATCACCTGGAATTTTGCCAGGTCAGTCACCCATGGGCTTCCATTTTCAGTAGTTGAGAATCCTGGGGTGCTAGGGTTGCTTGAATACCTGGCGCCCTAGTACAAAGTTCCTGCTAGAACCACCATTAGCAGGACCATTGTGCCATCTGTTTTCAGGTTGACCAGATCTGTGGTGAAGGAACATTTGTCCCATGCTGCCCGGGGGGGGGGACTGTTCATTTCACCTCAGATATATGGAGCTCCCAACATGCGTTCAAGGGGTATCTCTCTCTGACTGTGCATTGCTGGCAATCCAGTGAGTTGCAGGGTGGGGGTAGCAGTAGCAGCAGGCAGCGTCAGGGTAGCCAGGCCGGCTATCGCTGGGCCTTGCTGCACACCGAAGCAGTCAACGCGCCGCATACGGCGGACACTCTCAGAGCCATCCTCTCACGGCAGTTAAAGGGCTGGGGAGGCAGCAGGGGACGTCTCCACGGGCTTCGTGGTGACTGCTGGTGGCTCCAACATCAAGGCGGCTGTCCAGCGTCAGGGCCTACAATGCCTTCCTTGCGTGGTGCACCTTCTCCACCTCATGGTTAAGGACACATTGGGCCAGACGAAAAGCCAGGATCGTCGGTATCTAGCCGCGACCCATGAGTACCAACTTCTGCTCCAGAAGCGTCAGCACATCACGGGTCACTTCTCATGTAGCAATACGGACTCGTATCTGCTGCGTGAGAAACAGACATTGACAGGCGTGCCATGGCACCGCCTGATCGGTGACGTCAGCACACGCTGGAACTCCACCTGTGCCATGCTGAAGCGCATGGTGGAGCAGAGAGCAGCCCTGGATGCCTTTGTCTCTGAGGCGAGGGTCTTTCAGGATGAGAACCATCTCACCCTAAGCTCCCTTTGTCAGACATCAGTAGAAATGGAAGGCAAGGTAATTTTTCCTCCAGGACAAACTGCAGTCCCTGGCTGCTGTCGCACACACTAAATAATGCACTTTCAACCCACTTTCAATGCACTTTCCAACTGGATTTTACTGTGTGAACTGGCAGAATCCAGTTGGAAAGTGCATCGAAAGTGGATTGAAAGTGCATTATTTAGTGTGTGTGACCACAGCCCCTGTGTGAAGGCAGTAATGTACTGGCTACTGTCAGCCATACGGATAGCCAGGAGACCAGCTATCATGGGAGGGAGATCTACATGAACTGAAGCACCTTAAATGTACACTGGATGTACTGGAAGTCCTAAGCAGAGTTGTATCTTTCTGTGTCCCAGTGCATGAAAGATATGTCTGCCGCTGCTGTGTAATGTGTTGCAAAATCAAAAGGCGGCATAATCTTGTCTCCCCACCCTGCTGGCTATAGCCCTGGTTTCTATTTCAAGCTCCAGCTGTAGATATAAATTTAAACATTATCAGAACATTTGTTTTCAAATCACTGTCATGTACTTGTAATCAAATATCATCTGTCTTGTAAGTTTGTTTTGCTTTTTACACATCATGCATATTTTTACCTGCGCTTGGAATTCATTATGCTTTGAAGTAAGTTGTGTGTTCTTTCAAGCTCTCGCAGTGTGCCCAGATAATCTGCTACTTTGGCTTCAGCTTGCCTCTGATGTCTGGGTTTTTTTTTTTTTTTAGAAAAAAAAGTAATCAGAACTGTACAACTCTATATCTGAATATTTATACTCCACATTTCTCCCCAGTGCAACTGCAAAGGAATTCACAATATTTCTCTCCCTTTTCATGTTATCCTCAGAATAATAACCCTGTGAGGTAGGTGAGGCTGAGAGAGTAACCAGCCCAAGGTTCCATGTCAGAGTGCGAATTATAACCTGGGTCACCCAGATCCTAGCCCAACATTATAACCATTATATCATTGGCTCATGCTGCACACTATTCCACAATGTACAGCCTTATGCTTGCTGTTTGTTCTGATTCCATTACAAATCCTGTGATTTCACTAATATATTCAACATTCAAAATCCAATGCTTCATACAACTACCCCTATTCAAATTACTTGGCCTCCTATGTGGATTTACTTAAAACCTAGCCTTACTATCATTCAAATTCTTATTTTTTTGCTTATAGTTGCTTACAACTATTAGTTTTCAGTACTAGATATTTAAATGTTTTGCTTTGACTGACTTTCTAGTATGTATATGCTACATATTATCATAGATTCATGGATTGTGCTCCGTTTAGTGCCACTTATTTAATTCATTTGTACCCCACCTTTCTCCTCATTGGGGACCCAAAGCAGTTTACATCATACTCCCTTCTTCTATTTTATTCTCACAACAATCATGTGACATAGGCTGAAAGGGTATAACTGGCCCAAGGTCATCCAGTGAGCTTTCATGACATGAGTGTGGATATGAACCTGGGTCAAGCATTCTTTACCACTACACCATGCTGGATCTCTTTTTGAACATACATATACTACAAAGCACAGTATCCTTATTGCCTTCAAGTGGATTTACATCAGTCAGGGGTTGGCTGATCCATGCATGATTTTATCATTTAGTGGCTCTGATCTTTGGTGTGCTGTGTTTCAGCTTGTTGCTCTCTTTCAATGACTGGTACATTTCATTCTCAGTATCAGTCTGCCATGTTCTTGCCCAATGCACAATAATTAACTTGGCCACTAAACATTGTTAGTAGTTCTGAGGTTTTGCTGTACTTTATTTGGATGTTGTAGATGACAATCAAGCTCTTTCCTTTTCCTCAATACATCTACTGCAACTATGATTTGTCAGAGTGAGATAGGATAGTGGAAAATTACAACTCCTCTAGTAGGCAAAATGAATACAATTTAATTTAAAAAAAATATTTTAAAGATTTTTCTTTAGATCTTGGTTGCTATTAGCACATTTTAGCTATTGGTTGGTTTTTGTCCAGGATAAGGAAGGTTTTTCACATTTTAATTTATTTATTGGCTGTTGAAATCCAGATATACAGGACTGCGCCATTTGAAAGGGGGAGCAGATGCACATCCAAATAGATATTACATCCCTACAATCCCACAACATTCTGAGCTTCATTGCTCACATGGTTCTCCACTTGGTCTTCCTGAGCTCCAAGTTATATGTAGTGCTGTGATTCTTTTCCCTATGGGTTTTCTTTCTTCAAGTAAAGCAGCTACAGGTGGCTTCTGATTTAAAGGAGAATGGAAGAGTGCAAAAGTGATTGCTCAACCCTTTCCTTCCCAGCTGCTTGTCTGTTCTTGAGAAGAAACACAACTTTTGATTCTGGGCAAACAATTCCCTGAAAAGAAAGTAAAAAACAGCCCTTTCCATTCCCCCAGCCTGAAGCCATACATAATTGTCTAGTTCACCCAGATTCCTACATGGCTGCTGGAGGTACATCCTGATTCCTGACGTAACCTGACCAGGGAGTTAACCATGCATGCCTTGAAGAGTTGTGTATTTGCAAGCAAAACAAAATTTGAGTCCAGTGACAGCTTTAAGGCCAACAAAGTTTTATTCAAGGTATAAGCTTCCGTGTGAATGCACACTTCTTCAAATGAAATATAATAGGTAGAGGGTGAGCAGTAAATTATCATACAATGTAATGAAGATGTTCAACAGATTCAAGGACCAAACAGGAATCCTTTATATGGTTTCTATTTGTTTGGGTTTAATTCTGGGAGAAACCATAGTAAAGGAAATGAACATGTCAAAATTCGAGATTGATGAGCAGATGTATCCTTAATTGTGGGATGCTGAGAGTAATTAACTGACACCCTGCCATTATGTTCCATCCATCTCCTCTTAAGCATGGAGGAACTTCCATTACATGGTATTTGAAGAAATGTGCACGCACAAAAGCTTATTCTTGAATAAAACTTTGTTGGTCTTAAAGGTCCACTGGGCTCTAACTTTGTTCGGCTGCTTCAGACCAACACGGCTACCCACCTGAATGTGTATTTTCAAACAAGTAAAACAATCCAGTCTTTGCTGGAAAGTTTTCCAGATGGGGACAGGCTTATGTAATCTCCCAGTTGCTGCTATGACTGCTAATAGAGCAGAGCAGCAGCAGGACTTCCTAGCTTCCTTGGTAGTTATTTTTTAATAGTGATTTAATAGTGTTATAGTAATATACCATTACATTAAAGTATGCATCCGGTCCTTTGAGTTCCAAGCTTTATTTATTTATTTATTAATAAGTAAGTCTATATCCCATTTTCTTGCAGACATACATTTTTCCCCCATATATCCCTGCAAAGCAAGGGATAGATACTTCCTTTAAAAAAAAAAACAACCCTGGGAATTCAGAGAATATGGTGCAAATTTTGGTATAACAGTTTATCACTATAACATTATTATAACTCTGAAGAAAATGAAAAGCCTGCAGTAAGGAGAGGAAAGAGCTGCGGAAGGATTGGCGCACAAATACACCATGAATGCCCCATGATGCTGTGAGGAAGCAGGGAGGAAAAATTTCCCAGCATCTAATTCTGAGCAAACAACCGGTGCAGAAACAACTAAAAGTGTGTCATTGTGATACGTAGCCACAGAAGTGGAGTTAAGATGAAAGCTCAAGGGAGACCCCAGTGAAGGTAGGAGGACTAGTTATGTGAAATGGTTGGAGCAGGACCCTGTTGAGAAGCACAACCTATGAAGGCAATATGTTTGAGAGGCACTAGTTATGTGACATGTGACTGATCTGCAGAGCATCTAAATATATATATATAAATAATCCACTTAGTAGCAATTCTAACAATGGTTTTCGTTTCTTATATGCCTGTCAAGCAGCCTGGTTATATTGTACTATGATACCCCCTCAATTCTTTAAGAGCAGAAATACTTTTAAAAGTGCCAGCTGTCTACCCAGCCTTTGAAGGAGAAGCTTGAATTTGTCTTTGCAATTGTCCATTTCTCCTGGGAGAGTTTAGTATCACACCTTTTCTGCAGTGCATGATGCACAGAGGAGTTACAAAGGTGACAGGTGGGGTATGAGATAGCTGAAAGTGCGAATCCTTTGAATTGTTTAGAAAACCATTAAATCAAAAATCTGTTCAAGGAAGAAAATTAGAAGAGCTGAGTCACTGAAAGGATTTTTTTTTACCTCTCCAAAGAGGGATAGGCTGCTGAGATGTGAGAGAAGATAATCACCGAAATAGTTAGCTGCCACAGGCTGAGCATCACCGAAGCCATGATGTCTCCTTAAAAGCAAGCACATATTTATGAGTACTGAAAAATGCCATTACTGTTTGAGTAGTACACACTGTTTATTATGTCTTACCACTGACATATATGTAATAAATAAATAAGGAGCCACAGGAAAGAACCCAAGTATAGACATACCCAAGAACTGCTAGCAAATTGTAGACTGGAGGTCATCTTTGACTCTCCATGACGGTGGTTTTGATTATATGAATGTGAGAGTGCACAGTATGACTCCTGCTGTATTCACTAAGATGAAATGCTCTGCAAATTATCATCTCAAATAATGCAAATATATGCAATGCATATGTTTGTATGTAATGCAAGCATTAAAAGTCCAATGAATGAGAAAAGCAGATCCACAGTTTTGTGGTAATATTTGAGGTGAACGGGGGATAGCTCTGGCTGCTGAGCCCAGACCTTCTGGCCAAAACAAGGTGCGCCCTGGCCCTAGGATTGCCAGCTGTGGCTTGGGAAATTCTTGAAGATTTTGGGGTGGTGTTTAGGGAGGGGAAGGGCAATGGTAGGGTATGTTAAAGTGCCTGAGTGCACTCTTCTGTTTTTTTATTGCAGTCTGTTTAAAGGTAGAGGCTTTGGAATATTAAAGTGTCTGTGTGCATACTTATATTTTTCATCATAGACTGTTTAGAAGTAGAGTCTACTTAGAAGTATAGTGGCCCCATGTTGCAGAGAGGTAAAGCAGCAGTACTGCAGTACTGTGGTCTGAACTTTCTGCTCACAATCTGAGTTCGATTCCAGCGGAAGCTGGATTCAGGTAGCCAGCCCAAGGTTGACTCAGCCTTCCATCCTTCCGAGGTCGGTAAAATGAGTACCCAGGTTGCTGGGGGGAAAGTGTAAAAGATTGGGGAAGGCAATGGCAAACCACTCCGTAAAAAGTCTGCTGTGAAAACGATGTGAAAGAAACGTCACCCCAGAGTTGGAAACGACTGGTGCTTGCACAGGGGACCTTTCCTTTTCCTACTTAGAAGTAGAGGCCACAAGGTTTTTCCTATCACTCATTTTTTTTCTTGTAATAAATGTTTTGATAGTATAGTTTCACCCTGATGTTTTTTCTATTTTAGTTAAAAATATCAAAGCAGAACTGATCTCCCATCCCTTTAAGTGGGGTTGTTTAAATAAATGTAGATTTTCTCACAGGTATACTTCATGAGAAGTTGAGGCCCACTCCTAAATGTCAGGGGATCCTCGGTGTCAGTATAACGCAACCCAGGGGGTTGCAGGAAAAATAGAATATTGGCCTCCCATTCCTATGTGTACAAAGAAGCACTTTCCAGGTGCACATGAGGGTATTGGGAAGCATCCTTCCCCTGATAATCCAGTGCTACCCATTGCCCCATGGCAAACATTGGATTTCCTTATATTAATTTGGACAGATTTAACTGATTCTTGCTGCATGATCTGTATCCAAAGCCTACAACTGTAGAAAAGAATAGTAACACCTTTCTTCTCTGCCTTGGAGGAACAAACTGGATACCGTGATGCCTTCAGATTGAACTATTTTATATAAGTGAATTTCGGTTCCATCAAGCAGAAAGGTGTGGCATAATTTTTGACTTGGACGGGGACATGAGATTTTCTGCTCTTCCCAATATACTCTTTAAGGATGCTAAGGCCTGTAATTCAGCTATTGTAATTTACTAAAGCACTGCAGTTCAGCTCTGCTGGCTTCTCATGACCACTCTGCAACTGGCTAAACTGTACCTTCTATTTTTGATTACATTCTCCAAGACAGAGTGTGCCAGTTCCAAGCATAAACTTCTATGGATTGAGGTCAGGCCTGCCTCCAGTGCCATCTGAACGATGCTTGATCTGTCCTGATAACCCACAGTTGGTTATAGTTTATGATGCTGTCAGTAGGAAGTATGGCATTCTTTGTGACACCCACCTTGGAAATGTTTAGAAATGAAAGGATATAAAAGGCATTAATGTTAGGGGCTCAGGGTTGCCTTTTCTGGTTGGGCCCTCTGTTTTGGCAAACAAAGAGATCTTTTTTTTTTTAAGTTGATCAGTACATGTGCACTGTTTGGATTTATGCTCTGCACAGTTCTGTTATCTTGCTTAGTTGCTTAGCTGAATAAATTGGAGCAAACAAAGTATAAGATTTTGTCTTTGTCTCTTTTTCACCCCGATGGTCTCCTGCTGCTCTACATTTGGTCCAGGGCCCCAGCACAGTTTTTTTCTCCAACCAAAGGAAGCTCAGCTAAGTTGTCAGCAACATACAAATTTAGTTATTTACTAATTTGTTAACCGTGTTTCAAAATTTCAAAACAGTATGCAAAAGATTTCTTTAAAAAAACCCAAGTCCTTATTTACTAAAATAAACAAAAATAACATTAACAAAATGTTCCGGAAAAGAAAGAAAGTCGCCTTTTCTTTTTTTTTGCGTTAATTTTTTCAAAAACTACTTGAGAACTCCTACTGTAAAATATGGAAATGGTCATTCTAGAAAAATATAAATCAGATTAAACCCTCTCCATAGACTTTGTCGTACAGTCTGGTGGGAAGACATTTTTGTCTATGGCAATAGAAGTGCTATAAGTACGCCATCCTAAATTAATGGGACACCAGCACAAGCACTTGGCAGAAGGTATATTGAAAATAAATGACATTTACTTCTTCCATAAATGCACCTAGAAAGAATTTAGTAATGAGATCCACAAGAAATCTTCCCCCCTCAAATATGCCAGCAAATACTTCCAAATACTTACTATTCCAAAAGATGCTTCCTTGGAGTAAGCACGGGTTCGTCCAGCATATGCCTGCAGTGTCGCTACCCAAGTCTCACTTATGCCCCCTATAAATATTGTGCCCTTATCTGAAATCATTAATTAGGTAAAGATTGAAATAAGGGCAGAGTTTAATAAGGGCAGATAAGCCGGAATTCCTTTTTAATTTCCGAATTTGTCAGACAAACATCCTCAAAATGACACTGAGCATACTGAGAGTGATTGATTTTCTACAGATGTCACTGCTATCTTTTCTTCCATGTGCAATTACCATGTTTGATAGACATGCAATAAATATTTTTGTTTGCTTAGGTTTTATTTGCCAGGATAAATATATGTGTGTCTTGACATTTGGAAGTTTGTTCAGAATAATGGGTGTATTATAGAGGTTATAATGGGAACACTGATTGTTTTCAAATACCCACTTTCCTTCCTTTTGCCTGCAGCCATCTGGCAAGTTAGGAATGATCTGAAGCAGGAGTAGTCCTAATCATTTGTACACTGTAGAGAAGAAGATGCCCTCAAACTAATCCCAGATGCTCACTTCCCCCTAAAGCTTAGGTGGTGCAGCTGTGTCTGGAACATCTGAAGAGGGAACATACAAATCCAGGGAGAGAAAGGCCCCTGTGAAAGAACCCACCTCTCCCATGAGTTGAGTAGGTTTGCCAAGAATTTTCACTGATTCACACTGTATTTGGAGTAGTAGTTATGCTCCCACTGCTTCATGATCCCACCCTGATCTGGAAACAAGAGAGTTTAGGAAACTCTTTTGTTCCTGTGGAGTCAAATCCAGATTAATTTTAAAAAAAAAAAATCAGCAAACGACTTGCCCCACAGCACTGCAGCCCAGCACTAACATGATGGGTGTCTGCAGTGGGAAGGAGGAATCAGTGGAAAATGTCAACTCAGTATGGAACCAACTCATGATTTGTCCTGGTAAGCGTGCTCGTAAAGTGTGCTTCTTGTGTGTTGTGAATCCATGTGTTTACCTGTGAGCTGGAAGTAAGGGAGGAGAAAGTGAAGCTTACAAATGGATAGCCCAGTCTGAGAAACACATGATTAAAGCCTTGCTCACCCATGAAACTCACAATTTTGGTCTCTACCTACACGACAAAATTAAACTCACTTCAAACTGGTTTCACAGTCAAAGCTTCCTGGGTGTGTGTGTGTGTGTCATTCTCTGAGCATACCATTCTGTTAGAAGCCAAACTGTAGTCCAGAGTCAGTTACCATGACATTTACACAGATTTAAAACTGGTTTAAATGTCTCCGATAAATGGAGAAATCTTAGGCAGGCCAGTAATTTTTATACTGACCAACCTCTTGTTCTGAAAACAAACAAAAATGTTCCCAAGTCTGCCTATAATCACACCATGCCAGAATGGTGGAAGCTGTCTTGCTACTGTTTGGGGGGGGGGGGGGATCTGGTTCTTATTATCCTTTAAATATGCAAAAACTTCTATCGTCTGAAACAGCACATTTTGCCTCTAATAAAAAGCTGGAAATCAGTCTGCCCTCTAAATCTTTGGTAGTAATGAAATTAGTTGAAACTTCTGTTCCCTTGGAAGTGTGTTGAAAAAGACAGCTACTGAAAAACTCTTAAATATATTCTTCAAGGGGGCGAAGCGTAGCCACGAGTAATGGTGGATGCATGATCCTGCTGCTCCCTAAACCCCCTCCCGAAAATCACTAAAACGGACGGTAAAATCGAAAATAAAAATGTTGTCCTTACCTGACGATATTTTCAAAAACTTTTACAGACGTAGCGGTTACGTGTTTGAGACAACAGAGCTCCTATACCACGCTAAATTTGAGAGCAAAAACCCGGCCTGTAAAATAGTCGGGACACTAAACGTAGAAAAAAATGGCGGCAGAAAAATCGGGTGAGGCAGAAACAACAGAGGAGATGTCTATGGAAGCTGTCACGGGCTGGGGCCAGGCCAGGCGAAGTCCAGGGGCAGTCCAAGGTCTGTAGCTGCGTAGCAAGGAGGGTCCAAAGCGCCAAAACCAAATCACAGTCCAGGTATCGCAGGTCAGAGGTTCAGAAGCCGAAGTCAGGGGGTCCAGAAGTCAATGCCAGAGTCAGGGGGTCCAGAAGCCGAAGTGGATGCTAGAACGTCAGGTAAGTAACTAGTTGCTTCCACAAAGCCTTCTCTCAAAGCCCACAGCTATATAGCCCTCTGCTGTCTCTTGCCCATTTGGGCTAATTGCTGACTCAGAGGGCAGCCAGGATCCTGCTGAGACTCAAGCACCCTCACTCCTGGAAGGGTCAGAATCCTTTCAAAACTCAGGGCTCAGGGAGTGTCTTGCTCGTGAGCGTGCCGCCCTCCTCCGATCCCTGAGGTCCTGACGAAGGCGGTCACGCACACGAGCCATCTGAGAGGGCGAGGCAGGGGGGCTTGGATCTTCTCCAGCAGGAGGCAGGGGCACTGGTGCAGGTGGCAGGGGCACAGTTTCTTCTGCAGGCTCGGCTTCTTCTGCAGGGCCCCCAGCACCCATGACAGAAGCCTCTAATATCAAATCCTTACAAGACACCCTTCAAGAGTCTTTCCACTCCTCCCTCCAGAGCGGTTTTAAAGAAATGGAAGCTACTTTGTTAAAAACTCTGACTGAAAAAATGGAAGAAATTTTGAGACCAACAACACAGAAGCTACAAGAAATATCAGAAGCTCTGTCTCTCACAGCAGTTGGCTCCCTTCCTAGAGCGCCAAGATCTGGCAATGGTACTTCACGCAACGGTCACCTCGAGATTGGATTACTGCAATGCCCTCTACATGGGGCTGCCTCTGTACCGAACCCAGAAGCTGCAGCTGGTGCAGAATGCAGCGGCTAGACTGTTGCTGGGGCTTCCTAAATGGGAGCACATACAGCCTGGACTGCGCGAGCTGCACTGGCTGCCAGTTATATACCGGGTTCGTTACAAAGTGCTGGTCATTACCTTTAAAGCCCTATATGGTTGAGGACCTGTCTACCTTAGGGACCGTCTCTCCCCATATGAACCCCAGAGAGCACTGAGGTCAGCCGGAAAAAACTTGTTGACTACTCCCGGACCGAGAGAGGTGACGCTGCAATGCACCCGTAACCGGGCCTTCTCCTCTGTAGCCCCGAACCTATGGAACCAACTTCCAGAGGAAATGTGGGCCCTGCGGGATCTTGAACAATTCCGCAGGGCCTGCAAGACCTTCCTCTTTCGACTGGCTTTCGCTGACGAAGAAAGAAATTGCTAATGATAACCGCCATCATAAAAGAACAAATAGCATTAGCACTTTTACTAATTTAATTAATTAATTTTTAAACTTAATCAGAATTTTAATGTTTAAATGTAATTTGTTTTCTTTGCCTTTCTTTGTATAGTTGAAATTTAAATGATGCTGTTAGCCGCCCTAAGCCTGCTCCGGCGGGGAGGGTGGGATACAAATAAAACTATCTATCTATCTATCTATCTATCTATCTATCTATCTGTCTGTCTGTCTGTCTGTCTGTCTGTCTGTCTGTCTGTCTGTCTGTCTGTCTGTCTGTGCAAGCACCAGTTGTTTCCGACTCTGGGGTGACATTGCTTTTACAACATTTTCACCCTGGTGCTAATACAGGAGGAGGTTCTATTTGCAAGGGAAAATGGTTGAGTAGGAGGTCATATTCAATCCTTTCCCCACTCAACAGTTCTTCCCAGCAAATGCCTTCAGGATTGCCCATTTTCCACAACTAGTATCCAAGTTTGGAAGCAAGATTTGCTGCAGGTGGCCTCTGTAGGATCCATCTCATGCACTGGGATAGATTTTATTTTCTCAAAGTAATTGTGAACACTTGAAAGGAAATTCATGATGATGATGGATGGCTGAATTAGTAGCCCCATGATGGCAGCAGAGACTAATAAAGGAGACTGAGCTTTTCACGGCTTGGAACAGCAACTCTCAATGCATGAGGGCAGCCTTTCAAGTTGTCAGGGGAGCAGCAAGCATCTTTCTGATCCACCCTTATTTTTTGCTGTGAGTGAGCCATCCCCACAATACAGCATACAGGAATATAGGAAGCTGTCTTATATGGAGTCAGCCCATTGGTCTATTTTGCTATGGACTACTCTGATTGGCAGCTGCTCTCCAGGATCTATAGTCCAAAATACATCTCCTAGACACTGCTCCTCAGGGAAAGGGGTTTCCTGATAATATAATTGGGTGGGTGTATCAAAGCTCTGTCATGGGAGATGTGAATGGCAAAATTGCCCTTTCTGTCTGCAGAAATTGTCTGTGAGATCCAAGACAGGGTTACTTTCTTTCCTGAATGTAACTGATTTGGTACTGTGAGAAGTGGCTTTTAATGTTTGCCCATATAAAAAAGTCTGAGAGTTACTTCCTATGTTATCAGTTCCTGTACGAAAGTCACAAAGAATTTAGCACAAATTTTCCTGTCTTAATTCTCTTAATTAGAAAACCCAATGCTTTCCATAGGGATGAAGTCATTTAAACCAAAAGATATGTCATGATCCAAGTGATACGTAGCTTATCATAGCATTTGTTTGGTGTAATATGTCCCAGTCATTCCCAATAAAAAGCTAGCAGAGGACCACATAATAATGAAGAGCTTAGCAGGAGAGTACACACTTAACACAAAAGATTGTGGGTTCCGTCTCCATTAAACAGGGTCACATGGGGCGGAGCGTAGCCACGAGTAATGGTGGACGCATGATCCTGCTGCTCCCCAAACCCCCTCACGAAACTCACTAAAACGGATGGTAAAATAAAAATAAAAATAGCGTCCTTACCTGATGACATTTTCTAAAACCTTTACAGACGTAGCGGTTACGTGTTTGAGACAATAGAGCTACTATACCACGCTAAATTTGAGAGCAAAAACCCGGCCTAGGACACTAAACAGAGAAAAAATGGCGGGAAAATCGGGTGAGGCAGAAAAAACAGAGGAGATGTCTATGGAAGCCTCTAACATCAAATCTTTACAAGACACCCTTCAAGAGTCTTTCCATTCCTCCCTCCAGAGCGCTTTTAAAGAAATGGAAGCTACTTTGTTAAAAACTCTGACTGAAAAAATGGAAGAAATTTTGAGACCAACAACACAGAAGCTACAAGAAATATCAGAAGCTCTGTCTCTCACAGCACAGACTGCAGAATCAGCCATGAACCTCAGCATGATCCTTAAAGATGACTGTAAACAAACTCAGGAAGACATAATGACTATGAAAGACAGAATGGTCACACTGGAATCAACGGTGAGACAGAATAATTTAAAATTCAGGGGGATGGAGGAAGGATTAGAACAAGACTCAAATATTGCTGACTTTATGTCCCAATGGCTCTCCTCAGTGCTCCATGTTGATAAATCCTTCCCAATAGCTATTACTAAGGCATACAGGCTGGGATCTATTAAAGCTGCAAATAAGCCTTTCCCAAGAGATGTTTTAATAACTTTGCAGGACTTAAGCATCAGAAACGCTCTAATGCAGGTGGCAAGAGAAAAAGGTTTCTTGGACTTTAAAGGCTCCCATATTCTTGTCCTCCCTGATGTACCTGCAGAGGCTCTCAACATCAGGAAATCTCTGAAGCCAGTCACCAAGCGCTTGCAAGAAGCTCAAGTAAAATATCGTTGGAACCCAACAGGGAAACTTTCTGTGCACTACCAAGGCAAGACTTTTCAGGCATTTGATGAGCAGTCGGGTATGATACTACTTAAAGCCTTAAAACTGGACACTAATCCAGATCTACCTACAAAAACACACAAAAGAAAATTGCCCTTTTCTTCACCTCCACTGAAGTCAAACAAGATTCCAGGATAAAGAGTACTAATTGACATTAGTGCATGTCTGTGTCTGAATACCAATGGTGAGCTGACAGGGGACAGATTCAGTAAATAATATGGTCATGCCTTCACCTGCCTGTTGGTTATCTAAAGGAATATGTTGCAGGGTGGATTGATGCAAAGTTTTATAATTGTATTAAGGGTTTAATGGTTATTAGAACTATTTTATGCAAAGTCCGTTTTAGAATTGCAAAAACTTTACCTTTATAAGGGAGGGGGGGAGGGAGATTTAGTAAGTTAGGACCTAAGCTCCAATAATAATTTTGAAATACAAGCTTATTACTTTAGGATCTGTAGAAAATAGATTCACAGTTAGCAAGAGGGGTAAGGGGAAATAAGTGGTAGATTGTTAAGAACTTTAGAATTTTTGAATAAGTTTCCTTTTATTTTGGGTTTTTTTGGGTTGTTTTTTTTTGGTTAAATTTTTGTAATTCTCTATTTGTTGTTACTTCGGATCACAACTGTTTGGTAGCGAACACAACTGCATATATATTGGCTAGCTTCACTGCAAACTTACTCATTAAGAAGATTATACAGATCTTGCTGAATACTGCAATTGTTTAACATAGAAAACGAAAAGGTTATTATTATTATTATTTTGCAGTTTTTTCTATTATATAACTGTTTATTCGTTGATTAGTGTTACGGTAACATCCAATTACTAGGGAATGTCCTCAGGAATTCAAATTGTTTCGCTCAATGTCCGTGGCCTTAATAATTGTATAAAACAAAAAAGAATTCAGACTCATTTACTCAAACTTAAACCACATATTACATTCTTGCAAGAGACCCACATTAAATCCTCTGACCAGACGCTCTTCAAGTCAACATGGTTTGGACCCCAATTTTTAGCCCCAGGCTCCTCAAAAGCCAGGGGCACAGCAATAATATTTGCAAAAAATATCAGATTTGACCTTAAAGCGCAATTGACAGATCCACATGGCAGGTTTATTTTTGTGAAGGGCTGGCTAGAAGGGCAACTGTTAACATTGGGCTCTATATATGCCCCCAATTCTGCCCAGATCACCCTTTTAAAGCACACTTTTAAAGAGCTGCAAAATTTTGCTGAAGGAGAAGTGCTATTAGGTGGAGACCTTAATTACATTGCAGATAAGAAAATGGACAGATCAAGCTCGAAACATCTCACCTCACACCAAAGAAACACCTTTACTCAGTTGCAATCTTTATTTGACTCAATCCCACTAATTGACATATGGAGAGCTAAAAACCTAATAACAAGAGACTATACGTACTTCTCACATAGATTTAATTCTTACTCCCGTATAGACTATATATTAGCATCACAACTTCTAGCAGAGAACATTTCATCAGCGGAGATAGAGATCAAAGCATGGTCCGATCACTCTCCAGTAACATGCATGCTTAATAATACCAAACAGACCTCTTCAGAAAGAAGATGGTCACTCAGGACCTCAATCCTAAGACAAGAGGAGGTCAGATCACAATTATCCAAGCACATTCAACTATATTTCAAAGAAAATTTGCCAGAACACACATCTCATTTAACTCGATGGGAAGCCTTTAAAGCGACCCTCAGAGGTCAATGCATTTCAATAACGACACACCTGAAAAAAGAGCGAAAAGAAACAATTACATTGCTGCACACCTCGATAAAAAATCTGGAGTTAGCACATAAAAACACAGGAAATAATTTAATTTATCAGAAATTACTAGCAGAAAGAAGAATATTGGAATCTCTGGAAAATGAAGCAATCCAAAAAAACTTAATTTATACAAAACAGAAATATTACATAAGATCCAAAAAGTCACTCCGCCTCCTTGCTTGGAGAGCGAAAGAGCAAAAAAGATCTAGATTTCTCCACTCCTTAAAAGATGATACAGGGAAAATTCACACCTCCACAGACCAAATTATCAATAGTTTTGCAAAATATTATTCGGATCTATATTCAACCAAATCACCTGACACACAGGAGATGAATACTTTCTTACATCACAACAAATTGATCAATAAATTATCGGCAGAACACTGCCAATTAATGGAATCAGAAATAACTTCACAAGAAATAGATATAGCGATCAGCCAATTAAAAAATCAAACCTCCCCTGGCAATGATGGGTACCCTCCAGAATTTTTTAAAACTTTCAAACAAGACTTAATTGAACCATTGAAAGACCTGTGCAACTCGATACTAGATACAGGGATTATGCCTCCTTCATGGGCTCAAGCTAATATCATTGTCATTCCTAAACCAAATAAAGATCCTATGCTTCCAGCCTCTTACTGCCCTATCTCACTTTTGAACTTAGACACTAAAATTTTTACAAAAATCCTGGCCAACAGACTTAAATCCATTCTTCACAACTATATACAGATAGAACAATCCGGTTTCCTTCCTCACCGCAACATGACAGACACAATTAGAAAGACTATAAACGTAATACAACATTGTACTCAAAATAAAACAGAAGCTTTAGTACTGTCACTAGACGCAGAGAAGGCTTTTGACAGTGTTGAATTTCTCTATTTGAAAGAGGTCATAAATCTTATGGGATTTGGTCCAAACTTCAAAAATGCAATTGAGGCAATATACAATCGCCCTTCGGCCAGACTCTACATAAATGGCAACTCCTCTCAGCCCTTCTTAATTCAAAAAGGAACGAGACAAGGCTGTCCCTTGTCTCCTCTTCTTTTTCTTATGGCCTTTGAACCCCTAATGGAGGCAATAAGACAAAATAAAGACATAAAAGGGATAGAGATAGGACACTCAATCCACAAACTAGCTGTTTATGCTGACGACTTAACCTTATATCTATCCTCACCAGTAGAGTCTCTTACAGCTCTTCAAACATTACTTAAATCATTCAGTTTAATCTCTGGCATTACCTTTAACAATAAGAAGTCAGACGCTTACCCTATTAATCTTTCTAAAGCTTCACATCAACAATTGACTATATTAGGACATGGAAACTGGACAGAAAGTTCCTGGAGACTATTAGGTGTCTATATCCCTAGGGATATTACTAAGCTCAAACAATACAACTATGACACTTTACATAAAACGATTTTACAACAATTAAAAAACT
Organism: Heteronotia binoei; assembly: GCF_032191835.1. Lineage (NCBI taxonomy): Eukaryota > Metazoa > Chordata > Lepidosauria > Squamata > Gekkonidae > Heteronotia > Heteronotia binoei. The sequence goes on along the minus strand of NC_083243.1, from coordinate 161,229,760 downwards.
GGGACAAGAAAAAATTTTCGTGGCCTGATAGATTTCATCTCATAAAGAATTTCATAATCCCAAAGTATCTCTTTCTTTTTCGTACTTTACCTATTTATTTACCCAACTCTACATTAATCAAGTGGCAAGCAGATCTTAATAAATTTCTGTGGTCATACAAAAAGTCAAGGATTGGAATAAACATTATCTCTCAGCCTTCATCACATGGAGGAATGGATTACCCTAACTTAATTACCTATTATAGGGCAGCTTTACTGGCACAAATTACTAAATACATAATGGGGAAGTCTACATCAGACTGGGAGCAGATTGAGGCAAATTATTTAACTCCGTATCACGTATCAGATGTGATTTGGAACAGCAATTTACTTTATAAAACCAGATACAAAACCAACCTTTTTTTATACCCCTTACTGACTTTCTGGAGATACAAACGAAGTAAACTAGTTCCTGAACTGTCAAGATACTCTTCCTTCCTAAATCAGAGATGGTTCCCTCCTGGACAAAAGAATAATAAATACCTAATGTGGAGGGAAAGAGGTTATTCTAGATTAATAGATCTTTGTGTTAACAATAGCTTTCTTGAAAAAAGACAACTGGAAAAGAAACTTGACCATGAGATCAAATGGTTTCAATATTTACAGGTCAGAGACATGTTTGTCTCAGTCAAAGTGAGGGAAGCTTTTAAGCGTCCATTGACAGAATATGAAAATTTTATCAAAAACCTTAAGGACAATACTAAGGGCATACTCTCCAAAACATACAAGTTATGCCTTCTTCTTTTTAATGAACAAGAACTCCAATACCAAAAGAGGTGGAATGAAGATTGTCAAAAGGTTATTCCAGATGATCACTGGGAAATAATCTGGAGTTCTTATTGTAACAAATCTAAGGTTTTTAATTTAAAATTCCAATTTCATAAGACTCTCCTAAGATGGTATTGGTCTCCAAAAAGAGTAAGCAAAATATTTCCTTCAATAGACCCGCTTTGCAAGAAATCTTGTGGTGTTCAATCTGATTTTTTCCACGGTTGGTGGAAATGTAAATTCATTACCACATTCTGGCAACAAATCAAAGAGCAAATTTACTCAATCACTCAAATAGACCTGCCACTAGAACCTGATATATTTTTACTCCATAATTGGTCTGTTCCAGAAGTGAGTTCTAGTACTGCAGAATTAGTTCATATTTTAATAGCAACAGCGAGACTTACTATTGCTACTTGGTGGACGGGCAAAATTATCCCGACAGTGGACATGTGGCACCAGAGAGTATGGGAAATCTTTATTTTAATAAAATTAGCTTACAATTCTTATGATATAAAATATGAACAGTATGAAAAACACGTGGTATCAGTGTGGTTCCCTCTGGTTTCTTATTTCTATGAAAAAAACATCCTTCCTAGTAAAGAGTATTACAAAAAACTAATTTATCTGTAAAAGCTTAATTTATGGTACATTAGGGAAGATATGGGATTTTTGTTTATTTAGATATAGTTTGGTTTAATATGATTTTTTGTTTAATTTTGCCTAATGTTGTTTTAATTATGTTATGAATACATGTAAGGATGCCTTCACATTCTGTATGTTGAATTTGCTTAATAAAGACAATTTATAACTTCAAAAAAAACAAAAAAAAACAGGGTCACATAAAGCAGGGCTAGAAATGTCTTTGAGGATTTAAAAAGATGTGAAACACTGGAAGTTCCATGCAGTTTTCTCTAAAATCAGGCATATGGGAGCTCTAAGGAGGCAGGGAAATATACAGGTATTGAGCTGGGGTATCTGTATGTTTGCCCAGACAGGCACAAAACTGCTCTCTAAGGCCTTCATGGCTCTTTCAGGTTATGCAAGGGGAAAACACAGGGAAGGCTGCAGTCTTGGTCCCACCTGGCATTGTACATGCTCGATTTTTAGAGGAAAGAAACCACTGGGTGCTTTAAATTAAATTCCCAATGTCTCATCTGTTTGAGCGTTACTTGGAAAGGGAGATTGACTGCCTATCTGTTGCAGCATCTCAGTGAAACACCAAGTCCTGGATGCTGAAACCAGCTATGGGTCATCAGGTATGGAATAACAATGGAGGTTATTATTATAACTGGCTAACTGCATTGCTTTGCAGCATTGTATCACAGGAACTTCACTCCAACAAAAATTAGGGTGGGCACCTCAGGTTCCTTAACAGAGGAATTTTCAGTCTCCAGAGGAAAAAAACAAAGGTGTGCTCTGGCCCCCCGTTTTTAAATTTATATTTAAACAATGTCATCCCAACACTATCTGGCTCTGAATTTGTCACCTCTTCTTTAGTATCTTAGAAAACATCAATTCTTTTATATGCTGATGATATGATTATGGTCTCCCTTACTCACATAGGGCTTAAAAGGTTGCTTCACAAATTGGGCAACTTCTGTAAGGAAGAGGCTGTAAACATTAATTATGCCAAGACAAAAGTCATGGTCTTTAGGAAAAGGCCCCCAAAATTCAGATGGTCCATAGATAGAATTGCCATAGACCAATGCAGCACCTTCAAATATTTGGGGGTAACCTTCAGTGAAACTTTATTCTTGAGGGCTCACATGGCAATAATTAAATCTACAGTTTAAGATCAATAGGTGCTATTCTGAAATTTTATTTTACAAAAGGAAGTTTTCTAATAGACCTATCACTGAAAATATATCAAAGCAAGGCTATCCCTCAACTCCTATATGGTGTAAAGATTTGGGGTTGGAAATAATGTCTAATCACAACATTGGAATCAATCCAAAATCATTTCTTAGGGAGAATCTTAGCTCTACCTAAAGGTACTCCTGCAGCTTTGATGTGAGCAGAACTTGGTTTGCCTTCAGCTAGGGAAGCCGGTTGAGTAACAGGTCAGATTCAAGGTTTTGTAAGGCCTTGAGCAGTCTGGGACTGATGTATCGATGGGACTGCCTCCTTCACTATGTCCCCGGAAGGACATTACACTTAATTGGTCGAAACCTGCTGGTGGTCCTGGCTGTCCTCAATGAATGGTGGAATGCTCTGCCAGAAGACATCAGGGCCCTGTGGGATCTTTTACAGTTTTGCAGGGCCTGTGCGTCACAAATGTTCCACCAAGCCTTTGCATGAGGACAGCAACAGTTGCCATGCTGGCACCTTGTTCTCCCTCCCTACCCCTGCTGGTGGGATTCCCCACCCCCGATGTAATGACTGGGAACTGAACAATAGCATTTTAAATGAGATGCCATCAGGATTTATCATTTCTTTTAATGTAACTGGTTTTATTGACTTAAATGTATGTATTTTATTCTTGTGTTGTACATTGCCCAGAGCCTGGCATTGGCTGGGATGAGGTGATTCCTTAAGCTGAATTAATAATAACAATAATAATACATTTAGCCCTGATAAGATTTTGGAGGAAGCAAAGCAATGACACTATCAATTTACTTTTGTGAGCAATACTAAGAAACAATGCTGCAAAATGACACAGCCAGTTATAACAACATCCTTCACGGTTATTCCATATCTGAATGACACCCAGGGTGTCCTTATAGCTGGTTTCAACATCTGGGAGTGTTTCAATGAGAAGCTGCAACCTATAGGCAGTCAGTCTTCCATTCCAAATTCTCCCATTGGTTCAAACTGTTCAAAAAGAGCCATGTTGAACCTTCTATTTGGTTAATATTCCTTCTCACAACCTCAGAATAGCTTCTACCTTAATCTGGTTTCAATGGCTCTGTTAGCTGGATGTTACTCCAAAATACTGCAGGCTCTTCGTCATTGCATTTGCTAAGTTTGAGCTCCAGAAGATCAATCACACTATATATTATACAGTCACCTCTATGCAGTCTAGAACCAGATTTCTTACAGAGCTTTTAATGGGTTTAAACTTTTCTTCAGAGTCAGAGAAGCTGTTTTTTCTTCTCTCAGACTCTGATCTATTTGTCTGTTATAGAGTTCTACTTTTTGCTTTAGTGGCCAAGAAAATATGGGCGAGAGCTATATCTAGAGAGTAATGTTTTTATTTGATTACTAGCTTTTGGTTAGATCATTTTAATGCTGATATTTGTAACTGTGTTTTATGTATCTGTGTTTGTCAGATTCTTTTGAGTTCAGATTGTAATGGCCTTTGGCCATAGACAAAAAACTTTACCAATACTTGTAAGTGCGTACAAAGCTAGATAGTCTAATGCTTTGAATTGATACAAATACAAAAAACATTACTGTGATATATGGGCTACCAGGTCTTTTTAAAGCAGAAGCGCACAGAAACACAGTTCTGTCTGGCTTGGTGTCAGGTGGTGTTGCCTAATATGCAAATGAGTTCCCATTGGGCTTTTTGAAAAAAAAAAAAGGAAAAAAGCCCTGTGCAAAACAATGCTGGTGTCAGAGGGCATGGACTGATATGCAAATGAATTCCTGCTGGGCTACAATACTTTTTTGCTAGCAATAGAATAAAAGGCTTTGTTCTTGCTTAAAATGAAGAATGGTGCACTCTCAATATAAAAAGTACACAAATATTTTCCTTCAGGAGGACTCAGTAGGCTTGCCAATCCCCAGGTCCCAGTAGGATTTAGCAGGCTCCTTCCCGCCCCAGTCAGCTGGCTAGTGGGGGAAGCCCCGCCCCTCAGCCCCCATGTGCCTTTCCATCTCAGAAGACTTAGAAGACTTGGGAAGGACTTACTTCTTGAAAGGTGTGTGTGCCTTTAAAACATTGGAGCTAGGCTGAACGGGGGGTGGGGCGAGCCTGCAGAACAACGTTGCTGTTGGGAGAAAAGGAAGGGATTAGGGAAGCAGTCAGCTCCCTCCATTTGTTTTGCAGCCCTTTCAGAAGTCTTTGCACAGTAAAATACAGAGAACTTCTGGTTTCCCTGTGTTAGTCTGAAGAACTTGTTGACTGTACAGCATTCAACTCCCATGGTGAGTAAATAGCCCCAGTGAGACCACAAAGTGTGTGCTTCCAAACTGTGTTTATTTCGGCTGCTGCGTGTGAGTGTGGATGTGTGTGTGTGAGAGAGAGAGAGACTGGAAGTGCAGCCAGCTGCTTGTGGAATGAGGAAATGAAGACTACATTCAGAGGAACTGCACTGTTGTATTTTTATTTATTTATTTTAGGGAATGGAAAAGTCTCCTGGGTCCACCCCCAAAGTCTCCTGGCCCCACCCCAAAAGTCCCAAGGTTAGACTTGGCAACCCTAGAACTCAGTACATGTAGTTTTGGAGAGTGTTGTGCTCAGAATGGCTCAACCTGGATGTGGGCTCTGAAGGCATTTAAATACCTTTGGGGTTCACTTCCAGTTGGGTGGCCAAACCCGGAAGTGGGCTCTGACAACTTTTAAATGCCTTTGGAGCTCTTGGGTGGGTGGGGGGCTCCAATGGCATTTAAATGCTTTCAGAGCTCACTTTTGAACCCACCCACAAACCCAAACCTCTATGAGTAGGTTCGTGGGCAGGTTCGTGGATGAACCAGTCTCCCAAACCCCTGGTTCATGCTTGTTTGTAAGTTGGTTCGTGCCCATCCCTAGTCAGGATGTCTTCATAATTGCTATGCAGTAGACACAACTGTTAGCTTGGTTTTATAGCCATCATCAGAAAACAAAAATAAATCAAAACAGAAATGGAGACAGACAATTGTTTTAAGAAAATTACACGACATCACTGCTTTTTGTAACAGGTTGCTTCCACACAGAACTCTTGCTCTGCGCTCTCCAGCATTAGTTTGGGCCTTGTTCCAAATATACATTGTAAGCTACACCTCGTTTACAACATATAGCAACGAAGGTGAAAGAATATCTCTTTTTTCCTCTCTCAGTAAAGGCATCCATGGAAGGGGGGCGGGCAGTGACAAGCAAAAACAATTGCAGTGACCACCATGGGGGAAATTATGCTATATGCTTACTGAAATTCTCTAATCTGGCCTGTTCCTGTGGACTGGCAAAACTGATATCTGGATAGTGTTGCCAACCCCAGGTTGGGAAATTTCTGGAGATTTGGGAGTGGAGCCTGGGGAGTCGGGAAGGGGAGAGACCTCTACATGGTATAATGTCCATAGAGTCCACCCTCCAAAGCATCTATTTCCACCACAGGAACAGATCGCTGTGGCCTGGAACTCTGTAGTTGTAATTCTGGGATATTTCTCAATGGAGACCCAAAATGGCTAACATAATTTTTCCTCTTTTCCATTTTATTCTCTCAACAGCCCTTTAAGGTAGGTTCAGCTGAGAACATGTGACTGTCCCAGTCACCTAGCAAGTTTCTGTGGCAGAACAGGGCTTCAAACAATTTGTGTGTTTACAACCTGGTTGCTACATTTCCAGCTGCCTTGAGTCTGAGCAGATAATGTTTTAAATAAATAAAGTGCCAATTACAGGTGTGCTTCAGGGGAAATACATGCCTGGAACAGCTTGGGTCCATGAAACCTGCCTCTCCACTCAATGACTAGTTGCAAGAACTGCCTGCTGGAGAAATCCCATCAGCGCAAAACTACACTATTTTAATGGCTACTATTCTTAATTGTTGTGTATGGATTTTATTGTAAGCCACCTTGAGAATTTATTTTTAAATAGAAAGGCAAGATATAAATATTCTAAAAAGAACGAAAATACAACATTATATCTTCCTCCTTCTTCCTAAAAGCACACCCTACCAGTCATTCCCTCGCTTTCTTGAATCTTTCCACCTCCTTCTTTGGGCAAGAAAACATTGTTAGGCATATATTCAGTGACTGCTGTGATTACTCCTTTGGGAATACCATCATGGGAATACAAATAATCTACAGTGAAGTTAGATACCTACCCAAAGGATGGAGCCACCACATGCAATGAGAGTGTATTGAGGTCATATGGTACTACGAACTGCCTGGCTAAATCCATTCCCTATAAAAGTAAAATATCCTTTAATCGGCTTATTGAGTTGAAGGAGGATGGAAAATAATAATAATAATAACAAAACAGCAACCCAGCAGAAGCCTGGCTTTGATTCTGGTGGGCTTTTTCTCCCCTAGGAGCAGATTGCTCTCATTTTGGAGGGGGGGCGGGTAAAAGATTCAACAGCTACACAAGAAAGAGCCCTAATTGGAATAAGGGAACTGGGGGATTTACCTTTTCAAATGCTCCCTTATTGGAAAGGAGTGTCATTAATCTTTAGCACTTGATTTCTGGGTTAGGAGGCAAAAGGACACAGAAGAATTACTGAGGGAAGAATGTTCAGCGTATGTGCTTAGTTTAAAAGGGGGGAAACTTTAACAGAAGAAGCACATAGGAAATTTAAAAAGAGATAATAGCAGGCTAGAAATTATCATTAGCAGTATGCAGGTTTTTTCTTTACTTGCCCTTCATTCTGAATCTAATAGGTTTAGATTTTAATATACAGGAGCATGTCAGCTTCTGAACCACTTTTTCTTTACAATGGGCCTTTTGTCAATAAATCAGAAGCCTGTTTACATCTTCCTTCCCCAGATATTACATTAAAAACAATGTTACTAAAGATCCAATTTTATTTTACAATTGATAACTCTTCCGATTTAAAAAAAAATAGTTTGCTATCCCAGTTCTTGTAAAACATTGCTTAGAATAACTGCATTAAAGGGGACTTCGGTATGGATTTGAAACTAAAGGTTTAGATTCATGTTGTTGGGAATGATTTCTGCTTATGAACTGGAACACACATAGACTTTGAAATATCCCAGAGATGATTCCAGCACCCTGACTTTACACTGGCTTTGCTTAAAATGAAAGAAAAAAAAAATCTTCTACATACTCAATATTTTTATTACATAAGCATGTTCTTTTGCAAATAACTTTTACTGTAGTGTGGCTGTTGACAGTATCCATGGTTCTTTCAGTGGCTCTTTCTCTAAAAATGCAAAGTATTACAAAGTAAGACTATAACATGATCCAGTGCTCAGTTGTGTTGCTATAAGCAGTTTCCTGAGCTGTGGAGATGGGGGGGAGATGTTGCAGGTTCTGGGGTTGGCTCTGACAACACTTTTTTAAAAATTATGAGGAGGAGCACAGTATTTGCCATTGTATTTGTAAACATTTGGGAGATACAGTTAGGTCTGTAAAATATCTGGGTTTCCCTCACCAGGATATCTGGCGAAGATTGTTGTATTGTGTCCCATAACATGTATTGATATTGCAAGTGTAGCAATGTAGAAGAAGGAGCAATTTCAGGGAGTACCAGATGGAGAGAGTTATAATCCACATATGCCCATGAGGTCATTTCCGAACCACTGTACACCGGGCAGTAGGTATAGCATGAGATCTGAATAAGGAAGTTCTTGGTTTTAATCGCGCTTCTACCATAAGCTCACTTTTATGAAAGCCACTTTTGGACCCCTATCTACAAATATAGGTATAATAATTTGGATCTGCCACGCGTAATAGTTATAAGTAATACTGATATTATGTAGATAAAGACAATCTACAGCTTTAGATGATGGTAATTCTAGATGGGTAGATATGTTAATCTAAACTACAGCCACCAAACTTCCCACCCCCGCAAGCATGATAGCCACATGGGAACTGCAAATACATGACTACAGAAGAGGCAGCATTTTAGACACATGGCTTTTTGTAGAAAAAGCCCAGCAGGAACTCATTTGCACACCCCCTAGCACCAAGCCAGCTGGAATTGTGTTCCTGTGCGTTCCTGCTCAAAAAAAGCCCTGATTTTAGAGATCATGAGAATTGCATCTGTCCTGTAGTCATGTGTAGGCTCATACAAAGCAATGTCCATGTGTACATGAGCATGTGTAAACCCAAGGATTATTGGCCAGCTCTTCCGTGAGGCAGATAAAATTGCCATTTCAAGCATAGGCTGCTAGCCAGTCATCTCATGAGTAAGCTCTCCAGTCTGCAAGTTCACATTGCAACAGGCAGAGATGCATTGTCACAATACCTATAGTGCTCTTTACTGCAGGAAACTGGATTCTTTCAAAGAGCAGCATCAGAACCATGCAGGCAAAGAAAAGCCAGAGAGAGATGGCATGTCCAGAAGTTTTCTTAATAGGGCAAATGATACTACTAGAGTTGACGTGCATCAGGAAATGAGCATGGGAGAAATCTCTCTTGTCCAAAGCAAGCAGCAATCCAAATCATACGCCCTGTGTGGCTGAACCTAGAATAGCTTGAAGAGACAAGAGATCCTATGAATGATTTCTAGCATTTCATCTAGTCTGACTAAAAGAAATGTCCGTGGTCCTGCAAATGCACCCTAAGGTGAGGTCCCCAACATGGCACCATAGTGCTTACTGACACCTTTCCAGGGCCAGAACAAGTGTTTTTAGCAGGCCAGATAGGGCTCCTGCTCAGCAGGGCTTCTGACTGGGAACCACCAGGCCTTTTTTTGAGCAGGAATGCACAGGAATGCAGTTTTGGCTGGCTTGGTGTCAGGGGGTGTGGCCTAATATGCAAATGAGTTCTTACTGCACTTTTTCTACAAAAAAGCCCTGTGCAAAACAATGGCAACATCAGGGGGTGTGGCCTAATAAACAAATAAGTGCCTGCTTGGCTTTTTCTACAAAAAAGCCCTGTCAGCTGCAGATCTGATTGGCTGTGCAGATAAAAAAAAATTGCTTTGGCAGCTGCTGCCACCACAGAATAAGGACATTAACTGCATGATTTAAGATTAGCTGTGTGCAGGAATTTTACAAGTGGTGGGTGTGGCCTATAAGTGGGCTCCAAAGGCCTACAAAAGCCTTCAGAGCTCACTTTGAGTGCTCAGTCAAGTTGGGCCACCTGTCTCAATTAAGTGCCAAGAGCAAGTTCAAAAGGCTTTTAAAGGCCATGAGAGTTCACTTTGGAGCTCAGTCTGGCTGGTGCAACCCAGAGGTAGGCTATTATGGATTTGCTGTGTTCACTGTTAGTAGGCCTGTTATGTATTTGCTGTCTTAGTGGACCTGAGCTTGAAGAATGCTTCCATTACTCTCCATGATCCTGATGCCTTCATTCCGATTGGCTGTTCATTTAGAACTAGCCAATTGGGACATGAGGCATTTCTTCCAAGAAATGTAAACGAAGGATCCTGGAGAGACCAATAGGATTTGCTGTGTTATGGACTAAAGGGGGCGTGTTTAACTCAGCCACAGTGTATATGAGGGAAGTGCCTGTGCTGTTTGTGACAGTCTCTTCTTGCAATAAATTTTATTTTTTATTTATTGATTTGATTTGATTTGTATCCTGCCCTCCCCGCCGAAGCAGGCTCAGGGTGGCTCACAGCATAAAAAACTAAAAACATTTAAAAACAATACACATTATAAATCATACATTCTATAAATTATTCATTTTATAATTAAATAAAATTTAATTCGGCGGCCAGTCCGAATGTACCCTGGAAAATCTAGACCTGGCCCTTCAAGCCGTGGCTTCGTGGCTCAGATTGAGCCGACTGAAATTGAATCCGACGAAGACGGAGGTTCTCTATCTGAGCCAGGGTGGTCCGGGGGAGGGGTTCATCTGCCGGCTCTTGATGGGGTGCCATTAATACCGGCCCCTAAAATCAGGAGCTTGGGCATGCTCCTTGAGTCCTCCCTTACAATGGAGGCCCAGGTAGTGGCCACAGTTAGATCCGCCTTTTTCCACCTTCAGCGGGCACGGCAGCTGGCCCCGTTCCTGGAACACAATGACTTAGCAATGGTGATCCATGCTACAGTCACCTCAAGAATAGATCACTGTAACGCTTTCTACATGGGGCTACCCTTGACGCTAACCCGAAGACTACAGCTAGTGCAGAACACTGCGACGTGGCTGTTAATGAGACTCCCTCGATGGGAGCACATTCAGCCGGTGCTGAAAGAGCTGTACTGGCTTCCTGTTGTGTTCCGAGTTCGTTTCAAGGTGTTGGTGTTGACCTTTAAAGCCCTTTATGGTCAGGGACCTGTCTATCTGCGGGACCACCTTTCTCTACATATTCCCCAGAGAGCACTGCGTTCAGGGACGAAAAATCTATTGTCCATCTCTGGACCAAAAGAAGCCAGGTTGCGTACGACATGAGCCAGGACCTTCTCGGTGGCAGCCCCAGAACTCTGGAACGCTCTCCCAGAGGCCATAAGGGCCCTGCGGGATTTGTCTACATTGCTCAGGGCCTGTAAGACCGAATTGTTCCAACAGGCCTTCGACATTTAACCGAGAGAGAGCTGCCACTGGACATCATATAGAGCACCATGCAGAGTACTGATAGTCACCATCGAACTTTCAGAACCACTATACTGTACTGAATTAATACAGCACCATGAAATGTTTTAAAATAATTTAAATATGTAATTATGTTTTATATGTTTTATTGGTTTTTAATGGAAGTAATGTAATGTTGTGAGCCGCCCTGAGTCCGCTTGCGGAGAGGGCAGGATATAAGCTTAATGTAGTAAATAAATAATAAATAAATAAATTAAAACAATCAAAAAATTGTTTGGTTCTAAGTCTTGATGTTACATCTATTTCAGTTTTTCAATGGCAACGGTGTTCCCTCTACGATGTAGGCTCCATGTGTTCTTGGTTGAATAAAGTGTTCTTAGTTGAATCAGAACTGGCTGAACTCACTTTATTTCATGGGCCCTGAAGGCATCTAAATGCTGTTGGAGCCCACCACATGATGGTGGGTTCTGATGGCATTTAAATGCCCCTGGAGCTCACTTTTGGGTGGGACCTCCACAAATTCCCTGAAGCACAAACAGTAGGGTTGCCAATTCCCAGGTGGGGGCAGGGGATCCCCTGGTTTGGAGGCCCTCCCCCGCTCGAGGGTCATCAGAAAGCGGGGGGAGGGGAGGGAAATATCTGCTGGGAACTTTATTATTCCCTATGGAGATGTATTCCCATAGGAAATAATGGAGAATGGATCCATGGGTATTTGGGGCTCTGGGGCGGCTGTTTTTTCGAGATAGAGGCCCCAAATTTGCAGCGTAGCATCTGGTGCCTCTCCCCAAAATACCCTCCAAGTTTCAAAAATATTGGACCAGGGGGTCCAATTCTATGTGCCCCAAAAGAAGGTACCCCTATCCATCATTATTTCCTATGGAAGGAAGGCATTTAAAAAGTGTTCAGTCCCTTGAAATGTAATGGCCAGAACC